>NW_024467837.1:118110-718110 GCF_001890725.1 Aspergillus wentii DTO 134E9
TGGCTCTTCCAGATGATACCTGGACACAGCCATTCGATACCATTGAAAAATCAAAATGCTGGATTACTTATGGTGGCCAGAGTGTTCTGGCTATTCCTATAGACTTTAGGCCCATTATCAGTGATCAGGTTGATTCTAATGATCGTGTCCTTGTATTTGTAGGTTGCTCTGGTCGGTTGAGTACTCTGTCGCTCAATGGCCCACCGGATTTAAGTAGTCAACTATAGTTACTGCAATGAATAACCGTGGCAGATACTTGTGCAATAGTAACTGTTAAACTTTTACACTCCTTTAATTTTATTCCATGAAGATATACGCTATTCACTGAATGCTTTCGATCGAGGATCTTTCAATTCAGCTCAACAACCGAAAATCATCCCTGCCGCCACGCCGTGGCGTGGAAGGAAAAGAAGATACATCAATATTGGCCATGAAAACGATTTCATAAATCAAGTAAGTCAGCAAGGCTTTAGTGTAAAGCACACAAGAAACCCCATCCGTGGATTCACCTGGCCATCCCGACATTTCCCTGTTCTGTGGATGCGTGGAGTAAGCCAGTGCTTCTCTTTGGGGTAGCTTTGGCTTTACGTGCTATGAACGAAATCAGTATATATGGTGCAATCCAATCTATCATCTATATACCCAACAAACTTCCGTGGAGATTACAGAGAACATCATCATGCTGGATGGCTCTATACTCTCTTCCCGCCATTATGAATCTGCCTCCTACAATTAATCCATGTTGAATTCCGTTATTACCCTAATACTATCCCCAATATAGCACTAACTGACTACTCCTTGATGCCCTTCAACTTTTCTCTGATAATATTCAACGCCCATTTCTCATCTGTATCCGCCGACGCAGCCTCCTGTTCAATCACCTTTTGACGCTCTGCGCTCCGGATCTTGAATACAGCCTTAACAGAAGCCGCATTGGTCTCTGCCGTAGGCTTTTCACCATCATACGTAATATCGTACCCCCAGAGGACGCGGACAATGACAATAAACAATGTCGAACGTGCCACGCGGTGTCCGGGGCAGAGTCGTCGCCCGAAGCCAAATGCAGAGACTGGAAGATCTGGGTTCTCGACGTATCGATCGGGGTTGAAGGCGGTTGGGTTTTCAAAGACATTTTCATCCATGTTCATCCCGTATTGATTTGCGACCACCGTTGCGCCTTTGGGGATGTGGTAGCCCATGTATTCATCATCTTGGATGACGGCGTGAGGGACGGCGATGGGGGAGATGGGCTTCCAGCGTAGGCACTCTGAGATGAGGGCGTTGACATATGGTAGATTTTCGATGTCTTCGAATGTGGGTAATCGGTCTGAACCGACGACAGAGTCGAGCTCTTTCTGTGCTTTCTGTATCACTTCAGGATAGAGGAGAACGGCCTGGACGAAAACCTCCATCACCATCTTGCTGGTATGCACACCAGCCACGTACAGCTCCCCGAGAGAATAGCAGACATGCTCCCAGGGTAATTCCATAACCTCCTTCTTCTGGATAATTTCATGACTCCAGTTCCAGCACTCCGACTCCAAAGCTGTATTGCAACACTCAGTGTAGGCAGCCTTCGTCTTGTCGTGTAGCTCACTTGCTTGTGTTCTCCATTTCCAAATGAAGCTGGGAAGGAGGTCGAATGAGGGGAATAAATCCAGCAACGTCGATCCGAATGACGCACCCTGCAGGATAAATGTCACCATCTCGCTGATCTGTTCTAGCCGCTGGTGATCGCTATCGTTCTTTCCCTGTCCTTTTCCGAATGCGAGAGTGAACATGACCTCGGAGGTATAGTGGTGGAATGCTTCGGAGAAGTTGTTATTCGACAGGAAGCCTTGAAGAAGCTGTTTGCTTTGGACGTCTTGGAGGATATGGTATGTTTCCGAAGCACGGGCGCTCAATAGAGACGAATGCATTCGTCTGTTTAATCTCCATTCTCGTCCATACGGCATAAATGCCGCCGCAAGACCTTTCGATAGATACTTATCCAGGAGAACCGAAGCCGGACGGGAGCTGTAAATGTTTCCTCGCTTTTCCAACAGATCCTGAGCACCCTGGCGTGTCCCGAGAATGATATAAGTTCGTGTGCCGATCTGTGCACTGACAACGGGGCCGTATTGTCTCGTCCATTCCTCAAACGCCTTAAAGTCGGTATTTCCAGCTCGAAGGGCCGTGACAAAATTGGGGCCTGGGGGAAGGGGTAATTTCGAGGGGCGGGGGCGCAGCACACGCCAGCCGGCAATGGAGAAAACCAGAATAACAAGCAGGATAGCAAACATGGTGAGGCGTGGTTTGTCTGCTATCGATTTCTACAGAGGCAGGTAACTGCTTCTTATATCATGGTTGATGAGGATTCCCCCACAAACAATCAGCTGATAGAAAGAGCTGCAGCTAAGCGGGCGAAAAGCAAGGATAGCAGCGATGGGCCAGTTGGCTAAGATATTTTGGGAGTTGTGCAGAACAGCTGCTGCTGCTCCGCCAATAAATACGAGGATAATTAGGCTTATCCTGCAGTGTGCAATTGCCGGTGAAGCTCGCCCAACTCACCTCTCCGATCCTTCACTGTCGATTATCCAATAGTGGAAGCTGTATTTAACATCTCGAAGCTGTTAAACCTCCATATTGATGCCTATAGTCCTAGACACGGATTCACGGCCATTCGGTGTTGATTCCCCCACGTAAGAATCCCCTCATCGGGCACTTTTCATCGCGGTTGCTGCGCCATAAGCAAAAAAGGCAGTGAAAAAAATAAAAAGCAAATTCGATCGTTGGAAATAAAATCAAAGTACGCCGATTGGACGGTTCCAACTTCTCCGAGCTGGATCTCTGGGAGACCCACTGCCTTCGGCCTCTCCTGCCTTGATCTCATCTAATCTCGGATCTTAGATTACAATCATCATCCGATTGTTGGCCGCAACAGATGGCGCTGCTCCTCACCCCCACTTGGTGAGCCGCTCAGACTGCTGGATATGGTCGGATACATACGGTGGTAAGGCGAGTGAAGTCTAAAGTGAAACAGAAGAGGTAGTAATGGAACGTGCTGGAAGGGTCTTATACTCCATTGCCCCTTCGGAGTACCATCGGTTGTTTATGCCACATATCTCTTAGATATACGATAAGAAAGATCCGAGGTTTGATTAAGTTATATTCATCCTATACAGAGCAGTTGTTTGAACATTGATTCTGCTGTTGAACAGCAATATACAAGAAACGAACTGAAAAGACGTTGCATATATCCTGGTCTTCCCCCACATAATACAAGCAACAGGGATCGGGGCCGTTGTAATCTTTTCTGGGGCAATTAATAAAACGGGCTATTGACACAAGCCCGGCTGTATCGGCTTTATTGAAAGTGGCGATCGATTATATCACCTGTCTCACCTTCCTTCGTGTTGAGTTAATGCCGGCAGGAGATATGATAGGGTTGCGAGCACATGTATAATCAGAAATCGGGTACCAATACTAAGTCTTGACGCTCTTTGCGATAGAAAATCCGTATAGTCGTTTCGGTCTACGTAAGGCTTCCCGTGTTACATTATATCCATTCATTGTCAGCAATTTGCTTTGCCCTGTTGATCTAATAGATGGTTTTATGTTCCTGGCTTCTCTTGCAGCTGATCATCACAGGCTCTAATCCATCAAGTACACAGGGATGTGTAATTTCATGTGGGAATTTAGAGTTAGCTATAAAGTCAACATGGACTGATTGGGCTTTTCAATAGTCCATCTGACGCTATTTGAAACATCCCTCCGTCGAGAAGATCCAATCGCCTTTCACATTATATGTTCGTCTTAATGTGGCTATCATATGCATAGTGCCTCGCATAAACCGCACTATTATATTGGTGCTTGTTGGGGGCATTCCTGTTTTATAATATCTCAAAAGACGAACAATGTGGGCTGGCGCGGGGTTCAACAATAAACACTAATACTAGTTTCGATCATCATCAATGTCTTTATAAATTTAGTGCATAAATAGGTAAACCCTGAGACTGTCTTCCTAATCTACTGTTTATTGTATGACAATGATGATGTGTGCTGCTTGATCAATTACCTCCGACAGTCCAAGATATATATAGCCGTGCAACCCTGCTATAGTATGTTTGCTGAGTGGTATTGACAACACCAATTAATCGTAAAAAAGAAAAGGATAAAGTATTCTTCAATGAAATAAACATTTGATAAAAATTATATTTAAATGCCATGTAAAAAATAAAAACAAGGCCTAAACTAAAAGATATACTATTCGGTCAACAGATATTGTCGTTAAGCATGAACAATACAAAACTTAACAAACAAGATCAAGAATGCATAACATCATTAATATATATGTCCATAGTCATCCGATGCTGGGTAATCAACGTTAGCACCCGCATCAGGGCATTGGGACAGCACTGGACCAGTTGGCATGGGATGCAGGACCTGAACCCTGCCTCCATATGGCTTATGCGTGACCTGCTTTTTGCAGTTCGAGCAATAGTGATTGGTATCTCTACTTTGCTCAACCAAGGTAGATGGCACTTTGGCGACGGTGCTGACAAGACGATAGACGGCTCTATGAAGCGTTGGAAGATTGACAGGCAAAAGTGGAGATAGAAAACTTACACCATGGAAGGAGACTCTATCTTTTCGACATTGGTCATGGCTCTCCGTTGGCAAAAATGACAGTCGATATATAAAGGAATCTCATCGAGAAGTTGCAGCGGCATGACCTTTCGCTGACTTGGTGCAATGCGTTCAATGCGGACCGTTTTGTTTGCTGGTTGGCTTGTTTTGGATACGTGGTTTGTCCTTGTGTCCTTTTGGCGGTAAGAATATTATTATAGGCTCGAAATCAACACAACTACAGGTACTGATAAGTATATGCTGACTTGATTTGATTGGTGTTGGTGATTCTGCTTGAATGGCAACAGTCGGCTGAAACAGCTTTTGGATAGGCTAAAGTACTGGCGAAAAGTCTGTTTTGAAGAGATTGATTTATCCATCGTGGGATAGAGATAGAAGAGAAGGAAAGAAAGTGAATTGAGGATATCAAGCAACTGCAGGAAAACTGCGCATCTTTCTACTCGATGATGCAAGGCCGCTAAACAGCATGGATGATATAATTACCAACCTATAATATAACAAGGCGGGGCGCCGGGCTGTGTTGTTATGAAACATGTCCTGGAGAATGAAGCGCGTAGAATAGCCGCCGCCAATGTTGATCATTCTTTCCATGACTGTCCAGATTCTGGATTCTCTTTTCTTTTATCTTCATGACCATATTCAAAATCAGAATTTATATTATTATCACTGCAATGGTTCTGTCCGATCCTTTTCCCATCCATTGCATCACTCCACACCAAACAAATCAGCAACAGTTACTAACTTTGCTCTTGCGAAAGGATCGCAGGCTTCTTTTTACTTCCATTTGGGTGCGTATTGCCACTGCAGTACCTCCAGGCAGAAAGTCTTGCTTAACCGACGGACAAGCAATACCTAGCTTTCGTGAAAGAAAAGAAAGATGTACCACGACGCACCAAAAATGTGGTTTCTCAACGCAAGCACCGTTCAACTTGAGGATTTTCCCTATAATGATGCCCCGGACTATGCAATTCTATCACATACCTGGCAAGGAAATGAGATAAAGTCCAATGATCTCAATAATACACCCACCCAGAAGAAAGCATCATGGAACAAAGTGCAAAACACCTGCCAGAAAGCCCTGGAGTACGGAGTGAAATATGTATGGATTGATACATGCTGCATCGACCAGGACAACGAAGTACGGGTATCATTCGCCGTCAATTCAATGTATGACTTGTATAAGAACGCTAAGATTTGCTTCACGTACTTGGCCGACGTTCCCAGCGACGACAACCCGTCAAAGCGTGGATCTACATTTGAAAAATCCAGATGGTTCACCCGCGGATGGACATTGCAAGAATTGCTTGCCCCATCCGAAGTGATCTTCTTCTCCAAGGAATGGATGGAGATTGGAAGGAAAACCACAATGCCTAGCCTTTTGGCTCGCATCACGGGGATCGATGAGGATATTCTCATACATCGAAAGCCAATCGAGTCGGCCAGCGTTGCCACGCGTATGTCGTGGGCTGCGAATCGCCAGACAACCTTCGTGGAGGATCGTGCATACAGCCTGATGGGTATCTTCGGTGTCAGCATACCGAAGCTCTACTGGCAAGACGCAAATGCTTTCATCCAGCTGCAACAGGAGATCATCAGTAGATGCAATGACCACTCCATATTTGCGTGGACAGACACCAAAGCATCGCCGTCAAGTCCCCATGGGCTGCTCGCGACATCACCATCCTTTTTTGCGGGTTGTCATGATATCGTTTCTTGCAACGGCCCGGCACCAGCTCTACCTTATACGGTGGCAAACGGTATTCTCGACATCACATTACCACTTCACGCTATAGATAACAGTACCTTTGCGGTGGCCCTCAACTGCCAACTTGAATCTGAAAGCCAAACTGCTGGTCATTTGGCACTATATTTGAAACGAGTATCCGAGAAGGATGAGACGTATGCCCGGATCAAAGTGGGGAGCCTGGCAGAAGTGGTTGAGCGAGGTCCAATGAAAAAGATTCACGTCCGTGAGAGCCTCACGATCAAGAATGACAAAGGGGAATTTTCCAGTCAAGCAAGCCAGCCCATCAAGCACAGTCATTTCCTATCACGTTCGGCAACCAAGGCCAGCGTAGACAACGGCAAGACGAAGAAGCCGTTCTGGAAGTTGAGGTTTTTCAGAAAATGGTCAAATAAATTTTTGGTATATAGCGTGGCGTTCTGTAAATCGTATTCTGTATAGCGTGTTAGTCAATCAAAATCAACGAGGGGTCCAGCCAATTATCAGCTATCCATCATCTTCAAATCCATGCATTACGGAGACCAGATGAACAGAACATGACATCAATACATAAAACCAGGCAAAGAACTCGCTCTGGCGGTAGAAGAATGACCAAACAGAGGCACCGACAATTAACCGCAATGTATCCGACGACAGATATATTTAGTCGTCGAATCCCGAGTGTCAACGCAACCCTGCATGCTGCATCCAAGACAAATCGGCTCATCCAACCCTGCGGGACGATCAATGGCATCCTTCCCCATCCAGCCCACAAAGTCTTGATTTAGCGCTGGAAGTGCCCCAGAAGGCGTGGAATATCAGCCCAGTAGACACGGGACGGAGCAGCCTTATGCGCGCGGCTTCAAGACGGAGGGAAAAGGAGGCTGACAACGCCGATCTTGTCTGGATAGCGTTAGGGCGATATGCAGTGTTGAGTGGCGATGTGTCATTGGTGGACATGGCCGCGCCCTCCGCAGTCGATTTGGAGAGTTTTCTGGAATCACGATGAGGGGTGAGATCAGATAGATGTCGATATACGTTATCTCCCTTTTACCAGTTGAAGATATACAGAGTTGAAGGTGAATAGTGAATATTCATGTCTGCCAGATCGACATGTCTCAACTGTGGATACACGGGCTGAAGTCAATCTAAAGACAAAGTAAACAACGGACTCCTGAACTATTCCAACTCTCGGATCATCCTGCAGTGCATGAACCACGCTGAGTGGAGATGCGTCCTCCTATGATGCCACTCATTCAGCCCCAAACGCCCTAGCAATCACCCTGACCAGGGTGGTAGCGCGATGCTATCGTATATATAAGCCGCCCTGGCCTTCGAGGGTTTCCTGCATTCTGTTTTTCTCATCTATCTATCTACATCTTAATTATACATTCAGTAATCATGGGCTGGTTCCCAACGACACGTGAAGAAGCCGATGGCTGGAAATTCGACATTGTCAGTTTGGTGGCTGTCATTGGAGAAACAACCATCGAACGCCATGTGCCTCCGATGGCATCGTCGCTCTTCGGACTCATTCCTCGATTGATTCCTGCTCCTCAGACGCTGCTGCAGACTGAACGAGCGACCAGACTGCCCCCCGTCAAAGATGTCACCGTCATGGGCGTCGAGTCGGGAACAAAAGTCGAGGAGTTGAATTTCTTCGCCAACATCATCCACGAAGACGTCAATCGGCTCAAGCCATTCGAGTTCCGCATGTACAGAATCAGCCATAATCTGGAGATCGGCGATGAGCAGGGCAAGACGGTGGTGGGATCGACGCCGAAGCGCTCCAACACGCTCAAGTCGACGAAAAACGAGGATGACGACGATCCGAAAAAGTCGGAGATCGTCATCGATCAGCCCTTTCATCCGTTCGGCTGGATGACCCTGACCACCACTATTTCCGTGCTCATGACTATCGGATTGTTCATCTGGGCGGCGTGTATCCATGATGGTGTTGCGCTGATCGCCATCGCTACCATGTCCATGTCCACTAGTCTAGGTTGTCTATCCAACAGATGGGTACCTGTTCTACAGGCCCGCGCGATCAAATCCAAAGTGCCCCCTGGAGACGTCGTTATTCGAACCCGTCAGGGTGCGTTTGTGGTGGTGCACTGCGATGAGGAAATCACCAGAGAACTATACGTCGCCCCTGACACCTGCAAGTACTATCTTGAGGGTGCTGCGCACCGAGTGGTACTGGGAATTAGTACAGTCCTGCTCATGGCATCCATCATCTTCTTCAGTAACTGCGGATGGACGATGCAGACAGCCATCGGAATCGCCTACATCATCCTCAACATGATCTACTGGGCTGTTCCTCGCGTGATAGAGGAGAAGAACACCTGGGATCTCAGTCGATACCATGTCGAGTACGATGGAAGCAGCGATAAGCATTGCCTGTTGGATGAAGACCGCGATCACCGCAACTACACCAAGACACTGTGGTATGCGATTCGTGAAACTGGCCGGACTGAATGGGTGGAGACTGGTCATTTTGCGCCAAAGACCAAGGCCTGGGACAAGTGGTTATCCAAGGCGCAGGAGAACATCGACAATGACAATTGGGATTGGGACGCTGTGGCATACAAGAACGAGGTGATGGGCATCAGACACTAGAAGTGGATGGATACACATAGGAGTTGAGATGTTGACATGTGTGTGATGACTTTGATGGATATGTTGTCATCTATATGATTTCTTTTACTTTATGATCGCGTATAATAGCCTCATGCCTGATTATCATATGGAGTATAGACAGATTAGTCGTGAGCTCTGGATAACTAAAACTATGCCTGTTTTCATAACCCAAACTCCTAGTATTTTCGAATCAAAAGACCGCCCAACCAGCATATAATAATCGCATCATTCATAAGTCATCATCATCAATGCTTGTCCCATTTGAGGGGGACATCATCGAGGATATTGGGGTTACGGCGGAAAGCTTCGCTCTTGATATCGTCTTGAATGAACGCCAGATCGCGCTCGATGATATCGCCTTTACGACCTTGTTCTGGCTTCGAGCCATCGAAGACTCGTGCTAATAGACGCATAAAGGCAGATAACGCTTTAACAACGTCAGAATCTTCCCTGTCTGTATACGCGCGCAGGACTTCGGCAAACAAGCCGGGCGCGTAGTATGGGATCACAGCGACACCATCATCCAACCCATCCACGTTCAAGCCATTAACAAGATCTGTCCGGGTCGTTGGCTGAAGAGCTCTAAATGCGCTTATGAAAAAGTCCGCCCGTGATTTCGTATCCACGCGGCCCATGCAGAACATGCGAAGGAGAGCGCGGCGCTCGGCACGATCTGTCGATAGCTCGTCTTCCTTCATGCCCACCGTGTTTAGACGGTCGGAAAGAAGCTGGTCGTAGCATTCACGTTCGCTGGGGATGTCCCCATCGACAAATCGCTTCATCGTCTCGATCGTGGTCATGTAGCCCTTGTAAACAGTCTCGTTCATCACCAGACACCCCCGGGCGTCTCGGTGGGCAGCAGCGCCGGCGACATCAAGCACGGTGACCATCGCGCGCATGTCAAACGCCTGGGCGTCTTCTTTGGTCTGTCGTAGAATGGACAAACACGCAGGCACGTTCTCTCCCTGGACCAGCTGAGATACGTTGAGTCTCTCTCCGATATCGATATTGCGAAGGACAATCGTGTGACCCGGTTCAGGCAGGTCATTCAACGCTTGAATCTTCCCAGCCTTTGCGACATCGTGAAGCACTTCTGAATGGTTGCCTTGTCGAATGTTGGCCCTGAGTGCCTTCTGCTTCCTTTGCCCCAGCTCCTTGGCGAGACCCGGGTCCTTCCCAATATCATCCACCACGATCGCAGCCAGCAAATAGTAAATATCCTCGTTGGTCGGCAGCCTGCGATTGAAATATTCCTTCATCTCGCGAAACGACTGTTCGCTGAGCTTCCCCTGTTCCTTCTGACACGCCGTAAACGCATTGTAGTCCCCCGCCAGCACCCACTTCAGCGCAAGCATATTCACCAACGTCCGGTTCACCTCGACATAATCATGCTTGTAAAGATATCTCGACGGGGTACTTCCATTCAGCGAGCCGGGAGGATCAGGAGCGCCCGATTCAACGGTCGCGCTGGCCTTTTGCAGATGCACGAGTTCGGGTTCGAATTTGGCGCGGAAGAGATCGACGGCGCTCGTGTCGTCGAGTTGTGGGAATCGGCCCTCTGCGACCGTGTGTGTCAACGTCATCGGGCGCCTGCATAAGAGTGTTAAGAGAGCTGAAAGCATAGTAGGGTAGTTGAATTACATTTGATGGAGTATTGAGGGGAGAGTCGTGTTTATAGGGAAATGGTCGGCAAAGAAATGAAAGACAGGAAGACAGGGGTCTGGTTCGTGACAAGGGAGAGAGCGGTTAACAGTTGGCGGCACGGGCTGTGCAGTGCGAGGCGTTCTTGTTGACTGCGGGGCAATCACAGCCTGGAGAGCAGTTAGACTATGGTATGACCATCGCAGATGATCCTGGGTACGTGTGATATCTCTGTAGATAATAGTTGAGCAGTGATTTATTAAGCATTAGCTATTATAGAGTAAGTTGACCAGAGTTGTTACAGTATATCAACCACAATATATCCAAGCCATCCTCTGTCCAAGCTCCACCAGGCGATAGCGAGGGTCACTGATATGCCACATCATGTATCCGGAACAAACGCATTCCACAGCTTAAATGCAACATCGTTCATCTTGACCTTCTCGAAATCGTGTCCGACATTGGGCGCCAGCTTTTGCAGGTCAGGCAGCAGGCAATGGTTCGTACATGATGTCGTAGCTGACCTATACGAAACAGCAAAGCTATCAAGTTATACGATCCCGTATATCATTTGGAAATGCCGTCTCTTTTCTTCTTTATCAAGGTCCATAACAATTACCGATTGTATAACTGTGATTATAGGATAGGATATCGCCGAAAGAAACAAACAGCAGTAACGACGAAGAAATATGACGGGATGGAAATCTATTAGAGTATCTTCTGTATGAACATTCTACTGCTTATCTCATGCAGTAGATGTACCTTGACAAAGGCATATCATCACATAAGGTATACACTCAATTGCCTTGGCTAAAGTCGTAGGCGTTGCCAAAAGCACGATTGAGATAGCGGTCTTTGGCCTGTTCCACTGTCACCCAGTCCACAGGCACTTCGAGATTGCTTTGATCCTCGATCTGAGGTTTCAAATCATCTGCCAGTTCGAGCCTCATTGGATTGCGATACCACGGAGCAAAATGGACTGTTCATTGTTAGACAGATCGCGCGTTACTAGAGATAGACTTACTCATTGCTAGCATGACTCGTACATCGTCTGTCTGGTTACCTATACCTGCATGCCAGAGTCGCAGATCCCGAATAACCACAGAGCCCTTGGGAACAGTAGGCTGACAGGGTGGTCTGACAGCTCTCCTCTGTTCGAGCTCATCCTGTTTGATCCTCCCACTTGCGCGTTCACCATGCTGGCCCTCTTGCACATGCAAGCCGCTGTCTTTATGCGTTCCTAGCCAGACCTCGGTAGATCCATTCTCTGGAGTCATGGTGATAAGAGGTACATTGATGACCAGGGCAAAGGGGTGGCTGGGGTGGTCAAAGTCTGCATCCGAATGGACTGGCTGCGACATCGGTGGAGTCTCTGCTGTCGGTGGCATTGCCGTGTTTCCTGAACAGAAGGTCCATTTCGGGCGAGGGCCTAATGCGGTGGATGTGATTTGCGTTGCGATTGAATCTATTTTGTCAGATATGATCGGAAACAGAGGCATAGAGACTAACTCATGAATATCTTTTGGTCGAAGAACTCCCTCATCGGGGGCGCATCCTGCTGAATGTTTCCTGGATTGTAGTTGTATGGACTGTCCTGCTTTCTGCTCTGGAGAGTATATGCATCTTGCACCATCTTGCTGTTCAGACGATCAAGACAGTCATGGGGAATGGCATTTTCCACGACCACCAGGCCATCATGATAAAGGCTGCGAATGGCCACTTCGACGTTCTGGGGGGTTAACTTCCCTTGCTTGACTTCATCGCTGGATGGCCGGATGCTAGTCGGAAGGCTGGACATTGTGCGGTTATGCATGGCCCTGATATTCGCTTTTGGTGTTCTTACTGCCTGTGTTGCGAGTCGTTGCATGATGTGTTCAGGATTGATAGAGAAGATTGTTCTATTGACATTGTCTCAAGTTCATGGCAGATATTTACTTCTTTATAACATTGATCGATGATTCTGCAGTCTTCTTGCATTGTCTTCCTCGCATTTCGCATTTCCGCTTCGCATTTCACAGAACCCCGCTTCAACGTCTGAGGAGACTTTCCGTGGCAAAAGAGGGGAAAACAGCATCGGCAAATCTCGCAAAACTCATTTAACCTCGCACTTCGCATTCGCATTTCGCATTTTGACAAACACATCTAACGATAACGACAGATAATGCCACGTCCATTTCTGAAAGATCGTCAGTCTAGAACACGCGAAGAATCTGCACATTACTGACACGTCCAGGCTGGTAAGCATGGAGCACATCACAGCCACACGCCGCTGACCGGTCTAGCCACGAGTGCAGACTGCGAAAGGTCAAGTGTACGGATCCAAACTACTCGATCAGGCTAGCCGCTGATTCCTGCAGGTGACGGTCATCGCCCGGTTTGTCTGCGCTGCGAGCGAGGCTCTCGTGATTGTCGATGGAGTTCGAGCTACACTCAGCCTTCCCCGTCAGGCTCACAGCCACCGCTGCCTGGGACACCGAGTACCCCGTTGGGGTTAACTGCGCCATATCGCAATAGTGGCTATACATCAAGTAGAGACCCGGAAAAAGCTCTGCAGGATCCCGATGTTGCCCGGATATTCCGGTATTACGTTGACCATCTCGCTGGATGGTATGATTTGAATGACAGCAGACGCCATTTCGGTGATATTGTTCCTATATGCGCACGACAGAATTCCTTGTTGCTGAGTGCGATATTGGCCTTTTCTGCTGCCAGCCAGGGCTCATCGTCTTCATCGCGGAGATATAAGGATTTAGCGGAATCATATCATCTTGAAAGTGTACAGGAATTACTGTCGCTTACTTCGGATGAAGAGCGGTTTAGAACAGGGGAAACATTAGCAGCAATTTGTCTTTTACGGTCATACGAGATTATCTCTCGTGGGTATATCATTCCTTCGAGTAACAAGGCTGACGGAAATTAGAAAACGTCACCGCGCAAAGCCATCTCCACGGCTCATACTCCCTTCTGTCGAGCTTGTCAACAAACATAGGAACGGGTCTTCTTAGTGCTGGCTTTTGGAACTACCTCCGGGAGGACATAACCGTGGCTCTGATCGATAAGCGGAGCTTGAAGATTGACCTGTCAGACCGACATATTCCGCCCAGAATGGAGGGAGACGACGATTTGGCTAATTATATATCCTATCTACTCGGCAAGATAATCAATCAATGTCTGGATGAACAGACGGAACCAGTCTCGGAAGACGTGTGGGAGTGTTTGAAAGGGGAATTAGACAGCTGGAAGGACTCACTGCGAGGCTCATTCGATCCTATTGAAACTCCCAGGCTATATGGGGAAAGCTCCTTTCCATGTTTATGGACAACGTGTGGATGGCATGGTATGTACTGCCCATTCCTGCAGACTGTGCTAACAACACAGCATCGAGCCTACAATACTACCACACGGCAATGTGCATTCTATGCCTGGCTCAACCATCCCATATTCTCAATACCCTACAGCATATCAACCGAATTAAAGAGCTAGAGATTAAACTGTCTCATCACGCTACCCAAGTCTGCGCGTTGGCAATATCCAGTAATTCAGCCCCTGTATGGGTGAACTCATTCGGCCCGATATCTTTCTGTACGCTGCACTCCTCTTATCTAAGATAATTGCTAATATCCTAGGTGGACCATGGCTTCGAGATCGACAGAAGATATCAGAGCTGACAACTTTCTTGGAGAAATGGGGAAGGAAAACCGGATGGCCGGTGGCTAGTACTATCGATTCGCTTTCTAGGATTTCGAGTGATGTACCATGACAGCTCTATAAGCATATAGACTCAACAACAATATATCTACTTGAACAGTTTAAAGCCTCCTTTGACCTGTTTTTGAAAAACACCCGTGGGATCATACTTGGTCGACACCTTTTTCATTCTCTCCAGACTTTCATCGCCATAGCTTCCCAGTGGATCTTGAAATGGACCCGCATAGTTGAGATACTTGTAGTCAACATACAAGCCCTCCTGTCTGAGGAGATCGTCAATGTTGCTCATCAATTCCTCCGTCACCCCATTCGCTTTGTCAGAATCACTCTCGAGAGACCAGTACTGGTTCACAAGAGCCAAGACCAGGTTTTTCTCGGGTGAAGATTTGGGATCAATACCCAAGCTATTTGGCGACGATGGTTGAGGGGCTGGAACAGATTGGAAAGTCAAGACACTTGTCAGGTTTGTGACAGGGGTAAGTTCAACAGCTGATGCGTTCCATAGACCGTGGACTTTGCCGAGGATCGTCGGGGAGATGGCAAATGTGGTTGTTGCCCATTCGGCACTGTGGCTGTTAGATTAATAGACAACAGGGTAGATATACAGACAATTGATTCTGGGGTTGAACACTGGCCAACTCTTCAGCAAAACTACTTGTATTGGCAATGCGCATGGTGCTCGACACCTGAGGCTGCACATCCGTAAAGTACTTCAGCCCAGTCGCATTCACCACTGGCTTCGTGTAGTACATATTGTTACTGCTATAGAAGGCCTTCTCCTGGCCAATATAGAGAAAGCTCTGCTCAATCTCCGCATACTGGTCAAAGTTGGCCGGGTCTTTGAATTCAGTAAACGCCGCAAGTTGTGCTGCTTCTGCTTCCTGGGGATAATTGATCGAACCACCCCAGTATTCATCGCGCTGATGAGTCTTGAGGTCGAAGCGAGTCACGATGCCAAAATTATTCTGGCCCCCTTTAAGAGCGATGAACAAGTCTGCGTTTGAAGTGGCATTGGCATTGACGATCTCCCCGTTTGCCAGAACGACTTGCATATTGGCGACATTGTCGCATGCAAAGCCTAGCTCCGGTGAGAATGCAGAGATGCCCCCTGGAAGAGAATTAGCATCAGTGAAATGTAATCAAAGGAAGATGACATACCTCCAGTAGTCAGTCCACCAACGCCAACACCAGCAACTCGGCCCCCGACCACGGTAAGGCCTTTGGGATCGAGAACGCTATACACGTCTGACCAAGCAGCACCCGGACCAACAGAGGTGATGGGTCCATAGTTGGCTACTTCCTTCATAGACTGGAAATCAATTGTGACCCCATTTTCTGCATTAGATGCTCCTCTATTGGGGGAATGACCACCACCGCGAATAGCAAACGGGGTCGATGGGTGTTTGGTCAATATTTTGACAGAAAGTGACACATCTTCAGCGGAAGTTGGCACGACAATGCAGAAAGGATCAATTCGTTGGTTGAGAAAGAAGTAGGATGAAACGTCAGATTGGTATTGAGGATTCCCTGGGAGGACAACCTTTCCTGGTAGACTGTTGGATAGTTCATCACAGGGATTTGTTGTGTCACTGGCAAGCCCAAGAGTAACCCAGGAAGAGAAGATGGAGGCCACGAGGGCCAGGCGGACAAAAGACATGGTATAATGCGGCATGGATGGCTGGAGTACCAACAAGACAATATACGCCCTTTTATACCTCAATCAATCCATCGCAGGTACATTTGACGCACAGAGCCAAAATAACCTGCATCAGTGACACGTGGTGACGGACGATATCTCAATCATGGCTGTTATTTTTAGGAACCGCATTCTCATCGTTACGCAAAATCGGAGTTTCAGCTTGGCCTGCCATACCCAGTTTTGGAAATTTGTGCAATACGAAGATGCGGTCAGCAACACACCTTGCATGCTGGCATTCTTCGCAGCTGCAGCTCATTGGGTGGGGGTTCGTATTGGCACGATTTACATTCGGACCAGAGTGAGATTTTAGATCCCTGCTATGTGGAGTGGATGAATTGTCTTGGATATATTGGAATTGCTGAAGAATAATGGCATTGAATATACTTCGACTGGATATCAAAAATGAAATAGCTAAACAAGCAATACAAAACGGGGATATAGACTCTAAAAAACAATAAATCAAACACTCCTTCGCTTCAGCATAATCCGCAAAGAGTTACTGGGCATTCTGAATGTCTCCCATGACCATGATCGTCTGGCCGTGCTATCCTCGAAACTCAAGTCATAGTTGGCCACGAGATGGGATATAATCAACTTCATCACCAGCGATGCATGGAACCGACCGGGACTGTAGCCTCATTAGTTTCTTCTTTATATTACTGGGAAGAAGACCTACCACGCCAGTGATCCATATCCCCATATGGGGAAATGCTCTGAGACTTCGCTAAATTTGCTCTTATTGACAAAACGTCCACCGTTGAATTCGTTTGGACTGTCGTATGTGTTCTCATCATGCAGAATATCGTACGATGAAACACATACGGTAGAGCCAGAAGGAACAAAAGGCGAGCCAGTCGAAAAGGTATAGTCTTGTAAAGCCTTTCTCCGGATAGCCACTATTCCCATTAGTATACAAAAGATAGAACGATAGGCTGACATACTTGTATCCAGTGGATTCAGTCTGACAGTCTCTTTGATAAAGCTATCCAGCAGAGGAAGCTTTTCCAGTCTCTCATAGTCTAGCTTTTCTTCCCCAATTTCCTCCCTCAGAAGCAACTGCCATTCCGGACGAGCACAGAGTTCGAGCAGCACAAAACACGTCGTCATCCACGGTTGATGCGATGCTGCAAACCAGATGCCCAGAAGAGACTGAGAGAGCACCTCGGGTGTCCAGTAGTCATGAGTCGACTCGGTTAATTCGGCCATGTTGTGGGCAATTGTATACTAGGATTGTTAGCAGAATGAAAACTATTGCTTGCATGAACATACCTGTTTCAGATTCTCCAGTTCATCCCAGTCTTGACGATCTGGACCCATGATATCCATCAACCTGTTTTGTATCAGGTGCATGGCGCGTCCCCGTCGCGTAATGATCGAATGAACGAGTCTGTCTTGTTAGATTGGAAATTGCAACAAAGTGTCTTGATAACATACGGAGAAAGAAATCCCGGAGTTACTTGAAAGGCAGCCATGCAAGAGACCATATCTTGCGAATATCGGAGAAGAGCATCTGCGAACTCCGGATCGGATGCTGCAACTTGTTAGATGGTGACCGTATAGTTTGCTGATATGACATACCAAGCTTTTGGCCAAAGAACACAACACCCATCAATCTCGAGGCAAGGACTTTCGTCAACTGCGTCACTTGAATTGAGACAGCGCCTGTATTTGTTAGAGGTAACATCAAACTAATGGATGGAAGTTACCTTTAGCTCCCCCTTGTGCCTTAAGAAGGCCATCGAGAGTATCTTCGACTCTTCTCTGCAGATAGGGATACAACCCAGTCAGATTGCCAGGGCCATTAACCTGCAACAGCCGACCATAGAGCCTTGTCCGAGCAACCTTGTGATCATGATGATCGAGGTTGTTCATCGTATGTTTGAACCCAAACATCTACTCTGTTAGCACCATCTCCAGTAGCATCAGATCCGGGTATACATACATCCGCGTAAACAGCCCTCTGCGACAATACAACTGCCTCGCTCAACTCACGCATATTCTCCTTACTTGGGGTAATCAAAATTGGCTTGTTCGTCGTCCATGGTTTGTAGTATTTTCCAGCGCGCTGATCATGTCAGTATCGAAGTTCTGTAAGGGGTCGGATGTAAACATACAAAGTCCCGTACGACAGACACAAAGCGACCAAAGTATCCATCTCGCTTGCTCCAGTCTGACTTTAGGATAGTCTGTGCTGATTAGAATGGGTTCTCTGATGGCAGATGTGAGACGAACAAGTATAAAGTAGTATACTTCCGCAGAAACATAGAGCGTCGCAGCGCCCCAGAAGAGACACCTATAGAAAGACTGAGAGTCCATTGCTCTAGCAGTATATAGATGTATACAGATTCCGTCGTCTATTGCAAGTTGTTCAACTATCAACTATCAACTCCATCTCCAACGCCCCTCATATATCCTCGCCGACAAAACTTGCTCATCCAACATACCTATTGAAGCTGAAACGGACAGTCTGCCTTACCAGTCACCCGTAAGCAATGATATAACAGTATCCAAGAATAGCACCTTCGCCCTATCTGACAGCTGCAGCTGCTCCCACGATCAGACACTTTGGAAAACTTCCTGATTTGGGTGAATGTCCGCGCCTCCCAGGATGCCTTACATCGGGGTGCAGTTGCTGTTGCACAAAAACCCCAGATTTGGAGGCCATTCATGCGTGTTTCGGGGCTGATGCTGTGATATGCCTGTTCGAGACTAGAATAGAAACGAAATTCTGGTGTCGTTGTTAGTGTTGGGGGTTATTACACACATGCAAGGCTAGTATATGAACATTCTTCGCCCCCAAATATGTTGCTTTCCAATAGGCTCAGCCATGGGCGTTGAGAAACATTATTCTACGTCGATCCGCAGATCCTGGTGATGTTCGCTGATCGCATAAACTGGGTTATGGTGGGCTTGGTGTTTAGATTGCTGTGGCTGGCAGTGAGGGGTAAACTATGTCGCGGCATGATGGCCAACACGTTGCATTCCACTTAGTGGTGTAATTACGCTAAGGTCTGTCATAATGGTGGAATTCATTACACTTCTAATCTACTTGATTCCTCGTGGGCGCTAGACAATCCTTGGGCATCACCGGATCAACAAACTAGGATCTCGGAAAATAGGTGCTGATAGCCCTAAGAAAAAAGAACAACAAATAACACGATTGGCTGAACAGGTGCTCGCTAGTAACTAGACAAAGAAACAAACCAGGCCCTCCAGGGTAACCAAATCACAAGCGCTGCTTCGCCAAGACATCTAGGCCGGTCCCTTTGACGACTCCGCTGTCCTATACAACTGTCAGCTAATGCGGTTTACAAGGGTGATGGTGTTGATCAAGGCTTACCATCATCGAACTGGGGAGATACGTAGAGCCGAACTTGACGCCCCCGGCATTGTTGCCGTACCAAAACTTGCCCGTATGTCCTCCAACGATTTCATGGACGACTTTTGTAGCATACTCCATCAACTCCATGCGCTTGACGCCGTCTGCGCCCCGTGTTCGCTTGTGGATGGTATCTTCGATCGGCTTGTATAGAGAGTCCTCGGGCAGTTTCCAGTCCTGGAAGTATGTTTGGCCGTTTGTTTTGACAGCACCGGTCACTACCGACAGAACGTTCACGTGGAATGGGGCCATCTCGAGACGGAGGGTTTCCGCGATGATCTCGATGGAGCGTTTCGAAGCGCCGTACACACCTACAACAGATCATCGTCAGCCTTCCTTATCCTCTACATGGAGGACAGTGCAAGAGAAGTAGGCACGATAACATACCCATGTAAGGAACATTCACATAGCCAGAGATAGAAGTGGTGAACACGATCGTTCCCTTGGCCTTGATAAGGAGCGGTGCAAACGCCTTTGTGATAGCCACCGGCCCCCAGACATTCGTCTCGTAGATCCTCTTCGCTGCATCGATGTCTTCATCCAGAATGGGCATGAAGTGGTTTCGGCCGGCGTTGTTGATAAGATATGTCAAGTTTCCGTCTGTTTCCCTGCTGACGGCTTCCACGGCGGCGCTGATATGGGTCGAGTCGGTCACATCGAGCGTTAAGAGAGTGAGGTTCGACAGGTCCTTGAGATTCTGCATCTTCTCTGGGTTTCGAGCGGTCGCAAACACACGATATCCAGCCTGCTGGAAGACAATAGCGAGAGCAGAACCGATACCGCCATCACTGCAGCCGGTGATGAGGACGGACTTGTTGGAAGTCATGGTGTTGGTTCTGGAAGGACAACAACGACGACACTTCTTGGGTATTGTGACGGTGGTGAGGAGAAGATTGAGCACGACGATGAGAAAGAAGAGACGTCTGCCTGCTTTGTTTACGCTCGCCTGGATTTCAATCCTTCCTTCCATTCACCAGCATCTTGGTGACTAAGCCGTATTTTATTCTCCAGCTGCCGTAATTATGCCACAGCATGCGGAGAGGGCGGGGAGCTGCCGCGTCCTGTGTAACAACGTGTATCAGAATTACATCCACGGCCCTAAGTCTTTGTCCACGATGCTTCAATGCCTTCACGAGGCTGCAAGGACAGCATAATTATGAGCCTGGTATGCTTCTAAGACTAGCAGTGTCAGACCATGCAATGTAACCCGAGGGCCACGTCTATCAAGCATTAAGGCTCACTGTCTTATTCGCAGCGTTGATCATACAGCTTGACAAGATACCACAGGAGCGCAACCGACCAGAACACCAGGTGACTCATTCGACATACTCAATCAGGAAAGGTTGTGTATGCACAGTGAGGGGTACACGGCCAACGGCATATCTAGCCCGTGAGACATACATACAACATGGCCAATCGGAGTCGACGCAGCAAGGGATGCTTGATCACCTACACAGCCTCAAACTAGCTACCTAAGAATAAAGACAAGGTTGATCGACGGTCTAGCATTAGTTTTTGGGGTGGGTAGCCTTGTTTCTTTGTTCTCGTGGAGCGTGGGGTCTGTTGACAGCAGCGGTAGGATACCCGACGTGTTTTGCGAATTTGCTTGAAACTTGTGTATTTTAAATCCCTTGCATTGCTCATGAGCTCATCTGACGTGAGACTCGAGGTGATTCCCCTCGTTCGCGTATTTTCCTAGGGTCGGGATTGATCTGCCGTGGCCGTTTAGAGTTGGTGTCGTAGTCTTGAAGAAGTCTGCGGTCATCAATTATATATAGTGCTATGGCAGTTTAAACGAGGCTAAATTAAAATATAGAATCTTCATGCTGTGTCCACTATTTCAAGCATCCCAGCTTATCATACTGCACTTCTGGCTGTAGGCGTAACTTCCCTCGAAAACTCAACATCCTGGCTGATCCCATATTTCAAATGAATCCCATCATCGTCATCCCCATCGGGTGTTCGTCCTCCACGGATAAATGTTCTAATAGACTTGACATGGCTCAGCTCGTGCTCATTCTTATTAGCAACCTTCATATTGGTGTAGTTATTCTTCTTCAAAGCCCCTTCCGACCAGCCACTGCCGCCTGAGCCTCTGGAGTTGTTACTGCCTTTCCAGCTTCCGGAATGCAAAGACTGGAAGGGGCGAAGTATGACAGAGCTAACCTTGCTCCATTGTAGATTGCCGTGCTTGAATAGATGGGTAAGGGGAGGCATGCAGCTGGCTGAGATTCCAACGCACATCTCCACGAGGGCCATCAGGAGAACGGGAAGGGTGTAGTAGGTATAGTCGTCTTGGTGGTGATCCAGATGGTCTTTAAAGTAGATGCTCAATGACGAGGCAACGCACGCACTATCATGGTTAGCGGGTTCTACTCCAGCGAGACGCTCACTTACGCCAGACCAGTAGCAAAGACGGCCAAAACACCAAACTTTTTGTTCATCGTCATGTTCAAAGGCCAGATGCAGGCGACTGGTAGAATGAAGATATATATGTCCAGAACAAGACTCCCAGCAGCAATGGGAATGGTTGTATTGAGAGATCGCCGATAGCGGTTGGACGAGAAGCTATCCTGCCAGCTTTGCCCTGGTGCAGGGGCGGTAAAGTATAGCGTTGCCGCAATGACAGAGATATAGAATCCCCAGTTTATAAACAGGCCAAAGTATACGGCGTATCGCAGCCAGTTGAATGGCTTGAACAGCTGAAGGTACATGAGGAAGAAGGAGGTTTTGGCAAAGGCCCAAACGATTGCAGTGACCCAGTTGGAGAAGAAGGCCGTCTTGCCAATAATCAGCGATGGTCTTTGATGTTTCGCGGAGACTCACGATGATAAACTTTTTGCTCATCATATGGGCGATAGAAAGATCCCACATATGAGTTCCGAACTTGGCTTTCTTGACGGCTATGCGAGGTTAGCTCTGATTGATATATAGAACAGATAGAGCATACCAAACATGCAGATCACAAAGTATGCAATGGTTCCAAGCTATCTTGGTTAGTGTGAAGCTCTGTACGATGGCTCTTTCTACTCACAACTGCAACCAAAGTCGTCCCTGCATTATGTTAGTAATTTCCTCATGGCAGAGAGGGTGACATACAATCATCTGGACTCGGTTTTCGTCGCATGAAGAACTTGACATAGAATCTCAGACTGGCGATTACCAGCATGATGCCTATCATGACACTCCCGATAATCACCAAGACATCGCCATCTGACGACGGATTTGCAAGATTCGGTGTGATTCCTGGGGGTGGAGGCCTTACTGGCGTGTTTGCCAGTTGCTCTGGAGTCATATTTGCCAGCTCTGAAGGATCCATACTTGCGGATAGATAGATGTTGACGATGCTAAGCAAAAGGTAACTTGAGGGTGGCTTCAACTGGAGATAAACTTCGGCTGCCAGGCCAAAAGGTCAGCTCGTATTATACCCCACCAACCAAGGTTATGTCTATGCAAGTGTTGCCTCGATGTCCTTGATTCAAGGGGCTCTTATGCATGTAATCCGTGGGCAGAACGGGGTTCCGAGGAGGGTTGGACAGACAATCTGACATCGAATCCTGGCTGGTAGTCTTAAAATCAAGGCGCAGCAATACTCCGATTTCTTATTGATCCTTATGAAGTTGCAAGGAAACTGGAAGTCTGCGCGATGCAGTCATCTAGTCCTCGACCAAACAGGCAATTGGCATGCCCGAAGCGCAGAACAATCACATTCTTTGGGGCTGAAAATGTTCAATGAAACCCCGCAAGGCACAAGGCTTATTGTCTATTTATGGCGGCTCATTGCTGATTGGTGAGAATACACTCTTTCCAGTTCGTCCAGCACACCTCCTGGCGTGTTGGTGTAACGATGCAGAGGCTGACCAGGGTCCTTCCATAATACCGTTTCTGTAAATTTGCAGTTCCTCGCATGCAAAATTTCCGGCTGTACTTTTTTTAACAGCTGCATGTTTCAGCCTCGCCATTCACTGCGAGCCTATCACGGGATTGACTTTGCAATACTGCCGAGCCCTACGCCTTCCCAATCAGTGACATCCCCTCTTATATTTCTCTACCCCTCATGGTCGCTTCTACCTGACACTCTTCCTACCACCATTCACGATGACTATCATCGCTGACATAGTGTTACTTGGCCATGATATCCTCAGCTTCCATCCAGCACTCAAGTTCTTTTTGCTTGGAGTAGCTTCATTGTTGTCTTGGAGGATTTGGAGATTCACGATATCTCCGATTCTTCACCCAGATGATCCAAAGGAGCTTCCCTACTGGGTTCCTTGTGAGTTCTCTCTCGAAAGTCACATTCGATAAGGATACTAACATTGATTCATTTGCAGTCTTTGGTACTTGCGACTCCTCTTCGCTTTACTCCGGATGCTAACTGTCCAGGACATGCGGCGGGCTTCTTCAAAGATTACAATGCGCTGGTGGAGTGCGGCAGGTAGCTTTTTCCAAGCTCCCGTCGAGGATAGGAATATCTGACAGTATAGGAAATATTGCGGATATACCAACGAACCGTTCGCTGTTACCATCGCCGGACAGATCATGTACATTATCACCGCACCCCGCGATCTGACCGGAGTTTACAAAAACACCGCAACAATCTCAATCGATTCTGTTAGCAAAGGCATGTACAGGTGGATGGGCGTCTCTGAGGAAAGCGCCGATAACATGTTTGTCGCAAATCCTCTCTCGAAATACAACAGATTGAGTAATACACGTCCACTCAACGCGACAGATATCATCATCGAACTGCACCGTCAACAGGGACAGCCAGGAGGACAGCTCGAGCCGCTCTTCGAGAAGAGAATCAAACCCGGAATTTACAAGAATTTGAATTTGGACAGCCATCCTGCCGTTATGAGCAAGTCGAAGGAATGGATGACTGTTTCGCTCTTCGAGTGGTGCAACCACGTCTTCATCCGCGGCACAACAGAGGCATATTTTGGGGATATCATATGGGAGATCAAGCCCGACTTGACCCGGTGGTGTCTGGCATGGGAGCGCACGAATTGGAAGTACATGTTTCAGCTCCCTGCGTTCTTAAGTCAGGACATGCTGGAAGCCAAACGTGAGCTCATCGATACGTTTTTCAAGTTTGCCCAGTTTCCAAAGGAGCAGAAATCACAACAGAGCTTTTTTGTCGAGGAGTTGGAGCAATTGCTTCGCGCTACCAAGTTGAGCGAAAAAGAAGTGGCTGGAATGATAGCGCTTCACTACTGGGTGTATGTTTGTCCTTTGCCCGCTTTCCATTGAAGATGACTCACATATTAATTCGATCTCAACAGGGTCTTTGCCAACGTTTACAAAGTTGCGTTCTGGATTGTTGCACATTTGGTTCGGGATCCGGCGCTTCTCGAATCCATCCGTTCTGAGATACTACCATCTGTCAATGGAAAAAATGTCGATGAGGAGTACCTAGCAGATAAATGTCCCAAGCTAGACTCTCTATGGAGCGAAGTCCTTCGAATGACTCTTGGGAGCGCGCTGGTACGTGACATCGTCAGTCCTACTATCGTTGCGGGAAAAACTCTCCACGAGGGGAATAAACTCATGGTAAGTCTCTCATCATCTGCGTATATAAGCCTAGTTCTAACCCCATCCAAGGTTCCATATCGCCACCTGCATGTTAATACCGATGTCTGGGGTCCCACTCCAACGGTAATCCAGCCCGAACGCTTTCTGCACGACAAGACCCTCAAAAGCAATGCGAGTTACAGGCCATGGGGAGGTGGAAATACACTATGCCCGGGACGATTTTTCTCGCGGAGATATGTCTTCATGTTCATTGCATTGCTGCTCAGCCGGTATGATGTCCGTTTGGAGAAGTATGTGGACGCGAAAGGTTCTTCTTTGCCTTTTCCAAGGGCAAACTTCACGAAGCCGTCTCCTGGGGCAGTTGATGTTCAGGAAGGGGATGATGCTATTCTTTCCCTGAGAAGAAGGTGATTTCTTGTAAAATAAATCGCTCCGTCATTCTTCCCGGCGAGGCATTATCCATAGATAGCACATGTGTTATAGCTTTCCATTAAGTCCTTATCTCTATCCCAGGCGATGTTTTCGTAAATGACGTCATACCACGCTAAGATAAGCTCCCACTCGTCAGCCGCCAATCCTCCAGCTCCCTTTGATCATCACAATATCCCACACAACCATCACAATGGCTTCTCAAACGTCGCGAATTGACCTCTTCGGAGGCAGCAAGTGAGTATCCTCACTCCATTGACCTTCCTTCCTAACTAATACACTCACCAGAGCATGGTCACCGCTTGACTGGACCTCCTCCGACGACCGTGTCCGTGGCGGATCCTCCCACTCCACCCTCACCTGCTCTCCCTCCTCGCCGATCGCCAGATTCCACGGTAACCTCGATATTACAACCCTCGGTGGTGCAGGATTCGCTTCTCAGCGAACAAGAGGCACGGACAGAACATGGGATCTCTCCGAGTACGATGGCCTCGAATTGGACGTTGACCGGGCGGACGGAAAAGTCTACACCATCACGCTGAAGGACGAAATTCTGCCCAAGCGACCGGATGGAAGGGAACAAAGCACGTTGAGCTGGGAATATGACTTCCCGGCAGAGAAGAAAGAGCGGGTTTCGATCAAATGGGCCGATTTCAAGGCTACGTATCGGGGGAAGGAGAAAAAGGTTAAGACGCCATTGAACTTGACGAATATTAAGAGGGTTAGCATCATGATGAGAAGGTATATTCTTTTTCCATTACTTCTGAATGTACTTGTTGCTAACGGTTATAGTTTCTTTGGAACACAGGAGGGAGACTTCTCCCTGGAGGTTGCTTCGATTTCCGCATTCCGAACCGAGTCTTATCGAGACGATCCCAGCGAAAAACGAATGTCTTTCGAAGCTACTAACGAAAAAGAAGTGGATACATTCGAAAATAATAAAAATGGAGGCTTGATGAGATCATGCTTGGGATGCTGTTTTTAAAAAGCCACACGCCCCAAATGCAAAAGTTCTATGCTTTCTCCCCAGCCGGTATCAACTTGACAAACTGCAAACACCCCTCTTGAGAAGCCTCGTAAGGCCCATGCACCATCCCCGGTTCTCTCCAAGCATAAGCCCCAACACTCCAAGCTTTACCCAGCGATAAGTCCTTCAGTCCACCCTGCATGAAACACACTTCCTCGAAATATGTGTGCGTAATCGGCTCTGTCTGCGTCGACTTGGTTCCTGGATCATACCATTGTAGAACAGACTTGTTGTCTGAGTTGGGGTTGCCGTTGAGGAGAAGTTCCCAGATGCCAGGGCCGATCGGATACCACGGTTTTGCGGTCGGGGAGTCGGCGAGGGTCCCGATTGCGGGGTGAGGAGGGGGATGCGTGAATTCTTTTTGGATAAATGCCATTGTCGCTTTATATTGATATAGGTTGATTTGATTGAGATGTCAGGGTGTTGGTTATTTAAGTGAAGTTGGAGTGTGGGATTCGAATTTGGGGTAAAAGTTGAATTGGAGATACCGATATATATATCTAACATCCCATATGCATGATTACAAATTCCGCACACAGTCAAAGTTTATATCTCGTATTTAGCAATTGGTGATTGAATTAGAGTCAAATAGAGTAGATCCATACTGGTTGAGATAAGAAATATGCATATCGTATCAGGGTGGAGTTGCTTATAAGAGAATGCCACTTGTGACGGGATAGTACACGCAATGGTCGTCAGACACATTTCTAACAAAACAAACACGCCGAAGCGAAGAGATACGTAAACAAAACCAATCTAGCGCAATATTACCGCGTCACTCTCGGAACAGGAGCATAACCACGGCAAATCGTATGGAGTTTATAAATACTACCAGGAACTTCCGACACATGCAATTCGTCAACAGGTATGCCCCAGACCGAGTAGATGCTATAGTCAGGACGATACCCGTGTGAACTGGACCATTCGACCCTGATGTAATCCACACCGTCAACCTTTTTCACATTCAAATTGAGATAGTGGGTCGACGAATCGGTCATCTTCAGCATGAGGCGTTGGAGCCGGGGCATTTGGTGAACAGCGCGACCGAGAGCAATATATATACGCGACAAGGCGTCGTGATTGAATTCATCGAGAGTGGGGTTTTCGGCATAGTAAGCAACGCTGATAAGGCGATCACCTGACACCGGGAATCAGCGAGAGGTCGTTGCTGGCAAAGAGAGGGAGGATCTAACCGGATGGAAGGAGAGGCATTGTTTCCAGTATGAAGATTTCTAACCTCGGCCAGTAAGGAGCTTTTGATTGCTGCGATGGCCAGAATAGCTCACTGCTGACGCGGGAGTTCTTGAGGCGAAGCTCTCGAAGTCGCATAGAGAGCATGCGTAGGTTGGGGAGTAGTGAATCGATGCCGGATGGAGGCAATAGATTGGGTGCATTGAAAGGCGACATTGAAGAGCCACATTCTATATTGAGTGTTTCCAATGTCGATGGCATTTGGGCAACAAGATTAGAGTTGGCTATGGATGAAAATGTCAGCTTCATAGGCTATTCATAGAAATTCAATATGGCCCAAATGGCCCTTACCCTCGCGTTGCTCACACAAAAGAACCGGTGAATCATTTGGAACAGGATAAACCAGACGTAAAGTGGAATGTTTGACATAAGGGCAGGACGCAAGAATCTCCGAGGCTACTTTGCTGGAAAAGAATGAATACTTTAATCTCTTGACGGTTCCTTCGAAGTGGACAGTGTTGATACAGGGCACTTGAGCAAGACTTGACCCAGGTGGAAAGCCAAGGGACTGGGGGATCACGACCGCATCGTTTGGCGGGTCAAAGTGTATAGGACGGGGGTGTACTACGCCATCTGGGTCATCAAAAGTCAACGGTTCGGGCAGACATCGCACCCCCTTGGGGTCAAGAAGAGTGACACACACCCGGGGCTCGAGGTCGCGTCCCCATGAGGCGAGGACGTCAAAGAAATTGGCAACAGCAAGATGGAAGACCTCATCGTTGCCGCGTCGTAAGGGATTATCGTACGTGTATCCTTCAAGTTTGAAGTATCTGGATTCTCCAAAGTTATCCCACGGCACGACAGCTTGGTACAGGATGTGGCGTATCCATGCTCTACGCCGCCGTCTATAAGGAGCACCAGATGTCAACTGATCCAGCCCATGCCATGTCAGATGGCCTTTATAGCCCAGATCCTCGCTGTACACGAGCAGAGTACGATAGATGAATGGCTCACAGGCCGCCTGCCACGTGGAAGACACTGTCGAGCATGGTGTTAATCTGGGAATCTGGCCATAATAGAACCAAGGTGTGGACCGCTCCTCGCCGCACTCCTTTGCGAGATACGAGGCGATTTGCGAGACAATCTCGATCGGAAGGTACGATGCCATTTTTGGGGAGATCAAAAGAGCGGAATTCGAGGTGTGGATGTGGGTTGGTGCCTGAGTGCCTTGCTGCCTTGCTGCCTGAATTCAAACTGTAAATGTCATATGGAGCAACCCACGGATGTGAAATGACTTGTTCGGCCATCTCCATGTAAAAGATACATCGTGAAGGTGAGTCCCAAATTTCCAAGCTGACCTTGTCGTAATTGACGGTTCCGTGTGGGCTGGCTGTGCTGTACGCTCTCCTTCGACTGGAACCCGGACAAGGGTAGGTGAAGATATCAGTAATTGCCTCTATCTGATTCCATGGTAGACCGGAGATTCGCGTATAGAAGTACATTATAGCATAGTTTGAGGATCACCGGCCATGGGAACATCATTCGCGGTGACCTGTTTATCTGCTGCGGAAGAGCAATATCATGGCAATACCGTGATGCCCCCTGGTCTCCCATGGTAGTATGCTTCATGGGGAGCCTGGTCTGAGTGCAGATATCCTTTATGGTATGCGTCATGAAGGAGCAATCACCGTTCAGCGTTACACACCATCACGATAGGAATGCCAGATCTATCATGAGTCATAATACTTGCTTAACACAATACCGATTGTGCGATTGTGGGACATTCCAACTTTAATGCTCTAGAGTTAGTATACATATCCAACACCTTCGATATACCCACTACCCAGAGGGACACTCGGCATCATCTGCACAGTATGAACATCGATTGCTCTATTCGTAACTGGCATTTGACTGACAGTGACGCAGGACCACGTAGCTAGATAGCCACTGCGACAGTCCGGGTATCACAATACTAGATTGACTGAACCTTAATTATGTCTCGAATCTTGACTGCATTATATAAAGGTCGATGGCTGGCCATGAATATAGTTATACTACTCCTCACTCCATTTCATGTAGACTCTGAAATGTGGGAATTTTTCTCGGGAAAAAACGTCCTCATCACCGGTGGCTCAGGCTTCGTGGGAACGGCGCTTGTCTACCGTCTCGCCTCACAGTCGCCGGTGGCTCACATCTACCTGTTATGCCGAGGAGGATGGGGGTAGGTGATATCCATATGCTGTCAGCTTGCATATTAACAGTAATCAGCCGACTCGAAGAAAAATGGGGCTTTTCCCTTCCACTGGCAGCTTATGATGCACTGCGCAAGGCACCGCATATTACTGTCATCGAGGGCGACATGCTCAAACCCAACATGGGCATGACAGATGATGTGGTCAGGATGCTACAAGAAAGGATCCACATTGTGATTCATTCAGCGTCCTCCATTAACCTGGGTCGTCCTCTGGGCTACGTAATCGACGCCGTCCTCGGGGGAAGTCAGAATGTGGCCGAATTCGCACTGGGATGCGTGAATCTGCATCGCTTCGTCTTTGTGTCAACGGCCTACGTGAATATCTTTTTATACAATCAGAGCGACCTCCCCGAAGTCAAGGTGGAGGAAGATATGTATCCACTCCAATCCGAGAAGCCCCGCAGTCTTGAGGATGAACTCCACGAGGTTATGCAAATAGGCACGAGCGCCGAATATGAGTCCCACGAGTTCGTATGGGCGTATGCCTATGCAAAGCACCTGACAGAACGCATTCTCGTGGAGCGTTTTGACAAGGCCAGCACGCCAGACAAGATTCTCATCGTCCGGCCGTCCATCATCACGCCGGCCCAGTTGTTCCCTTGCGTCAACTTCCAGCATCCGAGATCCTGCCCGTATACGATGATCGCTGCTTCTATTCTTGTCCTACCTTTCTCAAAATTTCATGTCCAAACAAGGCTCAAGAACCCACAGGAAGAGGCAAACGTCGACGCGGTCCCGGTCGACGTCGTGGTTGACCGACTGCTGGCTCACCTGGCCAAGGGAAGCAAGGGACCCATCCACGCCGTGAGTGGAAGGGACTGCCGAACCATATCGCAGAAGTCCTGGGATGCAGGCCTGAGACTCCGGCGTATTCCCTGGGCCATAAAAATTCGGTGGATAAATTTGGACTGGGATTATACAAATCTTAACATCGCCGAGCGCGTCTATGCCCTGTTCGGACTGTCCTTGGACTTTTCCCAGGGGAAAACGGAACAGCTCTGGGAGGATCTGACAGAGGTTGAGCGGCGAGGTCTGCAACTATTCATGGCGGAGAGGGGCATATCTGACGTGACTGGAAACGCCGAGGAGATTCGAGAGGCAGCAAGGGGACTGCTGAAAAAAGGCCATCGAGCGCGGATTATCAAATGGCTGTTTTACCAGTAGTGCTATGGTTTCTCTCCTCTCAAATATACCATTATCATATAGTCTCGATTTGTATAGATTCTAGGGAAATGTGCATTTGATAGTATAGGGTGGATGGTGGGATACAATACTACAAACATTGAAAGCTGTGCTAGAGTACTGGTATACCGTCACTAAAACATAAATTCAGAATTGATAGTTTCAGCGAAACGTCATCATGCAAGGGCATGTGACACAATATTCCTAAATGACAGATAGACTTGAGGACTCCGAAACATCTGCGTTACACGGGGATCCCCGAGTATTGCACACAACGCGTATCCCTAACCATCGAGGGTAAGAAGCACAGCTGAAGAGGCAGGAACTGCTATCTGCAGCATTCCATCTTTGATGGCCGCGTACTCTGGCGAATTCAACACAACAGGGTGGCCCCGTGATCGAGTATAGTCGTACGAAACACCGCCGAATGTGATGTTCGTACGAGAGTCGCTTCCTGGTGCGATGAGTCTATCCACCCTTGCTCTGTGGAAATGATTGGGGACTTTGACGGTATACTTCTCGGTAGGGCGGCTGGTGGCATTGGCAAACGACTCTTGCATGTTGAGGATGGCGATGCGAGAGAGAGAATTGTCGTCGTATATAGCGTATGCGGATTCTGTATCTTCCTTCAGAGGGATATTTGCGATGCGTGTGTCACTAGAGTTCCCAAGTGCATGCGACGCCATGATATGCCCATAATAAGGCGGCCGAGTCGTAGGCAGAGTCCCGTTGCTCTCCATCGGCTGCCACGATGCATAGCGATAATTCATCCCTTGGTGGAAATGAATCCGTTTTACACCCTACTTTATTTAGTACTCATATCAAGAAAACAAGATAGGGGACGTACATGGGCTCCAGCCCAGAGTGTATAATCAACCAGCCAAAGGGCATCACCCAAGACGTCTGTCTTGTTGATTCGTCCCTGCCCTGCGATGCTGTTTGTTTCGCTAAGAATGTACGGGAGGCCTAGGTCGGATAGGTTCCTGGCGAGCTCTATATGAGGACCTAGGGAGCCGACGATGCTCGAGTGGTTCATGAGCAGTTCTATCTGATTAGTCAATCTATACTTGATGATGGAGGAGTACCCACCCTGTAGATCTTCATTGTCGACACCGAAACGTTCCTTTGAGTCAGCGTTCATATAGCTGATGCATGTCAGTATCATATCTTTAAGAATGCATCAAACATACTTGTGCACGCCAATCTCACTGACAAGCCCATTATCTCCCAGCCCCAACTTAAAAGCATCCGCTGGATTCCATGGAGCTCGTCCGGTAAGATTAGTCCAGATGAAACTAGGCGCGATAAAATCAGTCGTAACGTCCGGACAGCTCTCCTTAATAGACTTGGCCATAACATCTGTCTTCCAATTCCATTCTTTCACATAGTCCGCCATAGTCCAGTTCGGGGAACGGTAGAAATTGGGCCATCCAGGTGCAAAGTCGATTTCATTTCCCAGTTCGGAGAGGAAGAGACGTTGACCCATAGCAGTACAGGCTGCAGAAGACACCGATTGGAGTTGTTCAGTAGCGTCGGAACCATTATAGTTGAAGTTGAAGCCATGGATGAACTTGACGCCCTCCCATGTTTGGTATGACTCAAAAAAGGCCGGTCCGTATGTTGCACGCGATGGTTGGTCGTCGCCAGGCTTGTCAAAATAAAGCTTTATAGCTTCAGCCTGGTCTGGATCAAACAATGATTTGTCCCTGATAGTACAACATTAGATGAGACAGATCTATCGTATGGAGTGTTCATACTGCGTTGTCCCCCCCACTCTGACCTTGGGCCAGACTCCCGTAAGCTCCTTCAGGTTGGATAGCAGATTGTATGAGAAGTCATTTGGAATCGAAGTGTTTCCAGCATAGTTGGGAAATGATGAAAGCTCGATTGAAAACGACGAGAGATCCTTGGGAATAGGATCGCTGGCAAAGTTGGGCGGGGAATCGGGGACGGAGATGAGGCCAAGGGCTGTTGGAACAAGAAGCGTTATGGCGATTTGGACCTTCATGATGAGCAGAATGTGTAGTTATTCTTCCCAAACAAAGTGATGCCATTTCACGGCCTTTATACTAGATGCCCTGGACCCAGGAGGTCTGAGAACTCTTGATCCCAATATCCTTCATACGGTGCAAGATGAGGGGTTTCGGACATTCTGGTATGGTCACAGGCCCATGAGCTATGGGATGATCGAATGAATCCGGGGTTAATGTGATGCCATCAGACATATTCCCCGACATCTATACAATGGCGGAACCACCCCGCAACTCCACATCCTAGCTTCCCGCACCCCGTATTTCCATCCCCACATCCCCATACATCGGCAAAATGGCCCACTCTGCTCTGCCGATGTCCCTTGCCGACAAGGTGGATCGTTTGTATTTCTTGATAATACAAACCTTCGTAGCTCGGGTCTCTCGAGTGGCCTTCTTCTTTTGTCATTGGCAGTACAGATAGCCGGATTCAAAGGCCGATAGCTTGGCTATGGCACAGATTGGTGTCGATTGGGTCATGAGATGGAAATTAAGTCTGCCGATTGGAGAGCATTGGTCCCTGAGCTAAGACTACTGTCATTTATAGAGATGATCATTCTCAATCACTCACGGCGGCTTTTGATCTCAGTTACCGATGATTGAAAGGAGGGCATGATGCCGTCTGATCCGGACAGGATGAGGGTATACAGGGACCGAGTAACGATGACAAATCCCCTCAAACGCTCATCTCCTCTTTCCCCGTCCGTGAAAGAGGCGGAAAGTCTGGGGTAATGGCGGGAAATAGACGAGCTGCTCCAGGTGCCGTCTGACTAGGTGAAAATATATATATTGGGGTACGCCGTTTCCATTCGCTGTGTCGGAATTGCTCCCTAGCAGCAGAGATTCCCAATTCCGCCATCCAAGATGAAGTCAATGTTCAAAAACTCCCGAGTCTACGTGCTCACCTCGGTGGCGTACATGGGATCGTTTCTATTTGGCATGTCAATCCCTCCCATTCACACATTATCTAACATGGACAGGCTACGACACCGGCATAATGGGCAGCGTGCTAGCCTTAGACAGCTTTAAGAAGGACTTCAATCTCCCTGTCTCCAGCACCGGCTTTTCAGATAGCAAAAATGCGGAAATTTCCTCGAATGTCGTATCCCTCCTGACAGCTGGCTGCTTCTTCGGAGCCATCGGAGCCGCATACGCCAATGAAAAATTTGGCCGTCGATACTCGCTCATGGGCCTATGCATCATCTTTCTCATCGGAGCTGCTGTCCAAACAGCCGGAAAAAGTACAATCGCATACATCTATGCTGGGCGGGTGATTGCCGGATTAGGTATTGGTGGGATGTCGTCGATAACCCCCGTTTACGTGGCGGAGAACTGTCCTCCGAATGTTCGAGGGAGAATATCTGGACTATTCCAGGAGTTCTTGGTAATTGGCGTTACGGTTGCGTATTGGCTTTGCTATGGGGTTGCGAAGGGTGTTGCGCCTTCGACAAAACAATGGCGGATTCCGATTGCTATTCAACTTGTTCCTAGCGGTATTATGCTCGTTGGACTCTTCTTTCTGACTGAATCGCCTCGATGGTTGATGAAGCAAGGCAGACATACCGAAGCCTCGGATGCATTGGCGTATATGCGCTGTGAAGACATCCACCATCCAGATGTACAGCAAGAGCTCGCTGAAATCCAAGCATCAATCGATGAAGAACTCAGTGCAACCGAAGGAACAACCTGGAAAGAAGCCTTCCTCCCAGGAAACAGACAGCGCTTTATGAATGCCTTCATAATCATGTTCTGGCAACAATTCACCGGCACAAACAGTATCGGATACTACGCACCGCAGCTGTTTCAAACGATTGGAGTAACCTCGACAGACACAAGTCTCTTCACAACAGGCATCTACGGCGTCGTCAAAGTCGTCGCAACAGGTCTCTTCCTTCTGGTCGGCATCGACAGAATCGGCCGTCGCTGGTCCCTGATCAGCGGTGGACTCTGGATGAGCGCGATGATGTTCATCATCGGCGCAGTCCTGGTGACAAAACCACCTCTCAACACCGGCAGCGTTCCTCCTGCGTCCATCGCAATGGTCGTCATGATATACCTCTATGTGATCGGGTACTCCGCCTCATTTGGTCCGATCCCATGGGTGTATATCTCTGAGATCTTCCCGACCCGACTCCGCGCGTATGGAGTGGGCATGGGATCGGCTACCCAATGGTTGTTTAATTTCGTGGTTACGCGCTTCACTCCAGCTGCGATTAGCAACATTGGATGGAAGACGTTTATCATGTTTGGTGTTTTTTGCTTCGCGATGGCCGTTTGGGTTTTTGTATTTGTGAAAGAGACGAAAGGGAGGGCGTTGGAAGATATGGATGAGTTGTTTGGGGGAAAGAAGAACGAGGAGGTTGAGAAGGGTACGCGTGATGATAGTGTCCATTAGCATGTATTATACTAGAGACTGGGAATAACAATAAGTCTAGTCTTTAGCCTTAATTCCCCCCTTTGTATATGACTCGATGAAAAACCGCACAAAAAGCAACAGTAAAGGCAAAACATATACCGTTGTCAATACAACAGTCAGCGCCTCACCACTGTCACTCAAGCAGGGAGTTGCAGCAGTAGCCACTACTCGGGTCACACTATCAGAACCTCTGGTTGAGGGAGGATTATACTCCATGCGCGAGTATGACCCTGATTCCCAGCTGTTGCTGTGGTCGACCGGCTGTGCTGTAATATCCAAGGGAACATGATACTTTACGAAGAGATAGCTATAGCCCCAAACGAAGCCCGTCAAGAACTGCGCGATTTGGATAGTCGTAAGAGATCGTTTGATACTCATGGGGACGGAAACACCAAGCGAGTGAATGGTGAAATACGAGTACTAAAGGTACATAAAAGTTAGTCATAGCACGCCATGGAAGGATTGTTAACAGCAATACAAAGTAGGGAAGTACGTACCATCAAAGTATGAACCGCAGAATTCAAGACAATCCCAACCAAAGACGCTGGGGATTCATATTTCATCGTTGCCCATCCGCAGATGATCACTCCGGCATGATGATACGTTTGTAGCGTTGAGCTCTTTTTCCCTCGTGCGAGAATGATCATCGTATCCAAGACTTCGTAAAACTTGGAGATGTAGAAGACCCAGCCTATGTACCCGGATCCTTCTTCCCAGAGACTTTTTGCACTTGCTAATTCAACCCACGACAGACAGACGTCAGTTATTACTTATACTCTGAAAACCTCGATGGCGAGACGAGATTGACTCACTTCGAAGTGCACTCGAGTCAGTCTCGCACAGCATTTCCGCCACATGCGCATAGTAATTGGGCTCTCCCGCTGGCCAGCAACCTTTCAGCGCTTGGCATGTGGTGAACAAGGTCCATGCAGAAAATAGTGCCAGTAGAGCATTGTGCAGTATGACCAGAGCTCTAAATGTAGATGTCTTACTGAAGGCCCACGGCTGATACCGTCGACTAGCATTGAGCTGATTTAGAGAAAGGACCGCGGTAACATATATCGCAATAAAGGTAAGGGTAGATTTGAGGTCGAGGGAAGCGTGGAAGATATGTGGGTTTATAGTGAATGGCCGAAGCAGCGACCTGGTCGATGAGTCTGGATATGCAGGTATGGGTGTCTTGCGTTGGCTGGGAGGGAACGAGAAGAGTTCCCGTGGCGGGAGGCCGAATTGGATACTGGGGACGGTGATGAAGTCCATAATGTGAAGTAATGATGGAAAACCAGTTAGTCCGGCTGGATGATATATTTAATGGAGGGCACAGTGTCGTTGTATTGTTATTCTTGAATAGGGAGTTGCAGTAGGATCGTGTGGTAGTATGCTATGGTAGTAAACGTATAAAGAGTGGAGATCTGTCAACGTCTAACGTATCCACCTGTCAATGACCACACGTAGAGATCATGGAACTTAAAATTAGAAAGTCCTGTCATAGACGACACCTATATATATATATATATAATTGCGGGAAAAAAGATCATTCCTTACTATTCCGGCGACGGGTATTGTTCCCGCTTACTTTTGGAGCCTTCAATTTAGGTAGCCATTATCGACGAAAGGACATGTACTAAGCTGTACTTGGACGAACGAACCACTAACTCGCCGGTATCATCAATATGTGCCGAAATTTTTCAAGTTGTTGATTTCCCACAAGTGGAATCAGTCATTTCCAATTCCAATGAGCAGAAAGTCGGCCACCGCCCGACACTCGCTGGAATGGCCGATGGTCATTTTTCTGGTTGGGGTCCCTCTAGTCGCTTCGATCATCTTCTGGATTCCTTGTTTTTAAAAAGACCGTCCTATTTATGTGCTTCTTTGGCTTTTTACGGGGGATTTGCATTACGGTCGGTGAGTGGCCCTAGGGGTCAGGAAATAGAACAGTCCTCAAGCTGAGAAATAGGCTATCACCGTCTCTGGGCACACAAATCATACGCGGCTAAGCCCTATCTTGAAACTACTGTTCGCAATAATCGGCGCTGGTGCTGGAGAAGGCACGATCAAACAATGGTGTCGCGATCACCGCGCCCACCCTCGCTACGCCGACACGGATCACGATCCATACAATGTACAAAGGGGGTTCTTTTATGCGCACATCGGCTGGATTATATTCAAGAAGAGCCCGAAATCTACAGGGAACTATTACGACTGGCCATGTGGATATTAGCGATATCAATTCCGTCGCCCATCTAATGGGCTCACAGCCGTTTCAATCGACTAAACCTCCTCCAGATAATCCGTTCGCCGCGGTATTGACCCTCGGTGAGGGGTATCATAATATCCATCACGAGTTCCCGATCGATTATCGAAATGGGATTCGATGGTATAACTATGATCCGACCAAGTGGACGAATGGTTGTTGGCTCGGATTGGACTTGCCAGCAATCTCAGACGATTCCCGCATAATGAGATTGAGAAAGGGAGGTTACAGAAACGGCGGGAAAGGCTGGAAAGGGATTGTCAGCTAGTAGATTGGGGGTTGCCAGTTGCCGCATTGCCTACTATGGAGTGGGAAGAGTATCGACAGAGAGCGAGAACGGGGTGTAATCTGGTCGTCATTAAGGGGATTGTTCATGATGTCTCGAATTTTGTGGCGGAGCATCCAGGGGGTCCGATGATAATTACTGGGGCAATTGGGAAGGATGCAACAGACATGTTTGCGGGTGGACTGTATAGTCATTCTAATGTGGCTAAGAACCTTTTGGATGCGATGAGGATTGCTGTGATAGGAGGGGAAACATGGAAGGCCTAGTGAAACGCTTGGACAAATGTATATAAGAACATTTAATACTTGATCTAGCATGTAGTATTCAATCATCACGACTTCTCCATCACTTCCTGTTTCGGTTCCATCGATTCAACATCCCCATTAGATCCGGATTCTTCCCTTCCGGTTACATTACCAGGTCCTAGGCTATAAGACCTGACAGCCAAACTCACCAACAACGCCGCCCCCGAGCAAGCACACATCACCGGCCACAGCATACTCAACGCATCCGCATACACCTGGATCAGCTCCGATTTGCGTGGCTCCTGATCCGGAATCGCTTTCAAGGATTGAACCATCGCCGCCGCTCCAGTGCTGAGCTTCGCCGTCAACGCAGCGAGACCAGCATTTTTATCCAGCTTTTGCTGGAATATATTATCGAATGTGGCCCCTCCGACAGCAACACCAATGGACTGGCCCAAGGAGCGGAAAAACGCAAAGAAACCCAGCGCATGCGAGACTTGGTCCGGGGGAATATTCGCCTGGACTGCAAGATTGGTGCTGGTGAAGAGGGATCCGGTTCCTAGACCGACGACAAGATTGATAAGAACCCATTCGTAGGTCGGAGTGTCGACGTTTAGCAGAGTGAGCAGTCCGAGACTGGCTGTTGTGATGACCCAGCCTGCCCAGAGAGTGCCGCGGTAGTGGCCGGTGATGCTGATCAGCAGTCCAACGAGACCGGCGGAAATACTGATGGTGAATGTTTCTGGGAGGAGGGCGACGCCGGACATCAGGGGGGAGAAGGACTGGACTGCTTGGTAGTAGAGGGGGAGGTAGTATAGAAGACACCAGACCTATTTATCTGGATATTAGTGATTCTGGAAATACTTTACTCTTTGACAAGATTCGGCAACATACCACGATTCCATGCACGAATGTCTGAAAGTAAATCAATCTCGTATTCCAATGACGGAAAATACTTCTCAATAAAAAGGGCTCTGTTGCAATGAACATCTCATAAATCACAAACACAATCAGTCCCATTGCCCCGACCAACAGAGGCACCAACGTGTGCCAACTGGACCAGGGAAACATCTCCCCGCCCCAGGTCACTGGGATGAGAAAGCTAGCCATCGAAGGTATGAAAATGGCGAAGCCGATCCAGTCTATGTGGGCAAGCTGCTTCTTAACACTCTCACCATCTCCTTGCATTGTCTGAGGTCGGCAGGATTTCAGAGAAATGAAGATCAGAATGAGTGAAGCACTGGCAAGCGGGAGGTTCAAGGCAAAGATCCATCTCCATGATTCTATACAGCAGTCAGATATATTGTCTAACCATAGAGAGATGAGAACATACTCTCATGAGCAAGAGCACCGCCGACAATAGGCCCACTGACACAGCCTACAGCCCACATCATACTCAACAGGCCAAGCCATTTCCCACGCTCTCTTAACGGTGCCAAATCTGCAATGAGAATCTCCGACAGGGTGAGCAATCCCCCCCCTCCTGAACCCTGAATCGAGCGAGCAGCAAGAAGGACGCTAAAAGATCCAGAGCCTGTGGCAACGGCAGCCCCAGCCAGGTAGAGCAGGGCGCCAAGAATGAACTGTTTGTAGTAGTTGAGTTAGACAACTTCAAAAGGTACTGCTTAATTCTGATCGAGGTTCTTACCAACGGCTTTCGTCCGAAAGTATGAGAAAAGATGGCAAATGGGGGCTGAAAGACGGCAGAGCAGAGGAGATATGACGTGCCGGACCAGAAGGCCTGCACGTCTGTGCCGTGGAATTGGCTGGTGATCACAGGGAGAGCATTGCTTAAACTGGTGCCACTGAGCGCTACAGTGAGCGATATTGTGGCCAGGGCGAGGATTGTGAGGGCAAAGCGTTGCCTATCGGAGATGGCTAACATTTTCAAATGTGTAGCTGTCCAACATGGCTAAGACAGTAGCACTGGAACACTAAATATTACCTGAGCGGAGTAGAGACCATGAAAACAAGGACCAGGGGCAATGAATGATGGTTTCATATCAGAATAAAATTAAATAACCTTGGCCAGGTCAAGTAAAAGTGTAATGGGCTACCACCGTAGCATTTGTTTCGTCCCCTCTATATATCCGCATGCGTCGACAGGGGAAAACTCTCAACCACACCACTAAAACACCATTTCTGACGCCTACACATAATGTCCATTCAGATTTGTCTTCATAATGCTAATATTACTGAGTGCTGGCCTTCTGGCCATAGTATATGTATGCAATTCAACCCTTTTTCTTATCATCTGCTGATATCTGTTGACCAACGTAGGTCCTCTATGGCATTGTCTACAGACTCTATTTGCACCCACTAGTCAAGTTTCCAGGCCCATGGCAAGCCGCCATCTCCAATTGGTATGCGGCCTTTCATGTCTGGAGAGGTAACTCGCATCTTATGATATGGGATGGGCATCAGCAATATGGTAAGGCAGTAACCTAGAGTTGAGTGCTGTATATTAACACATAATCAGGGGACATTGCTCGATGTGGCCCAAACTTCCTATCCGTGAATACACGGAGTGGAATGGCCACCATCTACGCGACAGGAGCAAATGTCCGCAAAGACGACGGTTATATGGTCATGAGCGCCAGTTTGCACGCGCCCAACACCATCAGCAGCATCGATAAACAGGCACACGCATTTAAAAGAAGAATCCTGTCTCAAGTTTTCACTGCTTCGGCCTTAAAGGGGGTTGAAGATCGGATTCTGCTCCACACAAGGCGGTTATGTGATATGCTCTATAATGACACTGCGGATTCTATAATCAGCGACAGTCCTGTCGACTCTAAGAGTAGCTGGGGGCCAACCAAGGACATGGCAGCTCTTTCTGACTACGTCGCCTTCGATGTTATCAGTGATCTCTGCTATGGCAAGAGTTTCGGGATGCTTGAATCGGACAGATATCGCTCCATTACCAAGATCACTACGATGCTCAGCCGTCGGAACGCAGTGGTAGGGATAGTCTGCCAGTCAACTTTGTCACTTGTTTTACTGACAAGACTCTCTAGTGTTTTGTTCAATCAAAGCTATGGCGGTATAAGCTAGACCGCGTCTTCTTTGCGTCTCTTCTCTCTCCGATCAAAGACTTTGGTGCCTGGATCAGACAGCAGGCCAAAGCCCGCACCAAACTCGGGAATGATGTTCCTCAAAAGGACTGCTTTCATTACATGCTCAACGCCAAAGACCCCGATACTGGTCAGCCTTTCACTGAGAGAGAACTGTGGACGGAATCTTTACAGTTGATTGTAGCAGGTATGGACCTTGCCCTTGAATCTGTTGTCTCTCATTTCTGACAAAAGGCAGGATCCGACACTGTCGCAGTCGCCATGAGCTCAACATTTTTCCATCTAGTTCATAACCCTATAGCATTGGCTACGCTCACCAACGAGATTCGCTCTTGTTTCCAAAGCGAGGAAGATATTCTCCTCGGTGTTCAGCTCAACTCATGCACCTTCCTGCGTGCATGTATCAATGAGTCTTTACGCCTGTCACCTCCGTTTGCAGGCCTCCCCACACGTCGTGTTCTCCCCGGTGGCATTACTGTCGACGGCCACTATATCCCAGAGGGAACTGTCATCGGCACGCCCATTTATGCAATCCACCATGATGAACGGTATTATTGTCGACCCTTCAAGTATGCGCCCGAGCGGTGGATCGAGGAAGACGGAGACCATGACGATACACTTAGCAAACAAAATATCAAGCTAGCCAAGGCAGCTTTTTGCCCCTTCAGCATCGGACCCAGGTCATGTGTGGCCAAGAATATGGCTTGGGCGGAGCTGACTCTGATCATCGCACGGATAGTATTCCGGTATGACATGCGGCTTCCACCGGAGCATGCCGTCGATGAGCCAGAATGCTGTGGTTGGCTGGATGGTGAGACGGAGAGGAGCCCGGAGTATCGGCTCAAAGCTTGGATAGCCTCCGGACGAGAGGGGCCTTTGATTCAGTTTCGACCGAGATCGGATTGCTCATAGTGTCATGTCTAGTAATTGTGTTATGGTATGATCGGATATATTTTCTCTTCCTTGGCGATATAAATATGTTTATCAAGGGCGATAAACCACACTGTCCTTTAGCAGACGTGGTGTATTCACGTCATGACTCGGCAGCACCACCACATCTTCCATCGTAGCAAACTCCTTCATCAGCTTCAAACTCTCCAACGCACGCATAGGATCATCATTAATCCCATCCGGCTCTTCCTTGTCCAATAGATCCAATCCATATGTCGCATCACCAGGTAGTAGATACGTAGTCTCCTTCCCGTCACTGCTCCCGTATACGATCAACGCCACATGCCCAGGAACATGGCCAGATGTATCAACCGCGACAATCTTCCCATCAGCCGTAATAGGATACGACTGCTTCCAAGTACCAACGGTGCGATCGTGAAAATCGTATATGCGAGGTGAAAAGTTTTCTGGCCAATGCGCCGGTGTTGCGCCTTCGATGCTGGCGAAGAAGGGGTGTTCACCGAATGCCTTCCAGTGAGGTTTGCTGATGTAGATTGGCACTTCTGGTGCTGCTTTGGCAAGGTCCTCTAGACCCCCGGCATGGTCATTGTGCAGATGGCTGAGTACGATAGCTTGTAGATCGCTGGGTTTAATGCCCTCTTCGGCAAGTTGTTCGACGATTCCATCTTCGTGTTGGATGGTGAATTCACTCAGAACGCTATTGAAAATTGCCACACGGGGAAAATATCCTGAATTATTGCAGCATGGCGACTGGCCTGTATCGAAGAGAATAGGACCATCAGGATGGTGGATGATGAAGACACCGACGGGGAGTGGTTCCGTCCAGTTGCGATCTGTCAGTGAGCGGAGGCGGCGGATGAGGGTGTAGCTGTTGGCAGGCTGGGAGCGCATTGAGGGGCGGATGCGAACAGTGCCTGTTGTTAAGAAGGTGAGGGTGATATTAGACATTTTTCTTATTCCTTAGTATTGTTCAATAATGATGTTGTCAGATAGATGCGGATGTAGTTTAAAATAAAACAAGTGGAGTCAGTCGGGAATATAAAACTATCCGACTCGGCGTGCAAACCATCCACTCCCGCCACTTTCTGCAATGATTGACGGCCACCTTATGCGTCTGCATTGTGTATATCGATAATGCAGACATTAATTTCCATCAAGTGTATCATTCAATGCTTCTTCAACATGTTTGGGAAGATAGAAGTTTCTACTCAACCCAGTCCAATCAATCCCGTCTAGTCGAACCAGAGCCAGATTCATCAGTTCAGTTCCTTGGCTCTGGCTTCGAAGTGCCTGTTTCCACATATGCAGCATTCGTCTAGCTCTGATAGCATGGTCTTTAGACGGTGCTTGGACGATCAACAGCATCATAAAACTAGACACAGTGGCAAACCCAACTCGAGACCCTACATCGTTAGCATCATCACCACAGAATGAGTAGATACATACAAGAATACCAAAACCCAGCCAGATCACTGCACGCCATCCTCATCACAAGGCGAAGCATCGTAGCTGCACAATTCTCTGCCGCTTTGAGAACTGCATTTCCAGTTCCGTTCTCATCGGACATGTCGATCGCCGGAACAGGCTCTACCTCCTCTGCTTCTATGATCTGCGATATATAGTCATCTACTATATTCATGAATGGCTTTGGATCTTCTGTTTCTTCGAAGAGTGGAGGCGGGGTGGCTGATCGGACCATTGGGCGGAGGAGAGAGCGGAAAATGAAGACCTCGAGGAGGATGTAGGCGAAGTGTAGACAGGGTGATTGAGGTGTGCCGTCGACGGTGGTGAAGAGGCGAGTTTGGAGCTTCAATGGAGGGGGGAGATAAGAGTACCATTCTTTCAGCTTCTGCAGGAGAGATCGAGCTGTGTTGAGAGAGTCGGGGAAGTTGGAGGAGAGGCGTTGAGCAGCACGGAGGGAGCTATACATGTCAGTACGGCCTATACAGAAGAAGCAACATACAATAGAGAGTGCTGCACATCATCTGCTATTCGTGACAATCGTGAATAGTGCTGGAATTGAACACCATCAGACATCGCATCCGGTGTAAACAGGAATCCAATCTCATCGCGCCGAAAGTCCTCGTCATCGAGGTTGGTCACATCCCATTCATCATTGCGGATATACGGAGGTCTCCCTAGTAAAAGGCTTCTCCATTTATCTTCAGCATATAGAGCCCACCATAATCTTCTGCGTAATCGCTTCTCCCAGGCTGGAAGACCCATCGGTCGACATTCCAGTGTAAGACCGAGTGATGTCGCCACTCCGACTAATAGGCCAACTAGCGACCAGACGAAAGGACTGTCTGCAAGGGCACTTTGGCTGCCTTTGGTGGGTTTGTGGAGGTATAAAAGACCAGCTTGTAAGACAGACAGATGAGGTGTGTGTATTTCTTCGAGAAGGAGCTCAAGCACCATCCGCCATAGTTGATCGCTCGGTGGTTCAGAATAAGCATTTATCAAACAGAGGTATTCATCAAACTTGGCGAATGGCTGTGCGGATGCATAAATAGCTGCGAGTAGATGAACAGGAGTATTTCGAAGAGTGTCTTGTTCTGGTAGACTTCGAGAAGCAGTGAATCCGAATTGCGATCGAGAAATGACAGGCAGATTTGGGAAGACAAATTTGGCAAATCTGCAGTTATTAGCTTAATCTCGTATATGCAATCGAATTCATACAATGCCACCAGTCTCTGTCCATATTCTAATGGAACTAGAGCATCCAATTCCTCTCTAAGATGCTCCCGTTTAGGAAATCTCGTCTGCTCTTTGGTAGAATCATACAACTGGTCGGCCGCGACAAGAAAATGCACCGGTATTTTCTCTTCCAGCGGCACTCCGCCGGCATTTCGGAAATGAACCTGATGAGACAGTATAAATCCGAGGTTGTCAAACCTGCCGTGTCGCAGTAACCAAGGGTCTGACTCTCCGGAAGCACCGATAACCTGTGAAGTAAAGCCCTTCAACTGATCCAACGTCTGGATAGTTTGACCAGTAGGTCTGCCTGGTGACTGAAATTGTCCCGAGATGGACTCAAGACTCTCAAATGGGTGCGACTCAATGGAGGGCTCGATGGGGAAAACATGTTCCTGTGATGGGGTTGGGTCGTGTGCAACAATAATTGCATTATCCTGCTGTGCATCAATCGGCGTCACATCACTAGAAGCCGACAATTCCACATCCATCATCGTGGATTCAGGACCCCCAAATGAGCAATGGATACCAGCAGCCTGGCATCGTTGGCAGATCCCGCCACCCAGTGCATCACATCTCAACTTTTTCCGACGACATTGATCGCACGGTGGATGGCGTTTCGAACGGTAGGGGCGGGTATATTTCTGACTTGACTGACTCGGGGATGCCATGGATAGTAGAATAGAGTGTGTATTCGGTGGAGATAGAATTCGGCGATCTGATGCAGCTTTAATGGTGGATCAGGGCGACTTTCGGATGTTCGGCGAACTCGTCGTCTGATGCAATTCGGGTGGGCCAGCGGTGTTGGTGAAAGGCGCCCTATGAGAGGAGTCGTTCCCCGACAGGCCAGATGCTCTTTATTATTGTTGTCATGCAAATAAAAGGCAATCTGAAGTTTTATATGCGAAGTGTTGTCTGTCCTGGGCTTTTCAATCAATGCACATCGTAAGCTGGAAGCGCAATATATGATAACTAGATACCTTTTACCGACCTATTTGATATTTTCGATTATAAATAAGTTGTTGCGAGAAAGCGCTTGCCGAGTATGTTTTCCACAGATGCCAGTGATGAATAGGTTCCACCCCTCAATATACTCGGTTATATCCATCTCCATCACCAGCACAATGACTGCTTCTCCCCCGGGACATCGCCAGCTCCCTCAATCCCAATATGATCTCTCGCCATACTAGAGCGTGGACAACAATGCGCTGCAATAGCAGATCCGAGGCATGCGATCACTCTTGAATTATTGCATCGTGGCTGATTTATGTCATGTGCAGGACTCTCTTCATATCGAACAACGGCTTAGAAAATGCCAAAAGCCTCCTTTCCAGATACAAAACGGGAGAGATCTGTATTATGAACCCTGACCTCTGGCAAGCAAAAAAATTAGTCGACTCGACACTGTATCCTGATACCGGAGAGGCTGTTCTTCTTCTGTATTTCAAATAGATCTATCGCTCAAAATATTCCATTTCATGTTGAATTGAAACAGTGAATTGTTTTATTTGCACCGTGACGTAGACTGCAGGGCTGCAGCAAATATATATCTCGGTAAACCCCCAATGCTCCTGTTGCTATTTTCGGATTTACGCAGATGATTCACACATGTCTATCTACAACTGCAAACCTCAGACAACACATCCCACCGTGCATCTACAATATTCTAGAAGTGTAAGATCGACACCATCGCCGGACTGCTCCATCACTTCCAACAGCATCTTCGGCGACCATTCTGGGTCCAGCTCATCGACCAATCAAATGCCACAATCCCCGAATATCAACATAGCGGAGATAAGCTGCCCAGTTTTCTATCTTTCGGGCAGTCAAGGCCTTTATTCCCTCTTTTGGTTTTCGATCTACCTCTCCTGAAAAGTAGAAGGGAGCTCCTACTATTCACCCACGTCAAGGACAGGAATGGTCACGCCATTCGAATTCCCTCGGATCGTCTTGTCCGCCTATGGATGATTTTTTATCTGTGGGTCATTCAAAATCTGAAATTCGTACTTGATAAAGGACAAGCCCAAGCCGACTCTCGCTCTCATTTTCAAGTCTCTATCTTCCACTCGCACATCGCCAGCGGACTGTAAAGACAAGATCAATATGACGGACAAAGAAGCGATCGACTCGAATCTCCCGGGCACGCCCGATGTCGTGGATCAACCGAAAAGCGACTATCCAGAAGGAGGTCTTCAGGCGTGGCTAGTCGTGCTTGGATCATGGTGCGCAATGATCCCATCCATGGGCTTGTTGAACAGTCTGGGTGTATTGCACGCTTGGACGAGTAACCATCAGTTGAAGGGCTACTCGGAGTCAAGCATCGGCTGGATCTATGGTGCATATGGATTCTTCCTTTATATCGGAGCAGCTCAAGTTGGTCAGTACTGCATGCTGCATTTAACAGACGAGGCGCTAATACAGTTAGGTCCGATATTTGACGCGTATGGGCCGAATTATGTGGTCATCCCCGGGTCGATTGGGATAGTGGTTTCGCTCATATGTTTCAGTTTCAGCACTGGTGTGTACCACGTCTTCATGTCCTCCCACAAATGCTGAGATATTGCAGAATATTACCAGATCTTCCTATCGTTCAGCGTTCTCGGTGGTCTCTCAGCCTGTGCCCTCTTCACTCCAGCTGTATCGGTAGTTGGCCACTGGTTCAATATTTGTCGAGGCCTTGCCACGGGAATCGCATGCACAGCCGGAGGTCTGGGGGGTGTGATTTTCTCGGTCATCATTCTCTTTGCTGCCCCGAAGATAGGCTTCGCATGGGCGATTCGCATCATCGCACTGCTGAGTCTTATTCTCTGCGGGATAGCATGTCTTCTTGTCAAAACGCGACTACCTCTGAACAAAACGGCGGGCGGATCGGTCGACTTTAAATCATTAAGAGATGTTCAATACGCGGCCACGACAGCCGCCGTGTTTCTCGTTGAATTCGCCGTCTTCATCCCTATTACCTATATTGCCTCGTATGCTGTGCATGTCGGAGTGAATGATACACTCGCATATGCCTTGATCGCATTCCTCAATCTTGGCGCTGTCCCTGGCCGCTTCCTCCCTGGCTTACTCGCCGACAAACTCGGGCGCTTCAACGTCATGATCATCACGGCACTCGTGTGTTCCATTTTAACACTTGCACTCTGGCTCAAAGCTGGAAATAATTTAGCAGCTATTATCTGCTACTCCGTCCTCTTCGGTTTCTGGAGTGGTGCCGCTATCAGCCTAACGCCTGTGTGTATCTCGCAGGTATGCGCGACCGAGGATTATGGGAAGAGGAATGGAACGACTTTCACGATTGTGAGTATTGGGACACTTACCGGTATCCCGATAGCAGGAGCAATTCAACAAAGAGATAACGGGGAGTACGGGGGACTCATTATCTTTGGTGGTGTGTTGTATCTGGCGGCCACGGTTGCTTTTGTGTTAGCAAGGGGTGTTTGTCGGGGGTGGTCGTTGAAAACTGTTTTCTAGTGCATTACATAGAGGATTTACTGATAGACCTGAGTATTATAACTATTGATATCTTGAAGGTTGAAGGATATACGACTTGAATAGACTTTGTGTGGTATAGAGAAGCGCAAGAGTTAACCATCATACAGCGTCACCCGCCCTTTCCAAGGCTGATCTGGGCATAAGACATTAATCCACCCACATAGTGAGAAGAATATGAATATTTTCTGTATATTTAAGCGCTTCCACTAATCATATTGCATGATGTACCCTCCTGAAACCAAGTATCTGACGAGTCAGCCACCCAGCATCCGAAAGGGCAACACCCGGCAAGGGCAACGACCCCTCTCGTCAATGCAATCCCTCGTTTGACGATCCCCCTCCCTATTCCAAGGCATTATAAAAGGCCCCAGGCAGTATGCAAAACCCCAATAGAAGCTTTCAGTGTCCTGTTACCCCGCTTACTGAAGAATGCTGCATTCTCTCGGTTAGTTTTAGGATGTGCACCAGACCAAGTTCAACGTCAAGAATACACGCGTCCAGGAATACATATACCCAACAACAACGTCTTGTTGATAACAATGTTCTTCTTATTTTTGATCATATATCCCGACTACGGGGAGGCGACGATGCCAGCCAAACGGATGAAGATGACTTTCAAATCGAAGATGCAGTCTATATTCAGTGTTCCTAAATCAGTACCCGTCAGTCTAGTGGTTGGGAAGGGGTCGGAGGAAACGTTGGTTCCTGAGTGGGTTTATTCTACGGATATATTGTTGAACTTCACTGATAGATATAGCAAAGCCCCGAATGTGACTGTCACAGTGAAAGAAGTTGAGGACTCCGAGCCGAGCTATCACTACAACGGTACATTTACTGTGCATCCCTTGATGGTCAAAAACTGACCACGAGTAGGAGACCAGTGCTTTGGATCTTGTTGCAGAAGGAGGTACAATCGGGCTTCTACATCGAGTACGTATTGTGGTGATGTCCTATGCTATTTCTGTCCTATACTAATGAATATAGGTGAACAATGCTTTGCTACCTGCTGCCGTTGACCAGCATCACCTTGATAAGAGACAGCTATTCTGGCTATTTTGGCTATCTCTTAGTTTAGTCACTATCTAGGTTTCCAATGAAACGAATGCGACCGAAATCCAACGCTCGCTGTAAATAGAAGAAAGACAATAGAATTCAACCGTGCATTGCCTCAACCTTGGTCTCCTGTTGTATCTGGTGCAAAGACACGGGATGAAGAACGTGGTTCTTCAATTTCAGATGTTTGATAACGTCCGCGTGGGACTTGATGGTGTAGGATGGGATCTGGGACACTTCAAGTGCAAGGTCATGCTGGACTGCTACCGATTTCCAAGTCTCGATGACGCGCGGTTGAAACTTCAAACCCCACGAAGCCTTCCAGGAAAGTGTGGTAGAACTGTCCGTCACATAGTAACCAAAGATGCATCCATGCCCTCGACCGCCATTCCATATCTCCATGGTCTTTAGTTTGGGCATTTTCTGTGTTGCAATGCCCGCTTGATTCAGCAAATCGTTGATTTTGACTGGATTCTCGGTAGAATGTAGTGTTTGTGAAGTCAGGGCTAACGAGACAAGATTAAACGCAGTCCATCCAGGTATGCATCCTCCGAAGAACTGTTTTGCATCCACAAGAAAGGAAGCCGAGAGTCGTTCAAGGGTAAAACATGCGAGCGCTAAAGCGTCTCCTAGTGTCCAAAAGGTGCGTCGGGAAGGATTGTAGTCGCGATAGTCCTGGCTGAATCTCAGGTTGAAGTTTTCGTTGAAGTCCTCAAATAATGTCAGGCATTTGATAGTGTCTGAGTGGGACAGAAACACCAGCGCGTTCCCTACAGTATGATTCTGTTAGCTTTTGTCACCTTTGCAGACACAACGAGAATTACCCGCGTCAATTCGCTCCTGTTCTGACTCCATAGGCGATCTCCAGGGTTCATAATGTAGATATTCGAGGTTGGGAAGGCCTTCAATGAGTTTATGAACCGCATATGGAGAGAACTGACGGCGGCTTTGGCGACGTATGAGGAATGATGTGACAACATCGACTTTTGGAAGCGCCTGTCCATATTTGAGGTTGATATAACGTCCAAAGAGACGCATGATTTCCTTGCTTGTAGGGACAGTCTTTCTCTGCCCATTGTGCCAGCCGTGGAATGGATCGTGGGGTCCCTCTGTCTCGTGCAGATATAATGGATTTGAATACGCCTTGCTGTCGAAATCAAGATATTGAAAATGGTGTCTGGTATCACTGGTTGAATGGACACTGATTTCCAAAGTCAGTCCTTTGCTGTCGCGGTCTTCGTCCATCTTCCATTTGCTGAGTATAGTGAACAGCTTCTGTATAGCAGCCCGGATTGTGGCTTCATTCAACTTCCCTCTATCAGGGTGTTCATAGTCCTTGCAGGTTGGACAGCCATATAATCGAACTCGGACACGAAGCCAAATGTGTCTGATAAACCTTCTCTGGCGAACAATGTTCCTGAAGTCCTTCAGGCAGTCTTGATGCAGTGTCAATCCGTAGAAATTCTTTCTCTCAAAGAATGAACACCAGTCCTTGGAGACTCTGGCATATCTCGACAAGATAGATGGATCCTCAGCGAGTATCTCCCAGACCATGACTTGTATCTCTGGAGGCAAAGAAGGCCAGCCCGCCATGGTGTCTCAGATAGCTTGGAGGTTGGATGCCGTGAGATTGGAGATGTTGAGTCTGGTTGTGGATTCAACTCTGGACTGGTGAATTTACGTCTTGCCTTGGTTTCAACTTCCTATTGAGACCATCTTGATGGTGAATCAACACCGTTCATTTATGCATCGCCTTACTCTCACTTCACTGGCCATCTATTCTGCACTTCCCCTTTATTCCACACCCACCATTATATCCACTGATAAATATTACCACCACTTCTGGTTATAAGAATAATGTCTCTCTGTCCGAACTTCTTTATTTCTCACTGTCCACCATAAAATGTGTTGTCTGGTCCATGTCGACGCCCCGTTGCACTGCCTCGTATTTTGCCACGTGAGCGGCTGATCTGACTTCTTTCTAACCTTTGTCTCCTTTCTCAATCCTCCTCACAACATGGAGAGATTACGGACATCTAATATTTTTTTCATATGAAAATGAGCACTATGGTATCAAAGAAGCCCCAGAATCCTGACTCTAGCAGTCACCTGAAATTCATCAACATGGCCCCAGTGAAGGCGGTTGAAAAAGCCCCCAAGTGGCAGACTGTCTTTCAGGTGAATGAGACGCCTTCAGACCCCGTATATCACCCCCGTCGGGCTCATAAAAAATCTCGATCGGGGTGTTTGACTTGTAAGAAGCGACGCCTTAAGGTATGCTCTTTCTATTGCTCCATTATTTGTCTAATAATGTTTAGTGCGATGAAGCGAAACCGTTTTGCAACAGATGCCAAAAAATTGGTCTTCCATGCAGTTATTCTGCGCCATCGAAATCCTCAAGTCACGGTAGTGAGGCTGACAAGCCGGATGCAGTCATATCGTCATTATCACAATCTTACATGACAATGAGGATTGAAGATGCACTGCAGACTGATTCATCATTCAGAGAAGCAAACTCAAATATCTCAATCAGCGTTCTTGCTTTGCAGAATTTCATCAACTGTTCGACAGAAACGATTGTCAACCCCATGATCCGCCAGGTCATGAAGAATGATGTGATACATGTCGCCTTTTCTGTATGTCAACCATGAATATACTGCATCTCTTCTAACTGAGGTAGAATTCCTATCTCCTACACACAATTATCGGTGCTGGTCTCCTCCACATCAACCGCAAGTCACCACCTACTCCAACGCGTCGGGTTGCGGAAGCATATTTCTGGCAGCAAGCGATACAGCGATATCAAAAAGCTCTCCAAGGCAAAGTCAGTCAGGATAACGTAGACGCTCTGCTGTCGACATGCATGCTCATGAGCGTCAATTCTCTCTGTCCTGAGAAATTCAGCCCCTCCGATTCCTGGGTTCTATCCCCCAAACCAGGTGCGATGAATTGGCTTTGTCTGCAAAGTGGCCTTCGGTGTATCTTGGAGCTCGCGGATCCGTATATTCCTGGCAGTATCTGGTACAACGCGTTCAAAGAAAGTCAGAAAATCGAAGGCGCTATTCATGATGATCGAGTTGGTCGGGCAGATCTCGATCCGATACTGGCAGATCTATGCGACATTGATGACTCGACGACTTCGGATAGCAATCCCTATCACAGTCCAGTTCAAATGGTCAGTATTATGATGGGGTTGGAAAGGAATGCGATCAACTCGGGTGTTTTTACCACCTTTGTGGGTCGATTGGAGCATGATTACCTTGATCTTCTTAGAGAACGGGACGAGCGTGCTTTGATTCTGCTGGCATATTGGATGGGTCTGATGTGCTCTGTCTCCCAATGGCAGCCATGGATTGAAGGGAGGATACGAGGTGAATGTGTTGCCATCTGCATGTTCCTCGAGGGCAGTCTTGATCCACGAATACTCGGGTTGCTTCACTTTCCTGCGACTGCTTGTGGATATACATTAAAGGAATTACAATGGTCGTTTTCATGTTGATTATACTTGATTGTTTATTTATAAGAATACCCAATTTCATTTCTCTAACCACAACCCCGTCCCATCAATTATTTAGGAACTCTATGCATCTGGAACCAGAATCCTCCCTTCAGAAACCTTGACTGCAGTCCCCTTTAGCTCAACACTATCAATCTGACCCTCCTTCACCACAACGCCAACTCTTATCTCACTTGGTCGCCCCATCTCTACACCTTGTCGAAAATGATACTCAAACTTCCCTTCTCCCCCATCCTGCAATGTCAAATACGCAGCCAGACCACTCGCCGCGCTTCCCGTCGCCGGATCCTCCAGGTTCCCGCGAACACCCCGTGTTCGAAGAACCGTCTTCCTATCATTGCAAGAGTCAGTATCTCTAACAAAGAAGTACTGGACACAGATACCATTCTCCCAGCCTTCATCTTGGTAGCCGGAATTGACCTGGATGACCTCCCCTCCTGCTGCTGTTGTCACGGCAGATAATGCAGTAAGCGTTGGTAATTTGATATGCACTTGGCTCATTCCATTCACTATCGACACAACAGGAAAGGAAATCGAGCTCTCCCCTGCCTCATCGGTAGGAAAGAAAGGCGCCAGCGATGGATGCAACCTCAGCACCTCGCTCAACGGAAATCGAGCAGCGTGAACGCGCACATCGTGTGCAATTTTCGCAGAAACAACATTCGAGTTGCCGCTTTGTAATGAAATCGGTATTTCGCCCGATTTAGTCAATAGAACTCGAACGGTCTTCTTATCCTGCTCGGTAGAATGGCATAAATGCCAGGCAGCAGCACCTATCGTCGGATGACCAGCAAAAGGAATCTCGCATGTTTTGGTGAAGATGTCAATTGTACGTTTCGCTCCATTTCCTTGGTGTATGAAGATGGTTTCGGAGAGATTAAATTCGCGAGCGATGCGTTGTTTCTGTGTTTGAGTTATGCTGGCAGACTTGGATTTCTCTGGGAGAAAGACAGCAGCGACTGGGTTTCCTGAGTATGGCTTGGAGGTGAAGACATCCAGAGTCACGAATGGGAGGTGTTGTGCCATGGTTTACAAAGGCTTTAGCTAGATAATCAATGTTGTGTAATGTCTACATGCTTCCAAAATATGATGGCAAGACCTCTAAATAAATACTCTCTGTGCTTCCAGATGCCAACTGGTACCTGAATAGATGTAGATTAAGTGAGTCATCTGCTGTCTTATCTTATCATGGATGATAGTCATGACAACAAAGAAACAACAAAGAACCTTTCTCCGAGTCTCCAAGATTACTCTGTCAACTTTCGTGGTAAATTGATTGTATAGACTCCCGTATAAATTTTATATAGATACTACTCATTGAGTTATACTAAACTTTCTTTAATACTTTTTGATTAATCAAGCCCGAGCTCAGTTACCCTTAGGCTCTTTTAATATCGATGTTCTCTCTGGGCGGAGTTCACAACCGGGCCAAATATATATTCATTTGATGCGGCATTCCGGTTAATAGAAACCACCACATAATTTTTTGTCTTGTGTGTAATTGAGAAAAATAGAATTGATAAAAATATAACTAGCATCAGAATGATCAAACACCAACAACTAAATCAAAATGAACAGGCTCAGGATCTGAGACATCCGCCACTAAGCGAATGTGGCGGTGCAGCATCCCAAAAATCAGCCTTGGGATAAAATCATCACGATCCCCTTTTCACCGAAAAACTAGCAATCATGGCCTCCCTATCGGATCCAGATCCAGAGAAGCAGAATACGGAATCGCCATGTCCAAATGTGGAAAAAGGACCCAGCCAGGGCAGCCAAAGCCAACCCTCGGAGGCGCCCAGACGGCGAGGGTTTAAGGGTCAGATCATAGCACCCACGATTTACGCCCACCCGATTAAGTATGTGTTTCAAGTATATCCAGGAGATAGAATTGCTAACTAGATTATATAGAGGGACCATCGTATATGTTGGTACCCTGGTTTTGTTCTACAAAGGCTGCAGATATCGCGGAGGAGATAAAAAGACTTGTCGGATTGAAACCAACCTGTTTCGAGACCTTATTTTTATTGTTCTCATGGCCCTCATCGGATGGGATATTCTGATGAAACGGAGGGCACAGAGAAGAATTCCACAAACTGCCTAACATCATGTTGGCTAGTTGGCTACACTGGAGAATACCTTGAGCACGTTCAAAGCGTTGCAAGACTATAGCACTGTCCATTTCAACTACAATACACTGCCATCTATATCCATATCCATTACCGCATTATAATCAACTATCTCATATACGACGTTCATTTAAGGCTGGGGGTCAACACAGTTAACGCTACCGCTGACAAAGCGACTTTGGAAGTTGTGCTGGCCAGGCTTGAAGGTGGTAGAAGCGCCCTGGCATTCTCTCTCGCTGTTTCTTGTTAGTAGATATCATTGTGATTATTCTGCAGAAAGCATACCTGAAGACTTTGCAGCGGGGATCGTGGCCACCCTCGGCATTGATGTTGAGAACAGTGGTCACGCCAGCGAAACTATATCTTGTTAGGATGTGTATCATATGGGCTTGTTTTGGTGGACTCACGCAGGCGAAAGGGAACCGCAGGTGCCGTTGTAGGCGGTGATGAGCTGGGGCTGGGTGACGTTCTTTTCCTGGACGAAGAGGACCTAGGCATAGCATTCAGTTAGTGAATGTCATGAATGGTGGAGATATGTACATACCTCAGCCAAGGGGAGCTCGAGGGCAACAGCCGAGGAAGCAAAGGCCAGACCGGCAGCAGCGAGTGTAGCGAAGAACTTCATTTTGATCGATATAATTGAGGAGTTTGAACAGCTTGAAGGATGCGATGAAGGTGTCGGTTGATAGAGAGCCGAGGAGGGCCGGAGACGAGTCTTTATAATTTTTGGCCAGTCCTCTTCATACCAAGTCTGGCGAAGTCATCATAATGATCTTCAGCTCTGCTCGCCTTGAATTGTCCAGTCACAAACCAGAACCCAACCCGAATCGCAAAGCGAAACCCCAACACTGTCAACTTGGGAAATATACCCGTCAATCACCACAATTGAGTTCTGCTTGAGTAATAGTTGATGTTTGCTTTTCATCGTGTAACTGTGCTCGCCATGCATATTATTGGCTGAGATGATGCTATGCTCCACCTCAGCCAGCTGTATACCCAATCACATTTCGGCTTCATGCGGACTCGATCGGGACCTTGATCAAACAAGCAATGCCTGATCTCCGTAAGGCTGGGTTAGATCCGCTGTGGATGTAGATCTGTATTTAGAATGGCAGTCCATTCGAGCCACGACCACAGCTTGTGTTTGCTTTTGTCTACCCCGTGCGGACATCCGCGTCGAGATTCTGCATGGACGCCATCCCTGCTCTTCAGGTACGCCGACCACACGACTTGGAGTTGGTGTGGCAATAGCAGAACGTGGTGGGAGTTCAATTCACAATGGACACTTTTTATAATGTGGATAATAACGGGGATGTTCGACCTGCAGCAGAATGTATTCAAATTGAAGTAGACATCACGCAAAGCAAATGTCATTCATTCATTGATGTGGTCCTCCCCACAGCTAAAACAATTCAAGGATAAAATGGTAAATCATGAGGAACAACCAATAGTGAGATTTCAGGTATGACACAAACACTGTGGCCATGTCCTCGTCTATTCCACGACGGGCTACTTGTTGATCAGTCGTCGCATCCTCATCTCGACCGGGCACCTTCGTGTCATGCTCTGCCCCTGCATCCAAAAGCACTCGGACGACCTGGGCGAAGCCGTCTGACCTGGCTATATATAGTGCTGTCCGTCCCTCAATATCTCGGGCGTTGATATCGACCCCATACTCGAGGAGTACCTTTGTTGTTTCCACACATCCTTCAACACTGGCCTTGTGAAGGGGTGTCTGTCGACCGTGGAGAGTAGGAAGTATCTTTGCGCCATGCTCCAGAAGCGCTCTGGCTATTGGACCTCTGTTTTCTTTGTTTCGATTAAAAGCCACATTGTGCAGTGGCGTCCAGCCTTCCCTGTCGGGGATATTTGTATCTGCGTTGGATGCAAGGAGTAGTTTCACCACTTCCACGTTGTTATACTGACTGGCAAGATGTATTGGCGTACATCCGTGATTATCGAAAACATTCACATATGCATCTTGTGCAAGAAGCAGCTGCATGGTTTCCACGTTTCCGTACCGAGCAGCACGATGTAGCGGTGTCCATCCGGCATGGTCAGCAAAGTTTAGCTTTGGGTTGTATGTCATGAGAAGCCTGATCGCTTCGGTATCCCCAAAGCGAAGAGCATGTTGAAGTGCTGTCCATCCATCACAGTCGCCTGCGTTGACATCGATGTCATGTGCAAGCAATAGCTCCATAGCTTCCAGACTGCCCCCGTATCGAGTAGCGTGGTGCAATGCCGTCCATTCTATACGATCTGTAATACGAACACTCGCATTGTGCGCAAGAAGTAGCCTAACACTTTCAGTATCGCCAAAGTGAGCCGCAAAATGCAGTGCTGTCAGTCCGTGCTCATCCTGTGCGTTGATATCGACGCCTTCCTGCAGAATCATCTTGACGACCTGCGCAGTGGAGAATTTGCAGGCCAGGTGAAGCGCAGTCTGTAACTCGTCATTCTTCATATATACATCTGGGCCATGGCTTAATAGCAGCTTCGCGTGCTCGGGGCTAGACTCGACTGCCTGCATGAGTGGTGACCATCCGTATTGGTCTTTCGTGTTGACATGGGCTCCTTTCTTAAGCAGTAACTGTACTATATCCGTGCTTGACTGCCCGCAGGCCATGCTCAAAGGTGACTTGAATGCATTATTCTGTATGTTGACATCGGCACCATGGTCCAACAGCAACTTTGTAACCGCTGAGGAGTTATATCTCAAGGCACACAGCAATGGTGTCCATCCATATTGATCTTGCGTGTTAACATCTGCTCCTTTGTCGAGTAGTGCCTGTACAACATCGAACGTAGAGTACTGACAAGCGATGTCTAGTGGTGAGTGCAATGTGTTGTTTTGGATCCTGACATCGGCACCATAATGCAGCAGCACCTTGACAACCGCTGAAGAATTATATCTCACAGCACAGAGCAGCGGAGTCCATCCATCGTCAGTTTGCGCATTGATATCCGACCCGTGGCTGAGTAGCTGGTATATCGCATACTTGGTCCCCTCATAAGCCGCTTCATGGAGCGGGATCGACTCAACACAATTTCTGGCTCGAGTGTCTGCATCATTCTGGAGAAGGACATCCACCACTCTATCATGTCGACGCCTGCATGCTAAATGCAGCGCCGTCATGCCCGTTTCTTCTGACTTGCTGTTAATATTCGCTCCTTGAGCCAGCGCCTGCTTGACCATGGCCACGTCACCGCTCTTGGCTGCGTCTAACAGTTGCTGATTCCATGGTGCCTTGCTCTCTTCTGGCTCGGAGCTCTCGCTGTCAGGTATAGGGATAGCCTGAGCCTCCGATAATGGGATTTCTGTCAGCGGTAGGTGTGCTTCTTCCAGAGGATCTGGCGTGGTGGTAATATCCCTCGGTCGCGCATCGTCTTCCACCATTTCCTGTAGCTCTCTCCCTCCATCGTCGCTCGGTCGCGGCTCGGACATTTTAGCGCAAGCTGATCGATAGTTTTGTACGCGCAGTTATATGTGTGCAAGTCACGGATAAAAAGGTGAGATGGATATGAGATCCGGAAGACGGAGAAATCGGTGTGGAATACGGTGTGCTGGCCATGAACACGCTGGCCAGGCGTAAGCCACGCAAGTACAACACAGGGTCTGATAAATACAAACTCCATATTATGGGCCCTTGAGCTGGCTATTTATCATTTACATGATTCTCTGTCTAATCCAACTCCTCACCCTCTGTAGAATTGCGCTTCCACCATCGCCAAATCGTCTGGCACCAAAACACCGTTTCTATCGTACCCAGGATCCCAAAGACGATGAAGATAAATATTTTGGTATTTTTGTTTATTCCTAAGGCTTCAAAGGAGAGAGAGGCGAATACTTCGTTGTCTGGTGAACTGGTTGTGGGTCGACTTGGAGGTTGATCAGATTGTTTGTGGGTAGTAGTATTATTATTATAAGATAAATGACATTTTGATGAAAATGAGCGATTTAGTATAGACTGAGTGGTTGTATGGCATGATCGCTGGATGAGGCCATGTTGGAGTCTGGATATTGGTAGAGGGAGGTGGGTTCGTGGGAATAGCGACATGATCAGATTGTCAAAAATAAATCCGGATAACGAATACAAATGATGCGGGGAAGAAGGCTGGCTATTTATATGCCTGCTCATGCTGTCACACGGTGGAATGTTTTTCCAATGCATATCGTCGTTATCCTCTGATCCCTGTTGATATCCACGCATTCTATTGGATGATTCACTGCATCTTCATTATATTTCGATTCAATCTATACTGGTTGTTCACGGTGTCTGAACGAAGAGCATACACATTATACCTTCAGATATGTTTGATGGCAACCTGATAATTGTTGAAAAATCAGCCTGTCAGGACCGCTGTCCAGATGATGAAATTCGTGATGCTAAAACACTGGTGATGATGATAGCACTGTAATATATCGTCTTCATGGAATTAGAACTCGGACATTTGCTATTCAATTGTCACTGATCCTTACATTCAATTCGATAGACTTATCCATGTTATATGAGTATATACCGCCATATATACACCTCCAGAATCAATGAGTGTATCAGTACTATGAAGATCCTGAATCTTTCACCTGTGCAAAAATCTCCATAAAGTCCGTCGACTCTTGCGCCCCCTCAAGTCGACGTATTCCTTGAATGATAAACACTGGGACTGAGCCGAATGTCTCTTTATTCTTCTGAGCCTCCTCATCCACCGTACTACTGCCAGAACCGTTTAAATACTCTTCCACCTCCGAGGCATCCAGCCCTGCATCGACAGCAATTTCAAAAAGGAGTTCCCGTGACGAAATATCCCTCTCCAACTCGTGATACGCCTCAAATAGCTTCTCAACAAGCGCATTCGTGATATCCTCGGATTTGGTCTGACTCAAATGAATGAGTCGATGCGCATCACGCGTGCTCCCAATTCTCCCTCCCCATTTGAAGTTGATTCCAACGGATCGCCCCAGTTGAGACATCCGCTGTGTCAACGCCGTCCGTTGTTCTGGCCTCATCCCGGCCAGCTTCTTCTCGGCCAGTTCACTCTTTTCGATACTGTCCGGGGAGGAGGTGTTATAATCGAGATAATACGGCCGCCATGTGATCTGAAACACATCATCGCGTCCGCCCGGATAAGTCTTTCTATACAGGGCGATGGCCCTGTCCAGCCTCCGCTTCCCAATGTAGCACCACTGCCCACGTGCCTGTGTTAGTTTGCGTGATTGCGTCAGGTGGTAGATGCAGCCCTACTGCACAAACAATGTCGGAAATCACGTCAATCCCGAGGATGACCATGGTGGAATATTTCGGACGAAAAGTGCTCAAAGATGATGTATTCAGAAATGAGTCTGGGTGAAGCGGGGGAAACGAAAATAGAATCGAGGCGGAAGTCGGCAGCGCTAGATGTCGATCATCGCCAGGATTCGGGTGCGAGGCTTCACTACCGAGCCAATGGGGTTAGGCAGCATTGCGAGGCACTGGCGTACAGGCTCTGGAATGGGAATACTCTATTAGAAGATATTTGATATATCGAATTGAACTATCTAGTACTATGTATAGAGTTATCTCAGTGAAGAAATCGACGGAAAATTGTAAGTATTGTAGAAGAATTGTGTTTTCCTTTTTTATTGCAATTCTTCAGCTAATAATATGTAGAACGTGAAGAGTGGCTAGACTCGATCCGCCACAAGTTTTGATGCATCAAGATCCTGATATTTCTGTAGATCACATACAATACCTTGTAGAAACTTGTACAAAACAATGAATGGTGTGATTCGAATCCTATTAACCGGACAAACGTTGCTAGTCCCTGGTTCACAGCACGTGTTATGACATTATAATGATGACTTTCCGGGTAGCAAAAGCCAGTCAGCAGAAAGCGTCGACCATATGCCCAATAGCTGGAATATGTATGGATAAGGAGTTTTCAATTGGATAGTATCCACTAGTTGCTGAATAATATCAGAATTGGAATAAGCAAACTTGATGTTGCCTGTGCTGGCGGTGGTCCGATTTTTGGTCTAACTCAATTATAAGTGGCCAGGCACATCTACAGTGCACAACCTAACATGATATGGAAAAGGCACAGGAATAGATCTCATACCATCAGATATATTAAAATGACGATACAGAAAAAGAACTGATATCGATCTTGATAAAAGATCTGTGCCAAGGCAGCCAAGCTCTTTACTAAGGGACGCAACGGGAACCATGATCGACAATTAGGGGATGGAGTGGAGAGTGGCCTGTGTTCCTTTTTCCCGTGCCCACCGTGGGTCTAAAGATGTGCTCAGGCTTGTTCTCGACTCTCGAGCTGGTTGTTCAGGAGAAAAATGTGATTTCAAATGTACTGCCCTTTCAGACCGGCTGAAGATTGGACTAATTGCGCGTACCCATAGTGCCTCAATAACCTGCAAGGCATCGCAGGCAAAACGAGTGGATATGGCTGCGTTGGCCAGTGACGATTGTCAATACTCAGGAGGACCAAGCAATACCAAGCTTCATACTAGATGATACTCCATTGCTCCGAAGGGGGGTAAATCCTGCCTACTGTTGCCTTGTAAAATCTCACCACCAGAGAACTTTGATTCCACCACATCTAATTAGACTGCAATTGGGAGCCAATCAAGGGTTACGGTAAAGCTGCGGTTGTTTCATGCTGAGTCGCGACAATTGCTTTGCAGTCTGGTGCAGTAGCTATAATACGCGGATCATGCAAGGGGCAGGTCACATCAACGGGTATGAGGTAACACGGATGGAGCTTTTCAGAAACACACCCAAACAGCGGTTCGGGATCTACCGCTAGTAAAGAGTGGAAAGGCCTTGAAGATCGGACTGATCTACAATGAACATCATAATTGTACCTCCGCGGAGAGTATAGTAGCTGACGACTGAACACTCGCAGCACACGTCAAGGGCGGCTTTACTGAACTCACATAGCGCACTGCTCGATTGGGCAAGACTGCATTCTTTCCCCCTGACTACAATTGCATGTGATGCCGTGGCAGGAATTGTAGAGATTGACAGACTGGTTTGTATCACACTGTATACGGCATGCATGCCATCAACCGCAAGGACAGCCGCGATGAAACACCGTAGATGGACTTATATTTGGTCATGTCAATCGGTCGTCCAGCACGCTCGAGTGGCATTGCTGATCATGAGGCTTTTTGCCAATGATCTTCCTGGCCCAAGCGCACGCAGCTATTCATCCTCCTGTCCCCAGTCTGAGGGCATCGTCATCCGCTGATCCAGCCACCGGAACACCTGTTCCATTGCAACAGCGATCATCACAAACCCACCACGGACTTGTCGCCGATCGAAAAGAAAAGAAACGATCCAGGTACAAGAAATAGACTTTGTTGCTCATTTTAGAGGGCTGCGTGGCCTCTGTGTTATCCCTGCCTTACACCACATGTGCATTTTGTTTCTTTCATTCATATACTCACGTTGTGCCTGCTATGGCCACTGGTGATATCAGCCCAGATCACTCGCTACACTATGGAAGACCTCAAACCCTCCGTCGGAGCATACTTGCTTCAACATGATCTCGAATTCACGCCTGATGGACGTTTTGTCCGCTTCAAGCCGGATAACAAGACCCATCCCCGGAATTGGTCACTGACCCGCAAGTCGTATGATATCGGCATGATTTTTATGCTGGATCTTTTTGTGTAAGTGTGTCTGTTGTTCATTGTGTGATCATTGCTAATTGTTGTATAGCACAGCGTCCAGTACGGCCGGAGTGAGTATCTGTGCTGTCATTCTATTTTCGACTGTCTAACATTACCAGTCATCGGCTGCCGCAGAAGCAGAGTCGGAGTTTAACATCGGACCTACACTGTCTATTTTCTGCTTTGTTACTCTGTATGTCCCCTTTTAATCACCTCATGAACCTAGCTAACCTTTCTAGATTCCTCCTAGGCCAAGTCATCGGATCGATTCTACTCGCACCATGGTCAGAAGCGTTTGGCCGGAAGAAGCTATACATCGCCAGCAGTGGCATCATTAGTATCTGCTGTGTCATTGTCGGAGTCGCCCCCTCAATCGCTGCCGTCGTTGTCGGTCGATTCATCGCGGGACTGCTATCGGCTATACCGTGCAATGTTGGTGTTGGAAGTGTGGAAGATCTCTTCAGATCAAAAGAGCGTATCTGGGTGGTCTTCATCTGGATGATTGCATCCAACATTGGACTGATCATTGGTCCCATCATGAGCTCATACATCATCGCCAGCCTGGACTGGTATGTCTCTTCCCTTTCTGTCCAAGACCACTACTAACCCTTCAGGCGCTGGGTCCTCTATATCTACGCCATCATCATCGCCTTCGTCGGCCTCTTCATGGTCTTCATCCGTGAATCTCGTCCCTCTGTCATCCTCACCCGTCAAGTCAATCACGTCCGCAAAGAAACCGGCATCGACACCCTCCGAGCCCTCAACCACGACCATACTCCAGACCTCCGTACATACTGCAGAGTCAGTCTCCTTCGACCCCTTCAGCTCTTTTTCACCGAACCCGTCGTCTTCGTCGTTGCCCTCATGATCGCCGTCGCCTTTGCCCTCCTCTACCTCTTTACCGAAGCCCTCCAACCCATCTACCAAGACCTTGGCTTCTCCCACAAAGAAGCATCCCTCGCCTTCCTCGCCATCCTCGTCGGCATCGGCTTTAGCGCCCTCACCCGCATGCTCGACCACCACATCGCCAACCTCGTCCGTCGCAAGGGCCGCGCCGTCCGCCCCGAAGACAAACTCGCCGGTCTCGCCATCGGCGCACCCATATTCGCAATCGGTCTGTGGTGGTTCGCCTGGACGATCCCACCAGACGTGCACGGGGTCCCCTGGATCGTGCCCACCATCGCCCTCGCCTTCATCGGCTACGCCCTCTGCGAATTCGACACGGTCCTCCAAGGATACCTCTCAGACAGCTACCTCAGCTACTCCGCCAGCGCCGGCGCAGCCGTGCAATTCCTCCGCGCGTTACTGTCTGGTATATTCCCGCTCTTTACCCAGCAGATGTTCAATGGGCTGGGCGCAAACGTGGCGACATCCATTCTGGCAATCGTGGCGACGCTGTTCTGTGCGGCGCCGCCGTTGTTTATCTGTTACGGAGAGCGGATTCGGTCGAGGAGTAAGTTTGCGAATTATAGTCTTGCTATACAGGCGGAGATGGGTAAGGGTGTTGAGGATTTTTAAAAGTTGTTTTCAGCATGGATATATCAGGGTAGATATATAGATTGGTAGTTGAAATGAAAATAACGAGTTTTTTTCATGAATCTATTAATGGTTCTCGTCGGAGCAACTGCACCGTCCATCCCTTCATTAGTGTGTATAAACAGTAACCACGCATGGGCATATGAAGCTAGAAGATCATATATGCCAAAGGTTTCATTTTTTAATGTTGAGTGCATTAAATATTACAACTCTGTCATGCCAGCCCTAGTAACTGCTGGCTTGCTGAAAATGGAAATGTCTATAGCATATCTCGCGAAACCATTGCAATCCGTGGTAGCATACACGCAAGTGGGATACTATGAGTTGCATTTCCGCGCAAGGGTCGATCATTAATGTCAAATCGAACATTTTCCTTGCCTCGTTTTTATTGCTGCTGCAACCAGGATCATAATCTTTATTTTAAATTTCCAGCCGTTACTCGAGTAGCATCCCTTCCAACCCCCTCTTTATGACATAATTTTCCTTCAAAATTCAATTGACCACACTATCTCTAGCATCAACAATGGCACCAGAGCCAATCATCCAGCACTGGCTGCACAGCATCAGCGGACGTGAAGAATCCTCAGAAGGCACAAATCTCCCATACAAACGCCGGAGGCGAATCTCCGACAGCCATTTACCATGGATAGCCCCCGCTCCGTCACAGCTAGGATACAAACTGGATTATGTTCCAGAGTTGGATGAAGGCAAAGACTGCAGCCCAGCAGCAATTAAGCGTGGGTTGGGTGATGGCGGGGTTAAGGTGCTGTATATGTCCGAGTCGGATGGATTGCCTCATAGTGCTGATGCGTGTGAGTTTTTGTCTTTTCTCACGCGTGAGGATAGAGGGACAGTGGAACACATGGATGGAGATACGGATGCCATTAAGACGGTCACAGAAGCAGCCTGTAAATTCGAGGCTGAGGGCCGAGGGAAGGGGTCGTGGGTGTTTGAAGTTGCGTATCCAATGATGCAGCTGGCAGTCAAGGGGACCAATCTTGAATCGTGGAGTGTGTAAGTGTCTCTGTCCCTGGATGGGTGATATTTTCCAAGTTAACAATATGGTATAGCCAGGGAGAAACTGCCCACGCAGACTATGGTATGTGCTGCCCAACACACGAGACAATTGATTGCACCATCGACCTTGTGGCCGGTTTATCTCCAGTCCATTGGGAGGGGCAATACGAACAGTACGCAAACCAGGGATACGGTTTATTCGAAACATTCAGCCACGTCGACGGAAAATACGGACATTCAAGTAAGCGACTACTAGGGCCTGGAGTCAAGGTGACAGACTCATGCAATGGATTCGAGATGGCCGAAGTAGACCTTGGGGTTTGGATGGGTGGGCTGATCAGATGGGGTTTTGAAAATCGGCGGGGTGTTGACACCCCCCCTCCTGTGGTTGGATGCATCATGACAGGTCAACGATGGGAATTCTACATCATCTATGGGTTGGCAGAGAGATGGATGCCTGAGGACCCGGGTGAGCCGGATACCGTGTTGGGTGAAGTGGTATGTTGTCTGTTCTAATGCATGGGTATTTTGTGGTGCTAACAGACGATAGCACGTCTATGGTCCTCTAGGAGACCTCACAGGCTGGACTGATACTGAAGATACTACCGCATTTCTATTGGAGACGCTACGACGTGTGATGGAGTATACGGGATCTTCTTATGCAAATCTCCTTTTTGACACAATCCTCAAGTGATATACTCACGCCAGCAGATTAATACTCATTTGATAATATTCGTTTCATATTTAGATACATTCATCAAATATCTTTCACAACATCCATATTTGTCTTTTCTAGCTGCACAACTTGGTGCAAGTGGCTGTAGCTGATTGCTGACAGGTTCCGAGGCATGTCTGGCAAGGCGGAGTGCAGCTCGACACGGTCTGCAGATAACATTGGTTGTAGTTCCCACCGGGGCACGAGCGGGCCTCGAGGGCAGCAGGCTCTGCGGCAGGGGCGGCAATGACAGTCTGAGAGCTGAGGAGGAGGGTGAAGACAGTGGCGATCTATGATATTAGAATGGTTTGGAGATATAGAGAAGTACAACTTACCACATTGAACTGCATTTTGAGAGATGGGTATGGGGTTTGTAAGATGGATATATTGTTGATGGATGTAGAGGTGTTTATGTTCTCTTTCATGGGCAGGTACCACCCATTTATACCATTGATTAGATCGTCTTGACACAACAGGCAACCTCAATTGGTTCTCGCTCCGACATCCGGATCAGCCGTCCACTGTTGGGGCCAAATCTATAGTGCGCCTAACGTGCATAGAGTCCCACAGTTGTGGATATGAGGCATCCTGACTTCCTATAATATCTGGTCTAACAGCAACATATTGCTCATGTTTTACATGTATGTTCTCTTCATTCTTTACGCATGTGATAAGTCTAATATTCCATTCCAGTGACTGGTTTCGGGTTTTCATGATGTAGAGAAACGCCTCGCAGTGATGGATGAATTAATCTGATAAGATGGATGATAAGATCAACGGATTGCAGCCCTGCATGGAACTAAAGCTAGTGCTGATTGATAATTAACACAATCCTGGTTGTCGTGGTCTAAGAGGATCATAAATCAAGATGAAGTGGGTTCAGGATCCATTTGTTTCAGTTCTAATAGCTGCCTAGTGGTGGCTGTGTCAACGCATATATGAAAAAACTAACCATTTCTTCCAATCCTGGATGTCTTCCTGGCGAAATCTAGTATTGATCATGACCCCGTTCATTGGGATTAATATACGTAACGGTAACTCAATCATAGGTAGACAATGGTCGCCAGCAAAAGCAATTATGGCCAGCTTTTGCTTGAGTTAGATATGCCTACGGCTGAAAGTCAACGCCATCAAGGAACGGCGGATATGGCGGATAGAGGCATTATTCGATGTAACTGCCGCCGACCTGGACTTATGTCTTGCTCAAAGTCAACCATGTACAATGGAATGAAGTAAAACAAATAATATATTGAGAAATTACAGTATTTTATTATACTGCCTTGAAATTAACCGATATTGGACTTGCCAATATATCACTCTTCATGATCGACATAACGCTCGCTGGAAGGGGTTACCGTGTTGAGCTCCGAGTGAGTCCATACTTAGTCATCACTTAGTGAGGTAAAAATATATATCTAGGGTCAAGGAAATCTACAGAAATCCATCTCAAAAAGGGGTTCTATAAAATTGACTTTCGTTGTATAAATCCATAGACGATCATTTGTACCTGGTGGTGAGGAAGATCATGTAAGCTAGGAACACTCAAGTATCGCCGATATCGCCCGAACAGAAGCTAGGAAAATAAAGGTTAGTACAAGTATCCCTCTGCATGCTCTGTATGATGTGATATTGCGGCGGACCTCGTACTTGTAGGTAGAAACCCATAGGCTGGTCTGTCTATTGTCGTCTATTGATGTCAAAAAGTATCAGTATCTCTTCCTTTTTGTTATCTTATGGATGCAAGATAAGAAAAATCCGAATTTGTACCAAACGCCGCCTATCTGCACAATTACACAAGTGCAGCATTATGTTGGGTTTGGATATGAATTTGTGCAATCCACCGTAATACTAGGGAAATGGCAAGACCAATAGTGAAGTTTCCACAGTACAGACTTCAATACCATGAGCAACAAAAGTGATTGCAGCCCAAAGGTAGAATCTGTTGTCATGGCATCCCTTGGAGTGGTATGATTATGATATATATTTCTTTGTCCCGCTATCATTTCAATCATTGTAACTGTCAATTAAGAAGCGACCCTACATAAAAAGAAAATGGTTGTTATATAATAAGACCTTTCGCAATTTAATTGGTAAACACTAAATCAAACATGCGATCCTGGGCTGTGGGGGGAAATGAGATTCCCCTACGGTCAAGATAGTCGGAGACGGAGAACATCTCCATACATTTCCTTTATTTTTTTAGATATCATCAAAACAAGCACAAATACTCATCCAAATTGGCAGATATGAAACAGATTCGACGATCATGTCCTATCCCAAAAGGCAGTCATCTGCAGGGATTCATCTCGTGACGCGCCCGACAGAGGCGCAGCCTCGCCCGCAGCCTCGTCATGTCCGATCTTCATCCAGCCTTGCTGATTGATCTTTGACGAGGGAAAATAATTCACTCATCTCTACTTCCTCTCAGATGGAACCTCTGCTCATCTCTCGCTCACCCCTAGCTCACTCTTTCTTCAATTGCGGTAAACATTACGATGTCAAGTGAAACAGTCTTACCAGGCGAAAGTCCACAAACGCGGGGAATCCGTCTGGCCAGAGGGGTTTATCGGGATAATCGATCGCCAAGGTATCTCTAAACATCTATGTATTATGAGTTAATAGCACTAACACTTTGTTTCCGATAGATCACATAGTCCGAACCGTGACCTGTACGAGCGACAACTGGTGCATGACGTTGACGAATTCGCAACGCAGTACAATTTGGACGACCTCCGAGATGTCATTCGCAAAGGGGCTTTCTTATCATCCGACGGTGTGGATATCGATCGCATAGATGGATTGACGGCCGAGGAGGTGATTATCCTGGGTAAGGAGAAGTCGAAGAAGTTGGAGCACGATGTCGGTCATAACCGAGTGCTTTTGTGCGCCTATCTATCAGGCTTTGTACTGTGAGCAATAACACCATTTTGATATTGGGATGGGATATAGAGCTGATTACGTACTGTGTATAGTGGAAGGAATATGTATTCACTTACTTTTCCCTCGACTTACAGTGATGCTGCCACTGGATGGTATTGGGACAACTCATCGAACCTCGACCATGGTGTGGTAATGATGCTTTTAGAATGGTTGGTATCTTTTTGATATGTTATCGACAAGGTAATCATTTATTGGGCAGTGCACCACTTATTTCTAGCTCACTCCTCGGATGCTGGTGTACGGCGGTATTCAGCCGTTTCTATGGCCGGCGATGGGGCGTATTCACCTCCGGCATCATCTTGTTTGTTTCTCTACTGGGTGAAGTACTATCCACCACATGGGAGTCGAAACTGCTGTGTCGCCTGCTTCTGGGATTTGCAGTTGGGATTCAGGCATGCACCATCCCGATATACCTGGTAGAAGTCAGTCGGTCTCATGAGCGTGGAACCACGCTTTCGAGCATGTCAATGTATGATTATACCTGCCCCCTCAACCAAAGCGGAACTGATCAGCAAGGTAGGGCGACCGGAATGGGATATTTTATGGCAGCCTCAGCTTTGCTTTGTCGGATGGGGGATTCCCCAGAGGTGGGGGGAATGATATGGGTTATCTTCAACCTGGTAAGCGCAGGAATTCTTCCATTTCCGATTTTGATGTGCCCCGAATCACCTCGCTGGTATACCGCCCGTGGCCAGATGAAAAACGCATACCAGTCTCTACGGATCATAGCCGGGGCAGATATATTGGCTGCACGGGACCTGTGGAGAATCCATCTACAGATGAAGTTGGAAACGCAGAACTTCGGTCACAGAAACCTTCCCACTCGCTTTATGCATATTTTCGCAGTGCCCTGGATCAGACGGGCGACAATGGCCTCTGTGGTGGTCATGCTGTCCTCCAGTTTGTCTGGCATTGCAGTGGTCAGCAGTACATTCCACCTGTTGCGATCCGAGGCTGGTGAGCAATCTATCTATAATGCTATGTTATTAATTTCCAACCCCGCCGTAATCATGTTCGGGGGGGCCACTGGCGTATATTTGATGGACAAATGGGGAAGACGGCGTCTGCTCCTCGTGAGCCTTCTTGTGCTGCCTTTCCTCCTAGTTCTCATCGGCCACCAGTTTTACTCCCTAGGGCTGGAGATGAGTATCTATTTCTGCATAGCATTCGAATTTATCTGGGCACTTGGAGCAGATGCAACCCGCTTGGTGTACCCGGCTGAGGTGTTTCCTATCTATCATCGTGGTGAGTCTCTCCATGGTTACCTTATATATGGAGCTGACAAGATAGAACTCGGCATGGCCCTATCAGTCTGCATTTTCTATGTGACTCAGGGAGTAATGAAAGTTATCGTCCTCTCTGAACCACATACTGTGTATACATTTGGAGGTCTCCGTCCTTCCGCGTTGGTCAACCTGTCCTCCCTATCATTTCGCCAACTAACAACCGTCAGATTCGTCGCCTCTATCTTGTTCTTCCTCGCCTTTCTCTTTGTGAGAGAAACTAACCAGATAGGACTAGAGGACATGCACACAGTATTCGAGGTGTCTAACCGCAAGCTGGTTCGGTATCGTCTTTTCAAGGTCATCCCTTATATGTTTAAACGATACATCTTGCGCAGAAAAGTTCGACTTGAAAAGCTAGAAGACCACCGGGACTATGAGAACAGAATATTCTATACTGATGGCAATGACGCTATATCTGATGTGGCTTGATAGAGTTCCGAGTACCTTTTGATAATATGCCATTTGGATGACTATTCTATTCCATTATGAAAGTGGTACTATGTAAACAATCTAAGACATATTAAAGAACATTCGCTACCATACATCAAGCTATCCCACAAATTACCAGCTGAGAGCTTTAGAAGGCCTCTTCCATAGCAAAGCCCATCTAACATATTTCTCTACATCAGGATGTAACCCTTGATATGCTGCACCCTCATCAACCAGGAATGCTATAGTATTACCTCGAGACAGCCTAACGGCTTCATGTAATGGTGTCAGGCCCTTGGAGTCTCGCTGATTGACATCGGCTCCAGCTTTAATCAACATGGAAATGAAGCTGGACGAAACTCTCGTGGCTGCAATAGCCGAGTGTAAAGGAGAACGTCCGTCGTAGTCTTGGTTGTTAGGCTTGGCCCCTTTCTGTAGCAGAAAACGAGCTGTATCTTCCCGATCAAGGGTGATTGCATATTGCAAAGCTGTCCTGCCGTATCGACCCTGAAGCTCAGCATTGACTCCTCTAGCTATGAGAAGATCAAGTGTATCGATCGAGCACCCTTTTGTAATTGCCAGATGCAGGACAGTATCGCCATCTGCATTCTGTGCATTAATATCTGCACCACGGTCAATGAGCATTTTCAGTTTATCAACGCTCCGCTGATGCATCGCGAGATGGAGTGCTGTTTCTTCATAAGGCCTTGTTCGGAATGATATGTCACCCCCATAGTCAAGGAGTAATTCAACCTGTTCTGCGGATCCATTCCTTGCGGAGAGATGTAGTGCCGTATAGCCTTTACACAGTTTGTTTGGATTTGCGCTGAGTTCCAGGAGCGCTGTGACTCTGTCGATGTCGATGTTATTATTTGTTGCGTTCCAGAGTTCGAGTGAGTGGTAGTCCTGTCATTATTAGTATAGTAATCAAGTAATTGAGAGTATCATACCATATTATCATCTAGATTGGTCAGATCTGCATGAACAAATGTCTCTTCGCTTCCATCCCAACTTTCCTCCGTTGGAACTCGCCTTGTTGGCTTCGGTGCTGTCTTTTTAATCTGCCACTTGGACAGTATATCAACGGAAGTCTTTGGTCTATTCTCGGGTTCAAGGGTAAGAAGATCTTTGATGAACTTCCTCCCCGAATCTCCGACATCTTCTGCAATCAGGAACTCTTCAGGGAACTCCATCGGATCCCAACAATAATCCCGCAATGCAGCCAGTGTCATAAAGGGGGGACTCTTTGTTAGAAGGTAATGCAGTAAACATCCCAGCGACCAGATATCGACAGCGCTGGTATAAGCTGAACTCTCAGCACAATCATCAACAAGCCCGAATACTTCCGGTGCAACATATCCCTCCGTCCCAGCGCGAGTTCGAAGCTCAGTTTGACCATCGAGAACACGTTTACTGATTCCAAAGTCGCTGATCTTCACCCATATCGGGTCCTTTTGGAGAACGAGGATATTCTGTGGCTTGATGTCTCTGTGGATGATTCCGATTTCATGGAGCTTTGCCAGTCCTTCGAGAACCTGTCGACCGACATTGCGTGTCACTGACTCTGGGAGAGGGTTATTGTAGCAGTTGGCGATGTCTCCTAAAGGACAATATTCCATCGCGAAGAAGACATGGTCGGTTGATTGGAACCATCCTTGAAATTGGACGAAGAGGCCAGTGTCCTATATCATTAGATATATCATTGTATTTGGAGCTAGAGATGTACCTTGGACACCCTCCCCATCGCCCTCAACTCAGAAAGACAATTATTCAAATTTGCCGGTCGGTGAAGCATCTGCTTGATGACTCTCAACTCGCCCGCATTTGTCCGTTCGAGATAGACATTTTCAGCGAGAAACTTCTCCCTCGTCCAGATCGTCACGACTCGCCTGTTCCGTATTCCCCGACTGAGATCAGACTCGAATGAGACCTGCCGACTTCGATCTCCTTGCACATTAACATCCAGCTTAAAATGGCCGGCAAACAGGTCGTCGTCCATATTGATTTGTTCTACTTGCCGTGGTACTGTAGGCTGGATGGCTCATTTCAGATACTTGATGGATGTAAATGAGGCTGTGCAGCCTCACTCGTATCCTTCCCCGCTCGATCATCCATGCTGATGGTCGCACAAGGATTACGTGTAGCTCAGCCTCGTCTTGTAGCCTGATCGCAGCAGCCTAACAAGCTACAAAAAGTCCAGCCTCGTCTTACCCTTATTATTCATTTGTCGCAAGCGAAGGAATCGGTTAACCTTATCATCATGGATCCAGTCAGTTTAGCAGGATTGGCCTTGGCGGTCGTTGGCACATTGGATTTGTGCTTGAAGTAAGCACCCTAAGCATCGAAAGAATGTATTCTGACTCATTCAGGTACGGCAAGGAAGTAGTCACGATATGCCAGAAGCAAAGCCACATTGACAAAGAAATCGATGATATGATCCTTACAATCCAGGGACTGTGGATAAAGACAGAACTACAGCTACACTCGCTTAAAGCTCTCTGGGATACTCTTCCTGCCCCTCTCCAGGATCACTATGCAGCTGCCTTGGCAAGGTTACAGAACAAAAGCCTGACAGCGTGGAAAAGCCTGGAAAGCGTGACAAGCTGGAATGGCGAAATTCCTCATGTCGAAAGAAAAGCGGAATCTCGTATGTCAATACACAAGGTCAAGGTGATATACCTCCGAAAGCACATCAAGCATGCTGTAAAGGATCTCGAGGATTGGCAAGGACGATTCGATCCGTCGTGGTATTTGATCACGCGCATTGCCAAACCGGATGTGGATAGACAGTTGAAGGTGAATGATGATGCGCCTGAGAACCCGTCGATTAGGAGATTGGCACGGATGCGAGAGGCGATCAAGGAGCTTTCTGCTGATGATCAGAGTGGAAAGTCTATATTCGTGGATAGGAAGCTTATCAACAAGGAGATATCGCAGATACCGCGGTCGAATACGTTCATTTCGGCATATTCAGAAACTGGACGGAAGATTCTACTGGATCAAACACAGTATCCCTTTGATACGTCCATGCAGAGAGTGAGGCCATACGTCCGGGATCTGGCAAGACTCTTACTCAATGTTGATCCGATGACATTCGGCCTGTTGAAATGTGAAGGCGTGATCGAGGTACACGATGAAAAAGACGCAATCATACAATTCGAATTCATCTTCGAGATACCCTCGCAGCTATCCTCACCCACGACTCTCCGTCATCTGTTGATGCAGGAATTCCGATGTCCCCTGAACCAACGTATTCAACTCGCCAAACAACTGGCTCGGTCTGTCATGTTTGTCCATACAGCCGGCTTCGTGCATAAAAATATCAGACCAGAAACTATTATCATTTTTCCAGATGGCGCTAACATCATCGGCCCATCATTCCTTACTGGCTTTGAGAGAATCCGCCCAGCAGATGCACCGACAGATCACTACGGAGATCTGAACTGGGATAGAAATATCTACCGTCATCCAGCACGGCAGGGTCTGTGGCCTGAAGAACTATTCAAAATGCAACATGATATTTATAGTCTCGGTGTTTGTCTACTTGAGATCGCTCTATGGACGTCTTTCGTGCGACAGGATGGAAATGGTATAACTCCCTGGTCTGAACTGGACTTGACAGATGCACTCGCAGACAAAGATCACCGTCGAGGTGCGTCTGTCATCAAACGGCATCTCGTGGCATTGGCCAAGGATAAACTACCCTGCTTCATTGGAGATAAATATACCGATCTGACAGTATCATGCTTGATGTGTCTTGACAAGGGCGATCAGAATACATTTGGATCGGAGGCAGAACTGAGAGATAAAGATGGGATTATCGTTGGTGTGCGATATATAGAAAAGGTGAGTTTCAACCTACCATGTGGAATCCTCTAATGTTTGCAGATTCTCCTTCAAATCGAGGATATTTCTATCTAAGGCCAGCAATATAATCCTCCTCCTGATGAGCCACGATACTTGGATGCACAGCCACACTCGGCACATATATAGACCTGCTCCCACGTCTTTTTCAAAAATCTATCAATATATATACATCACATACATCAATGAAAATGACAGAAAAATACAACCAAACCCTCCGATTCCACATTTTCAAAGACTACGATGACGAAGAAGACATCTTCTACAAAAGGCTCATCCTCTCCCTCGTCACCGGCGACATTGCACCAGTAGAAGCCGCCATAGACTATGATGCCTGGATAGAAAATAATGCCCACCAGCAACACGAGGAGCGTATGAAGAGCTCAGATCCATGGGAATTTCGCGGTGCTATGCCAAATCCCACAGGCCTTGTGACAGAGTTTTTCAGGTCGCTTGCACGAGTATTCGCTGCATTTCCACCATATAGCGATGGACAAAATCGGATTATGGAGTTCTTGGAAGCGTTGGAGGGACTGCCGAAGAAAAATTTACCGGTCTATGTTCCGCATGATTATCCGGATGAACCGTATGTTATGATTACATTCTGGGTGCTCGGGGAGGGAATGGCGCTGACGGAGGATATCCGGCGGGATGCAGAGGGTATGTTATAGTTATCCTTTTCAAGATGATAAATACTGACTATGAAGACCATTACTACGACTACTCGGACGTCGAAACACCCGGAAGCGACACCCAGATTGGCTGGCGAAACTGGCAATCGGCAATCTCCCGTCTCACAGTCTCTGGTCTGATCGATTGTGGGTTTCTCTGTGCACTGGGGAATATTCTTCCCTCGTATGCGTACTATCCAGACTTGAATTTTCGCAAGATGGGCGGTCCGAAGAGAATTGCCGGTGATTTGATGGCAGCGGCAGAGTGGATTCTAAAGCCTGATGCAGGACGATATGTTTACAAACAATGTTTGAAAAGGGAGAAGACGATAAACCTTCCTAGAGAGATATGGAGTATGGAGAACTGGAATGAGTGGAAAGTGCAAGTTGATTGGATTGCTAGAGATGAGAGATTCAGTGCTGAGGCTCGAGATATTGCCAGACAAATGACTCAAGCTATGGCGAATATCGAGAATGCGGCATGATATACATCTAAACAGACAAATGAGATCCAAAGAAGTCCACCAACCTCGGTCCAGACACTGAAGCATCATCGTACAACCCAGCATGGGTCTGTCCGTTAATGATAAACAGCTCCTTGGGCTCTCTGGTCTTTTCCATTGCCCTTTCACTGTAATACCTGGTAGCAGAGTCACTTCCTGCAATCATCAACACTGGGCGGGGTGAGACCATCTCGTTGAACGCGAATGAGTCGTAGTTGGCCAGGTAGCTGAGACTCGTAATCGCATAGATACCGGGTGCACGGGAATGCTGGCCCCGAGGTGTTTTGTAGTAGTCCACCAACTCTTTATACAAATGAGGCGCGTCCTTAGGGACATCATCCAGGGTTGCTGGTAGAGCCTGATTGACTTGTACTGGCTCACCCCTTGCCTCTGCAATGCGTGCCTCTCCAGCTGCTTTAAGACCCTGGAGAAGTGTATCCCGATCCGACGAGTTCTCAATCAGCCCAGTCCGCATGATCTCCCCAGAACAGACAGCACTGACACCCGCAACAGCCTTGAGACGAAGATCTGTCTGCGCCGCAAAACAGGCATATCCCCCCGCCGCACAAATCCCAAGAACACCAATACGGTCCGCATCGACTTCATCCCGAGTCGAGAGGAAGGTCACGGCACTTCTAACCTCCTCCGCACGTTGAAACGGGTCTTCGAGGCCGCGGGGCTCGCCGTCGCTTTCACCCTGGTAGGCGGCATCGTAGGTGAGGACGAAGAATCCGGCTGCGGCGAGGCGGGTGGCGTAGGTCGTTGGAGATTGTTCTTTGATGGAGGTCATGGGGTGGACGACGATGATGGCTGCATTTTTGCGGTTGGAGGTGGATGGATGATAGAGGTTGCCAATGATGTTGAGGCCCTTGCTGGGGAAGTTGACTTTTTCGATGCTCATGATGTATAGAACAGATAATTGATGCTTGATGAGGACGGAGTGTTGTTGACCTCAATTAACAGATGGAAGAGGGTTTATATACCCAGTTCCATTAAACTACACACACGGGGATAGGAAATAAGATAGTAGATGCTTACCATACTCTATCTATAAATGGTAGATATACTTTGAAGACTTTGGATGGTCGACCGTTGATATGACAGATATCAGCCCCACCCCGAAAATCCCGAAAAGTGACAAGGGACATCGGCATCGGCATTTAACGTACATTTGTGCTTATGTTTAATTCCATCTTAGCTCCATTAATCCATCAATATTCTTCCATTAGTAGTGGAAAACAAACCCAGTTTGTTCGATTAAAAGACTTCCGGTCTTGGTGCTTTCTGACATTTAGATTTTGCATATGATATAGCCGATGTATAGCGCGGTCACTAGAAATTTCTTCATCATGTGATCATTACGAGATTCCATCATTAGCTTCGACTATATCAATTAATTTGATCTTTCACATAAATTTGCAGTGATAGTAACTGTTAAAACCTCTTTAGACCAGGTAAAAGTGAGAATGTGTCAGGCTGCGACATACAAACAAATTGTTGATGGAGGGTCGAAGTCAACCGAGGTAAAAATAGTAGCTATGTTGTCTTATATTAAAGATACCCCGTTGTATTAGTTGTGAGGGGTAGCATTGAAATATCTATTAGTGACACACTGAGTAGAAAAGTACCACATTCCCTGTACCCAGCGATATATATTTGCTGACAGTCACACTGACCAAACGTTCCAATAAAATTCGAATAGAACCGACCAACACATTTAATCCACATGTCCAGAAGGAAACCCAAGAGCCTCAAACGATGCAGCTGTCACAATTTAGGTTTGAACACGACAGCCCCCGACATCCTGCAGAGACGGCGGCTTCACCGTCTCCCTAGCTGCCAATTAGCTCCACAACCCCGACGCTACATTGTCAATATGAAGCCGCACATTGGCCGTGGAAATCGGATATAACCCCCCATTGCAGGTGAATACAACACAGACCCTTGGCGTAGTCCAAGTTGAAGATCCTGAGCCTACTGAGATTTCATTTAAATTGGCCGGTTGGTCGTGATGCGTGGTTTTCTTTTTCTGCTGCAAATCTCGGGAGATTCCAAGGGAAGGCGACATGTGCGTGTCAATAATTGCGAGTGTTATTATACTGCTTGCTAGTATATATGCGGCAAGGATATTCCTGAAGAGGAATCCAGCCCCTCTTCCACCCGGACCAAAGGGCAAGCCTATTGTGGGTAATATCGCGGATTTGGCCAAACCAGGAGAGCAGGAGTGGAAACACTGGCTCAAATTCAAAGATGAATATGGCCCCATCAGCTCAATCACAGTCCTCGGACAGACCATCGTCATCATCAATGAAGCCCAAGCAGCTGTCGATCTGCTGGAAAAGCGATCCGGCACTCATTCCTCGCGACCACGAATGGTTTTTGCTGGAGAACTGTACGCGCTCCCACCCACATTAGTAGTAAAATCTAACAGCTCAAAGGGTCGGATGGGTACGTGGGTTAGCGATGCTGTCATATTCGGACCGCCTACGCGCATATCGCAAACTTCTCCACCGTGCTCTGGGCACAAAAGCGGCTGTTTCGCGATATTCCGCGCTGCAGGATGTCGAAGTGCGACGGTTCCTGTTGAGGGTTATGCGGAAACCGCAGGATTTGGTGCAACATATACGGACGTGAGTTGAGTATTGTGAAACCTGGGGATAGTGTAGCTGACTCGGACAGTGAAACTGGGGCTGTTATTTTGAAGATTTCGTATGGATATACCATTGAGCCACATGGGAATGATCCTCTGGTTGATTTGGTCAATCAATCCATGGACGAATTCTCGTTTGCTGCTACCCCTGGGAAGTGGTTGGTGGATTTCATGCCGATTCGTGAGTATCTATCCAACTCATATCGATCGTAACAATCTAATAAAACAGTGAAATATGTACCATCATGGTTCCCAGGAGCCGAGTTCAAAAGGAAAGCCAAGGCGTGGAACAAGAATGTGCAAGGCACAATCGATGTCCCATATGCGTTTGTCCAAGAACAGATGAAAAAGGGAAAGTACGAACCATCCTATCTGTCGAGCCTGCTTGAAGATGGACTTCCAGCCAAGGACTCGGAAGAGGAGATTGTGATCAAGAACTCTGCCATGTCGCTTTACGCTGGTGGTGCCGATACGGTAATATCCCCATTTCTTCGCAGATACATTGCTAACCTCTTCTTAGACAGTATCATCACTTGCATGCTTCTTCCTGGCGATGGCTCTATACCCGGACGTTCAACGTAAAGCTCAGGAGGAAATCGAACGTGTCGTTGGAACTGATAGACTGCCTGTGCCAGAAGACCAGGACAATCTGCCGTATATCAATGCCATCGTAAAAGAAGTCCTCCGGTGGCATCCGGTTGCCCCCATGGGACTGCCGCACACCTCGACTGCAGATGATACTTATAGAGGATACCACATTCCGAAGGGATCGATGGTTCTCGTTAACATTTGGTATGTCATCATAATACGATACGAATATGGATACTAACAAGATAGGGCATTACTACACGATCCAGCCGTCTATCACGACCCGATGGATTTCAAACCAGAGCGATTCCTCGGCAGCACACCTGAACCAGACCCACACAATATTTCCTTTGGATATGGCCGTCGTGTATGTCCAGGTAAGTATCTGGCTGATGCGACTGTCTTCCTTACTATTGCCAAGTCACTTGCCGCGTTTATCATCAGTAAGCCAGTGGAATATGGAAAGGAGGTCGACATCACGCCGGAGTTTCTGCCGGGTGTTATCAGTCATCCGGCGCCGTTTAATCTGAGTATCAAGCCGAGGAGTGCAAAGCATGAGGAGTTGGTCAAGTTGGTTGAGACGGAGCATCCGTGGGAGGAGAGTCACGCATCTTTATTGAGCATGTAAGCCTATCATAGTGACTGAATGAATGAATGAGGAAGAAGCAAGCAACAAATATCCGATCATTCCAAATGATAGAGAAAGCCCACACCCCAGATGTACGCATAATCTAATCGCCTGCTGTACATGGTATTCATTGGCACCAGATCAAAGGGAAAATCCGCCAGATCATAAAGTTATCATGACTGACTGCACAAGTCCGTATACAGCATTCACATCCAGACGTACAGTGTCCATTTTTATACTCGCGATCTGTATCTCTGGGCCTCTCACAGCATCCACAATCTCTCCCGCAGCAACCTCCTCGTCGAGCACAGTCCCGTCGTAACCATGCAGTCAGAGCTGGCAGGAAGTCATGAGGGTTTTGGGGTCTTTTAGTTTCTTCGTCTATATTTCCACCGCATCTTCCGTTGTGGTAGTTTTTGTTGGGGATGCTTCATGCAGGATAATACCCACCTCATATACGAATGATGCAGATGTAATGCACGATATTAGCTAACATTTTCTACACGGCCCATCTCCGATCCAACTGGTGCGTGATTAATTCGTGCCAAGTGATGTTTAATATACGAACACTGGTTCTTCATGCGATGCTATACCCACTTAATATAAAGAACTGCTGTTCGGGCAAACATAGGTGAAACAAGCATAACATGAACCTTTTCCAGATTAGCATAATTAAGCTAAGGAAGCAGTGTCCAATATTAGGTGGTGCTGCTCTCGGGGAAATGCAGGATAAACTCGGCGGTTTTGCGGGGAATTTCCCCGAAGAATGCCAGCAGCGCGTATGTTTGGGCCGTCGCGACAGCTTCGAGCTCCTCCTTTGTTTGAAGCAAATGAACTGTTGAGATCGGAGTTCTCGGATGCTGATCGATCGCTCGGTCAATTACCGGTCGGAGCATATTATAAAGTCTGATCGGTTTCCTGCATGATCTTCTGAATCTGACAACTGATCATCGGACCCTGAAGATGAAGCTCGCTGCCGCTGCCGTTGTCGGCGCCACTCAGGCTGCTGCTGCTGTTTATCCCCGTGCTGCGTCGGTGGATTATAATGCTGCTCCCCCTAATCTGTCCACTTTGGATAATGGCACTCTGTTCGATACATGGAGACCCAAAGCTCATGTTCTCCCCCCGTCTGGCAAGATCGGTGACCCGTGCATGCAATACACCGATCCCAAGACAGGCACATTCCATATCGGATTCCTTCACGAGGGCATCGCCGGTGCTACTACCGATGACCTCGCAACCTATCGCGACTTGAGAGAAGGCGGTGCTCCCTCCATCGTCGCGGGCGATAAGAACGACCCTCTCGCTGTCTTCGATGGCTCTGTCATTCCCAACGGTATCGGGGGCAACCCAACCCTCCTTTACACCTCCGTCTCCTACCTCCCCATCCACTGGTCCATCCCATACACCAGAGGAAGTGAGACCCAATCCCTCGCTGTCTCGTATGATGGCGGCCGCAACTTCACCAAACTCCAGCAAGGCCCCGTCATCCCCAACCCTCCCTTCGCCGTGAATGTCACTGCCTTCCGTGACCCCTATGTCTTCCAGAACCCCAAGCTGGATGCTGCCTCCAACAGCACCAAGGGTACTTGGTACACTGCCATCTCCGGTGGTGTGCACGAATCTGGTCCTAGTCAGTTCCTCTACCGCCAGTATGACTCTGACTTCCAGTACTGGGAGTACCTTGGACAGTGGTGGCACGAGCCCACCAACACCACCTGGGGTAACGGTGACTGGGCTGGAGGCTGGGGATTCAACTTTGAGGTTGGAAACATCTTCTCCCTTGACGGTGAGGGATACAACCTCGACGGAGAGATCTTTGTTACTCTCGGTACTGAGGGTTCTCTTGCTCCTGTTACTCCTCAGGTCACCTCCATCCATGACATGTTGTGGGTTGCTGGAGATGTCTCCAACAATGGCAGCATCGCCTTCACTCCCACCATGGCTGGTGTGCTGGACTGGGGTCTGTCGGGCTACGCAGCAGCTGGAAAGATCCTCCCTGCCAGCTCCAAGGCTGCCAGCAAGAGCGGTGCCCCAGACCGTTTCATCTCCTACGTCTGGTTGACCGGCGACGAGTACGAGCAGGCAAAGACCTTCCCAACCGCCCAGCAAAACTGGACCGGTACTCTGCTGTTCCCCCGTGAACTCAACGTCCAGACCATCTCCAACGTCGTCGACAATGCCCTCGCCCGCGAGACTGGCTCTTCCTGGCGCGTTGCCAGCGCTGACTCCGGCCACGTCGAGCTCAAGACCATGGGCATCAACATCGCCAGAGAGACTCGCAAGGCACTCGCTTCTGGCACATCCCGCGTGGAATCCGGCCGTACCCTCAACTCCTCCGGCCTCATTCCTTTCAAGCAATCCCCTGAGAGCAAGTACTTCATGCTCACAGCCAACATCAGCTTCCCCAGCTCCGCCCGTACCTCGGACGTGAAGACCGGCTTCCAGATTCTTTCTTCCGGTCTCGAAAACACCAACATCTATTACCAATTCTCCAACGAGTCCATCATCGTCGACCGTACCAACACCAGCGCTGCATCCAAGACAACCGAGGGTATCACCGCCGCCAACGAGGCTGGTCGTCTTCGTCTGTTCGACATTGCCCAGGACGGCGTAGAGAAGATTGAGACTCTGGCTCTCACCATCGTGGTGGACAATGGTGTTCTCGAGGTGTATGCAAATGGACGCTTTGCATTGAGTACTTGGGCAAGGTAAGTTTCTTCTTCATTTGACTTGGACGTAGCTAACAACCATAGATCGTGGTACACCAACTCGACCAACATCAGCTTCTTCCACGACGGAGCTGAGAAGGCGACTGTTAGCGATGTCACCGTCTCCGAAGGACTGTTTAATGCCTGGCCTGAGAGGAAGTAATGATGCTATAGCATCGCTTATGATCTGGATAATAGAGAGAAATATGTTATTGTAGATCTCTCAAGATTAGAAACTGATAATTAATTAACACTCACACCCAATCCATGTATACAAATACTCAGCCTTCCATCCTTCAAGCCAAGCCGACAAATTTGATTTCCATCAAGATCCAAATTCCACAACGATAGAATAGATCCACTTACGTTGTCCTGCCATCAGCCATACGCATACCATTTGTGCCACAGAAAACCCCATATAGCTATATGAAGAACAGATAAGCAGAGGCTTGCCATTGCTTTGGGAGCAAGAAAGTCCATACCTTACTATCAGTCACCTGCACAATCTTGAGGCGCGTTCAGGCCGCTTCTTGACGCGTATGGATCAGCATTCGGCATTGATTAATCTACAATAATATTGAAATAGATTTATATAGTATTATTGGAAAGAGCATGATCGTGCTGCTCTCGATAGTATTCAATAGGATATATCTGCAAAAGCCAGACATATGCATCTGAGTCGAGACTGAAATAGGACCCACGATGCCATTTTTGGTGGATCCATGCAACTCCGATCACTTGGTGAAATATTACTGTCGCTAGCTGGTACTATGCAGGACCAATAATGAATTCATACAATGCAGATCAATTATCCAATGCCTGGCCTGAGTGGAAGTAACCTCGAGAATACTATAGCACTGGTTCTATCATAATGAAACAGATACATATCTTATTGTAGATCTATCTGAAGATTGGGACCGTATAATTCATTGGTATTTACTCCTAATAATCCACCTATGTAAGGCATCAAGTTTTATTAAAAACCCTGTCTTTTGTCAGTGTTTAAAACCATGAGGATAGGACATATAGACTGAACTCACACGGTCATACCAGCAGGTGTGAGGATACCATCCACTGCCGCATCCTATGTTTTTACCCTATAATGACAATTTCAGCACTTGCTTTTTGGTTTGGAATTAAGCAGGAATAATCATACGGGTGACCCATAATCCCAACAGTCAGAAACGCAGTCCTCGTCCTCATTGCACTAATAAAAATAAATCAGTCATGACCATGGAAGAAAAGACAACAAAAAAAAAGAGAAGAAAAGCATCAGTAGTCAGTCAAAAGGAACTTACATAAGTCTCACCGGCACACCAGTCCCAGCCATGAGCAGATCCAGCGAAGGCAAGCGCGACCAAAACAGTCAAGGATGTGAGCTTCATCTTGTATGATGTCTGGAGGGGAAATTTAGTGAAAGGCACTATGAAGTCTCTGTCAAGCAGAGACAGGATGGCTTTATAAGTCTCGATTGGCTCCGTAGTCGGGGTGCTGGCGAGAGTGCCGATCGATAGTAGGTGTGTTGGGGAGACTACTCCCAATCAGACAGTACACTTGAGAGGAGATCCACGGTCACATTCATGTAGAGTGGACCTCCTTCAGCTGAGCTCCACATCTCTGAATCGTGTCCGGAATATCGGAATCAGGAACGAGGTGTTTCTGGTCACTTCGTACTATGCAATTTTTACGAGTAACATATACATATTGCACTTTTTGATTTAAACTGTCACACGCTGGCAATGAACTGCTTTCAATACTTATCAATCTAAGGATATATGGGTTTGGCGAAGCAGACAGTACCCCGGACAGCTTCTCAATCATCGCACAAGCAGTGGTGGCCCAGCAGGTTTAGCGAAGATTATTATGAGATCGTCATTTTCAGCTCTCGATACCACCCAGTGGGATACATTGTCATAGTCCACAGTTACGCATCTCAGCCGCAGCTGAGGAGAGATCAGCAAAGATGACGCAAAGTCGGAAACGGGAAGAAGCCAGTGTTGTAACTCGGCTAAATGTATGAACTCAAGTTGCCCATTCAGTTATCCTCGTCTTAGTGCACTCTTCTATCTCAAGTGTAGTGTTGCAAGTATTGAGATCTGGGAACCGTGGAACATGCCGAACTTCCCGATCTGGGCCGTGTGAGCGGTTCCGACCATTCCATTTGATTCGCTTCCATCCCCACCTTTACTTAGTGTGTCCACCACAGCTGGGATAGACTTTCCCCATTACAAGCCATGTGGATCGCAGCTGAGTTGGTGTCGCTAACACTTAAGGTCATCTGCACCCCAGGCGGTTGTCCCCTTCATTCCATTTTTGCTTGATCCAGGCCAAGATGCATTTCAACAACCTTGCTATTGCGCCTCTTCTCCTCGCGGGGGCGGCTTCTGCTCTGCCCCAGCAGATGCCCTTGGGCGACGAGGCTACTTCCCAGGATGTCTACTCTCTGGCCAAACTCTTGGATTCTGTTACTGTGCGTATCTTCCACGGCGACCTGCGTTTCTGAAATTGAAGAGCTAATGGTTGCGCTCTTTAGCAATACCTGGGTAAACATGATGGCGCATCCGACTCCATCTACACCGCTACTGATAAGAAGCTGAGTGCCGAAGTCGACTGTGAAGGTCTTCCTACCACTCAAGAGCAAAACCGCTGTCTGAAGGAAGGAGGAATCATGGTTTACGCTGATAGCCACGAGCAAATCAAGGCTCAGTTCTGTGACGCCGACTCTGATACAGAAGCCTGCTACGCCCACGGTGGCTGGGCTGCTTCTAGCGCAAAGCACAACGCGGACAAACCTAAGGATGTGTTGGATGTCAAGGTGCACTGTGAGAAGCTTCCTACCACCCAGGAGCAAACTCGCTGCCTCGAGGAAGGCGGACTCAAGCTTCACGCTGACCACCACAAGGCCATGAAGGCTGAGGTCTGCGAGCTTGTTTCCAACAAGAAGGACTGTTACAAGTACGGTGGCTGGATTGCCGCTGCTGACGCAGCCCTGGATACCCAGAACGCTGGTGCTGAGGATTACTGTGGAATGATGGGCAGTGAGCAGGAGATTTCTCGCTGCATCTCCGAGGGCGGATACATGGTGCAGGCCGACAGCCACCCCAAGGTCAAGGTGACTCTCTGCGAGCTCCTCAGCACCAAGGAGGAGATGGATGCCTGCTATGCTGAGGGTGCCTGGTTTCCTTCTTCTGCCAAGTCGCAAGATATCTTTACCCCCAGCTCTAAGAGCAAGGGTCACTCCAAAGCCACCAAGGCCAAGACTCACTCTAAGTTCGAGGGTGGTATTGGGCCCTTGCACTACTCCTTTGGCAGCAAGCTGAAGTTCAAGTACAGCCCGTAAAGGTAGTGTGGCTCAGTAAGTGGCTCGCTGAGCATGTTGTGCTTTTCTATAGACCTGCACTGGTTTCGCAAGAGCGGGAATGGGGTAATCCCGGCTGCAATATTAGAAGAATGAACGTTTGCATGATGTTACAATCAGGAAATGAAAACCCACTTTGTGAAATATGCTCCTCATATCACTAGAAGCCATGCCAGGGCACCGAATAACGTTGTGAATGCTGGTGCTATGTTCAATAACAACACTCACATTGTCCGAATGATTCATCGACCGGAATACGAGTTCTATGCATCAAGCCGACCCGAAGATTTGAATATTGAAGAATATAAAGAAGCCGGCAGTTATCTACTAGAATTTACTGCTTCACCATGTTCCTCAACTACGTCGTAGTAGATGTCTTCAACACCAGATTCCTGGGCAACCCACTCGCCATCGTCTTTGTCCCGGCCAAGAACCGGAGCACCATCACGCAGACCATCAAGCAAAAGATCGCCATCAAGTTCAATCTTTCCGAAACGATTTTCCTCCACGATCCGGAAATCAGCTTCCAGGCTATCAAATCCCGCGCAATTGACACATTCACACCGAAATGCGAGGTTCCTTTGGCCGGACATCCAACGATCGGGACAGCAGCGTATGTTTTGCGGAACTACGCCGGCGGCTCTGCACTACAAGAACTGGTGACTAAAGCAGTCCCTATCCCCGTTTCGCAGGACGCGGCATCTGGTCTTGTGAGCGCTTCAATCCCATTCGAATGTCACGTACACCAGACGCTTGTTGGATCCAACCTGGTGGTGAATGGGGACCGCTCCGATCATGTCACTCGTCAAGGGGCTATCTTTTGTTCTCGCTGAGCTAGCGGGCATTGATTCCTTGACGAGTACTTCCTCCGGACTACTTGAAGACTGCTGGAACGTCGGGATTATGGGCGAGGGGTGGAACTGCGGCCCTACGGGCACAAAGTAGTTTGTTGATCTTGGAACGGATAAGAGTGGGTACAGACAGCTTCGGACAAGTATTTTTGTCTCGTGGGAGAATGCCGGAACTGGCAGTGCGTTCAGTGCCCTTGCGCGCTTGCTGGCACTGAGAGAAGGGAAGGGGCAGGGAAGTGGGCCTTCTCATTATCATATCGTGCAAGGCATTGAGATGGGGAGGACGAATGATATCTACGTTATTAATTGTTCGGAGTGAGGATGGCGAAAAGGTTACCGAGGTTATGCTGCGCTGTGACTCGGTGCTGATTAGTGAGGGGCGCATTACAGTGTAGGCGAGTTTTGTATAGGAATATACCATCGTAGTGGAATAAACTTGAAAACAGCCATGGCACAAATTCATGAGCATCCATAGATACCAAAACTTGAGAAGACTCTGAGACGAGCACGCCCTTGCGGTGACATTAAGTGGAGTTCGGTCCCTGTAGCCCGAATTGATGTCTGTCTGCTCGGCAAGTCTCTTCGCAGTATAGCTGACATCTCGCTTATCAACGGAGCAATATAATTGATTTATATTCGTAGCCAGTAAATCAGGATCCAAACGAGACAATCCTACCACCCATACAATACAATGTCAAAAGGAACAACCCACCACATTGCCGCCATCGAGGCCGTCCACTGCCCAATCCCCGACTTCAACCTCCCAGCTCCATACACCATATCCATCCACAACTGGACGACGCCCCCAGAGCTCAGCGCGCGGGTTAAAGATGCCACGATCATCTTAACAACCACAATCCGGCTCTCTGCCGAGATGCTGAGCGTTGAAAAAACCCCACGCCTCCGCTTAATCGTGGTGATGGCGTCGGGAACAGATTGTGTCGACAAAGAAGCTGCCATAGCCCGCGGAATCACAGTCTGCAATTGTCCTGGAACGAATATCGATAGCGTCAGTGAGCACGCGTTGGGATTGTACTTTGCGACACGGAGGAATCTAGTTGGTCTGACCAATACCATGACGACTGTTCCTGCAAAGGGCGAAACGGTGTGGAAAGCGAATGGGTCTCTACATCCACGGCTGCGGACAGCCGATGAGAAGGGCCCGTTACTATGCAGCCAGGAGACAGTCGGGATAATCGGGTATGGAGCACTGGGTAAACGAATCCAAACGTTAGTGAGGAGTCTAGGGATGAAGGTGATTGTAGCCGAGCGTCGAGGGCAAACGCCACGAGCAGATCGGGTTTCCTTTGAAGATGCGCTTCGACGGTCAACCGTGTTGATACTCTGCCTACCGCGGACGCCGGAGACGGTCAACCTGATATCAGCCGAGGAGCTGCGGATGATGCCGTGCCAGGCTGTGCTGATCAACGTTGGTCGCGGGGGGATAGTGGATGAAGAAGCCTTGGTTAGTGCCTTGCAACAGGGTGAGATCTTTGGGGCGGGGATGGATGTTTACGCGAATGAGCCTGTTGGCAGAGGCGGGTCGCCTTTGTTGGAGGTGGATGGGTTGAATCTGGTGTTGAGTCCTCATCTTGCGTGGTTTGCAGAGGAGACGTTGGAGAATCTACAGGCGGGTGTGAAGGAGACGGTCGAACGGTGGTGTATTGGGGATGTGAAAAACCAGGTGGCGTAAGTAGATATTGTCTTTATTAGACTGGGAGACCATGGCCAATAGATAAAAGGCTTAGGCCAGTTACTGGGAATAGAATACAGAATTTTTGGTACGAGGCTTGACATAATTAGGAAATAGTCCCAATACAGATGAGATTGTGCAGGCTGACAAGGATATATACCTGGTACCCCATTCCATTCGTCCAGACCATCCTACCCTAAGCCCTACGAACTGACAGTTCCATCCTTAAATCAACGTACAACAATCGGCAAACATCAGCTAAACCCCGCGATATCCGCTACAGCCGACCCGATGCGGGGTTACCATGTCATTATCATACCCAGTTCAAGTACGACTGTCAAGCTGGCATTCATCAAAAGTATCAACTTGCATTCATTGAGGCACACTAGGAACCATAGATGACCATGCCAAGCGTCCGCATCGCCGCCTGCCATGTCTCGCCCGTCTTTCTCTCAGCCAAAGACACCACCAAAAAGGCCATCTCCTTGATTGAAGAGGCAGCAAAGGCCAAGGCAAATCTAATCGTCTTTCCCGAATCATTCATCCCGGCATTCCCAATCTGGAGCGCCATTCGATCGCCCGCTGAAAATCATGATTTGTTCAAGCAAATGGCTATTGAATCCATCTACGCCGATGGAGATGAAGTAAATGCCCTCCGCAACGCAGCGCAAAAGCACAATATCATCATCAGCATCGGCATATCCGAAAAAGTCCGATGCAGCAGTGCCACATTATTCAATTCCAACCTCATCATTGGAAGTGACGGGGAGGTCCTCGTGCATCATAGAAAGCTAATGCCGACATTTTTCGAAAAATTGGTCTGGGCACCTGGTGATGGATACGGGTTGAACGTTGTCGATACGGGGATAGCCAAGATTGGGAATCTCATCTGTGGCGAGAATACGAACCCCCTGGCCAGATATGCGCTTATGGCGCAGGGAGAGCAAATTCATATCTCTACTTGGCCGGCTATCTGGCCCACGAGACTGTCGCAATCTAGAGAAGGTGAACATGCAAATGAATCGTCAGGCAACGACAACTACGATAACGTTGCGGCAAATAAAATCCGGGCTGCTGCTCATTGCTTCGAGGGGAAATGTTTTGGAGTTTTATGCGCAGGAGCTTTAGGAAATGATGCTATCGAAGCCATTGCATCCAAATCATCAACTCTACGTCACACAATGGAGCAATCGCAACGCGGCGCAACAATGTTCTTGGATCCGACTGGACGGCAGTTGCCTGCGTTTACAGTGAATTATGAAACGGGAGAGCAGCAGGCTACCGATCTTCTTCAGCATACTGAGGGCATATTGTATGCAGATATCAATGTTGAAGATTGCATTGAAGGGAAGCAGTATCACGATGTGGTGGGTGGTTACCAGCGCCTGGATGTGTTTGACCTCAAAGTCGATCGAACGCGTAGACATCCCGTGACCTGGACATAGCAAAGAAATACTTGTGAATTAAACCTTCATTTGCCTCCATCCATTCTGTCATCGTTTCCGCACACCCAATCGGGAATAGTACCTTTTGTACTGGACCCACTCTGCCCATCCATGGCTATAAATTCAGAGGCAACGTTTATTCTTGGGCAGCCAGTTATATTCTTCCATAGCTTTTGCACACCAGATAGAGTAACAAGCTCCAGCGGTAAGTTTCAAGCTTGCCTGCAATAAGTAATCATTTGCGGTCGGCTTTCTGGCCCAGACATGAGGCCTATTATATTCGGTTAGAATGACGAATTCGTTGCCTATTTCTGGCCCAGCACCAATGGATCATTTAATAAACCCCTGCTCTTTCTTATCTTCCCCTGTCATATTCAATCAACATCTACACATCTATATCAGCACACATGAGTCTGCATACTGCCAGTCACCTCAGGCTGCTGGCTACGCGCCCAAAAGTAGTAATCACGCTAGAGGAGCAAAAAGGGCCTTCATCCGCTGTCTATACCACGCTGGATAGAGTGAATGGAACGGCCATCATCTGCGTTGACCGTGACACCTTGTGTGACAACATCGACATAACCTTCGAGGGTGAGGCGCGTTATTTCCTTCTCCAATACAATACTAACAGTCCTATATCAGGAACATCCGAAACCTCCCTCGAACGGGCAACCAGACTCTCCGGTCGAAGAAACACAACCCATACTTTCTTGACACTCCGCCAACCAATCGAACATGACGACCACCCCGGTTCTCTTCTGCTGAAAGCAGGCAAGATATACAAATATCCATTCACCTTTGTGGTTCCCGAATTCCTGCTTCCCCAAGCATGTTTTCATGGAAGACATTGGGACTGCATCGAGAAGGAGCACACTAAGCTTCCTCCGACTTTTGGAAGCGTGGATTCGGGGAAGGTCGATTCAATCTTAAGGAGCCTTTCATCCGAGCCTTGTCAGATATCATATCAAATACGTGTTCGCGTGTCGAAGGGCTCATTGCGATCAACCAAGGCTCCGAGGACTTTGGTTGATGCGTCTAAGATGGTACATGTCATTCCAACTTCTCCAGGGATATTAGACTCAAAGTCAGATTATGATCACCTCCTGCAGCCAGAGCTTGCCGGTAACGGACTCGATAAACACCACCTTGACCGGCTGTCTGTGACTGCCTCACAGCCAAAGAGAGTCCTAATTGATTCTGAGAATGACATGGAACGTGACAAAGGCACGGTTACTACCATTCACCTGCGATACGACCCTATGGAGAGCGAGGACCCTCCTCACCTGGCCAAACTATCGACAAGTCTCAATGTGTTGACTAACATGAAGTCACTTCCGTGGACTGGCAATGTTTCTCTGGGCTGTGATGAAGAGCATCACTATCTATCCACTGAAGAAATTGCCCTTTCGTCATTCTCCTTGCAGTCCAATGAGTGGGCGAAGCACTCTCCTGCTGGTCTAGTCGGTAAAGAAATAGAAAGAGTCTACTACATTGCCTCTATCACGGTGCCAGTTCTACTGCCAAGGGGCAAACACTTTAGTCAGACCTTTGACTCATGTCTCATATCTCGCTTTTATACTCTGAGGCTATGTCTTTCAGTTCAGTCTCCGAAAGGGAGGATCTCAACACCGACAATCGCGTTTGAATTGCCCGTCACTGTGACCTCTACTTGACTTTTTTAATATACAAATTGAATGCGTTCTATCCTTGCTATATATCACCCTTCTATTTTCCAGGAGTTATTATACTTCGACTTCACATCAATATAGTCCCACGCGAAGATATAAACGCATTCTTGAGCATTGCCCTGGGAAAGGATGAAGAATCCATCGACCTGGCCGCTTCCAATGACATTCACAAGAACAAACGCCGCCAGGTTGTCAACTTTGACTGTGATGTCGAAGAAACTAGCTTGGCGCCATTAAGCTCATGGTTGAAAGAAACGTGGGCATTCGTGCTTGATCATAAAGTTGGACATTCCCTGTATTTATTGGATAAAGAGATCCAGCATGGTAAATGAAAGGGTGTATCGTTCATTTAAGTCTCTAAAGGCATCTACTCCGACAGTTATATATATGCTGTTGTGCCGAACAAAATGACAATGGCAGCTTTTCTAGTAACTCTACGCTGCAGGTTAGATCTTTTTATTTCTATACCTCTGTGCTTGGTCAAAAATGAATTAATTCTATACACACGTCGCGCATCTATAATCTCGACACGTTGACATGGCCCACCCACGCGGGACGCGACTGATCAACAACCCGCAGATCTCCCGACTTCCCCCAGATTCACATCTTCAAGATAAACAACAATCTACAAGAAAAGAAAAACGCCCTTCGCCATGTCTGAAGGGCACATTGCGAAACAAGCACGAGCCAATGTCGCTGGCGACGCACACATCCGTCAAGATGCGCCAGCACCCGCCTTCAATTTGGAGATTATGCGCCAATACATTGATCAGCTAGACCGCGAGAAACTCGCCAGTATCGTTCACCAAGCCACACAAGCTCATCCAGACGTGGCCCTGATGGTAACTGCTGCCATCAGGGAAATCCGCGAAAAAGAGCGGCGTCGCATCATCAACTTCGATTTCTATTCCAAGGCAATCTGGAGAAAAATCAACATCAAATATTCCAGCATGACCGGCTCAAAACAATACGATATTGCTGGGGAAGTTGTTGGCGAAATCGCATCTGCCATCGATACGATCGTCGCGAGCTGTGGTTCCAATGCCAATTCCCAAACACGATATAATGGGCTTTCCGTGCTGCGCAAGATCGGCAAGACAATCGCTCTTTCGGCAACCGATACGCTGGGCCATGAAGTTCAGCAAGAGTTTCAAGGGGAATCGTGTCTTGAAGATGGTATGTGGGAGATTGTGTCTGCCATGACAATACAGGAGAGAGACGACATTGTGAACGACAACCAGGACGAAGAAGCGCTTTGGCCCAAACTGGAGGAGCTGCTGGGTCTGGCGAATGACTATTGCATCTTTGAGCGGTTGGGGGACGTGTTGGATTTACTTTCAGGAGAAGGGGACTATGACGAAGAGAAAGAGGAAAACGAAGGGGATGGGGAAAATGAAGAACAGTATGAAGACTTTTCTTATGCCAAGGAAGGAGATGAGACAGAGCATGAAGGTGGGAATCCGGAATTCCTTTCATGCTGGGATATACATGCACCTCCACAGAGTTCTCCGTGATGTATTCGAATGCGCTGTATGATCATGGTATCGTAAACATAATGTTGAATACTGGGCGATATGTACATTAGATAGATAATAGCCCTGATGACCGCTATTAATTGAGAACATGCAGTACATAAACACTATGTCCGTTTGAATGGAGATATCTCTAACTCCGATATCCTCACATACCGATGACCCGAATTTTTTCGGAGAAAGTGAAGCTTTTCGGGCATGATGACATCATCACTCTCCATTTCAGACCAACATTTAAGACAGCTTCAACCCATCATTCACATCAACAATTCATCCATCTCACATTTCATACCGAATCAATCAATATGTCCGCACCGACCAGTGTTACATTTCCCTCCTTCGCCCTCACCATCAGCGGCGACCTCTACGCCCCCACCGCTGGCTCTCCTGATCGCAAAGGTGCCGCCGTCGTGGTCAGCCATCCCATGACGGGTGTGAAAGAACAAACCTCCACCGACTACGCTAAAGCTCTAGCCAATGCCGGTTTCTACGCCCTCGCCTTTGACGCCGGCTACCAAGGTCAGAGCACTGGTGAACCCCGCGGGCTGGAAGACCCCCACCAGCGCGTGGAAGACATCAAAGCGGCCGTCACATACCTCACCACGCTGAAGGGGAAGGTTGACCCGGAGCGAATTGGTGTTGTTGGGATTTGTGCTTCGGGTGGTTATACATCGTATGCGGCGCAATCCGACTCTCGCATCAAGGCGCTGGCTACCGTTAGTGCTGCCTGTGTCGGTCGCATGACTCGCAACGGAGGCGTGCATGAGCATCTCAAGGAGAACCCAGATGCAATCGCCGGTGCTCTGAAGTTTGCCGGTCAATGGAGGAATACCCAGTCCAATACGCCTCACGTAGACGTACCTGCCATGTTCCCAACTGATCCTTCGAAACTCCCTGCCGATGCAGACCCATTCTTCAAAGACGCCGGTGCGTACTACGGTACAAAGCGAGGACACCACGACCGCTCAGACCAAAAGGTTCCTGTCTCCAGCTACGACCTCATGGTCAGCTATGATTCGTTCAACTTTCAGCATCTCATCTCGCCCCGGCCGCTGCTTATGATTGTGGGAAGTGAAGCACAGACGCTGCATTACAGTCGTACGGCTGTTGAAGCCGCGAAGGAGCCCAAGGAGCTGTTTACAGTGCAGGGCAAGAACCATTTCGATCTTTACGATGATCTGACAGAATCAGGACCTAAGCTGGTGGAGTATTTTGGAAGATATCTTCAGTAGAAAATGACGTGCTGTATTTAGAAACAATCGCTAGTATAACAAACAAGAAAGAATAATACATATACATCAGTTGCCCACGCGGAAAGCATGAGAATATTGCACCAACAACCCAACAGCACCCACCATAGCTCCTATCCCCATCCATCGTCCAATCTTCCTCTTTGCCTCTTTTGCACCCATATCAATATGCTCCTGGAACTCTGCGGTAGGATACGCCTTTGGCCACTTTTCCTGTGGCACCGGCTCACCCAGAAACTCACACAGCTCCTTCCATCCATCCTTGCCTATTCGGAACTCCAGCAGCTGCTCCTTGGGAATCGTCTTTCGTATCTTCTCATGATGCTCCAGATACGCCTTTCGACAAACTTCATCCTCATAACACCCACCACAGAACACCTTCCACACCATTTCCGACATCCGGAAGAGTGGCCCGATCTTGCTATAATCGATAAACTGCCACACCTTGAAGATCGGCATCTGAATGAACTTGAAAACTGTCGCGTTTACTGACTTCAGCCATGAGTCGACGTCGCGGGTTGTCACGATGACCTTGGCATCAGGGTACGCGCGGTGTAGATCTTCCCAGAAGATGCAAGCGGGGATGTCGAGACAGGCGTCGTAGGAGCCCATGAGGCGGTCGAATTCTTCTCGGCCGTACCGCTTTTTAGTTCCGTCATTGAAGAAGTTGCATTGCATTGCTTCGATCCAGAGGTTAAAGTCTCGAGGGGGGTTGTTGAAGCATTCCGAGCCGTGGTAAGGGTTCAGCCCAAGTTGCCGGAGGGCAATCTGCATTGCTGTATTACATTAGCATCGTGTCAAAGATAGTATTCATGAAGCATACAGTTTGTTCCCGTCCTGGCCATACCCATGCACAAGACGCGCATGGGCTTGGTGCGGGTGTTGGGTTCGTATTCGATCAATCGCGACATATTGTGATGAATGGTGTGCTGTTATTCAGTGGTAGCTAAAGTGCAATTAGGTTGGCTGGGCATTTCTTAAATACTGCTGTCTCATGTCAGATTGGCGGATGGGATGTAAGATCCCACGTCCACTCTCACCCTTAATTTCGCCCCATGCTTTTTTTATATCTGGACCCCACGCGATCTGAAACGGCGATTATCAAGATCCTGAGCTTACTGTGTTTTAGTCTGGGTGAGCGTGAGCTTAGCATACTCTGTGTAACCTACAGTAGTGGGAGGACGGTTAAACTGTCGAATGAGATGGGACTCCGGGGTCACATAAACGGAGACGGTTACAGTATCTCCAACGTCTAACCAGTACACAATAACTGTTATGAGATAAGGCCGATTACTAAAAAGTATGTAAATATATAGGATCGTGCTGAGTGAATGATTCGTGGGATGAACAGTAATCAGGCAATGCTTATCTTACATCAATAATCTTACTACCAAGTCCAGTTATAGAAATGGAAAGTAAAATGACAGATTATACTGGCAACGGATCTAATTTATGTCTTCCTGTGGTGATAAGCGAATAATCTCAAGGAATATTACTACAGTAGCAGGATGAAGAGCTATGCATGAAATCTTGACTGAAATATAACTATAAGTTGTTGTTAGGCATTTAATGTTTCTGTTTTAACCTAAGCTCCCTATGCCAGACCATGGTCTAAACCCCTCACACCAGTGGCATTATTAATGATTAACCCATGCGGCCAGAGAATATAGATGCAGAGGACGAAAGTGAGGTGGATAGATAAATAAGAACTGTATTCTAAGCTACATCTATGGATATAAAATTTTAATTAAACAGTGACAAAGGCTGGAATTCTTTGTGATGACGTCACGCATTGGTTCAGCTGACTGGTTTACAATATTGGGGTAGTTTATCCCTTAAAATGCAGTACATTTCTAATTACTATACTATCTAGTTATACTAATCTACACTATTTTATAATAATAAAAGAGCTTAATAGATATTCGGTAAGATAGGAAGAAAAATCAGTTATATTTAATTTTGCTATTCAATATTACCCTAGGGTAAAGAGCCCTATAGATATACTGAGTTATTAACTGGATTAACGTTGACTATTTAGGAAGGATTGAGATTTGTTGGATCTCATACGAAACACAGGTATATCAAATCATATCGAAGGATGCACGATCTATTTTTTTCTTTTTTTGATTATGTTGGGGAAATCAATATAGCACAATCACAAACCGTATGAGCTATGATACTACCATTTTGTTGGGATATGAATAGCAGTCGTTCTCGGATGGTTTCCACGTTGCAGACATCATCTACGGATACGCGAGACCTGCACAGCAACCAGTAGTAATACCAGGATCTAAGGTGATCCATGTCTCTTTTTCCTGCACGTACACTAGCCCTACGGACTCTAGTCGATTCTAGAGGCACTTTGCTCGAGCCTGGGAACCCATATCAGTTGGGCCCTAGAAAACGAATGAAAATAAGTGATAGGAAAGTATAGTGTAAGTGTAGTTCCATTGGTGAGCTGTGACTAACCATCTATGCTATTTGAGTTGACCTATGCAACCTCGGCTCGGGATGATCACTCATCATTCCATTCGGCCATAACTTGACAGATGATCAACCCTTTTAAGCCAAGGCTTTGTGGTACTTAGTGTACTTCAGACCGGGTCTAATTTGTCAGTCCATAAACTATCGCTGAGTCGGTCTATCAATCAAGCCGAATCCCGTCAGTCTCGATGGGCGTTGCACAACACTCCCCAACAATGTTAGACCTATCGGTTATAATTGGTTCTCAATTAAACAGCTCTGAGGTTTGACTGTATAATATAGGCCTTGCTCTAGCACTACCAACTCCAATACGAGAGACCTTTCACGAAGAAATTGAGATTTTGCCAATATCTACATCTAAAGATCCGTCAGGGTTCTATGGAACATTTTACAGAAGTTCCCTATGAGGGAAGTTGCCATTGCAAGGCTGTGCGTTTCTCTGCAAAACTACCGTCTCCGCTGTCGCAATTGACGGTAGTCTCGTGCAACTGTATGTACACGAATGCATAATGGCCCCTATAACTTTTATATTCTCCTGTCCTACCAATCAGTTATATCATGCAATTGACTAAACAAAGCCCATTTAAGGTAGCTATTGTCACATTGCGGGCAGTCTACTTGCGTTTGTGGATGACATAGAGATTCACCAAGGGATAAACTCGCTTAAGGTATAAATCACCCTAAGGAATCGGTAGGATCATTGACCAATGTGATATAGGAATATCGGTTCGGCTCGCATACTATACGGATATTTTTTTGTGGAACTTGTGGTGCCAATGTTTACAACAAGTCCGTGAATCCAAAATTCAGAGATGGTCAATGTGCTATCAACGTAAGTAAACAATTACTTGGTTGATTACCTCCTTCGTCTATATAAAAAAAGACGTTCAACCCCATAGAAGAGAGTGTATATAAGCTAACAGTTTTACCGGGATCCCACTTTAGATGCGCCTAGTACACGATATCGATTTAGGGGCCGTAGAAATCAGCAAGGGCGATGGTAAGAATCTTGATCTACCACCTTTAGAAGGGAGCCCACTTTAGATTCCGCGAAAAGACACTACGAATGGCCTTAGAGGCTTCGAGCCTACTACAGTGATTCGGCATATACTTTGTTTTCTGTAGTGTTCGAACCTCATAACGTTTGCAGTAGCGGTTAAGCTCATCATGAAGCTATATTGTATCTGGCGCGAGAATCGTTCTAGCCAAAATCGGAACGTTCTTATGCCCATAGGAATTGAACCATGCACTGTCAAGCTCCCTCTTATAGTTGCACTAAGTCATCTCGAGTTTGATTCATAGTCCTTCGCATAATACAGCGGTATACTAAGCTGGAAATTCCACTACTAACTTGCCCCCGACTACAGTGCCTGCTCGTAACTTGTTCAATCCATCTAGAATACCTTTAAACCAATCCTTTTCCTTGACAGTAGGAATCGGTTTTAAGATGTGTGTGATTGTTGGAAGGACACTGTAAAAGCGGACAAGAGCTTCGCGATCGGCTGGTTTGGCCTCGAACTTTGGGCCAACTGGGGGTAACCACTGAAAAGGGTGACCAAACATCGTATACGCCATCACCAGCTCGTACGACACGCCCGGTATGCTTGACTTGCCGTTAGGCAATAGCGTTACCACCGTACCGCCGGTGTTCTTCAGTACTTCTGCACATACGGAAGTAGATTTTCCTTCGGAGAAACAATCGACGGCCTTCGAGATCTTCGGATACTCCTTGACGACATCTGCTGCAACGGTTGCCGACCTGTAGTCAAACACTGCAGTGGCGCCGTACGCCTTGACAAGGTCGAATGAACGCGGCGAGGCCGTCACAACAACTTTATACCCAGCTGCCGTTGCAATCTGGATGTGAAATAGCCCAGCGCTGGTGGCGCCAGCATAGATGAAGATCACCTCATCGTTATGGGTTGCCTGATCACCGTGGACGAAGGGGATGCCATGACGGACATTGAGGGTCAACATGGCAGTCACGGCCGAGACGCCGTACGTGGTAGCGTCCGTGTCGCTGATTTCATCCGGAACCTTCCAAGCCAAATCCGCGTCGACTTTCAAGTACTCGGCGAAAGCGCCCTTGTCGGGAAAAAGGCCACCGTGGACGACGCCCGCCACGCGATCACCGGGTGTCCATCCAGACCTGACGGCGCTCCCGACCTGTTGGACCACGCCGGCATAGTCGCAGCCGAGGATGGAGTGAGGAGGAGAAACGATATCTAGGTGCTTGAAATCCGTTGGATTCAACGCGACAGCCTTGACTTTGACCAAAATCTCGTTGGGCGAAATTGTAGGAATGGGAACATCGTCCTCGACCTTTCCCCCCTGGCCACCAACTGACTGGCCACTGGCGAGGTTGAAAATTCTGGTGGCAATTCTGCGGTTGGAAATAAGAGCCTTCATGATATGGATGCACGACAAATGACCAAATGATACAGTGAAGAGTATGGAGTCCCAGGTCGTAGTATTTCTGGAAATGGTCAATTATTAATACTATATACCTGTATAGATAAGGCAGATCACAAGGAAAGTTTAAAATGGGCCACTGGGATTGGGCCGGGGATGGAGCAATTATCTTGCCGACGGGGTAAAGTTAACGTTATATGGAACTCGCCCGATCATCTATGGATGGATCCATGGATCCCTAACATGGGAGTCAAGGCACCTCAGTATAGGTTGCTGAGAAATATGTTTTATAAACAGCTGATCTTATTACTACATCATACCTTAGGTTACTCGTGCTTTATACTACTTCAGTATACACAGGCGGTGTTGCGCGGTGAATATCTTTCAAAATCAACCTTAGTTCTCCCAATATGTCGGACTCCAAGAAAAGGTCAATCCTTATCACTGGGTGCGTTGAGACCTATCCACTCCATATTCCCTGGCCTAACCGCTCACCCACCAGATGCTCCCAAGGGGGTGCCGGTAATGCCCTAGCCTTGCAGTTTGCTTCCAAGGGCTTCCGCGTCTTTGCGACCGCCAGGTCGCTGAAGACCTTGGCCAACCTTCAGGGGGAAAATATCGAAACGCTGACTCTCGACGTCACGGACGCGAGCAGTATCAAGGCCCTAGCGGCCGAAATTTCGAGTCGTACAGGAGGTTCCTTGGACATACTCTTCAACAATGCGGGCACTCGTGGGTTATCTCCAGCGTAGTCAATTGCAGGTTTACGCATGGAAATTAACACTGCTGGCACCCTAGTTTACGAAGCACCCGCCATCGAGGCAGATCCCGCCTGTGTGCGTGCACTCTTCAACACGAACGTTTTTGGCCTCATGGAAGTGACTACTGCCTTCACCCCTCTTCTGCTCGCCAGCGTGAGCTCAGCCTTTTCGCCTATAATAGTGAACGTCGCCTCTGTCCTAGCACGCGTCCCGAATCCATTCGCTTCCGCTTACAACGCGAGCAAAGCGGCTGTAGCAGCCTACTCGGACACTCTTCGACTCGAGGTGCAGCCGCTTGGCCTCAAAGTCAAAACCCTGTACATGGGAGAGGTATCGACTCCCTTGATGGCGGCGGACAATATCAACTTTGGGCCGGAGAGTATCTATCAAGTCGTGGAGGATTCTGTAAAGGCGCGAACAAACACTCACCTTGCAAAGACGATGGCGCCGGCTCAGTTTGCCCGAGAGGTTGCAGACGAAGTTCTCAGTGGAAAGAGTACCACCATTTGGAAAGGTACTAATGCCTTTGCGGTTTGGCTTTTGAACGCGGTGGGACCGAGGAATGTATTCGACAGTACCGTGTTGAAGGGGGCTGGACTGGATAAGGAAGAGGCCAGGTCGAGTATTTTTAAGCTGGGCCAAGCAAAGGCCAAGAAGTATGCGCCAGTATAGCCAGCCTCACAAGCCTTAGGGATGCGGACATATTTGGAATCCATATAGTAATGTACAAGTGTTTAGTGTTTGATTTTCCCACCTTGACTGTGCTAATTTTCTTTGAATTATATTTAAATGGTAAGAAAGGCTAGAATTCTTTAATATGTGTAGTAATATAACTGCTATAATATTAGTAGTTTAAATATGTAAGGTTATTTATACTAAGTGACCCTTCACTCTATATAAGTAAAAAGGTTATTAGCTACAATATTAACTAGGATAGGTAGTTATCTATATAGCCCCTATGAATACTCTACCTAAGATAAATAAATAGTTATCCTACTATATGGCCTCTCCTCAATCAGGCTTTAATATAGTGGATAATTACATTCCCACGGCTAGTCTTGGTGTTGACCGAGAGGGCCTCCTTTTAACATTCTTCGTGTTAGGATAATACTTCTATAAGATCAATCGTGGTGCACAACGTCATATAGTAAATAACCACTCGACTGCGGTTAGCTAAAGATTCACATTACTTGTTGGGAGTCTGAATAGTTCCATCTCTTATTATTGAACATTGTGATGATAGCAGGACTGCACTAATCCCAGACATTCAGGTCAGCTGAAGCCAGGATAATCCACTTCCCAAGCTAGCGACGCACCGTCAACTCTGCGACGGATACGACAAACCAACCAAACAGAGCAAACAAAGAAAACATCTCAGTACATCAGCCTGGCACGCAGTGCGAAGTCGTCACAAAATGCTTGATACATTGTATTGAATTAATGGGTCTATGATGCTAGTTTAATGATATGATTGCAAATACAAGCCTGCACCAGCCCCAGTGGAAATCGACTCATCCATCATATGTGAGATAATCCTGTCCACGAGGTTAGCATGTCTGGAACGTGCTATTTCAGTTGGTGGGTTGCATACGAGTCTGCTTCCTGATTGCCATCATATGGCTCATGCGATTCAGGTCCACGGAACACTTTCAACGTAGGATACCAGCCAATCCCGATATCTGAGCATAGCTCGTCCTCATAGTCGCAGTTCACCTTAACCAGGGGAATATTGTCATGTTTCAGCGCCGTAGCTGCTTGCTCGAACTTAGGGGCCAGTGCTCTGGAGTAACGACACCACGGCGCGTAGAAATTGGCTAAAACCAACTCATGCTTCTCCATAAAATCGTAAAATGTCTCCCGGGTCAAAGGCACAGCATCCGAGTTACTTTTTCCGGTATTGGCAGCGAAAGTAGCCGTCACGGCTCCGAAGAGGCTCAGAATATGAGGGGTGAACAGTCGCATAATTGCGCGGTGATTTAAAAACTAGGCAACAGTAGAGAAATACCGAAATTCCAGAAGAGTAGATTTTGAAAAATATTTACCAAGCCTTATGTGAAAAGATTATGAAAAGAAGGGAGGACTGGAGAATAGAGTAGAAGCTGGAGTTTAGGCACCATGGTGGTTTTATTATGTCTTCCCCTCTCTGTGCTTCGCCACGTGTCTCACCCGGGTGAAGCAGTAGTAAAGCCAATCAAAGTGGGTGGGTGGTGTTATATTAAAAGAGGCTCTCACCATGGTGGTAAGAGCCTTGCAGCCTTTCTACCCAGTGGGAAAATCACTTGACCTGGACTGAGTTTTAACACTTTCAGACACAATGACAGTAGTTGATAGGAGACAAATTGAAAGATTGAATGGCTATGCCTTCAGTGTGGAAAAAGGAACTCAAATTTAAAGTAGCAACTGGGTGTGGAAGTGATTTGGAGTCCAGCCTTTTGTCGAAAAACTTCGATTACTTCTGCAAAATAATTGGTGATGGTCTATTCAACTACCGAATTTGCATCCTTTTGTGGTGCCTCAACGAAAGGCAGTGGAGATGATCCGTTAAGTGGTTGAATGTAGAATATCTCAGACAGCAGCTATGCCTTGAAGACGGAGCCCTCAGTATCTCTATAGCCTTAAGAACCACCATGTAATGGAAAGGCAATTGACTGGGTATTCTAACGAGGCTGAATCTCCAAATGCAACTACCAGGAGAAGATTGGATATTAAGCCCAACAAACCACCCACATAAGAATGGAGTTTGCAGCGCTAAGCCCCTGTCTACGCCGTGATCCCAACCCAAATGTTCTTTCTGACACGGCAAGAGTATTGCCTAAAAGTACTAGGTATTTACCCTGCGTGAATGGTTATGGTGCGGACTTGACACTCCTTAGGTTCGGACTTTTAACAAGCCGAGTATTCATTGCTTTAATGGAATTCATAACAAATAAACCAAAACTATTGTTTCATGAAGACAATAGCCTACACGTTTAGTTGTTTGCTCATCCAGATTCAGAAATAAATTTTAAAAATTGATGGGTTGAAGGGTAACTATCTTTGTAAGACTATATGAGAGCTGGGGTAAAGATATTGTTCAGATCGCGTGAAGCCTTGTTCATTCAACGCAGATACTCACGGTTGACGCTCAAGGCTGATAATCATGGCAGATGATAGCTACCAGCCTATCATGATTAACAATGGCTGATAGATGCTACATCCCGCATGATAGGGAGGAAATAGTCCGAGCACTCGAATCTGCGTGATGATTTTTCAAATCTTTCGGGCATCAGTCGTGATACCTTTGTCATCAGGTATCCGGTATGTATGTATCAGGCGATGGTCGGCATCATCCATCAAGAAGACCTATCGCATAATTGCCTCATTATTATGGAATAATTCATTCATTGACTCTACCATGCGTATGACATACGTAGTGGCAGTGCCGAGTGAGCTAGCAAGATTCCTATTTTAATATAAAGCTAGTAGCTCAGAGCATCTACAATCGATTCATCAAATATTTTCTCTTCCAGGTCATCCTCTTTCAAGATATTCTCTTCTATACCACTCTCACAAAAGCAAATTACAAAATGAGATTTTGGATCACGACTAACCAGTCCAGAAACCGACGCAGAGGAATACGTATTGGATGACAATCTTAAACATGCGCTTGATTTCAGCCATCTAAGCACCATGGACCCAGTCGTTGCGCACCTTGCCAGCGAGCAGAAATGAGCCAATATGTTCAATTCCACTGACACTCGCAACATCTTCCAGGTTGAAGTGAAGACGGTGCTCAAACAAGAACCTCGCGTAAGGCTTTCAATTGTACTGATTCAGTCACAGCTAACACATCCAGATTCAATTTCAAACGAAATACAAAATCATGAACCTCACCACCGAGAAATGGCTCTGTGCACGGGATATCCATATTAACCACGATGAAATAGCTACGGTCCTTATCGCTGGACCCAAAGAGGAGGCCACCGATTTCGAATTCACCGAAGGCGAACAGACGGGCGTTATTCCATGGGGGGCCAACTGCAGTTTGCTCTTCTGGGGAAATGATGGGAGACCGAGAGGATATCTTGCGCAGTCTTTAAAGCATGAGGCCTTACGCTCATTGGGTGCAGTGCCTAATGTTCCTGTCAACGAGGGGTGGTTGCGTCCACTGAAACTGCGGGGAGTTGCTCATGGAGAGGCCTGATTGTCTATGGATAGTATCAATTGTCTGTTTCTAATCGTATACACCGCAAGAATGAATCATCAGGCTGTGCTATTCCTCCATCAGGATTGACCCACAGGGCTGTGCATCGCAAGCCTGACTGCCCATTATTTGACTGCTACTTTCTCCAAATCATATCATTCATTCATACGTTCTTTATTTCTAATCTTCCCAATAATGGCCAACCCTCTAGATCTCGACATCGACTACGCTCCCCACGAGCCAGACGAGCTGGAACAGTCCATCTTCAACATCCTCGCTGCCTATCTCCCCCACGACTCCCCAACAACCCCCGAAGAAGCAGCCACCCAAATCCACGATATCTTCCCCTACAAGAACCCGAACATAAAACCCAAAGACAGTAATGCGGTCGGGTGGTGCTATGCATTCTGGCATCTATGGTTCCGAATCGCCCCGCAGCTGGGTTATCGCGATGAGCCCATGCAGCGGTTTATCGCGTTATTCAAAGCCCTCGGGGAACTGCCGGAGATTGTTATAAAAGATGATGACAAGTGGTATAATGGGAGGATGGTGTGGCAGGATAAGCCGTATTATGGGATGATGTTCAGTGAGAGATGGGATATGTGTATGTTCAGCATTATTAGCCATAGTGTATATGCTGATGATTATACAGGCTCCCCATTGCCAAACGGAAAGGATAACAGTAACTGGAAGAATATCAATGGTCTAGCTGCCCATCTTACAAATGCTGGCCTTGATTCGAATCTATACTTCGCTTTGAATTGTATATCGAGTGGTTTAGAGAAATACGACGGTAGGTGCAGGAAGAAATGGTATCTAGAAGGACGCAAAGCAACTGTAGCTCTTGCTGCACCTGCTTCTGCTGTGTGGATGATATTGAGTGCGCCCAAGATACATGAGGCCTGTGAGAAGGAATTGTTGGATAGGAGAGATACTGAATGGTTGGAGGAGAGGGCACGACAACCCTTTTCTGTTGCGCGGTGGGATGCATGGAGGAATCGGTTTGTTGCCTTGATTGATCATCCAGATGCGACAGAGGAAACCAAGGAAATGGCAAAGGCTGCCATAGAGGCGATGGAGGCTGTCAGACCTGGTTCGAGTGAAACGGCTGCCTGATGCTATCCATGGTTGGTGCATTACTTATTACCTTATATATCATCATTCGCAACTTCATTTTCCGTCTGAACAACTACACACTACTCCGTACATGGCAAATATAAGAAGCCTCCCATGCGACATCCAGATGGAGATGATGCGCCATCTGGACACCTTCAAAACACTACACTCCTTCCTGCTCGTCTTCCCAGACCAAACCGACCTGTTCACAGCCTACTTTCAGACCTTCATCCAATCCATTTCAGAATGCTTCTTCCAACCAGATCAACGACGACTGTTCTACACCATCCTCTCAGCCCACTTCCTGCATCCCCTAGAAGACCATCTCAGATTCTTCATGGCAGAGTACTTCCGCCTACCAGAAATACCACACTCACTCACTCTCCCACCCTGTGTCCCCCGCAGCCTCGCCGCCCTCGACTACATGGCCTCTCTCCAACTCTCCCTCCAATACTTCAGTCCCTGCGCCGAGGACATAATAAGCAGAAACGAGCCCTGTCAGACAGACCTGACTCAGGAGATGCTTCAATCCCGCCACCTCCTCCTCCACCTCCAATTCAAAGAAGAACTATTCTCCCGTCTCCCTGAATGCCAGCTACCCTCTGCGATAAAGAGGTTCCGATCGTATTATACTCTCCACCAGAGCTATCACGAAACAAAATTGACCGGGGTCCTGGTACACTGGATGCGCCAGAAGTTGGGCTTGGACGGGGAACCTGTCGAGGAGAGGTATATTCGTGTCGTCGATATCGAGCCTTCGTCTGGAGAATATGCAGGGCTTCCGTTGCTACATCGGCTTGCGGGGGGTGGTATTTGTTCTGAAGATGGGATACGATATATTCAGCATTTTACGAGGGTGAATAAGAGCTCAATGGGAGTGAGAGGAAGTGATAAGTTGCGCATTCCAGGGCCATGGTCCAAGAAGTAAAGAATTTCTGAGAAGACAATGCTGTTTGCTTCTCCGTTGTTATACCCATTCGCTGTACTCCGTACTAGCTACCAATATGATAGATCATATGCAGGGAGTGTTCATGCACTATCCAATTAATCAAACCTTGGGGTCTAGCCCAAGCTCCGATTGGTTATTATTGTCGATCCTCCCAAATCATCGGTTCTGGGTGTCAATAATTGTGTAGATCCGGACGGGGTATTCCGAATGTTCCAAGTATAAAAGCCCAAACAACCCATCATTTTGATCTGTCAGACTGACATACTATCGACTCCTTTATGCTTCTTCGATTGTCTGGAAGGCAAAGTACTTCGACATTATTTCTGTTACACATGCTCTAGTCAAGTTGACTATTCTGCACCATATTCACGAAGAATCTCCTCAACAGCCGGAAATCCCCTTCGACGAGCCCAATGCAACATGGAACATCCATCTCGTTTAGTACTCCGATCTGCGCCGTGAGAAAGCAACAGTCGAACTGCCCTTTCATCTCCTTTAACCACAGCCAGAAAGATGGGCGTCAGGCCATGTCTCTCTATCTCATTCGTATTCACGCCAGCAGCCAACACTTTCTCCAACAAAGTATGATTCCCAATCTCAATCGCCTTCGCCACGGCTCTACGCCCCGGCCACTCTGCAAGCTTCAGATCAGCGCCATGGTCGAGTAACATTTCTGCTACTCTGTACAATTTTTGCTTCATCGCGCATCCGAATGGTGATGGACATTCTTCATAATATCGGCTCCAGTTGAAGAATGGCGAGCCATAGTTAGGGTCGGCTCCATGTTCCAAAAGTAATCCGACTGTCTCCTCATCGTGGTTTTTCACCGCGTAGTACAAAGCTGTTGTTCTGCCTCCAAGGATGTTGGGATTGGCTCCTTTGGATAGCAGGAGCGATATCATGCCACGTTGTGTCCTTTGCACTGCATACCACAAGAGGGGAAAGTCACCACTGTTTACATTCGCTCCTCGGTCGATCAACAGTTCGACTATCGTGTATCTGTATTGCAGCATTGCCACCGACACGGCAGTTCGTAGTTGTCGTCGATGCCGTGCACAGTGGTCAATGTCAGATCTCTGGTCCAGCAAAAGCTTGACAATCAATATATCCCCACGCGCCGCGGCCCAGAGCAGCGGAGTGCAGTCTTGGTAGTCTTTCGCGTGTATATCCGCACCGGCATTGAGCAGTCGCTGGACAGTATCGACATGCTCTCCCATTGCTGCCAGGTGCAATGCTGTCATCCCACCAAAGTGTCTCCTCTCCACATCTTCTCCCTGATGTAATGCCCAGTCGACAAGTGTTGTAAATCCTCGCCTCGCAGCAAGTCGGAGAAGATTGCCTGCTCGGAGATTGAGTGCCTGAACCGAAGCACCACTTTCAACAAGCGCATTCACCCCCTCGGTATGATGATTGAGCATAGCAAGATAAAGCGGCGTCCTATTCGTATGATTTCGCGCCTCGATATCAGCCCCCGCCGCGAGAAGAATCCGGATGATCTCTGCGTTTCTCCCTCGTGCTGCTTGAGAAAGAGGCGTATTCCCATACTTGCATCGCGCATCAACAACCGCCCCCAATTCAAGTAACCGCTTCACGATCCGCGTACACCCCGTCTCTGTCGCGCGGTGCAACGGAGTCTTATTCCTGAGATCGCGTGCCTCGATATTTGCCCCTCGTTCAATGAGCAGTTCAAACACTTCTGTGTGATCAAACTCAGCAGCGACAGTCAACGGCGTCGCGCCATCTTCATCCCAACACCGCAATTCATACTCCTCGCCTTCACCCTCCGCATCGTCATCAAGTCCCGCATCGAGACATTTGGCTTCAATATCAGCACCGTAATCCAACATCAACCTCACAACTCCAACATGACCACCCCTCGCCGCAGCATGGAGAGACGAAATCGGGATATCAGACGGTTCTTCCCCGCGCAACTTTTCTAACTTGACCATCGGATCACCCTTTTGGCGTAGGGATTTCTCTGCTACACTGTCTAGACCTTCCCATGCCGCGAGGGCCAAGACGGAGCTTCCGCAGTAGAGGGCGTTGTAGTGGTAGAGAAAGTCTTCGAAAAGAGTGTGCAGTTGGTGGTTTGTTTGTTGGAGGGCGTTGATGTCTGCTTGGGGGAGGTTGTTTGCTATCAATAAGATGAGTTCGTTTGGGAGATCGAGTAGCATTTTGATAGAATATTTATGATGATGGGATAGATAACAGCGGATCGTCGTGTTGATGATGTCCTCTGCCATCCTGGCAAGGTAGATTTGCACCGCCACAATAGGAAATGAGTCAACTCTTTACAACACATGTCTATCTATGGATTATAGAATGTATATTTTGATAATACATAATATTCCTTGGATTATTAGAACGAATTTTGGATATTTCTTGATGTATATTAAATATTATCGAAACTATGAGCACGTCCGTTGTCGGATTATATATAATGACAACATTAGTACTCCAACTCAACAAAGCACTCAAATATATATCACCACTACCGAGAAACATGAACGGTACTATATTCAAATAATATGCCGTTACATTAGTATATAAAGGAATCTAACAAGTATAATGTCGAAGAACATGGTCTACGAAAGACTTTGTACACCTCGGAGATAGTTTTCCAGTTGCCGATGTCTACATCTAATCTGACGGCATCAACGACCTGTATTTATCTTGAATATCCAATATAATGAAGAGTGAATATTCATAATAAAATGACATACAGTTTAATACTGACTGGGCATTCATTTTATAGTCACCACTTAACTTTGGCTTTAGGAAGTACAATACTACCGAATTCACCATTATATCTGATAGCATGAATTTGTAGATAGCTCTCTACTGTACACATCAGTAATATCTGACAGTCTAAATTACCCTTGTGTAAAAACTGGAATGAAGAGTAATGCCCTAACAATGTACCCCATTCGATTGTTCACTTTGTTACCTGGATCAGGTACTCGGTACACCAGCAAATATCTATGGCGTCTTAATAACGCCCCTTCTACAATAGATCGAGGACGTTGAACCAGGCATCATAGATAACAAGGTGAAATTCATTCCTGTGCTGATGGTGAATAGCTAACGCATTGGTATCTTCCTTGGCGGATTGTAAAAGCCATGTCGTAGTTCTAGTTTAGAACCAACAATCTGAATTTACATGCTGTTCAGGTCTACACCACGTCCAGCCAGACCCTATCGAGTCTATGGCGAGACTCAAAAGAGCTCACCGGTAACTCAGCCTGTTGGGGCAGTGACCGCTTGTTGAAATTGACTGGATTCTGTAGGGGGTAGATGGTACTTTCTATCTTGACATTGATGGAGAACTAGACAAAGAATATGCCAAGGCAGTAGTTACCAAGTGGGACTACATATGCAATCGAAAGCAATGGAATTTCGATAAAGCAGCCTCATGTGATAGGTTCAATCGACGTGTACGGTATTATGTAAAATGATTGGCTGTTGGGCAAATCTGTCAGACCGTATAAAATATTAACACGGACAGTTGGTCATCAGCAAGGGGATATTATACGGAAAGTGTGCATGCATTTATTAAAGATATTATGTTACCGACCTGATCGGAAAGTAGCTGGAGTTGACATGAAAGCTCAAGAGGTTGTTCCTTTGGCATAGAGATTCGAGAATGTCGGTGCCTGGCAAATATGAGATAGATCACATGAGGTAGCCGCTCAGGAGTTCGCCGACTCATTCCAGAAGTACCCAGCTACGCTTAATGATCTGACATTCCAACACTGTTAGCAATCTTAAATCATTAAGTTAGGCAACTGCAGCATTCAATATGCACTCCGCACTGCTGAATCTGCATTTATTGATTGGTTTGTGCATTGAAGTAGCTCAACCAGCTTGGCGGAAGTAGCCGATGCAATACCCCGACATATTGCATATCTTGGAATCCTACCTGTCATATATCATGTTTACAGAGTATAACGAGGCCTTAGCCTGATCTACAGGGGAGCGTTCCATTGAACCGAGTAATGTGCTGAGGTTGAGTTAAGAGAGATGTGCCATATGTACTTCCTAGTTTAGACAGTACTATGTATCAACATGAAAGAACGTCCCCTTGCGTCTACAATTGGAGCATAACGGGGTAGATCGATGGACACCGCTACTCCATCATTGGCAGACAAGATCGCCAACCGATGCATCTGCAGGAACTATGCATACTCGATCTGCACGACGATCAGACCTCTATACTCCTTTTGACCTGATCTATCCAACATCCATCGCCATCAGAGGTATAAAGAGGCAGTCGACTCCCACCCAATCCGTTCTCCATCAACAATCCAATCGCAGTCTCTCTCTCACTTCACTTCTTCTTCTTCTTCTCTCTTCGGTTCAAAACCAGATCTCAACAACTCCGTCAAAATGCAGTTCAAGCTCCCCGCCGTTGCCGCCTTCTTCGCTGCCGCCGCCCCTGCCATGGCTGGCCACTGCGGTGTTGACGTCGTTGTCAAGGCTTTGCAGTCCCTTGAGACCATCACCAGCAACTCCTACAACCTGGTTCAGGGTCTTGGCCCCCACAACGTCGAGGCTACCTGCGGCGTAAGTCGTCCACAGATTCCCCAGTGAAGCAAGCTAACAGAATAGACCTTCACCGAGAACACCCACAAGGAGATCGCCGAGATCGACGTTGTCCTCCACTGCGACATTGGCGTTTCCTTCGCTGTTCCTCAGCAGAACCAGATCTGCGGTCTCTGGCACTCCATCCTGGGCAACCAGTTCCACGCCCAGAACGAGCTGCACCAGCACGTCCAGGTCATCAACAACACTCCTTTTGCCTCCAACTTTGTTGATGTCGAGAACAACTACGCCAACAGCATTGACGTGAGTTTCCCTCATACTATCATGTGAATGACTATATACTAATGAAGATAGCAATTCACCAACTTCCTGAACCCCTTCATCCCGGTCTGCGCACCTACTCTGGCCCAGTCCCAGCAGAACATCGTGCACGTCCTCAACGGCATCACCGCCACCGTCGTGGTCTAAATGCATTAGCGGGACTGTATATCTGCGACTTGTTGGATTGTACAGAAGTCAGCAAGCATAATCCCCTGCACAGATTGCATATAGCATCCATTCAGCCCTTCTCTTCCCCCTGGCGGAGACGATTGGTATATATATTGTTGAGATCTGGTATTACTCATAGTTTAATAACTAATACGATCATTGTTGATTCTTACCTATTGTGCTTGTTTTGTAACCTTAATTCAACACGGGATTTGATTTCCGTGTTTGTTACCGCATCGCATCATCGGTGAACCGCGATTATAAAAGGGTGCGGGGTCATCCTTTTCACCTCGCATCAACATCAACAAACATATACCATAGAATCAAATATCATAAGGCAAGATGATCTCAGGAATCGCCCACGTCAACCTCCTCGTCCCCGCAGGCACCCTGCCAGAAGCCAACAAATTCTACGTCGAAACCCTCGGCCTCATCGCATCTCCTGTCCCCGCAGCCATAAAGGAAACAACAGCATGGTAAGCCCCTACACCATAACAAAACGACATATCTAAAAAAGAAAGGTTCAACATCGGAGAAAGCGGCCAACAAATCCACATCGCATTCGGAAATAACGAGCACAAGTCAACTCGCCATCCGTGTCTGCGTGTCGGTTCCGTGGACGACCTGCTGAAGGTGCAGAGGCGGATTTATGAGCACCATCTGGCGGGTGATTCGGCTGCACCGCAAGAGGCGGATAAGCCGGGGGAGAGTTCTGGTGAGTAGTCTATACTGGTTTCTGATGGATTAGGCTGATTGATGTAGGCGAGAAAGGGGTGGAATTTCCGAGTCGGTTCTTTGCGAGGGATTATGCGGGGAATAGACTTGAGTTTAGCTTGTGAGTATAGATAATTGCTTGTTCTGATACTCTTTCGTCTCTACTTCTTCGTCTCTCATAGATGTACTCTAGTATGAATAAATTTCAATATAGAATCAAACCAAAGATCAATTACCGGCCAAGTCTATCGTAATTCTACTACCTCTATCTTCAGACAAACGATGATAATCGCTGTCTGTATAAAAGAAACATCCTAGATATTGGCACACTCGACATCCTTGGCATCAGTAGCATCTGCGAAATCAGCAATCATCGTCACCATCTTGGGTGAATAGACATACACTTGAGAGCAGTCTCACTGCAAACAGCCCCAATGCATTCCGAGCACTCGTTGAAGAAATCCGGATCGACGCAGATACACGATAGATTCTTTACGTCGGTGCAGCTGCTATACTTAAGGGCTTGGTTCATGCACGACCACTGAGTAATCAGTTAGCGTCGCTATGAAGCAGAATAAGTGAGAACATACAACACAAGCGCCATCAGCGACATCATCTGCCAGGACAGCGCCGAAAAGAGGCGCCAGAGCAACGAGGAAAGCGGTATACTTCATCGTGTTTCGATTTGTGGCTCAGAACGTAGATGTATTTGATCGATTGTGTGATTGAGACAAAGCATTAGGAATTGCCATGCTTAAGTAGTATTTTTGAGAAGATGAAAACGGTTAGCTGACGACGATGAAATGACGTTGAGTTGTTCTATATAGTCAATGTATTCGGCTAGGATTCCGCTTTCGGTAATGGGATTGTTGGAATGTGCCATCCCTTGATCGGAGAACGTGGAGCTGTCACGATGCGCATTCCGGATGATATCAATCTGACATTTGGTGGATTTATCATGAATTATGATAATATGCAGTGGATACCATGTTTATTAGGGCGGTGGATAGGTGTGTCAAACGTCAAATAATAGCATGGCGGGAGATGTTCATTCCATATTAAGGCATTCCAACGCCACGGTAGTATCGCTGCATTGAGAATATGATGGGAAATACCCAAAGCGTTGTGACTGGCTGTTCCTGAATCAGAGACAGCGTTGGTGTCACACCCGCAGGCACAATAAGAACAAAAGCCATTATATCATAGCATGTGTTACTTTAATATCTCAATAAAAACATGCTCAATCCTGCTTTTGGTACATATAGCCGTCAACCAAACTATAAGGTTAGGATGACACTTGCTCTTGGACGAGAGCCTGTCATAACCAGACCAGCCCATCTAGAAAGTACCACACCCATGGAAATACTCTGCCAATTACGCCATGATTCCGTCTGTGTCCATTCAATCAGCATCAAACCTGGTCTTAGCCCGGCCATCCCGAAGCATAATTCGCCACTCCGCGCACCTCCTCGAGGCGATTTGCGGACAAATAACCGCTTTAGACACACTCTGCCATGGAAATAAATACGCCGCGTGAGCCAAATGACCCAGAAAGGTAAAATCCCCAGACTGACTTCCCCGTGGGGAGGCGAGGGGCTGGAAGCATATTGCAATGGATGACGTCGTGATTCTCGGCGGGGGAGCATATAACATCCGCATTTCCCACTGGTTCTTTCTGTTGTTCACGATTTCTGAACGATAAATAAATCAATTGATAGCAAAATGAAGAAACTCCATCTCATGAAGAAACCTCATCTTCCCAAGGTTAACCCCGCGAACCACTTTGAAGGGGTAGTGGGCGATGACAATAATCACAACAAAGAGGATGAGTTTGTCGACACTCCCATCCCGCTGCTGACATGGCGGTCCTTCATGATGGGTATCTTCGTGTCAATGGGTGGATTCCTCTTTGGCTACGATACTGGCCAGATTTCTGGATTCCTGGAGATGAAGGATTTTCTCCAACGATATGGTGAGCCGAGTGGGGATGGGAGCTTTTCTTTTACGAATGCTAGATCGGGAGTTATAGTTGGTTTGGTATTTTACCCTACCGTTCCCAATTATGAGATCTTATACTAATTCTTAGCTCTCAATTGGCACACTCATCGGTGCTCTGGTCGCAGCACCTATCGCCGATCGAGTTGGGCGCAAATGGTCGCTGTCGATTTGGAGTTTGATGGTCTGTATTGGAATAACAATTCAGATCTCCTCGCCTATCGGCAAATGGTACCAAGTAGCCATGGGTCGGTGGGTTGCTGGTCTAGGAGTAGGCGGATGCTCTTTGATTGTGCCCATGTACCAGGCTGAGTCTGGTCCAAGACATATTCGTGGTTCGCTGGTCAGGTGTGTATCGCTCTTTCCATGATGATCATGTATGCTAATGGCATAGCACCTACCAACTTTTCATCACACTCGGCATCTTCGTCGCGAATTGCATCAACTTTGGAACAGAGGCACGGCCAGATACAGGGTCCTGGCGAATTCCAATGGGCATCACGTATCTCTGGGCTATCATTCTAGGCGCTGGAATTGCGTTCTTCCCCGAAAGCCCTCGGTACGACTATCGGCATGGTAAAGTCGACAAAGCTATTGACACTCTGTCGAAGATGTATGGCATTCCCAAGAACCATCGAGCCTTGCATGTGGAATTTGAAGAGATCAAAGAGAAATACGAACAGGAAGTGCAGCGCGGGAAGACAAGCTGGATTCGAATGTTTCGGGCTCCTCGAATGGCATATCGGCTTGCGGTTGGGACGTCTCTGCAGGCTCTGCAGCAGTTGACCGGTGCCAACTACTTCTTCTACTATGGCACGACTATCTTCAAAGGTGTGTCATTCGTCTACGTCAGATGAGGCCCAAGTGCCTCAATGTAACCACCCTTGAACAGCCTCACTAATGCAACTACAACAGGAGCTGGGATTCCAAACAGCTTTGTCACACAGATGATTCTTGGTGGCGTGAATTTCGGTACCACCTTCCTCGGATTGTATCTGATTGAAAACTACGGCCGCCGCCGCTCGCTTGTTACCGGCGCCCTCTGGATGTTTGTCTGCTTCATGATCTTCGCCTCCGTCGGCCACTTTTTGCTCGACCACGAACATCCCGAACGCACCAAAACGCCTGGCGTCGTCATGGTAGTCTTCGCTTGCCTGTTTATCCTGGGCTTCGCCAGTACATGGGGCCCTATGGTGTGGAGTATCATCGCAGAGCTATATCCAAACGAGTTTCGAGCTCGTGGAATGGCGCTTTGCACAGCTTCTAACTGGCTGTGGAATTTCCTATTGGCCTTCTTTACGCCGTTTATCACGAGTGCAATAGACTTCCGATTTGGATATGTATTTGCGGGGTGTTTGTTCCTGGCTGCGGGCGTTGTGTACTTCTGTGTCATTGAGGGCAAAGGGCGGACATTGGAGGAGATTGACACGATGTATGTGATGAAGGTCAAGCCGTGGAAGAGCTCCAAGTTTGTGTTTCCCGAGATGGAGGCAGCCGAGAGACGGTCGTCCAAGGGGGGTGCGTCGCATGCTTCTGTTTGATTGTATATTAATTAGTATTGAATTGATGTGATACTGTTGCATGCTCTATCAATCAGCAGGCCAACTGTGTATCAGTAGCCAGTAGCCTATAGTTACAGTAGTTCGACAGGTCCCTATATTGCATAAAAGGACCGATAGCCTTGCTAATTGTTGAATTCATCACCGCCATGATGGGTCGTTTCTGGTGTCTTGCCGGTCTCTTCTGTTTTATCCTTTCCGCTACTGCTCGTTCTGAACAATTTAAACCCGAAGACACCATCACTCGCGATGTCTGTATCATCGGAGGCGGCAGCACCGGCACATACGCAGCTATTCAGCTAAAAGATCAGAAGCAAAGCGTCGTTGTTGTCGAAAAAAAAGACCTCCTCGGCGGCCACACAGAGACACTGTATCTCCCCAACGGCCAGGTCGACTACGGCGTCCAAGGCTTCTTCAACAACAAAATCACCACCGACTACTTTGCCAAACTCGGCATTGACCATGAACCCTTACTCCCTGGCTCGTTGAAGACGGACAACGTCAACTTTCTCACCGGCAAGAAAGTCCGTCCTCCTTCTGGTCTGCTGGATACTATTACCGCTGCTCTGCAGTATCGCAGCGCTATCCAACAGTTCAGCTACCTCGAGTATGGCGTCTATAACCTGCCTGACCCTGTTCCGGAAGACTTACTCCGTCCATTTGGCGAGTTTGTCTTCAAACATAACCTGCAGGGTGCATTGAATCTCATCTTCCTGTTCGCCCATGGCGTCGGTAACCTTCTCGAAGTCCCTACTCTAACTGTCATTGCCAACTTTGGCATCCCCCATATCAACGCCCTTTTACAGGGCTACATCAGACCCAAACATGGCGCATACGAGCTGTTCCAAAAAGCAACTGACAAACTCAGACAAGACATCCTCTTCCAATCCACCGTAGTCAATGCCACCCGCACCACTAACGGGGTAGAACTCATCGTCCAACACGCCGACGGATCCCGCAAACTCATCAAAGCAAACAAACTCCTCCTCACCATCCCCCCAATCCTCTCAAACCTAGATGGCTTCGACCTATCCGATGCAGAACGATCCGTCTTCCAGAAATGGGAGTGGAAATCCTACTACGCAGCCGTCCTCAACAACACCGGCATCCCAGATGCCCGCAACGTCGCCAACCTCAATCCAAACAATCAACCAGGCAGTCTGCCTACTACACCGTTTATCTGGCATCTCGACTACCCGGGTGTATCAGGCTATCTCACACACAAGATGGTCGGCGATGCCAACTTTACGGTGCAGCAAGCGAAGGATCTTATTTTCTCTGATGTTCACCGGATGGGGACGGCGGGGACGTATGAGACTAGGCGTCCGAATATACTTGCGTTTGCGGATCATACGCCTACTACTATGGCTGTTTCGCCGGAGGAGGTGAGGAATGGGTTCTATAAATCGCTGTATGCGCTGCAGGGGCAGCAGAGTACGTTTTATACTGGTCTTGCGTGGTGTTCGGATTATGCCACTTTCTTGTGGAATTATACAGATAGTGTGATAGAGAGGATGCTAGCCTAGTCTTTATGTATGGTCTTATTCTAATTGAATTATCTTTCTAAAGTCAACCGGTAGTTGGGTAGTAGACTATTAGCAGAGTATGATGAGCTGTCTGCTAAAGCTATGTCAAATACTTATATTTAAAGTCTACAATTAGTAGACTATAGTGATGGAAAAGGGTTCTTTCTTACCTATCTATATATATAGAAGGGATAGGGGTATATAGAGACCATATTTCCTACTTATGTACCTCTCTTCTGTCCTTTATACCTATATATATTATACCGGCTCGCAGTGTTTATCTTCTAGTTTTCCTACTGGGTTACACCCATATGCGTTAGATGGGCAGGGGCATAGGTCAGGACTATAGCTAGTATACGGCATTATTTATTATATGGTACGATAGTGTTGACTTTAAAAAAAGGTTAGGGTTATGGTCTGGCATGGTATAAAGGCTGAAACATGTTGGCTGAAAGGTTGTGGGAAATAACGTTAAATAGACAGCACACACACACACGTTATCATTCTGTAATATCCAGTCTCAAATCAGATTCAATTACCAACTGTTGAATTCCCAAGTAATGAACGCATTCCACCCACTATGACAGTCTGGTCTTCTCTCCACCATACCTCGAAATAATCACCGAACCCATTGCATTACCCGTCATGGCATACAATATTCCATCCACAAACCTCCATTCCTCGGCGGTCAAAACATCCTCAGAAATCAGTCTATCGATTTCAGTATCAAGCTTAGTCTCCGTCTGCAGCTGAGCCGCCAGTGACAGTTCGAGGGCGTCTTCATAGCTAACGCCCATGAGGGTTTTGACCACATGCACGCAATTGATAAACGTATGCGCTTTTCCTGTATCAAACGCACGTTTCTCCTTTTCGAAAGACGCAATGTCATTTTGCAACAGGATTTGATCTGCAATCAGTTGGATGACCGGCGCGAACTTGGGATCGTGATAGTCGACGGAGGAGACAATGCTGCATCTGGCCGATGCTATGATCAAACTAGGCAAGTCAATTTCATCCTGCCATCTTTCAACGTGAATGGTGTTCTTACGTCACTGCGACATCCCGAGTCCTGTAGTCCATGTACTCCCTTACGGTTGAGTACTCTTTTGGTGGAGCGGGCTTGTCGTAGAAATAGACCAACTGGTTGATCATGTCTCTGGCGCTGTTTGTTCCGGATTCTCGGTCTATCTCGTCGCATTGCTCGATCGTCTCGTCGATTCTGGCTTCGACTGCTGTTCGGGATGATTTGTCTGGTCTGAAGCCGGGTCGCATGCGGCTGACGAATTTTTCCTGGACGATATGCCACTGTGGGGGTTAGAATATACTTGGATAGAGTGGTGGTCAACCTGCCAAACTGGGATCATTACACTCCCAAAACTCTAGACAGAATTAGCTCCATGGTCAGACGGGTGGGACGTACACACCATCCAGAATGAACACGTAGGCATTCGCATCAGCCACCGGCTTTGCCCGTCTGGGCTCCGCAAAAGGATACACGAATATCGCGAATGCCACAAATCCATGCTCGAATCCACGAGCCAGTTCCTTCTGCGTGATCTCCGTCAACGATTTTCCAGCACTCACCAGTCCCTTTGTCGTCTCGTCCTGGGAGAATAGCTCCAGTATATCTTTGCAAGCGTTAATGCAGATCTCCCAGTATTTGTTCTGAGCTGCAGCCTGGACAGCAGTGGGCCATGGGAGCCCGGCGGCTTGGGGGAATAGCTCGACTGCATGGTCAGGCCGTTCAAACTGAGGTTCGGTCGAGGTATGGCTGAAGCATCTTTGCTGTTGATACTTGTTCAGATTGAGAGAGGGGAAGCGGAGATAGTTTATTTCGCCTTTGATGGTGCTGTGGGCGTAGCTGTATGGGAACAGGTGCTTTCGGTTTTCTGGAGAGCAGATGCTGTCTTTGACTATTAGCAGGATGGATGGACGGGGCGGATACACAAACCCTTGACGGATGATTTCGTTATGGCGCTGGTGATGGTCATCTTGGCAACGCTGTAGCTCTGTAGTCAGAAGCTAATCTGGATGGAATTGTTTTCCTGAGATTAACCAGCCTAAACTTAAATAACCATTGCGGCGATGCCGTGGAGGCCTACTATATACTGGCCCTTTCAGGATGTGGTATCCCTCGCATCAGCAACACTATCACAGCATATCATTCCTGGCTGATGATGGTGTGATGCAATGAGAAACTCAATATCAGTCCGCATATTTAGTGTTCATGACATTTCCAGCCCTGTCCTACCATTGGGCATTGCCTTCGGCATGTCTTTCCATCTTCTATCAGAAAAACACTATTCGATAACGACAATAGAAAAGAAATACAATACCTGGCCGTCTTTATACTGTAATCTACTATGCTTTCTGCTGCACGGTTGACTTGCGAATATAGCCATAGCAGCAGTCCAAACCCCAGAAATGCCCTACTCTCTGGAATGTTTAATCGTATTTAGGGTTCCGATCATCTACACAGTGTGACATCGGCGCAAGCCACTTCTTGCTGTAAAAGGCTACCTACTCACACACGAAATTCCTTGCTTCAATGTCCGTGCATAACTGGTGGAGTTAGAGTTCTGGTTTTATCATACTGCATCTGATCATTCCTGCATGCGTGGATTTTTACATTCCCTGACTCTCTCATGATAAGCCAAAGGAGATACTATGCCCCCTGATGTGGCTACATGACACCCATTTCTAGATGCAATGTGGTCTATAGTCTATTACTCTTTCGTCTACGCTTAAGCCAGGGCAGTTTTATCATGGATTCATTCATGTCGCAATACTGATAAATCTTCAGATTTTTATTAGCAATCTAACCATCTCGTCTGCTAAATGTATACTAGTTCTCTATTCAGGTCTCCATTTCTCGCTTCCATATCTAGACAGGACGATAGACGCGTGAAGATTACCCGTCATGGTAAAAAGTGCAGCATCGATATACTTGCACTCCGCAGAAGTCATATCCTCCTCTTCCATCAGTCGGTGAATCTGTTGATCAATATCAGTCTCAATCTGCATCTGAACCGCCTGCGTGATTCCCAACGTTGGATCGTATGTAGGCATGTCGATTAGCTCCTTGGCCATCTGAACGGCGTTAATCATGTACAATGTCTTCGCCGCGTGGAACGCCTTCATTTCCTTTTCAAATGACCCCAGATCATTAGCTACACTGATGTGATGTCTGACCAACCGACGGAAGCTCTGCAATTTGGGAGCGTTGATATCGACAGATGAGTTGATGCTGAATTTGGCGCATGCTAGGACAAACCTATAGTCTTAATATATGCTAGAATATAGTATTAGACACACTCACGGAACAGCAGCATCTTCACTGCGCTACTGGATGAACTCCTCCAGAGTTCTGTACTTTTTCTTCGGTGGAGTGTCGAAGAACAGCACCATCTGGTCAATAACCTCCCTGCCCGCGGTGTTTCCGGTCAATCTATCGAGCTCCTCGCTTTCGTCGACGGTTTCGTCGATCCGCCCCTGTAGTGGTGTTCTTGTGGTCCCCGTTTCAAATTCGGCCTCATCCGATTGATAAAGCTGTTTTGTAGGATGCCGTACTTTTCTAGTTAGTAAACAGCTATATCTGGAAGCAGATTTCTCACTAGGCCGAAATCATTCATCCCCCAGAACTCATCAAACATGATGTACACATGAAAGTCCGCGAGCAGCTTCTCCCGGATCTGTTCACTATCGGGATACATGAAGGCCGAGAAGTTCGGCCACCCAGTCTCCACTTTGCTGGCCAGCTCCTTCTGTGCGATGTCAGGGAGCAATTGACCGGACTTGACTATTCCCTTGGTCGTTTCATCAGTGATGAAGTACTACAGTAGATCTTCGGTTGTGTCATGAGCAATCTGCCAGTGTTTGTTCTGGCGGATGTTGAGGATCCCACTTGACCATGGAAGACCGGCTTCATGGGGGAATATGTCAATTCCATCATCACCGCGATCGAAGTTCGTCTTAGAGGAGCTTTTAGATAGGCTGAACCTTCTGTGAGTTCGATAGTGGTTCAAGTTCAACGACGGACGGGCCAAGTATCTCCCTCCTCCTTTCAGGTAGTCGTAGGCATACTTGACTGGGCATTGGTGTTGTCGGTTCTCAAGGGAGGAGAGTTTCTCTGTCCGTGTGAGTAGAGGAAGACAGATTTGTACTGGAAGCATACCCTTGACCGATGATCGAGTGACAGTCTCGGTGATAGTCATTTCCGTCTATCTGGATTCATAGGTCGTTGGTATTGATGGGGAGCTAGCTAGGAATATCACCAGTTTAAGTGTACACTCATGGGTGACTGTTCCTGTTCATCGATAAATATGGAAGTCGTACATCCTCCTGATGGAGGGTAAGGGGGTCGCCCAACAGTAAGAATGTTTTAAAGTCTTGTTATAGTTCATCCCAGTTATAGAATGAACACTCTAGGATATCTACTATTCTTAGAATATCAATTTCTAATTATCCCCTCATTATATATGATCAAGTATCAATGTAGCAATCAGCATACTTTCATAACTATTATTGGTGGCATTTATATGATGATTTAATATAACCCAGGTAAATTCGGCTAGTAATTGCTAAAACCATTAAACTTTTGTTTACCTTATCAGATGATTCCGTCAGGTTTCACAACAATTCTTGGCCACTCAGTTCGGTTTTCAATTACGCAGTGTGATGACTGTGCCGGAACCCTCTTCCACCAACAGAGAGATCAGTCCCTTTGCCACCACAGCAAATCTGGCAAATAAAGATTGAGTGTGGGTCTGATTCTCGATTATAGGTAGATAGGGGTATACTCGCTATCCTACGCGTTCAGGAATGAGGGAAAATCCGCACCTTACAGACAGGATGTGACATCCAGCTGGGTCTGTTTTGATTAGGTAGTCTGTTATTGGCCCTGAATTGCGAGTTAACTTTATTACTATTGTAATTATCCGGATGTGTAATTTGATAGTCTTTCGCTCGGAGGTTCTCAACAGAGCGTATTCCAAATAAGCTGTGGTCGTGCAGATAGTATGTTAAGCAGATTGGACCATAAATATAGACATAATTATGTGTCTGGGCGCATTTCTAGCTTAGTAGTATGGTGGTTTTTGACTGAGAGTATATATTAGCACGTGGGCATTATGAAATTATCAACCATGCGTATATCCCACAGTGAAACAGTTCAGGATGATAGATATAATGATCAAAATGAAAATACAAGCCATTATACAATGAGCAAATGAATCAAAAGACTGTCAGTCTGCTAGGATAATTTCCAGCAATGACGAGAGTTGTCATAAAGATGTTTTTATCATTTGCAGCCAGATAGCCGCTTGAACACGGATCAGATGTTGATCAACACTGATTGACAAAAAGAAAAGCAAATATGAACATTAGGCCTATCACGTGTGTTGCAGACGCTGTCTTTCCCCTCAGTCTCTTCTTTATTCACGTTTGCTCTGTCAACATATAAATGATTCGCAATTCGAAAGCGGGTCCCACTTTCCTGAATACCTGTTCAAACTCATACCATCAGTCCTACAGTCTTTGTATTTAGACTACTTCATCAAGACTACCTGGCTTCCCTCATTTAACGCGTGATAATTACCGCCATGGAGGTCCTCGGGCTGGTTGCTAACATCATCGCGGTCATCCAATTAGCCGCCCAGGTCACCCAGCTGAGCTACAGCTATGTCCGTGAGGTCAAAAATGCCTCTAGGATACAGAAGCAGTACCTCCAAGAAGTATCCGGTTTGATGGATATTCTCTTTCGTGTCGAGCAGGTCATCGTCGAGACAGAATCGACTGGACTGATGCCGCCCCGTCCGGCTACCCTCGACGATGACGCATTGATGGATTGTTACAAGGAATTATCGCGTCTCCAGCTCGAGCTTCAGAAGCGGAAATCTAGACTCTTGAGACCATTCCAGGACAGGGAATTGAGACCGTATATCGACATGCTTCATAGGTTCAGGGAGAATTTCTCTGGATATCTTTCTACTTGTACCCTGTGTGTCTTGTGCCTTTCTATGTCCTGTTCCTCCTGCTGATCCCTTGAATAGAGTTACCACAAACGCTACCTACCAAATGGTCTCCTCTATCAGCATGGGTGATGAAATCTTTCGACTGGGGATGGTCAATCAGAAAACTAACTCTTGAATAGAGCAAGATCGGAATATGCTTCTTACATTGATTCCACCGGCAGAAGTCCAATTACGAGAAAAGCCGACTCCTTGTCCAGGGACGGGGACGTGGTTCTTAAACAACCCCATTGTGAAGGACTGGATTGAAAGATCGTCGCAGCTATTGTGGTGCCACGGCCCACGTAAGTCATTCCTGAAGACGATAAATCGTCTGTGTTGTGTGGCTAACTGGGTTTTAAGCCGGAGTTGGGAAGAGCTTTCTTGCGTACGTAGCCCCTCCCATTAAGGATCTTTTATATGCCATTGCTGATGGACTATGGCGGCAGCTCGGTCGTGATCAATCACCTTGTGAAGCAAAATGCCGTTGTGGTTTTTTTTTTCTGCGATTTTTCTTTGCAAAGTCAACACACCACTGTCAACATCTTTCGCAACATGATCAGACAGCTGGTTGAACGCGGAGGTAAAAATACACTGAGCGTTCGGAAAGGGTTATTAGAGAAATCCACTGCACCACACAGTGCAGCTGATATGACTCAGCTGATTGCAAAGGCTGGCTCAGTGCGGTCAATGTACATGGTACTGGATGGTGTTGATGAAATGAAAAGTCCGAATGAGCTGTTGGCATGCTGCTTGGATCTTGCAAGGTCTGGAATACAAGTACTGGTTAGCAGCCGAAGCTTGCCCTTCATTCAAAAGAAGATGACTACAGCCAGTCAGCTGGAGGTCACAGGGAGTACGAACGACCTAAAAGTCTACATTGAGAGGAGACTGCAAGACAGTGACTTTCAGGACGAACTAGCTGGTGACCACACCATGATTGATAATATAGTGTCCAAGAGCGGGAATCTGTACGTGATGTGCCCTGTCCCACCTTTATACATGCTGACAACTTGACGTTTTCTTCTGGCCCGACTTACACTTGATGAGCTCCTTGATCTCACAAGTGTCAGTCAGATGAGAAAGGCGCTCAAAAAGGAGGTTCTTAGCCTGCAACAAGCATTTGAATCAACTTTACAACGCATCGATAGCCAGTCAGAAGCAAGAAGCTCCCTGGCACGACGCTTAATCTCCTGGATACTATATGCAAAAAGACGACTCAAGATGGAAGAGATTCGGGCCGCGTTTGCTCTAGATGAGGAGGGTCTTGACCATGAGAATACTCCCGCTCCTGATGTCCTTCTGCGGATCTGTTTTGGCATGGTCGTTGTAAACCAAGCCGACAGCACTCTTGGTCTGGTTCATACATCAGCGTACGAGTACCTGTACACGGTGCTCCCACCCGAGATGCCGCATTTCGATATTGCACAGACATGTCTGCGGTATCTGGGACTGAAGGGTCTCATGCAAGAGCCATGTAATAGCTCGACAGAGCTCATGGTGCGTTTTGACGAATTGAAATTCCTGAGATATTCTGCAAAACACTGGGGTGATCACATTTGCAATCGAGTTTCCGAGGAAAGGTTGCAGCCACTGATAATGGAGCTAGTCGGGGATAAACAGCTTCTTGCCAATGCATTTCAAGCCCTTCAGTTCCGACGAGAATTCGAAGGCTCCCTTGCAGATGAAATCTTCGACTCGCTCCCTAAGGAACAGCATGCACTACATATTGCAGCCTACTGGAATCTGGTCGGGACAGCTGAAGCCATTCTGGACGCAGGAGCAGATGTGTGTGCAACTGACACTCACAACTGGACTCCTCTACACTGGGCATGCTCAAGGAATCATCTCCTTGTTGCCGATCTGCTTGTCCAAAAGGGAGCAAACGTCAACCTTCCAGATATACAGGGCTGGACTCCTCTTTTCTGGGCGGCTTTCATTGGAAACGTTGATCTTGTTCGTCTACTTCTTTCCAACGGGGCAGACCATCAGTTCCGAAGTACGCTTGAATGGACGGCACTCCATTGGGCTATCTCTGGTGGCCATTTCTCTGTTGCCCGAGAGCTTCTCGACCAGCATTCGCGGTCCATGAAGACTGTTCCACGACTTTACACGATGACAATGGCGGAGATCAAGGCCTATTCTCAAGAGACTGTGTCCCCTATCGAGCCGGCGGCAGATAGCGAGGAGACCGATGTTTTTAGCCGTGTGGTGCAGGACTTTGAAACCCGAAAAGGGAAACTGGATGATGCCAAATTCAACCCTATCTGGGAAAACCCTGGGTTTGATGCTCTGGTTTCTAAAAGCCCTTGGAGGACCCTCACAAAGGGCGAAGAGATAAATGGAATCAAGTCAACCATCCCAAACCTGAATATCCCCAGGTCGAATGATCAAGAAAGGTCTTTACGTTCAACCCCTTCGCATTGGAAGTCCGGTTTGCTAGTGTCTGCAATCCGCGATCAGCAACTTGCGTCTGCTCAGATGCTGGCTAAAACTGGTGCTGGTTTTAATAAATTTTGTGCGCTACACATTGCAGCACATCGCTTCGATCCTCGCTATATGGAATGTTTACTTGAAAGTGGTGCAGATGGTACTTTCAACGACTACCGAGGAAGGACGGCATTACAAATGGCCATTTTGAATGGCTTTGTGGAAACAATGACTGCTCTCGTTCATGATGGCGCCGATGTGAATCAGCCTATGTCTGCGCAGACAAAATTGGCCCAGAAATTTGCAAGCGAAAGCGACCTGATGCAAGTTCTTCCTGCGATAATAATTGCGTGTGACAGCGTGCAAATGGTTCGAATATTGCTGTCAAATGGAGCAGATCCAAAAGTAACTGTTAGTACTGGGAGAATGGCTCTACATCATGCTTTTTCACGTGGTGACTTTCCACTTATCAAATTGCTAATTAGATTCTGTGCTCTTGAAGATATCATTGGCCCTAATGGTGAATTGCCTTTGCATTACTTAACCGGATGCAATGACGGCGATATCGAGGTCGAAGACTTGAAAGAGACAGTTCTCTTTTTCATTGCTACTGGAAAAAGGCTTTCCCCTCAAAGAGACTTTTTGAATGAGGTAGCAAACAGCCCATCTTGGCTAGAAAACAAAATAGAATCAGACAAGCATCATACGCCAATATCGTTGTCACTGGTCAGGGGCCGGTGGAAACTCTTTCATTTATTATCAGATCTCGGCGCCCCCTTCCCTGCTGATCTGGATCTGACTCCTATCATTCACAAAGCCACTGAAGCTCTCGAAGTCGACATGATAGATTTCCTTCTCTGCAGAGGAGGTCGTCCATCTGCCAATTCGGTGCTTCTGCTTGTCAAGTCATTTATCTGCAAGCGAAAAGATTCGAACATCGAAACGACCATTCTGTACGACAAGTTCAAGAGAGGTCTAGGGTTGCTCTGCTTTTCTGGAGCGGACATCAACTTTTTTGGATCTGTTGAAGGATTCAGCTTCGGGCCTGAGGTGAAAACGACACCCCTCACCCTCGCTGCGACATTACATGGATCGCGCGATATATTGCAAGATCTTCTCAATCTGGGTGCTGATGTGTACCATGAGTCAGAGGAAACATTCGAACCGATTCTGACAGCAGCACTATTCGGAGACCTAGAAGACCTATCATTTCTCCTGGTCCACTCCACAACTTGTCCCAGTCCCTCTCACTGGACGAGCTTTGTACAAGAGGCCCCGGAAGAGAGATGTTTATTTAATCGTGTATGCTTCTGCCTGAGAAAGGCTGGACTCCTGGATAGAACCAACATTAAGGGGGAAACACTTCTACATCTTGCTACCCAGAAAGGCAATGACATGCTCTTGACAGCCCTGATCGCTGAAGGGGCACGACGGGATGTCACCAAGGAGAAGTGGAATTCCACTGTTCAATCGGCACCAACTGAGCCCGTGCTCGGCAGTGGCCCATCTGGAGCTGCCTTGCAGGATGCGAATGCTCTAGCCATTGCCGTGAAAAACAATGACATCTCAATGGTTTCAAATCTACTTCAAGGAGGATGCGACCCCAATCAAACCATCGACGAATGGAGAAACAATATCCCAGCCTTATACCATGCAGCAAACCAAGGCCAACGAGAAATCGTTTCGCTTTTGCTCAGTCACGGTGCTAAGACAGAGGTAACAGACAGCCACGGCTGGCGGCCACTGCATTTGGCATGCTTTAGAGGGCATACGGATATTGCAAGGGCCTTGATTGCAAAGGGTGCCGATGGACACGCATCGACAGTGACATGGAACAACAGTGTCGAGAAGCCTTCGGGGCTTTACAAGGATGACGCTTGGACTGGAACTCCCCTTCATACAGCCACGATAGGCGGGCATTCAGACATTGTCAACATCCTACTAGAGCACAATGTTGATGTCAAGGCCAGTACAGGCGTGACAGCTGATCATCTTGCCTATCCTGCCAGTGGGCCAACTGCGTTGCATATTGCATTAAGCCTCAACCAATTCCCCTTGCGTAAAGATAATATGCTTGTCGCCCCCAAGTTACCCAGTCCAGGAAGGCTCCAGATTGCGCATTGGCTGGTTGATGCTGGCGCTATGGTACACGGAGTGATTCAGCGGTTTTCCCTGGAGGATATCCTCTGCTTGGAACAATTTCCTGAACTCTGGGATGCCTTAGTGGCGGGTGATACAAGCTCTAGCAGTTAGCAGCATGAGCTTACGACAAGTCCTAATCCCCGGGAGACTTGGTTAAATATCACTAAAGGTATTAGTTTTAGGGGTTTATTCTTCGTGTAGCAGATTATCTTCGATTCAGATATTTCTGACATTTTAACCCTGAGTTAACTGGAATAAACTACCTCAGTTCTAGCAAGTATCCAACATATCCACCAACGCACTCTTCTCATCTTTCGTAATGGTCAATTCATACACCGACTTGACCTTGATCCACATTTTGGCATAGGTGCAATGATACGAATCTACATCTTAGCCTCACTCACTCTGAATAGGGCTGGAAACTCACCAAGAGGGGGTTTCCACTCCTCCGGTCCTCTATCACCCTTGGACTCATTCACATTATCCGTGACGGCCAGAAGCTGGGGATGGTCGAGATCATTCGCGAAGGCTTTTCGCTGGTCAGTTGTCCATTTTGATGCGCCGCTCTATGTCTCATTAGCAAGTGTCTACTACTGTCAGGGGTAGAGAGTGGCTGTGATACCTTCCACGCATTCGACAACGGAACAACATGGTCGATATCAACGTCGCTTGACTTCGTCCATGACTTGCCATCATACGGCGACACCCATGTTCCGCTTGTTGCAGCGCAGCGCGAGTTCGTGACTACGTCTGTCCCGTCGCGTTTGAGGATGACTTCGCGGGTGTTGCAGGAGCTGTCGTCATCAGCATACTGTTCCTGATCAGGATTGAGGATGGCATACTGTCCCTGGCTAATCCAGTGCGGAAATGCATCCCGATCATAGCCATCCTGCGATCCCTGCGCAGCGACCTTTAACGCTGCAAGTTCACTTTGTGCCGTAGATGTAGCCGGGATGTCTGGTGGTGAGGGGGCAGCGATAGGGGATGCCGCGATGAGAGGGACTGCCAGCAGGGCCGAGAGGATGAACTTGACCATGGTGAGGGTGAATGGTTCTGTTGTTTTGTTTTGGTCCCGACGCGAGATTTATAGTTGGCTGGTTACGGAGTCCGTCGGCACCCCTTGCTTGAGTGCATGTGCCATGTTGTATAGATGCTTGGCGTGTAACATGATCAACACGAATAAGAAGTAAGGATACGAGCATGCTGAAGAAGATATCGGATGTTTCTGTTTTGGGGTTCGGGGCCGTCCGAAGGGTCTCAGGGTCTGCACTAATCTGGATAGTCTCATGTTTCATATATAGTGTGCATCCACCACAATTATATTATCATATATTGAATATATCTACAATCCCAGCGCCTTCAAAATCTCCTTACCCACAGCAGTCGCACTAGCAGGGTTCTGGCCGGTAATCAAAACAGCGCCCGACCCCGCAGCCTTGGAGACAACCACCTTCTCGCCCCATGGCTGGTCGGCCTTGACGTAGCCGCCGTTGGTGATCTTGTTCAGCTCCGTCTCGAGCAGGTACGGCATGGCGGCGGTCAAACCGGCCTGTTCTTCCTCGACGTTGGAGAAGCCGGTCACGGTGGCGCCGGAGAGGATGGGCTCGCCGGATGCGGCCGTTGCGTTGAGGAAGACGGTGGGACCGTGGCAGACGGCGGAGACGGGCTTTTTGGCTTCGGAGAAGGCCTGGATGAGGGCGAGGGAGACGGGGTCGGAGTACAGGTCGAACATTGCTATTCCCATCAGTATTTATCATTTATATAGGTGGAAGAAGACTTACGGCCATGACCGCCCACGTAGAAGATAGCGTCAAAGTCAGCCGCCTTGACGTCGGCCAGCTTGACGGTGTTGGTCCAGAGGGCCTCCTTCTCGGCGAGGAAGGCCTTGGAGGTAGGATCCTCGGCGAACATCTGCACCGAGGCAGGGTCGAGAGGAGCCTTGCCGCCCTTGGGCGAGGCGATGGTCATCTCGGTCTTGTCCTTGAGGACTTCATAGGGGTGGGCGAATTCAGGCTGGCAATTAGTACACAGGTAGTTGACATTATTGCTGAATACTCACCAAGTACCATCCTGAAGGCTTGCCGGTGGTGGGCAGAGTCTCCTGGGAGGAGAGGACGACGAGAACTTTAGGTGCCATTGTGTGTGATTGAGAGATGATTGATGAATGATGATAATGTTGCGGGTGAGGAGGGGTTATAAGTGATCGAGTATCGATGACATCAAGGTCCCATCAACGATCTTCAGTGGACCACGTGGAGTGGAGTCGATGATTAATTATCTGATTTTTCTTTCCTTTTTCTGAATGTGAGTATTTCCATGATGATCATGATATTACAGGTATGCATAGATGGGGATAATGCTTAATTCCGATGTAAGCACTAATAAACCATCTCTTTCTGCTTGTAATTGACGGTTGATCTGCATAGTACCGTACAAAGCAAGCACCTCCTATTATCCAAGACCCACCCGATTTATAAGCGTAGAATCCAATGGAAGCAGTGAATCATGAACACAAAAGATGCCGAGGCAGATATTCATACGGACAAAAGGATCCGATAATTAATTGTCTAGCTACTGGCTATTCTATCTACAAATTCGCCAGGATGGCATCGGCACCAGACACCTATTCAGTCAGCACAACACAACAACATCAGATCAGATAAACACACCTTGACAGCTCCCTTCTCCGTCTCAATCTCCGCATACTTGACCTTGCCATGGTCAATGACAATCGCATACCGGCCCGTGCGACCGTTGTTCGCCCATCCAATGCTGTTGGAGAATTTGGCGTCGGGGTCGGAGAGGAAGAGCTATCTTGTCAGCACAACCTTTATCCAACTACCTGAATATATAGGTGACATACGATATCATCGCCCTTGACCCGGTTGGCCTTGCCCCACGCACTCATAACGAACGGATCGTTCGACGCAGTCACAGCGACAATGTTCACGCCCTTTTCTCGCAGTTGCGGGAGGTTCTTGATGTAGCTGGGGAGGTGGTTCACGGAGCAGGTGGGTGTGAAGGCACCTACACATATTAGACAGGATAGACCGGTCTACCCAAGAGGGGGAACACACCAGGAACAGAAAACAACACAACCTTCTTATCCGCCCACTCCTTGGACGCGTCGTAGGGAATGGGGATTCCGCATGCTTGGATGTTTTCGTTTTCCTCCGCCCAGGGAACGTACTGGAACTTGACGTCCGTGGGGAATTTGTCGCCTGCTTTGAGGGGTGCCATGGTGGTGGTGATGTGTTGGTGAGATGGAGGAGAGAAGGTCGAATGCGGGGTTGGAATGGTGACATCGGCAGGGATTTGCCGAGGGAAAATCATCATCCGATATCAGTAATTATTATGTATCATACTGAATGTTATATATTCTGGGTCAAGTGTAGTTAAAAAAAGCTTAAATAAATAATAGTTATTGTCGTGAAGAAATGCATAATGTAAACTATATATATCGGGTTTGTATACATCATCGTATATATATCCAGATCACTTCAAGGGATGCCTCAAAACCAACTTCCCAAATCCCCTCCCCTCAGCAGAAGCCTCCAACTCCCTCAACGCATCTTCTGCCCTCCCCTCAAACAACTCAACAACCGGCAACTCGAACTGCTGTCCATAATGGCCAACCGCCCATTGAAACGCCTTCCATGCCCTTTTCGCATCATCCGGCCGCGCGGGAATTGTAATTGGATGAGGCACACCCTGGATACGAAGACTCACACCGTCCTGCGTTGTTGCAAGAGGCATTTTGAATCTCGGGTCACGCTGCACAACCACTGACAGGAGAGATGTAGTATCTGATACGCAGTCTGCCATTGATTCAGCTGACCCTGGACCTCCGACTGTGTCGAATGCATGTGCGATTGGTCCATTTCCAGTCACAGTTTGTATATCCGAGACGATAGAAGGAGACTTATAGTCAAAGCAGTGCGTAGCACCGAGCCTTTTAAGCATATCATGACGCCCCGGAGACGCCGTGACAATAATAGGAAACACACCACTAGCAGACGCGAATTGAACAGCACAAACACCGACACTGCTTGACGCACCCCAAATCAACAATCCCGAGTTCGCTTTCCCCTCCGTCGGCAGAGGCAGCCTGACCAGATTATACAGCCCATCCGCAGCAGTCATCGCCACCACCGCCAAACAAGCAGCATGGTGTTCTGGCAGATGCCCAGGAACCCGGAATACCATATCCTCCCGACAGACAAGATACGATTGATGCGTTCCGTACTTTTCCGGACGGCCCAGGCCAGTTGGTGTATATCCTGCGATACAATCCCCTATGGTGAATTGGGATGATGGGGTAGTTTTTATGACCTTCCCACAAAAGTCGTAGCCCATTACGGCGGGATAGATTCCGAGTTGAGTTGCATGTTTCACGTCTGCGGGGTTTATGCCCGAGTAGCTGGTTTGGATGAGGATTTCACCATCGGATGGTTCGGGGATGGGGCCGTGGCGGACGAGAAGGTTGGTGTTTTCGTCGACGTAGAGGGAGACGTTTGATTGGGTCATTTTGATGGATGATTTGATTAAGTCCATAATTGAGGGAGAAAGTGGGTATTTATAGCTGCCATCGGCGTCGGATCGGGATGTGGTCCACATGATTTATAAGTCATTCTATGAAACATTTCTATGCATGTATGTCTAGATAGCACGGCCAAACTGCACGGGCACAGTCACCTTTACATCCAGCTTCTTCGCCGTCGACATGACCCATTCCGGCTCTCTCATAAACTGTCTCGCAATCAAGATAGCATCTGCCTTTGGCTGCGACCCCGTCAACATATCCTCAGCTGCGTATGCTTCATCCGCCCCCTGGACGATATCCTTTGCAGCCTCAGCCTGAGTAATGAGCCCAACAGCACCAACGAGCGTCTTCTCCCCTGCCTCCCGGATCTTCTGACGAATCTGCGCAGCCAGATCGATCTGGTAGTTGGTGTGTGGCTCGATATGCTGGTCTTTGTGGTTTCCTCCCGAACTGACATCGAGAAAGTCAATGCCCCATGCAGGGAGCTGCTTGACGAGTTCAAAGGACGAGTTGATATCCCAGCTTCCTGCTGCCGCCGCGACAGGCTTGTCCTCCAACCACTCGGTGGCACTGATTCGCAGGAACAGCGGCATGCCCTCGGGAATAACCTCACGGATCGCAGCGGCAACCTCGGCCACAATGCGAGTGCGGTTCTCAAAGCTGCCCCCATACTTGTCCGTCCGTTTATTTGTGACGGGACTCAGGAACTGATTGATCAGGTATCCATGCGCGCCGTGGATCTCAATAACATCGACACCCGCCTGCACCGCCAGCTCCGCACTCTTCGCAAACGCCCTCACCACCTCCTCCACCTCCGCCGTGCTCAACTCCCTCGGCGCCCAGAATGCCTCTCCCCCGGCCCACGCCTCCTCCTCCCCTCCACTCGGCCCAACCACATCGTCAGGCCATCCAAACCCACTGCTCTCAGCACGCAGACTCCTCACTCCCCTCTCCGCCGCAATCCACGGCGCAACCGTGCTCGCCTTCCGCCCCGCATGCGCAAGCTGAATTCCCACTTTCGCTCCCTGCGCATGCATAAAATCCACCACCCTCTTCAAGCCCAGGAACTGAGCCGACTGCGTCCCCTCCTGCCAGAGTCCGGAATCATTCGGTGAAATGCGGCCGTTGGCTTGCACGGCTGTTGCTTCGATGAAGATCAGCCCGGCGCCTTTCAGCGCGAGATGGCCTAGATGCGAGATGTGGTAGTCTGTTAGTGCGCCGATGGTGGCGGAAGATGGGTTCGGCTCAGTCGAGTACATGCACATTGGGGCGACGATGATGCGGTTTTTTAGTGTGAGAGCGCGGATGGAGAGGGGGCGGAAGAGGGTGGGGGTGTTGGGGGCATTTGGGTCGATGGCAGCCCCGGCATTGTTGGCGGGGGTGAAGAAGGGGGTGGAGGGGGCTTTGTTGACTGCCATGGTGATGAGGATATTTGAATAGATTGGTATAGATATTGTATGAAGGGAGAGAGGGTTTTATATTGTGCCCCCGAGACATGCTGATAAATCCATTTTGGGGTAGTAGACGCTGATTGGCTGGGCGGATATACCCCATTTGCCGTGTCTGCATCCCGATTGGTCGGAGACTTGCATTGCGCGATATCCTCATGATTCGGCCGATATACAACACGACATGATACAACTCGTATATCTAATACAAAGACTCACACTCCCAACTCTCTGCATCATCTACATCCCCACCCTTGTACCTCGCCTGATTCGGATAATGGCAAATCGGACGCTGACGCAGCACATCCGTCGCTGTGGTTTCATTCTTCCACACCGTGGCGACAATATCATTTGGCGCTGTCCCGTTCTCCACCCACGCCATCATGGCAAGCACCACGTCGTGTTTGGCATCTTTATACCCCGGGACGCTGTAGGTGGATGTGTTGATGTTAGCCGGTTGATCCGGGCCGGCAATGTACCAGGGTGCGTTCATAGTTGCTGGGGTTCCGAAGCAGTGTCTATACTAGTATTAGGATGTGTATCTATAACAGAGGTAGGGGACGCACTCCATGCCAGGAATCAGGAACATGCGGTAAAAGTCATCCACCTCGATGCCCTGCGGTTTGACAGCGCTGGATGCCTGATCGTAGTAATAGATACTCGCGCCAGGAGAGACATAGCTGTCCGACAGTCCGTGGTAGTGGATGAATTTGCCTCCGCGGTTGTGGAATGCACTGATATTAAAGTCATCCGCAGTCGCATTGCCCGGGTTCAACGTATCAGCCAGCTCAACCGTGCTGAGGTCGAGATCCTGCCAGACAAAGTCATCGCCCAGACCCATCAGATCACGCGGATACCAATATTGCTGCGAAATGGTGTGGTTTTCACCGAGCCCAATGTTCCCGGATAACCAGCTCGACTCGCTGCCGAGGAAGAGATGGCTGTACACAAAGGTCTGGTTGACGTCCACCCAGTCATTGTGCAATTTATACAACGTGCCCATCTGTTCAGCAGTCACACACTCATCATTCGCACTCGTAGCATTGCAAGCCAGCACTTGCGGGTTAAACACACACCCCTCCGGGTTCGAAATGATACCATCAACCACCCCATCCTGCGGATCACACTGCCTCAGCACCTCCGCCGCAATGACATCAAACATCGCCCCAGGGATCGTATGCGAGCTATTAGCAGGAGCCTGATACGTCGTCTGCTTCAGATTCCACAGCTGCTGATGCGTCGTCCACCAGGCCGGCGCGCCCGCGATGATCCCATCATAGTCGTCCGGGTACAGCTGCATGTTCTTCATACTCTGCCGACCGCCGGTCGAGCAGCCGTAGAAATAGCTGTACTTCGGCCGCGACCCGTACCATCCTTCCATGAGGAGTTTGGCGAGAACGGTTGCCCCGTGCCAGGCGCGGTAGCCCCAGTCGATGACGGATTCGGGACGGCCTAATGCCCAGGTGCCCGCTGTGTCGATGCCTTGGTGGCCGAGGTTGCTGGAGACGGTGGCGAACCCGTAGTGGGTTGCGGTGCCCTATACATGTGAATAGGTGAATGCTATGAGATGTGTGGTGACATACCATATCAACCCAGTTAATCCCACCTCCAGCCGCAGCAGACCTATCCCGTTAGCCACTTCACCTCCCACACAAGAATAAAAGAAACATACAACATCCTCCCATTCCAGTCAAACGGAAAGATCACACCGACTAGATAACTCGAATTCCCCTCGGACGCAACATTCACCTGCACCGCACACGACTCGGGCAAGTCATTCGGATACTCAGAGGTCGACGTGTAGTTCTCCGGATTGAACGAGCCGCTGTGCGGGATGTATTGCGCCCATTGCACGTGTGCATGAGTACCGTTTGCATCGACGTATTTTTGGAATGTAGCTGCTGAGCAGTTGGTTGACGATGCTGCGTAGGCTAGGAGGGGGGCTGCTAGGAGGGTGGTGAGGAGGTTCATCTTGTATTGAATCTGGTGGTTGAGAAGTGATCGACAGGTACGGCTGGGTATTTATGTACTTTGGATCCATCATGATAAGAGGTTATTGTTTGGAGTATATGGCTATAATGACAGATCGCCAGGGGGAATACTCCTTGTAGAGATGCAAACCGAGTCCAGCGTGAGGCGTCGTCATTGGGAGATATGATATAGCTCTCGTCTGCAGTATGCACGACTCGGAATACACATTTCCGAGCCCAGAATTGCGATTGATGGAAAACAGTGTGTATAGAGTCCATGTCAAGATATGAGATACCTAAGGTTGGTGGAGACTAAACCTGTTTCGACAAAGGCCCACTCGGCTATACTCCTTCTGGACAGTGATTCTGGGAGAAGCAGGACAAGCTTTTTTTTGAGCTTGTTTCGAATAGAAGTGTGTATCAAATGACCAAAGACTGATAAATCCAGTTTGCAAATTGGTGAACGCCATGTATCTGGCAGTGTGAAACATCTACCGCGCCTTGCTTTATCTAAACCTTGACGGAAATCCAATAAATCGAGTCATTATTCGTGGTTGCATTCCACCTTGGTGGTGTCACATTGACCCTTGCGTCCTGCTAAATTCATTCCTGTCGATGTCCCTCACTTGTCACTAGTCCTCCAGCTAGTACTCCCAGCTAACAACACCACGGTACCGCATCTTTCCATCCTTCAGCCTGTTCACAGCTTCATTAACACCGTCAAGTGTCATGGGGAATGTCTCAACAATGCAAGAGATGTTATGCCGGGCTGCGAAGTCGAGCATTTGATTTCTGGACAGTTAGCCGCATTCCCTAATTCGGGTACAGTACATACTTCTGACATCGAGTGCAGATCAAACTACCAACAATACGATACCCGCCAAAAAGGACGGACAGGTTTGGGATCGCCAGATCCCCAGGACCAAGCGTCAATGGGTGAATGGTGGCCGTGGGAGCTAGGATGGCACAGAACAGGCCGAGGTCGAACGTGGTCGACGAGGTGATGATGAGTCGGTTGATGGGTTTGGTAATGTTCAGGTCTGCGTAGTCGGTTAAGCCTTTGGTCGCGTAGAACTCGCTGGCCCCGAGGCTTAAAGCCTCCTCTTTTTTGTCGGGGGAGGAAGAAAAGACAACAACATCGCAACCCATTTTGGAGGCGAATTCAATCGCCAGATGGCCTAGTCCGCCAATGCCCACGATGCCTACTCGCTCGAAGCTTTTGCATTGCTCGACGAGGGGCGCCCAGACGGTTGCACCGCCACCTGGAGATATCAGAAAGATATCATCCTTTACAATAGGGATGAATACTCACACATCAATGGCGCAGCCTCAGCCGACGAAAGACGGTCTGGAACATTGAACGTCCACCGCACCTTACGGATTACATGGCTGCAAAATGAACCATGAGCCTCCCATTCTGCTGACCCGTATACCTTGACCTCATGGCAGTACGTATCACGACCGGTGACGCACATCTCGCAGTCTCCGCAGGTGGAATAGATCGGTCCCCAACCGACACGGTCGCCGACGTTGAGTCGTGTGCAGGCTGAGCCAACTTGTTCGACGATTCCAATGCCTGCCGTTCAGCTTTATACTTAAATGGGGTAGATGGGTGCTCACCCTCATGGCCTAGGACGAGTGGTAACTTGAGCATGTGAAGATCGCTTCCACAGAGACCGCTGTGGGTGACTTGGATGAGAACTTCATCTGGTTTGACGTCGGGAAGGGTGTTTGTTTCCTGGATAATCTCCCCAGATGGAGATCCGCGAAATTGGATGGCTTGAACCATGGTGACTGTCGGTAGGATGAGTGTTATTGAGTGTTGTTGATAATGTCGAGGACGGCAATGGCCTGGGATTAAGTACCCATTCTCTGGACTGTTAGCATTAACTTCATCAGTTTGAGTTTCCACGACATGACCACTTATGCCTGCCTTGCTGATTCAATGTCATCGAGGTTGATGATACTGTACTACCTTTCTGACGTGTAGCTAGCTCCCTGCAAAAGTTTAAGCGTCTCAGCAACAGCCGAGTGAATCTATCTCTGAAGGCTGAGTCGGAAATAGATAGACGCATCCTGTCAATATGCACACATACGGGATTGGTCCGACTTGTAGAAACTCTGTCTTCGATGTGACGTCGAGAAGTAAGGTTGATTTAGTCGGGTTACTCAACATTCTTGATACAGAGCTTATATTCATTCACCAATCCATATTCCTATAGGTAGAGGTAGACATAAACATGGTAAACTTTATATCAGGGTGGCTGATAGGACTCCAGTGCATAATCGCAATTTACAAATTACTCAAATGACTTCTAAATTCAGCAAACACTGTATTTAAATATCAATATAACGGTAATATACAAACACACACCTACAACTTCGGATTCTTCTTCAAGTCCACCGCAAATGCATCACACGACGCCGCATCCCCCTGCGAAGGAGGCACCCACAGCCCAGGATTCTTCTGAAAGAAATGCGACGCTCGCAACATCACACTCACCGGCTCAGCAGGCATAATCGGGAAATCCTCCGTGCGCGGGAAATGCGTGAGTCCAAACTGGATATAGCACACGATATCCGTGTTGTCGATCGACTCGTTCCTCGCCGCCCAGTCCACGATGGTCGGGTTGTGCGGGTGATTTGTCCGTCCCTCGGACTGGCACACATAGGCGCCAGCCGGGAAGAGTTCGTGATCGCGGTATGGAAGCACCCAGAGTGAGTGGCGGGCGAATCCGGCGCGGTTGTAGACGGTGCTTCCTGGTTTGGCCATGAGGGGGGGGCAGTTGTTGTTGAGGATTTTGTAGGCGAGGGGCTTGTGGGATGCTGGATTGAGGCGGTTGGGATTGGTGATGTCCCAGCTGCGACTGGTTTCGTGGCAGTAGTTGACGGCGCCTTGGGAGGAGGTCAGGAGGGGAGTTTTCTTCGCGTAGAAGGCGTTGCCGTAGGGGTTGGCGTCTGAGCCGACTGGATCTTCAGCGGGGAGGGCATCGCTCTGCACGACGGTGTTGTTGGGGCCGTCGATTTCGGGATCCACGCGGAGCGAGAAGATGTGTTGGTGGTTGTGTGCGTCGAGGCCTTTGGCGACTTGGGTACCGAACGGAGCTGCCTGTTCGCTGGGATGGAGGCAGTATGTGTTGAGGATGCCGGTGAGTTTGATCTCGAGTTTGTAGGTCCCGTCCAGGGTGAAGGTGTGGTAGAAGGCGTATTCGTAGTTGGCGGCGGTGATGATCTGGGAGATGACGAGTTTGCGGTCTCGTGCTGAGATGACGTTGTTGTCGCGGAAGTCGGTGTGCTTGTATAGCAGGCCGTTGTCTTCTTCGTGGATGCAGACGGCGTTTTCAATCACTGTTGCTTCACCGGAGGAGGTGGGGAGAATGGCATCGAGATAGTGGATAGCCCCTTTGCAGTCACAGCCCAGTTTGAGAGAGTTTGTCATGAGTCCACTCCCGTATTCACCAACATCAAAGGCATGTTTCTTATGGTGAGGGCGCTGGGGATTGCCATATGGAACGACCATCTCGACCACACTGATGCGGTTAAACAGTTTGCGCTCTCGATTCTCATACGCATCATGGACTCTCACATCAGACAAGACAATACCCTCACGGTAGTTGAAGCCAATGTGCATTTTGAATCCGGCCCATTCCAGCTCATTCCCGTTCATGGCGAACGACACCCCAGCAGGTTGAGTGATGTTGATCGGTTTCAGTCGATCATGGCGATAAAAGTCGGTCATGAAGCCGGGGAGATAGTTGTGCTGGTCGAGGGGGGTGGAAGTTCGCTGTCCATTCACGCGACGGACGTCCACGCTGAGGATCTCTTCCGTCTCGGTATCGACGACGACGGTGAAGTCAAGAGGATGCGCATATTGATTGTCGTAGGTGGAGTGGCGATAATACGGCAGTCCCTGCTGGAGTCGTCGTTCGAATCCCCATCGTTCGTCGATCCCGATAGCCCAGGCATCAAAGTACACGCGAGACATGTCGGTGATGCCAATCTCCCGACACACTTGGATGACACGGGGATCGGATCTGGCGATGCGTTCGGTGACATCCAGGTCTTCGAGCGTCAACGTCGGGAAGACATCCTTCACGTCCTTCCATGATTCAACCTTTCGCGAGGTAAGATTGACAATGACTTCAGCGACATTCGGCGTTCCTTGTTGCAAGACGATAGAGAAAGCACGACGATCCGGACGGGGACCGGAGTTGTTGCGGAAAGCAGCATAGTCGGCTTTCGTGGGCTCGTGCAGGGTGATGCAGTTGAATTTGAGGGGCTTCGAGTTGACATATTCACGGATGAGAGATGTGGCGATGGGGATTTCCTCGATGGAGAGGGGATCTGTTCATCAGCAGGTATCATAATGGAGTGATATCGGACATACCCAGAGGATGAGTGACTGTAGACACCTTAGCACAGCAGGAAGACATGTTGTGATGTGATGTTGATGTTGAAGATAGAAGAAGCGCATAGGCCGATATTTATATCTCCATCGGCAGGACATTCTCTTTCAGAAGGCTCTAATTCCATCAACATTTTAGCATCATCAATCTGAATACCTATCAACGATCAGCCAATCATATCTATCTGGTACAGTGGGTCAATCATGATAACACATGACCCACCCTTATCCAGCCAATGGCGTCACTTTGCGCCCTAGTGCGGGGGCCCCGTGATCATCTGATATGCTACTTAATCCATTCCCAAGAGGAAGTTTCTGGAGATAACCTCAATGATCTGGGTTTGAGGCTCGAGTATTCGGATATACCTTCTTCATAGACATGACGACCGTTTTTACAAACGGGCGCGTCTATGCCCCCACCAACGGCGACGAGTTTGTCTCTGCTTTCGTCGTTACCGACGAGTACATCACCCATGTTGGACAAAGTGACGATGATGAAGTCAGACATGCCGTGTCCAACGGTGGCAACGTGGTGGATCTAGATGGGACGATTGTGGTCCCGGGTTTTATCGATGCGCATGTTCATCTGCTTCAATTTGGGTTGGCGTTGCGCAAGTTGAATGTCCAGTCGTGTCAATCGTTGCAGTCGATTCGGGATGCTATTGCACAGTATGCCAAAGATAATCCACAGCTGAGTCGCATTTTATGTCGTGGTTGGATACCGACTCTTGGGGAGCAGCCACTGGCTATACATCTCGACGACCTGGACGAACAGAACCGTCCCATCTTCATCGAAGCAGGTGACTTTCACTCTTCTTGGTTGAATACATCTGCTCTCGACGAGCTGGATCTAGATAATCGACAGATCCCCTCTGGAGGAACAGTACATCGCGATGAAAATGGAAGACCATCCGGCCTACTCAGCGAAGAAGCATCGCTACTCATATCCTCCCCCTTCATCGTCCAAGTGGCTCCTATCAATGAGAAGATGCTCGCCATCCACGAAGCCGTCACAGCATACATTTCCACCGGCGTCACAGGCGTCGTGGATATGGCCATGGACGAATCAACCTGGGATGCACTATGCCACTATCGCCAAGAATACGGCTTCCCGTTCCACATCGCCATGCACTGGCTGATTCCACATTCAGAAGATAAGAAAAAGAACTTCACACACGTCAACCGGGCAATCGAGCTCCAGGAACAGGGCTACCATCCATCCACTTCTCCAGATTTCTGTATAGCCGGTATCAAAATCCTCAGCGATGGCGTTATCGACACCTGCACCGCTGCTCTGAAACAGCCATACACCAACGAAACACGCCTCGTCCCAACGATCTGGTCAGCCAACGCCCTCAACGAGGTAGTGGAATACGCCGACTCTGTGGGCGTACAAGTCGCCATCCACGCCATCGGCGATCAAGCCGTGCATCAAGCCATCAACGCCGTAGAAGCAGGTGGTACGCCCGGTCGACGACACCGGATTGAACATCTCGAACTCACCAGTCCAGAGGACGCAAAGCGATTAGGTGAATTGGGCATCACGGCTTCTGTTCAACCAGTCCACTCAGATCCTGTCTGGTCGACGAAATGGCCGGATATCATCGGCGAAGACAGACATAAACGAACATTTGCGTATAAAGATTTCCTAGACGGCGGTGCTCGTCTTGCGTTTGGGACAGATGTACCGACTGCTCCTCACTTGACGTTACCGAATATGTATATTTCCATGACGCGACGGTCTGCGTTTGATCCATCCAGTCCGTTGATGAATAACCCGCATTTCGCGTTGCCGTTGGCTGCCGCTGTTACTGCCGCCACATCCGGGGCTGCCGAGGCACGGTTTGCCGAAAAGTGGACGGGAAGCTTGAAAAGGGGCTTAAGAGCTGATTTTGTATTGTTAGATATGGAGTGGAACAAGGAGGATTTCATCAAAGGAAAGGTATTAGAGACATGGTCGAGGGGGAAGATGGTATACAAGGTTTAGAATAGCGATTGAATAAAGCATTGATATTAACTAAACTCGGACGGCTTTTTAATGAACCACTCTATCGTCTTTCTCAAACCATCCTCCATCTCGCTGCATTTCTTTCCTTCTCCATCCACGATGACATCCACCTTTGTCTGTCCTGTTACGTTGGCTACACTATCTGCCACCATTCCCGCTAACCCTTCTATAGATACCTTCACACTCTGTACATTAAACACCCCCTGCTCACAGGATCCATTCATAAGACCATACAGCTCAGCAGCAGCATCACCCACATACTGGAAACACTGCACAAGACCAGAATCACCAGAGAGACTAATCGACCTCCCCAGCAATGCGGCAGTAATGAAACTAGTCATCAGCGCATTGTCTGCTACAGTCATACGTGGTCCGTACGTGTTTGTCAGACCGACAACCAGGAACCCGTTTGGGTGGCATTGGATGGTATCCCATGATTCATCTGAAGGTCAGCATCGCACACTCAAGGCTAAAAGGCAACTCACCCATCGAACTAGCAAGTAAAACCCTCGCATGATGCCTTTTCGCAAACCGCATCAAGTACTCTACTTCCCTACCCGTCGTTGTACTCGACGGGAAATGATATATCTGATCGACAGCTGGAATATACGTCCATGCTGACTGCAGATTATGACTATAACAGTTAGTATCCATTTTCATATCAAGTGTAGACGGATATACCAAACAAGTTGAAATCGCGAATGCCCCGCCAAATGTCGGAGATTTTTCGGCAGACCTTTTTCGCTTGTGTCGACGCCCACAACGCGATGGCCTTGTTGGAGGAGATGATCGATGAGGTTGGAGGGGAGGAAGTTGGAGGCCTGGATATAATCATCAACATACTATATTTTATATCATAGGCAGGATAGCCATACCCCCGTCACGAGGATCTTTTTGCTCTGTGGGTTATATGAGGGGTTCATGGTGTACGGAATAGACTGTGGATGGTTGAGAAATATGGAGCAACGATAAGATGTTATTTTTATATTGTGAAGAGTTCGCTTGACTAGAGATAAATCCCTCATTCTGAAACTTCCTTTCAGGTTACACAAAATGCGGGTGGATGTGATATGTCACTTTCGTCACATATCTCGAGTAGCCCCTCATTTCAACCATCTACATCTACTGCTATAGGAGTTGATATCCCTTTTCTAGCCTTAATTTTCTTCAATTGAGATATTCTTAATAAATTCTTTGACAAACAATAGCATTCTCCTTTCGTTAAACACAATTGTATCGCAATTTAATAGCCAAATGTTATCAGTCCATGTGGATACATCTTGACCGCTTCTTCAGCTCGGATGCCGATCAATGAAGTTATTGAGTCTAGAACACCACACAGCCTAGTTTATGCATAGTCTTCTTGCTATAGAGTTCTCCATTTCTAGTCAATTCAATTGACCGCTATATATCCATTGCACTAATCATCCACTCAATCCCGCATTCTGATAAGCATCAGCCAACTCCTCCATGCCATGTTCCAGCATAAACTGTTTAAAGCTAACTGGCTTCACATGAGGATACTTGACGTTATCCAAATCCGCTTTCAGATAGGTCTGTCCATTGATGCAGTAGTATTGGTAGAACCTGTCTTGTTAGCAGTGTCAGATAGACTGGATGGGGAACCCACATGGCGAGATAAGCATAGATATTGCCAGGATCCTTCTTAAAGATGCCCTGCATGGTATTGTATAGATCGTTCTTTGAACCCAAGCGCTCAAGCTGAGGTTTTCGTCCGTACACCTCTTCAAAGTCATCGGCTATCTGACGAATACTTCTCCTATCACCCAGGACTATCATCGTCAGCCATATCCAGCACATAAAAGGTGAGAAACATACAATGCTGCAATCCGACTGCATTCTCATCCACCGCAACAGAGGCAACATATTCCGCTGCAGTCTCATAAGTAGTCGATTCCCACACTTCATCGCCGTCACCCCAATATCTCAACTTGAGTTCCTTCTCATCCCAGACTCCAAAATATCCACTCCAGAATGTTTCCATGAATGCGCCGATGAGAACATGCACACCAGCCACGTTATCTTTCGTGTCCAAGTATGCCTTGACAGCTTTCATGGGATCCTTGGCGGGATGATCTCCGTAGTTGAGTTTGGTAAAGTCAACGCAGTAATCACTCGCGATGTACCGGGGTACATTCTCAAGTGCGCACGCGTCGATGAGCAGTTTCTGCCCATTTTCCATGAGATTGTTATCGCCGAGGTAGCAGCAGATGACGACGGAGCAGGTTCGGACAAAGGTGCGGAGGGCGTCGAGGTCATCTGAGTTCCCTTGGATGGTGGTTACCCTTGGTGAAGAGCGTAGTGATTCTGGTAGTTTGGAGGGATTGCGGCAGAAGCCTCTGATGGTAGTGTTAGGATTGTTGAGGAGGTTTTTGACGATGAGGCTGGCGAATTTGCCGGTTATACCGGCGATGCCGACGGTGACCATTTTGATAGAATAGAGTTGTTGTGGAATGAAAGAAGCTTTATAGAACTCTGATGAATGCAAGTACCAGTCGGATGAACAGCGCCTTTTATAGATCCATTTGAGCATGATGAAGCATGATTATAGATCGATATTAACGTCATCAAAACGAGATATATGGTATGTCCAATCAGATCACTGGTAGAGAGTACTCCGGACCCAGTCCATGTCAAGCCGTCCAATCATGATGTACTTCTGATTTATAACTCGGAGCAGTATAAACCGTGTGCGATTGGTCAGTCTTTGAAGAATTAATAGGCTTGATTATATAGGTATCGATTAATAGTGTCATGCATAAAATGTTTCCCTCGATGGCCGCAAAACCTGCCTTGCGCTGAAGCCACAATGGAAAGTATTCGCTTCAATCTCCATCTCATCTGGCATAGGCATGGTCTCCCCCCACATGACCTCCTTCAAAGCCACCGTTTCCCTATCCTCACCGGGCGGAGTATGACATGCTGCACTGATAGCAGCGCTGCAACTCCCCGCCGCTGGCATTATAGATTTGAACCTCCTGCAACACGCCGGAACGAAGAGTGCCAAAACCATCAGAATACCCACAAGCAACGCTATAAAGATTGCAATTGGCGAATAGCCCAACGTGCTGGTGATGTTCTCGTCGGACCGGTGCTGGTTCAAATCGTATGGGACGACCTTGACGTAGAAGAGGCTCTGGGAGATCAACCAGTGCAGTGCAGCGTATGTAATCAGGAGCGGGATGCCATACTGATATGGTATACTCAGCCAATAGGTTGATCGTTGAGAACTTCCTTTTTTCGGCCATGAGACACGAAGAGGCTTCCTTTCTACCCCATACGAGCTGTATTCTGCCGCAGCTAGCATAGAGGTCACCACGCTGTTGTAGAAGTAGTAGCTGATGGTCACGATGAACTGTGGTGTGTTGGCAAGAACCACGTAGTTGATGATGGGTAAATTCTTGTAGCCCTCAACAAGGATGTTGACGTTTTCTGTGCCGAATCCCAGATTCCACCAGAACTTGACTGATGCAGTACCGACTGAGATACCACGGGAGGCCTCCCAGAGCATATAGCCCCCGGCAATAATACAAACACCACATCTGGAGGATTAGTTTCCGAAGTTTTCCTGATGGATATTACTTACAACGTGAGTGTCACGATCCCGCGTGTCGGGCTTACGGCTCGCACCCAGCGCTCTCTCCCTGGCAATCGTCTTGTGCGGGTGCGAGTCCTTGATTTCCACCCCCCGCGTACATTGGAGTTGTCCATCCAGCATCGTCCCACCGTTGTATCATCAGGCTTGGCCAGGAAAGATGCTACCGCGTCACCAACTGTCAGTAGAGGCTGTGGCCTGTGTCGATCGAGTCTAGCAGCTAGAAACATGGCAGTGACCTTTACAGCTGCCGTAATAATGACTGCAATACAGATAGGGGGGTTGTAAAGCAGCTCGCAACGTTCTGGCGTTTTGATGACCAGACATTCATGAGGGTCGGAGTCACTAGAATACTTTAACCCGCACGACAAACTATCTTTGAATCCGGTAATGTTGTCATAGCCTGAATTCCTGTTGATGTAGTCGTTGATTTGCTGAATAGTCCGCGGTTGGTTGGTTTTCAGCCAATCGCTCATAAACATTGCATCCAGACATGTTGACATATCAAGGTCACAGTCTGGCTGCGAAAAGTTGTACGCTGAATACGCAACTGACGTATCACCATGGGAAGCCGTAAAGGTCCAGGAAACGTTAGAAAACGTGTCCCCAGTTATACCTCGCGAGTTGAGAGCGGCTCCACGGTCCTTTTTCCAGGGAACAGCGCCACTTCCAGCATCGAGAATGGCACGGTCTCCCCCCTGACTGACTGTAAGTTTGTTCGAGAGAAAGACGATGGTGCCTATCCCAGAAGAGAATTCGACATTTGTAAGATCGAGGCATTCTTGTCGATTGCGTTTCTCATATGACCCCCGTGAAAGATCAGAAGTGAACTCATCCCAGTTGAGTCCACCAACAGACCCAAAGCACCTCTTCAGCCCAGGAGTAGTAAGATTTCCCATATCGTGGGGGTCCATGTCGCCTGGTGCAAGAACAACGCGGTACTGATTTGTCGCCTGTGAACCAAACACCGCCGAGTTATACATCAAGTGAAATGGCGTCGCAGTAATCAAAAGGACAAACCACAATGCAACTCGATAGGGACCAACAACAGATAGGTTTCCTGCACTGGGGACTCCGATATCCAGCCATTTGCCGCGCGCATGACGACGGTCGATGTCCTCCCTGGTCGGTGCGGCTAGTGTCTGCATGCAGTAATTGCTGGCGGCGAGAATGGTGGTGCTCAGAATGTTGATGATCAAGTGGAGGGCGACATTCCATCGTTTAGACACCGAGCAGCTGCCGTCGTAGATGATTTCAGAGCTGGAAAGGCCATTGTTGAGAGGATTCTTCGCTGCTCGTGCTCCTGCAATGCTGACAAGAATGACGTTGATGATCAACACGCCGACTGATAGGTTTGCACACATATAGACACCCCTGATCCAGTGTGGCTCTTTTTCTGGCTTCTTGTCAGATCTGTGGCTTTGTGATTCATCGCCGTCGGTGCTTTCATGTTGACTGTCGTTCCCATCAATCAATATGCCCTCCTCGGTATTATTTTCGTAATCTCTGGACAAATAAAATAAAGTAAGAATGTGCCTTGGCTCAGCATCGTGTAGTGCCTTCTAACCTCTGGCTGATATTTCCCGCTTTATGCGCTTCCTCTGTGTTCTGTGAGAAGACATTTCGAACTCCCTTATATCCTAACCAGGAGAAGAATGGCGTCCCCCAATTCTGTGGCCGAAACTTAGGTCCCATTGAAGCAGCAGTCCAACGGCAATCATGAAAGATATGAAAGATATTTGCAAACGAGATGGGATTTCAAGATGGGGTTAACCCACATTTTCAGCAAGGCTGGGATTTGACAGTGCCCAGGCACGGAGTACAAGGCTGTGGAATCTTGGTGGTGATTGGGGGCCAAATGCTGCATGTTTACCCCGCATGGGTCTTCTTGAAATCTGCATGGCCAGTCAATCAAGGGTTCAGCCTCGCACAGCCTCACCCTGGTTCTCGTTGGCTTTCTTTCCACTTAATATTGTTCAAAGCAAGCAGTGGCAGGGCTATGTTGTCTTGGCCGGGATGCATAGCGGAGGAAATTACTCTTAGTCATTCAGTAGATACTCTATGGGTATTGTCCTCGTTTATTTATGCTCTCGCTTCTATGCTGATTAAACATAAAGTCTGATAACTAGTCTATAGCAGCAACCACCCTAACAATCATACAAATACCAAGTACAGACACCCCAATCATAACCCATGGCAGGCGATTCTCAATCCGTGGTGAATCAGAGCTCAAAGCCACGAGTAAAGCTGTCGGTAGGCCGATTGCAAAAAGAAGAATATAGTGGAGGTACGCCCAGTAGACATCCAAAATAATCAAAACATAGATCACCTGGGAGACACAAACCATCAACATGATGCTCAGCATCAAAGCCTTCGAACGGTGGTTTGAGAGAATGTTGGCCGTAACTGGCAAAGCGAATATACTGAACTGGTGGACCTTCTCGAACCTTTCTCCCAGAGAGCCGATTGTAGATAGCACCAACAGGTTCAGGACGATTATCGAAACAGTCATGCCGAGTAGCAGAAGCCAGAGGGCGATATGCACGCGCAGGTTTTGAAGACAGCGCGAACAGATGTACCGGTCAGAATGTGATGCAGCTCGACAAGCACCTCCTTGTAGCCATTTTGTCTGGAGATGCTTCTGAATGCTGGTGTTTGCATAAACACTAGAAAGGCCTTCAAGGGCGTCGTGATGCAGATCTTTGAACTTCTGGTCTTCCATTTTCTCGCATAGGGATATCACTTGCTGGTAGCACTTTTCCTGGTCGGCCATGTTTGATGACTTCGGGTGGTCGGCTCGAAGAGTGCTGCACATCTGTGCGAAGCCTGGGGAAGAGACGGATGGACTGGCTGTTTTGAAGACGTTTGCAAGTCTATAAAGCTCGTAGGCATGCGTATACTGGTCTTTCAGAACCACCTTCCCAGACAGCAAGAGATTCACCAGGTGATTCGCGTGAGGGAGCTGTCGCTGGCAGACTTCTTGTGCCATTGGGGGCCCACGGAGCCTTGATGCTTGTGAAGTGATACAATCCAACATGATGGCGCCATAATCTGGACCATCAAAAGGCATCAAAGAGCCTACCAGCCAGGCATGCACACTCCTATTCAAGGTATAGCCCATTGCGATATGCGATTCATCTGGAATCGGCCCCTCCTCGGCAAAGCCATATGCGCGGAGAACCCCCATTGCGTCGTAGAAATCTGTATGGCTGATTCTGTCTGCGACCTTTGCATCCTGCACAATATCAAACCACATGTCACGGTGATAAAGAGCAGCCCATAGGAATAAAAGAACAGAGGCTGTTGGGTTCTTCTCCTTGATGCTTCGGAGAGAAATCAGGAAGGTGGATGCGAGGGTTTTGTCACCGTATGAGTGCATCTGAGAGATATTCTGGGCATTCGACAGAGCCTCCCTATGCAGCTTCAAATAGTGATCGCAGCTGATGGGCACGTTGCGGAGGAATGCTCCTGCGGTTGCCAATGCAAGTGGCAGTCCATCCAACTCATTGATCAATTCGTGCAATTGAGGATCTGCTCTAATTAGTACAAGAGGTCAATCAAGGAATGATGAGCAGAGATTCTCACCACTAGTTAGAGCCGACCGTCCCGACCCCTGACATACGATTTGGGCATTGTGGTCCATATCCTCAAGTTTTAAAACATGAATAGCTTCACCCAGTTCCAGATCAGACGTTCTCGTGGTGATGATAACATGACCCTGTCGCACATCCGGAAGCCACGAGTCTATCGAAAACCCCGTGCTTGGTTCATAATTGTCGAATATAAGCAGCCATCGATCATTACCTGGGCCGTTCAACCACTTCTTCACCCAATGCACGACAGCAATAGTATCGAAATCCTCGGCCATCTTCTCCAATTCCGTGGACGGATGATCCAGCGAAACAAGCCTTGCCATATTGACGAAACTCCTCTCAAGTTCCGCTTCATTCGTGGCATCAAGCCAGAACACCGCTGAGTAGGATTCATGGTGGCGCATGGTGTGTGCTAATGCGAGCTGAGTCTTCCCCATTCCCTCGATGCCATGTAAAACGACAGTCCTTTTCGAGTCATTCTGAAGTCCCGTGTGAATCGCATTCAATTCGTCTTCTCGGCCCACAAAAAACGAGTGGTGCGGGAGGTTGTCTGAGTTGAATTCAACGGGAAAGCCCCCGTTGGGGATTTCATTTTTGTGTGGCATTGTGATGTCCAAATATAATCGACGCCTCTTGGGAGATGTGAACGGTTGAGGAGTTTTACAGAGTGATGTTGTTTGTTACTTGGGATTGGGAGGCTGTGCAAGGCTGGCATTGCTTATGGCCCCATGCTGAGTCATATCCTAAACTATATCTTATAAGGATGTGTGATATTCATAAGGAGTGGATTAAATAGTCGAATAATATAGTCTCCATATTTAAAGTAATTGTACTTAGGTACTGCTTCAACTGCAGCCTATATCATGTGGCAAACAAGCGGATGCTTATCTCATCTAACATCATAACTTCACCGATGATACGTGTTCATCAACCTCATCAAAATGCCAAAACAGTCTGATTTCGGTAGTTATGGCCGCAATTCGCATATTCCAGCTGTATGCACCCATCTGGATACAATTGAAGCAGATCTAACTAGTACAGTGCACAGAATGTCGAGCACGAAAAGCCAAGGTTGATCCTCCATAGCCTTCTGGAATACATTTCTAACAAACCCAGTGCTCGAAAGGAAATCCATGTGTGCAATGTAAAAGCCAGAATAAAACATGCATGTATCCAACAAAGCCGGTCAGGACGCCTTTAACGAGGCAGTAAGTATCACAGACTCTTCTAGTAAAGCGTTGGCTGATCATGCAGACATCTCACGGCCGTCGAGACACGGCTGCATATGCTGGAAACAGCTCTGGGGAAGCTATTCCCAAATGGAGAGATGGAGGCTATCACTCGGTCGTTACTTGAAGATGATATGGAACCTCAATCTAGGGTTTCTGGGTCATCTGAAGATATGCTTCAGGATATCATTGGAGATGATGCACGACTTCCATCGCTGGATGCATTGCTGCCGGCAGATGGAGGGATGAACCAGCTATCTATTCCAACAGGGTCTGTTGAAGATGAAAAGGTTCTGCTTGATTCATACTTTCAACACTACCACACTCTCAACCCATTCATCCACGAAGCTACATTCAAAGCAGAATACGCAAAGCAAATCCCAATCACACATCCAAACGCATGGCCAATTCTCACCAACACCATACTTGCCATCGGCGCATGGACACTACATCAGAGCAACACAGACAAGACATACTACTCGATCGCCAAACAGCATCTCCAACAGATCCCCATGTTCGAACAGGGCAATATCACCATGGTCCAGGCATTACTTCTGCTAAACGACTACGCCCACAAACAAGGAAGTCCAGACGAGAGCTGGCAGTATATGGGTACTGCACTGCGGATGGCGATTAGCTTGAATCTGCATTCTGAAGAGGCGAATTCTGGCTTCAGTTCTCTGGATCAGGAGATTCGACGGAGAGTCTGGTGGACTGTGTATTGTTTCGAGAGCTGTTCGACAAAGATATATGGGCGGCCACTGCTACTCCCTGAGGATAGGTTGATCACTGTCAGGCCGGTGTCGAATGTTATAGATGCCGATACACTTATCCCCACAGACAGTCCAACGATATATTCTGGCCTCATCCAGCAATCGAGTTACCACCGCATGGCAAACAATATCTACCGTCGTCTTCTCTCCAGTACAATCATCACAGGACAGGATATCCATGACCTCGAACAAACAATCAACAACTGGCATGATGAATCACCATTATGTATTCAACCTAACATCAACCCCGTACCAGATTGGTATACCATAGCCCGCAACCGACAAATGCTATGTGATAGAAGCCTACGACTTCTCATTCATCGACCATTACTCCTACAGTGGCTAGAAAAGCGACAGCTCAACATCACCGAACACGAATACGAGAACGAACGACATTGTCGAGTCCAGGGCCTCGACATCGCCCGTACAACCATCGACCTCATAACAAGCCTTATCATGAATGGAGAGTACTCACGACTCACCCTCTCCTTCACACTGTACGTCCCCCATACCTATACATCTATACACAATACTAATAAACAGATACGCCCTCTTCCACGCCCTCCTCGTCCCAGTTATCCACCTAAAAGCCTCCCCCTCCTCTCCCACCTCAATATCCTGTATCCAAGATATCGACAAGGTAAAACGCATCCTTCCCTACTTCCCCATCAAGGAGGATGCGCTATCGCTCTACTTTCTCGTTATGCTGAATCGGCTGTGTTCGATTGCTTCCCGTGCTGGCGATGAGAGGGGGCCGCTCAAACCGGGTGAGTTGCGGATGTCGTCGAATAATATCTTTGGGAATGAAGAGTTGGCAGTGCTGGAGAGGGAGATGAGGAGGAAGGATGAGGTGGACTTTTCGGAGTGGGTGGAGAAGTAGATAGATGTTTGAATATCTTCATTCCGGGATAGAGATTGATGACGTCATCTGTTCCTAGGATAAAAGGTATTTGCCCATCTAAGATTGTAGAAAATTAGGCATTAATAATAGTATCAAGCTAATAAGTGTGATAGACAAGCTTTCGCCCCCAAAGCGACGGCGGATTTATGCAGCTGGAGTTAACATAAAGCCGATCTTCTCCGTGTATCTCCCTATAAAACCAGTGCATCCACCTTTCAACCATCAAACAATATCATCCATACACACTACAAAATGATCCCCCTAATAACCCTCGAGGAACACTACTCCTCCCGGAAAATCACCCAATCAACCCCCGAGACAAGCGCTCTATACGCAACATTTCCACCCCACCTCAACGCCAAACTCGAAAATCTCGATGACGAGCGTGTGAACGATCTCGACAAAGGGAATGTAGCTGTGCAGGTTATATCCCACGGGCCAGGCGATTTCCCACCTCCCCTCTGTATAACAGCGAATGATGATCTCGCGACTGCTGTTTCGAAACATCCGACGAGGTTAGCTGGGTTCGCGATGTTGCCTATGGCTGAGCCGGTTGCTGCTGCGGAGGAGTTGGAAAGGTGTGTGAGACAGCTAGGGTTCGTGGGCGCGTTGGTGGAGAATCATCTCAACGGGCAATTTTACGATGATGAGCGGTTCTGGTGTGTTTTTGCGAAAGCGGAGGAGTTGGATGTGCCGATTTATATCCACCCCACGTTCGCAGCAGAGGACATGATGGAGCATTATAAAGGGAACTATCCCGACTCCGTTGCGATGGCGCTGAGTGCCTTTGGCTGGTCATGGCATACAGAGACAGGATTGCATATTCTGCGCCTCTTCGCGAGTGGCGTGTTTGATCGATTTCCGAAATTGAAAATCATCATCGGACATATGGGTGAGATGTTACCGTTTCAAATTGACCGGATCTATGCAGTTTCCGAGCGATGGGGGAAGAAGCGTGGGTTGAGGGAGGTGTGGAGGGAGAATATCTGGATTACGACGAGTGGGATGTTTTCGCTGGCGCCGTTGGCGTGTCTCTTGCAGACGACGAGCGTCGAGCATGTCCTGTATAGCGTCGACTATCCGTTTTCGACAAACGAGAGGGGATTGCAGTTTTTCAGGGAGATTGAGGAGAGTGGGCTGATTCAGGGGAGGGAGTTGGAGTTGTTTGCGTATAAGAATGCGGAGAATCTGCTTGGTCTTAAAGCAGAATGATATAGATATTGAATAGATATAAATGTACAATGCATTTTGATCATAATTCATCAGTCCATCGCATGCCCGATTCTGGCGACATCCCACCATCGCTGCCGTACTCGTGCTCGTTCTTCGGGCGTGACTTCGCCCGATTCTTCAGATCGTTCTTGGATGTCCATTCCTAGCATTTCGATCCGTTCTCTATCCCAGAACCAGATGCCCAGTTTTCGTAATGATAGAAAGGCAGTGACGTGCCTCTCGTCCTCGGTCTGCGGGTTGATATCCGTCCGCAGACTCCAGATATAATACGCCGATCCGCCTAGATTCGCCCAGGACGGAGGGCGCGATTTGAACAGATCTCGGCCTGAGTTGTCAGGCACGGGAGCCATGGTCCATTCTGCGTGGATGGGCAGTGATCGCGCAGATGGTAGAGGGATGATATCTGATGGAGCGGCGGATTCCGTCCCCATGGACGATATACAGCACGCCATGCAGAGGATTTCCTCTTCAATCCAGCAATACGACGACCCGACAGTCTCGTAATACTCGGATATTCGCGAAGGCTGCGCAGCATCAAATTTCACATGCAAGTCCCAGAAAAGCTGCAGATACCACAGCGCGCGATGCACGCGATACTCCTCCATCCACGACAGCGGCTCTTCAGGCGGATACGGCGCCGGCGTGGTTGGCTCCAGCCGCGTCTGGAGATGCTGTATTCGATTCAACAGCTTGCGCAGACACGCACAGGCCAGCTGCTGAATATTCGCCGCGACACTCACCATCTCTATCAACACGGGCGACGGCAGCTTCAACCCCGCCAATGCAATTCCGTCATTGGCGTTCATCCACGCAACAAACTCCTGCATCGTTCGCCCATCGCGCACATGGCCCCGGACCAGCGCGACCGAGCGAAACAGTCGATGCAGGTTAAACGAGGTGCCCGGGTACGCCCTCAGCACGTCCTCCAGCACGTAGCCGCCATGGTGGGCGAAGACACGCGCGGCGCGGTCAGAGGCTAGCAGCAGGCGGTGGAGGGCGAGAAAATCGGGGAGGGCGTGGAGGATCTTCAGGAGGATCTCCGTGGGGAGAAAGGAGAAGAGGTCCATTTCACGACATTATTGAGGCTCTTGGATGGATGGGGAAGGCGACCACGATTATCGTGGCGATTTGAATGGTTGTTGTCGTTGAGAGAAAAGATGCGAGAGTGGAGATGCGGGGTTTCCATTTTTAGCAGAGTTTTCTGTCATTCTAAAAGGCACTTATATCTTTTTATTATCATTTTATCTATTATCTATATTCTATATTTTTATAAAATATTATACAGAACTAACAATAACTAGCAACAGCCCATCTTCATGTACCACATCTTCCAAGGTAAATAAATCTCTGCTCCGTCTGCTCAATACTCCCCGCCATCGGAGGTGTATCTCCGCTCGGGTGATGAAGATAAATTATATGCATGTTCAGTGCTCTCTCGTTCAATGCTTGGGTCTAGACAGTACTGATTGTGTGAGATCTAATTCTCATGAACTATCATCTACTCAACTGCCGATTCTTCTCATGGCAGATTCAGACACCAAGGCCCCTCAGGTATATAGATGATGATGATGAGGGTTCAAAAGACCAACTATATGCACATCCTCTTCGGTGCCATGTTCCTTTTCCTCTATCAAGGCTGGTACTGCAGCAGCGCCATCTGCCTCGGCCTCTTCTGGTGGCTGATGGTATACATTGCCCACAACGCCGGCCACCTCGCCATCACACACCACTACACCATCGACAGCGTGATCGTGGAAGCACAATCACAACATCCACCATGTCATCACGCATCCCCCGTCGGTTTAATCTGCATATCCAGTCCTTTATCTTCCTAATCCAAGGCCAAGGTCCAAAAGGTATTTCATGGTGGAATCGTCGGCAGGCTGCGATTCTGGCCAAGTGTCCGTGGACAATTGCGAGTAGGGGAGATATTTTTCATGGTCATTGATTAGTGGATGTTTATATAAATGTCTATTATATCTGTTGGTTGTATAGAAGAATGAGCTAGGTCACTTGACTGCATGAGTCATGCTGTTTAAAATGCACCCAAACACAATCAACCTCGCGTTTTCTCAATCAACCACAATGAAGTCGATATACAGATCCATCTATCCAAGATCAATAATAAGACCATTATCTCTCCGCCCATACCATGGGCTACTCACGCGTCATTCCCCCTGGAAAGGCCTGTCAAGGACACAGCAATCCCGCTTAACATCCACCACCAACCCAGCCATCCAACCAGACCATCACTATCTCTTCAGCTACACCAGCGGCCGCTGGCTCTGGAACGAGCCCCAGCGCCTGCTGGAACGCTACACCCCGTTCAACGTCCCAGAGCTCCAGGCCATCGCAGCAGCTTCCATCAACGCGAAACACTGCACATCCATCACCAAAATCGGCGAAGGCAGCTCCCACAAAGCCTTTCGCTTGGTAATGGATGATGGACGGGCGGTGGTGGCGCGTATACCGATGGGTGTTTCGGGCACGAGGTTCTACGGGACTGCGTCAGAGGTTGCGACGATGGAGTTTGTGAGAGTTGTGCTGGGGATTCCTGTTCCGCGGGTGTATGCGTGGGATGCGTGTGAGAATCCGGTTGGGGTGGAGTATGTTATTATGGAGGAAGTGAGGGGGAGACAGTTGGCGATTGAATGGGATGGTATGAAGCCTGATGGGAAGCTTAGTATCATGACGCAGATGGTGGATGTTGAGGCGAAGCTTGCTTCGTTGAGGTTTACTCAGTATGTATGTCTCTATTGTTTTCGGCTTACTGACGATTCAGTTATGGGAATATCTACTTCAGAGATGCAGTGCAAGACGCAGTGCCAGCTGAGATTGTCGGCGATGTATCCGATGAGATCAAGAAAATGGTATACGAAAGGTTCAGCATCGGGCCAGTTGCCAATCGAGAATTCTGGAATAAACAACGATCAACGATGGACATCGATCGTGGTCCTTGTAAGTATATCAATACCATGAGTGAGCATTGCTGACCATCAGGGACAAACCCCCTCGACTATCTCCTATCCATCGCGAGAAAGGAAATCGCATGGATAAAGCAATACGCAACTCCCAAACAACCAGACGATCCAAGCATAATATGCCCAGCGCAGAATGATCCTTCTGCACACATCAACCTCCTCGAGAAATACATACAAGTGGCACCTTCATTACTCGACGTTGAAAATAAAGACCTTACTCGTCCCACTCTCTGGCATCCAAATGCCCATTCCCCAAACATATTCGTCGAAGGGGATAACATCACCGGTCTGATCGACTGGCAGGGAGCATGGGTAGGACCTTTATTCCTCGAAGTTCGACCGTGGAAGGTAGCGGATCACAACGGTGAAGTGCGCTTTGAACGACCCGATGATTTCGATCAGCTGAATGAGGAAAAACAAGCAGAGATTAAGACGCAAATCGCAAAATCTACATTGTGTAGATTATATCTCATGACGACGCAGGCGAAAACACCGGATCTGGCTGATGCGTTCGTGATGGATCATGGCAAGACGCGACGATATCCGGTTCTTTTTGCTGGTGATTCGTGGGATGGTGATATTCTTATGTTTCGAGAGTCGCTGATTAAGATCCAACGGTATGTTGCTACCTATCTATAAAAAGAATCAATCTGACAATCTAGGTACTGGTATGAACTCGGTGTTGACGGACCCTGTCCTATCCATTTCAGCGAGGAAGAGATAGAAAACCACCTGAAAGAAGGCGATGGATTCAACGAGATCCAAGATCTCTTTCAAGCATTGGAAAAAGTGGTGCAGCGAGACGGATGGACATTTCCGGATACCTACGATACTGCAGTGGAGTTATTCGAAGAATTCAAGCGGTTCGGATATGAAGAGGCAGACAAGGAGAATGACAGAGACGAGTTTAAGAGAATCCTGCGATGGATTGAATTAGGCAGGTAGATATTGTATAATAAATGACATTCTCTCCTTAGACAGCCTTACCGGGAATGAGCCTTGTATAATTGGCAGTTAGATAGTAACCACCAACGGAATATTGCAATGCCACTATGATCATCGTGGGGTCCAACCGATCGAGTGGCAGTGTAAATAAGCGCTGTTTATCCATAATTTGCTGGGCACTTGTCTTGGCATGATCAGATAGGATATGATATTCCGCACAGCCAAACCTGATAGAAAGGCTGTGCTGGAGACGCGTGGTGATCGGCAATGGTATATGTCCTTTTTGGGAAATTGGTACTAACAACAGGCACAGAAGGATTCATCCTGGCTGTGCGGAGAAACACATATATCAAACATCTTGCTTCTTCATTTTCATCTTAATTTCCATTTCATCTACTTCAATCAAAATGCCATCCTACATCCAGAAACGAACATGGGTCCTCTCGCTCGTCCTCCGAGCAGCAGCCTTTTTGCTTAATGCAATCGGCATCGTGCTTACAACCCTCACAACACTCACCATCATCCAGCTGATCCTGGTATGTATAGTATGTCTCCACCATCTGAACCCCACTAACAGCCCAGTTCGGTGTCGTGGCGATATGGTCCCTCGTTGAATTCATCCTCCTCTGCTGCAAACGCACCAACCACCCCGTCATCAACATCGTCTTCGATTCCCTGTCCGTCCTCATCCTTGTCGCTTTCGGCATCATTACAGTACTTGGCGTAAGCTATGTTGTGCACCATTCAAGTACAGTGAACTGGGCGTTTGCGGTCTTCATTATTGGGATTGTGTGTATCTTTCTGGCTGCGTATGTCTTCCATCCTTTTGATATTGGTGGACTATACTGACAAAACAGCGTGTTGCATATCGTCCTCCTCGTCCGAGCGAGTCTCCATCTGCGAGATAGACGGCGTGAAGGGAGGAAGTTGGCTTGGGAGTCTCGGCAGATGCACATGGGTGGGATGACTTCCAACGGAGGATATATATGATGAGGTTATGATATACGAAAAGTAATGGGTAGCGTTAATCTGATTATGTTGGTTCTGTTTCATGTAAATCCAGTCAACCTTGCCCAGTCAACCTTGTCAAGTCAGCCTTGTCGACTCAGCCTTGCCGTTTACTTTAAACAGCATAGATTGTCCAGAGATGCCAAGTGATGATCACTTTATGTCTCATTCGGAGGTTGTATGTCGGAGAATTTTCGGATCATTCTCCGTCAAACTCCATACATTCAGTATGGTTTTTTTCGTCTGAGAGGTAGATATTCTATAATAGACAGAGTAAGTTATTCAATTGCAATAGAGAGGCAATCGAAAGTGAATACTAATTCTATCTTGACAGCCAGATGTATTGTCAATTCACTTATCATCATCATCATCTCTTGGCATGTCTGAGATTGAAACGCACATTCGTGATGTTGAACAGTGGATACAGGGTCTTTGTGGAGAATGCTCGGTGTTTGTCCGTCTACACTCTACAGGCATTGCTTGACTTAAATCTCCGTATGTTTATATCTATATAAGTGGTAATTGCTTTATTCTATCAGAGTATCATCCACCTGCTATTCTTCTATCACAAAGTATCATCTACAATGCCCTCCACCACCATCCAGCAACGACGATGGATTATCTCCCTCATTTTGAGGGTTGCTGCCTTCACTCTTAATCTCATCGGTATCATCATGCTCGCATCCTCGAGAATTGCAGCCATCCAGACCATCCTCGTATGTTGACCTTACCTTCCATCTACACCTATACTAACAGATGTATGTATAGTTCGCCGTCGTGGCAATCTGGTCCCTCGTCGAACTCATCCTCCTCGTCCGGAAACGCACAAACCATCCAGTCATTAGTATTGCACTCGATGTATGCTCTGTCGTGGTTCTCGTCCTGTTCGGTATCTCTGTGATCGGTCTCATCCCGGCACGTGGTGGTACTGCGGCTCGGGCTTTGGGTTCCATTGGTGCTGTGCTGGTGTTTTGTGCTGCGTATGCTGCCTGTCCTCGCCATAAGAATTATATATATACTAACTATAATAGGGTATTTCACATTGCCCTCTTCGTACGATCGTGTTTGTATCTTCGGGCAAAACGCCGGGAAGCGAAGAAAGTGGGCTGGGAGAGGGAGATGGGTGATCGTAACTGATCTTATTCATATATGGCTATGATAGTATTAGCAGCTCTTTGGATGCTGCATTGCATGCTTCATCATCGCTTTGAGTTTCTCTCCATCAATCTCATTCACATACGTCACGTTGCGGATATTCGGGGGCATCAGCGATTTCTGATAAACGTGGATGTTGCCGTAATTCGGGCTTCCGAATGCCACGTCCACGTCGAGATAGGCTGCCATCTTGTTAGTTTTTTAAGAATATAGAGATCGAGATTTGTAACATACCTGTAGTAGTATTGATAGCAATAGAAGGATCAACCATCAACGCAGCAGCAGTCTCATCCCAGAATGGAAATTCAGTCCCGTAGTGATCGTGGAAGAGCTTCGTATATGGATTCTTGACTTGATATACTTCATCCAGAAACTCCTGCGTTGATTGGACTTGGTTCGCGACGTTTCCAGCGATGGTGATATTGGGAAAAGAGGCTGTTAATGCGATCTTTGCGGCTTCGGGGTCGATCATCAGGTTTATCTACTCATTAGCATACTTCAGCTATACAGGGAGGTGACTTACATCCGAATTTATATCAGCTTGCATAAAATCCCCCGTCACCTGCAGCATATTCACATCCACATACCCACCCATAATGACCAACTCCTTCGCCAACGACGCAAACTGCGCATCCATCCGCACAGCCAGCGCAACATTCGTCAACGCGCCAGCCGAGTAGATCGATACCTGCCCTGGGTACTTCCTCACCATATCCACCATGAACGCAGCTGCATTCGTCGACTTGCTCACAGCCGTTGTGGGATACCCCTCTACAAAGGCCGCTTTGACAATCCGGTTCGGATTACCAGATGTCGGGCCATTTCCTGCTTCTTCGAAAGTGCGGTTTTCCGGTGCAAACGCGCCTTGCCAGGGAATGATCCCGTGGATGGCTTCCCAGGCTTGGAAACGTTCAGGCGTGTTGATGAGTGGGTAGGTGGCGCCTTCGTAGACGGGGATGCAGGTGAGGTTGCCGACTTCGAGGTTGGCGAGGGCGTGGTAGGCGCATTGGCGTTGCCAGGTGTTGGCGGTGTCTGATTCATCTGTCAGATGGATGGTTATAATTATGGAGGTGGTATTACCAGAAACTAATCCCAGAACTTCCATGCCTCCATCGAGGGCGAGGAGAAAAGGTATGAAGCTGATTGCAGACCAGTCGTTGTCCACAATGGCATATCTTTTCTCTGGCTGGGCGTGGATGCCCAGTGCCAGAGTGAGAAGTAAAGATATTGAGAGAATGCCCATTTTGTCTATCTTTGGTAGTGACAATGCATTTCAAACGCAGGGCATGGTCTCAATTTATACCTTATGCGGAGTAGATAGTCACCATCCATCCCGTCCGATTTAATTACCCTAGTTGATAGTCTGGACTAGATAACTATACGATGTAGCTGTCGACGATAATAGCCCCGCTTACTATACCCGTCTGGGGAGGTCTTTGCGGTCGATAACAACAATCGGCAGGGAATTTGTGTACTATTTGTAATGAGTTCGATAAGTTAGATTGCATCGAATATTCCATGCTGAATCACCCCGCATCTGCAGAGGGGAAATGCAGGTACAACCGGAAACCGCCGATATGCTTCAAGTACCCAAAACAGCCAGTCATTGCCCTGGTGAGATTGGGTGGCAATTCGCCCGTTGATAGGCTGTACTATACCGCTACTCCATGCAATGGTCTAATCACCAAGCAATCCGTGATCATACACGGCGCCTCGTGAAGATAGCTGGTTTTAGTAGTAAAATAGCCATTATGCAAAGTTTCACTGATGCCAATGCAAAGGATGCATCCTACACACCAGGGTGATATTAAACAGTTGCTTTTTTTATCATCAACAACTCAGTTATATCACATTAATCACGCAAAGAATACATGATCTCCGTCCTCACCGTATACTTGACTCCCCTAAACACCGGATCCCCCCCATGCATCAGGTCATTCTGCTGAAACACCAACACCGACCCCGTCTTAGGAAACACCCGAACCTTCGTCTCCTCGTCCTCAAAGCACGGGATAAACGACGTTGCGCCACCGAGTAGTTCCCCCGATTTATCCAGATTAGCGTCATCTGTCCCCGCCACGGTTTTGCTCGCCTCTTCCAGCTCGGTTAGATCTTGCTCGCCCTCGCCGTGGAGATATAGCTGGATGGTGTAGTATGAGCATTCCTTGCGGTCGGGGGTTGTATACCGCCCGTCCCAGTGCGGTCTGAAATACTCGCCTCCCTCGTACTTGAGGAAGCGGAGTCGTTCGTTCAGACGGGTGAGGGTGTATGTTTTTCCTCGGCCTTGGAGGCCAGTTACGCGGGGTTTATTGTCGATTTTATCAATCTCGAATTTTCTCAGAAAAGGCATTAGCCGTTGAAGCAGCTTGTCAGCGATGTCTGGCGCGTCGTAGATGATACGCCCGCAGTTCCGCGTGTCTGTTGCGAGCACCTGTCGTCCGCCGCCGACGTTGATCATTGCGCGTTCCCATGTTGGTGTTGGCGAGGAGGGGGTGATGGTTGATGATTCTGCCAGCTGGATGAGCTCGTTGCATTCAGATTCTGTGAGGATGTTGTCGATGACGGCCGCGAAGAGATTGTTGTATTTTGGGATTGAGGGGGTGGTGGTGGTAAAGTCGATTATGTGGGCTGATGCGGTGCGTGGTGCTTGTCGAGGGAGGAATTTGGCGAATTGGGCTGGATTCATTTTGATGGTTTGTTTGATGATGGTGATGCTGATGTTGATGTGAGGTGGTGGTGGATTTATAACGCTGGCTTTTGGTGTTGGCAAGCGCGCAGCACAGCCCCGCCATCAGGCGACAGTCTATATATAACAGTCGTGATATCATTGGATGTAAGGTTAACATATACTGGATTTAACATAAACGAGTCTATCAGGTATATCAAATGATTATGTTACCAAAACCAACGCCGTCGACCACTTCTGCTTGATATCAACCACACACTTTTCAACAGTAGTCGGGATATCCAAATCCCCCTCATTAAACGGTGCGGGTATCTCAAATGCCAATTCCAAAGCCCTCAACTTCTTCAGATGAGGAAGAAGTCGTGAAATCTCGCTGACAACGTCTGAATTCACCGTCGCGTTCGATCGGACAGCCAGAGACTCGAGCGTGTCAGCGTGGTTATGCAACGCTAGCATCATGTCGCCGGTAATTAACATTGGTGGACAGTCCTCATCCTCATGGAGGAGTTCCACCTGGCGAAGAGGATTCATCTTTCCCACCACTCCAGGGGTGAACGCTAGATCGCGCATAAAATGGAATGTCCCTGTAACATTTCGGAAATCATCGCGTGCATAGCGCCGGAGTGCCAATGTATCCAGGTGCTTCATGTTTTGCAGGATGTCCAGCGTTTTGTCTGGACTTGTGATTGACGGCCCGGGCAGTCGCAGCGCGCGTAGCTGCGTGAAAAGACGAAGGAAGCTGATCGGGATCACGCCAGAACTGAAGGCCAACTCGCGTAGATGCGGCCATGCGTTGGCGGCCATTTCAAGCATCAGTAGTTGGTGGTGATTGTACCGGCCCGTAAACGCTTTCTCCAAGCCCCCATTCAGCACGAGGGAGGCAATCTGGACGTTCTTGAACATACAAAGCGCCTGCCAGGTCGCTTCAAGCGGGCGTGAACTTTTCCACGCCCCATCCGCTTCGATCTCGTCGTTCCGCATCCAGTCGTCTAGCGAAGTCTCAAAGCCCTCGGCCAGATCGACATAGCGCTGCTTCCACTCAGCCAGTGTGTTGGCTGTTGGCACTGAGGTTGAAGCATGCTGAATCCTGTATTCCATGGGATGTGGAATTTCCTTGTATGCAGCCATGAATTTCGCCCACCAGTTGGCATGGCATTCGATATGGATTTCCTTGATGAATTGCCCCAACCCAGTCGGAGTCCGCGATGCCCAGTCGATGAAATCTTCCATGCTCTTGAAGAATCGGGGTGTCTTGAGCAGGATAGGCCAGACGTCGTTGCGGGTTTGATGGCAGACATCGAGAAGATGGAAACCGGCAGACGGTGTCTGGAAGATGAGATCATAAATCGGGAAGCGGATTTCTGGGGGGAGAGATATGAAGAGGGGGTGATTTGAAGACATCTTATCTCTCTGGTTGATGGTTCTGCGAGTTGATAAGCTTGTTGGATTCGGATTTGGTGAGTTGTTTATTTGAGGATGGAGGGGTTGTGAAGTTGATTACTCACCTTTCTGCCATCTGATTAACCCCACACAATAACAATTTGAAGCTATTCAGCTACTTTTTCTATCTGGTTAGCTATTATCTTACTATTTAAACATCTAGTTATATTTTCATTATAAGAGTATTCTGTGATTATAAATATAGGATGGATATTGCATTTATACAGCTGACATTGGATATATACCAAATAAGCCAGTTGATGGATCTTCATTTTCACCTAATGGGGGAGGTTGGGATGGTGGAGGTGGATACGATACCCTCAGCTTCTTTTCCTTGTATTCAATCACGCATTTCTCAACCGTAAATGGGATATTCAATTCCTCGTTCTTCATCGGGCGGTTTGTCTGAAAGCACAACTCCAATACCTTCAGCTTCGTTAAACGAGGCAGCAGTTCGCCTAATGCTGGAACCACACTTGGTTCTACTAATCGACGTGGTGGTAAACCGCAACGAGGATAACTGGGTGAAATGCCGCAGAAAGTCAAGAGCCATCGGCCCTGCCGTAAAGCACAATTCGCGGATTTCAGGCCGTGTATTAGCGATCATCTTGAGGAATTGATGAAACTCATAATGCGGATCGGGGAATTACAGTATCCAAGCCTGCGGATCACTGGATTGCGATTCGTCTCCATCCAGATCAAGTGAGATTCGTTGCAGGTTTTTAAAGGCCGAAAAGGCCGCCCAGGTGGCTGTGATCGGACAGGTGTCGACGGCGTTGTAATCCAACTCTCTCCACGATTCGGGATCATTCGATAGACTCTCTTGGTCTGTTATATCTTGCCCTGATATCTGCATCCATCGCTGCCTCCACCCTTCCGGTGTCGTGGCCGTCGTCAGCCGTGGAGATATTGGTTCTTCTTCAAGCCCGGTAGGTATTTCGCCATACCACGCGCTGATTCTGTCCCACCAGGGTGCTGGCCAGCCAATGTGGATGTCTTGAATGTACTTTCGTACATATGGGGGGACCCGAGATGCCCATTCAACAAAGTCCCCTAGACCCTCGAAGGATCGTGGTCTTTGAAGCAGGAAGGCTGATTATCACCTCCCTGCGTGTTTGGTGGCAGACATAGAGAAGACTGTCACCTGCAGAGGGCTCTTCACATACAAATTGATCAATTGGAAGCTGGACCTCTGCAGGAAGAGAGAGAGGAATTGAAGGCGTTCCATCTTGATGATGATGTTGGGTTGTTGTTTTGTTGATGTTGCGTTGCATCATGAAGTCGTGGGGCGCGACAATGGGCGGGGAAAAGTTCGCGAATCCCCACCATCACTCCAACCCATCATATCCAGCATCAATAATCATTACCCAATATCAGATAGTATCAAATATCCTATCGTAGTTAGCATACCCAGGCTGTGCACTTCAGCTGCCGCAGTCAGTCATCCTGATCACTGCAGCCTTGCTGTGGCAACGACTCATAAAAACCCATCGTCGCCCTTTCACCTCTCATCACCACCATGGTTACCCAACAGTCGACCAACGCTACAGGTAAGCTCAAAGAACGATAATATCATCAATATACTAATCTGGAAATGACAGCCATCTGGCTCGGCCACAACTGGATGCAACTGTTCCTCGCCTCCTGGGTGAGCAGAAATAATCCCCCCGACACCCCTGTCTCCCAACTCAAGGTATGCATATCCACCAAAAGAAAGAACATTTATTAATATAATAAAGCACATCTACACAAATATCGAAACAGCTCTCCCCTTTCCAGATCTCTGCCGCATCCTGGCCCTGAAGTACCGTTTCCCCGGTTGCGGAAACACACCACAGGAAGATCTGTATCTATTCCTAGGCAGAGTCTACGAGGAATCTCCCCAGCTTGGCTCCCAGAAACTAGATAATGTCCAGTTGATGCTGGATCAATATCTCAGCCAAAGAACGTGGAAGCCGTCGGTGGCTTCTACGCCGATGGTCTCGTCGACGCCGCTGGCTTCGACCCCGTTGACGGCGCCGTCGCTGTATAGTACCCCGCCTGCGAATGTGCTAGATCAATCTAGTGCGTTACAGACGGTTAGGGAGGAGGCTGCTCGGAGTGTTAGTGGCAGTGCCAGTGTCAGTGGGAGTGTGAGCGCGAGTGTTAGTGCTGGCCCAGCATCTTTACCGGAGCTACCTAGCGATCTTGCCAGGTTTACATCGTCGCTCAAAGCACGAGGAGATGTGGAAGGCGTCAAGCCAGTTTATGAAGAGGTTATGCTGAGAGAAACACCACCAGACTGGCAGTCGATTGGGAATTACAACGGCATCACAGGGGTTGGGAGGGGAACGACCAAGAAGGAGGCGAGGCATTTGGCATCGAGGGAGATTTGGAATAGTTTATAGACTGATTGGTCATTGGAGTTGTGGATCCAGAGCTGGCTTGCAGTATTTATATATCCTGGCGATAATGCTATTGCTGCCTTGAATTCAGTCCATGTCCAGTCGTAACCTCTGCCAATGCATATCGAGGCTTTTTGATACCATCTGGATTCGGTATCCAGCAATCTCATCACGGCGACATTTCGGAGCAATTGCACGATGTTTGATTTCATCTTGTCTTTCGCGTCTCGTTCTATCCGTCTCATGCATCGATCGACGCGTCTATCGCATTCTCCATTGCCATCGAAGTACCAACAGTTTCTCTGGGGGACATCTCAGAGAGTCTACCATTCTCTGCCTTTCAGTTCCTGTCTTTCGTGTCTCGATGAATCCTGGTCTGGCGATAAGACGGCCACATCCAATTTGCCGCTGTGCCTGTCCAACCCGTTCGGTGGAGCAAATTTGTACGACTCCGGATATGGTTTGATGCGGTTTGTCTGGTTTTTATTAAGAATCATTAGCACTCATCGACAATTGAGAAAATACACTTACGAAACCTGTTTTTAATCTGTGCAAGCTTCGTTTTGTAAGTCCCGACAGGTGTGTATGTCCGTTCGACGGAAGGATATTCATCCACTGTCAAAGGATAGACTATCAGTATTGATGCCAGTGGACCGGATGTATTGTATACCTTTGAAAGAAGCCAGCCATTTGACCTGAAGATTTCCATAATTTCTCCTTTCTCCAACATGAGTTGCCTTCTGATGCAGTTGAAGTTGTTCAAATGAAGGCCAAACTGGCATGCACTTGGATGAATCTTGGGCCATCATAGGGGTTTAGAACCCATCCATTTCTATAGACCATATTTGGAAAATCTTCTAGTGAAGAGATTGCTGATGAATGCTCAGATGTAGCCAGTGCTGTCTGTCTTTGATGGTGTATAAAAGATACCAGGATATATATACCGTCAAGGCAAAGCAACAGGTTTTATATAATAACGACCCATTATACATCAAGCTCATGAAAATAAATGCAAGTCTAAGTTCGAGATCCGAATTGGGCTGCATTTATATCTGGCTGGATACGGCCAATGAATAAATACGTATAGTAGCCATGATAGTATAGATGAATGAGTATTCTAGTCAATATATGCAGGATATATTATTAACTATTACTATATGTGCCTTCACTGTTATATTCAATGATTGCCATGTATTTCGTAGAGATCTCTATGTATCAGACAATATCGAATCGAGTCGAGTCAATCATTCTTCCCTTTATCGCATAATTGAGTATATGACTGTTCCGTTCGTGTTAGCGATACCCGAAATAACAAGGAGTAGACATACTATTGGAGTGAAACCTCGATGGACATATGAGGTGGTATCAATATCCGTGGGTCGAATATATCCAATTCTATCCATCATCAGCACAATCCATCAACACCATCAATCTCAAACATACCTTGATTCTTCAAGATTACCACCTTCTCCGCCCCCCTCCCATACCCCCTCCCATTCTCCCCATTCCTCCCATTCCACCCATCCCTCCTCCTCCTCCCCCCATACCTCCCATACCACCCATACCCCCCATTCTTCCTCCTCCCATCCCAAATCCGCCACCTCCACCACCACCACCGAATCCTCCATGGTGCATCCGTCCACCGCCCATTGAGTTCATGGGCATTCCTCCGCCTGATGAGTAGCGCGAGCCTGGGCCCATACCCATTCCACCGCCGCCCATTCCACCCATTCCGCCCATTCCGCCCATCATGGGCCGACGGCGGCGTCCACCACCGAGGAGAGAGAAGCAGAGGCCCATTTTGATTGAGATATGGGGTTTATGTGAGTGGTTTGGGTAATAGATTGATTGATTTGATTGATTGGTTTGATTGAGAATTATGTTGAAGATTGGTGGATATATACTGTTCAAGTCATGTCGTCATATTCAACAATCCAAACGTGGATGAATCATCGACCTTCATAGGAACTAGATAAGATAACTAATAATGATATTTGAAATCCACCTCTCTATCGCCCGACTGCACGCGTCGCGTATCCTCTTTCTCGCCCCGCGCAATCATCTCCTTCTCGGCATTTTCCCGCCGAACGTACCACGCATGCAGCACGACCACGACCTGCGCCACGACTAACGAGGCCATCGAGAACGAATTACCCAGAACATATGGTGACTCGCGGTAGACTTGTCCTGCTACGATTCCTGCCATGTTTCCGATCGTTTGTTGCATGCCGATGGCGAAGGCGCGGCGTTGTTGGGGCGCAAAGTTGACGTTTAGCCAGCCGACGTTGATGCCGACGCTGGTGTAGCAGGCGACTCCGCAGAGGAAGGTAGCGAAGTATTTGACTTGGTTTGAGGAGACGGCGAGGAGGAGGATGTACCCGATGATGCCGAATACGTTGGCGCACAAGATGAACTGCATTCGTTAGTATCTTGGTTTCCGTTTTTGGATAATGATGAAACATACCACTGCAAATTTCGAGTATCGATCTGCAGCCCACGCCACGCAGATAAAGACGAACGCTGCCCAGAAATACACCGGCACGGTAAGCACATTGCTCATCAGCGAGTTATATCCGATACTCTGCAGGATAGTGGGCAAGAACGTGCTGAACCCGTACAACAGGATATCCTGGCAGAATTGAGTAATCGCGCTGAGGATCAACTTCGGATCAGTCGCGGCGATTCGAATCTCTTCCCAGCTAAACTCCTCGCTACCCATGTACTTGCGACGCTGTTCGTTTCGCACACGCATCATCCATTTCTCTTCGTCGCTGAGAAAGTACGCATTTTCGGGGTCGTTGGGAAGACCGAACCAGATGAGAAAGGCGCAGATAATGCTGAACAGTCCTTCGATGATATAGACCCATCTCCAGCCAGCTTTGCCTCCAACTCCATCCATGTGGAGAAGTCCGTATGCTAACAATCCTCCAAATGCACCTGCGATCGCGCCGCAACTCAGCAAGTATGATACGCGCTTCGTCTGCTCTTCTCTCCGGTAAACCATTGTCAAGTAAAGATTCAGGCATGGGAAAAGACCCGCTTCGCAAGCCCCGAGAATAAGACGCGTTGCGTACAACGCAGCGACGTTATGGATAAATCCAGTAAAAATGGTCGCTATCGACCAGACCACGCATAGGCCGGCGAGAATGTTGCGAGGTGTCAGCTTCTTCATGAGAACCGCCCATGGCGATTCCAGAAGAACATATGTCACGTAGAAGATGGAAACAGCAGTTGAGAACTCGCTCGGAGATGCGCCGATGTCCTCGGGCATATTTGCGACTTTCACATTTCCTGTTCCCATTAGTCTTATCTTCACCACAACACATCAAGATGCATACCTATGTTCGACCGATCCAAAAAGCAAGTGAGATACGTCAACATGATAATTGGAATAAAAGCCAAGTCCAACTTGAGAAGAAGCTTCTGCTCCTTCTTGGGGTCGAGGACCACATCATCGGCCTCGTGGATACTCTTTCGCTCCGATTGAGCTGGGTCAATTCCTGTTTCCATTATAATTATTTGGTCGGTTTCTTAGAATGCGGACAGGACATGACAGCGGGCGTCGAGTTTAAGACCCATCCTGACAGGGACAGCATCGCCAGATAACAATGCGGAGTCGAGTGGATCCATCCCCATCAATTATCAGAACTCTCCAACGTCAAGAACGTTTATCGAGTATTCTTTCCGTAATAGAAATGCCCGATAGCCCAATCGTTCTGTATCTATGTTATCGGAATGCTGGACCGCCAGCAACACGTGTCGGCCCGATGGTCGTGATAAGCGGTGGAGATGGACTGAGATAGGAAATGATACGAGCGACGATAGGAGTTTTAGGCCTGCTTTATCTCGGCAATTCAAGGACGCTTGATATCCCATTCGACGAGCATCCGACGATCGCTGATTGCAGAATGCGGGGTATAATCTCCTCGGCCGCTCCCCAGACTGTCGGGAAGTGGGCTCCGATGATATGGGGTACAGGTTATAGATGCTGGTGATCCAGTCCATGAACGGGCTATATCCACGACGAATGCCATAACCCTATCGCCGTCATCATGGGAAGCATTGCCGTCGAAAGCAGCGCATCCTCGCCAGCCCATCACGCCCGTCTCCTCAGCAGACAGAACCATATCACCAACACGGCTGGCCTCGCACCGGGCTATCTCCAAGCCAATCTTCTCATCCTCCCGTCCAAACATGCACAAGACTTTCACAATCTCTGTCTCCGAAACCCTGTTTCCTGTCCGCTCTTGGGAATCACTCTAAACGGTGATCCCCATTCAGTCCGTCCAAAAGGATGTATCAAATCCGCCGATTTTGACATCCGCACCGACTTTCCCGCGTATCGCGTTTACAAGAATGGGAAATTCGTCAAGAACCGTCGAGACCTCACTGATGTCTGGACATCGGATTATGTCGGGTTTCTAATCGGCTGTTCGTTTTCATTTGAGGATGCTCTAGCCGCTGCTGGCTTGCAGCCTCGTCATCAGAAAACCGGAACCATTGTTGCCATGTATCGATCCAACATTCCCCTTCTCCCGGCAGGCGTATTCACCGGCGGTAAATGTATCGTATCGATGAGACCATATAAGCCAGAAGATATCGAGCGGGTCCGGGAAGTGACCAGGCCATTCTTATCGACACATGGTGAACCAGTAGCATGGGGCTGGGATGGAGCAAAGGAGTTAGGCATTGAGAATATTGGAAGTCCGGACTTTGGCGAGCCGCAGGTCTTTGAGGATGGTGAGATTCCGGTGTTCTGGGCTTGCGGAGTGACGCCTCAGATGGCTGTTGAGTCTGCTGGAGACAAGCTCGATGGGCTTGTCTTTTCCCATGAACCAGGTAACATGCTGGTGACTGACTGGACGATTGATGATCTCGAAAGGTTGAAGGGAAGCATCTAATGACGTTAAGGCAGAGGCGTTGGGACTGTTGCTGCCCTTGCCCTCGCTTCCCTTTCTGGCCTAGTCGCACAAACAGCGACATTTCTCTTTCCTGCTTTTGAATAGCTTCACCTTTTAATCAATGTTCAATATCATTTTCTTCTATCCCATTCCCAGCAAACCTAATCCTGTTGATCCTCTGAATGCATCCTCTTTCCCGACGGTGCAAAATGCTGGAACCTCCTATTGATGACCTCTGCTAGTGTCTTTGCTGCAGAGACATCCAGCTGCTATGGGATATTCTTCGACCAAATCGCAATTTCGAACTTCATCCAGAACGATGCATCGACCGGGTATATAAACACCGACGACTCGGCTCCACATCGGTTCACGGCTATGATCAAAGTCCGCTGCGTAAGCGGCTGCGGAGCATTGGGTACATTTCTATGCAACTATTTTGATGCTTAAATTGTCTGGCACAAGGGATTTTTGTAGATCTTGGACAGTTATGAATACTTGTTACACTCGGGGACTCCGAGGTCAGCTGAGACAAGCACGGGCACATATATTTAGTTACCGCCTCGTATCGGCAGGTTTATGACTGCTACAGCTAAACGATTCATCGTTACCCCAGCTATATCAGACATTATGACATCTACATCTACTCCTGGCAGCAATACCCTGCCAGTAGATCTATCCAAATATCCCAAACTATCCCACGAACAAGCCGGCCACCTCCGCCACTTCTACAACCTCAGCGCAGCCATCGATGGAGACTGGCCACACATGGGCTCACAAGAGCCCGCGCAGGAATTCCTCGACGCATACCGGTACCAACTCGCCACAATGGCCTATGCAGCTGGAGTCACCCACTACCACCGCATGCCGGCGATGCGCGGACTCTTCAAACCGCTGATCCGTCGGCTAATTCACAAAATGCTCCGCCGTGAGGTTTGGGGATACTGGTATCTTACCTCGCAGTCTGGGATCCGTCTTGATCCTGATCTGAAGGAGTTGAGGAAACCCTGGGCGGATCCGGTCGTCAGGGAGAATATCATGTATAGTGGCCATCTGTTGTTGATGACGAGTCTATACGGTATGTTGTTCGACGATGATGAGTTTGAGAAACCCGGTAGTTTGGTCTTTCGCTGGGACCCGCTGTTTTGGGGGATGGGATCTGAGGAGTTTTCCTATGATAATCGAAGCTTGCAGGGAGCTATCATTGCGGAGATGGAACGGAATAACTGGGTGGGAGTGTGTTGTGAGCCGAATTTGGTCTTTGTTGCTTGTAATCAGTTTCCGGTATGTTTGGCCCAAGCATGTTTTTGGGGATTTGTACTGATCGTATTAGATTATTGCGATGCGATACAATGATGTCCGAGACGGTACTAATGTGGTAGAGGACATTCTTGGGAAATATACGGCTGCATTAGAGAAACACAACATGATCTCCCGCAACGATCTATACAAAGACTGGGTGAGCGTTAAACAAGGCCACGCAGCTATTCCAAAGAATATCGGATTCACCGCATGGTAAGAACCCTTTCATTTGGGCCTTGCATCCATACTCATCCCATCCAGGGCGGCCGCCTTCATGAATACCTGGAACTCCGAATTCGTCAAGTCCGGCTTCACCAATCACGCAGTAGGCTTCATCACAAACATCGACGGCGAAATCGAACTCCAACACCCCATGATAGCAGGCGCATACCGGGCAATCACCACACAATCCCCCAATCAATCTAAATCCCAATCTCAAATCCTCCACCAAGCACGCGAATACTACACCCAAAACAAACCCACCACCCACTTCCCCTACAAAGAGCCCACATTCGGCTACGTCGCAAAATGGCTTTCCGAACTAGGCAAAACGACAGAGCTATCCGGACTCCTCGCCTACGCGGATAACCACCTCCACCCGACTTGGGAAAACGGGGGCCTTTATTACCCTCGCAACGACGCGGCGACGGATCACCAAGGACGCTGGACTCATATGGATCCATTCTCTGGGAATGCGGCGATTGGGTATGCGAGGTTGAATGTGGAGAATGGGCAGAAGAAGATGTGGGATTCGCCGTGGACGAGGGAGGTTCTTGGGGAGAGGCCTTGGGTGGATGGGATTGAGTACTCGATGGGTGTTGATGCTTTGAGGGGGGTTTGGGATGATGAGGTCGACGCTATGGTTGTTACGCTGAGGGAGTGGGCTGGTAGAGGTGTTGGGGTGGATTTTAAGGTTAAGAATCTTTCCTTTGGGCGATGGGCTGTTTATCAACGTCATGGAGGAACTGTGACTCGTGATGTTGTTGAAGGACGTGAGGTCCAGGTGAAGGCGAAGGCCGACGCAAGTGAAGAAGTTGACGTTGTGGTTATCAAGGCCAACTAGTCATGATTTGCTTATACTGCACTTGTATAGCTCTTGGGTGTCAAGCATGTTACAGCCTGCGTCATCCTCTCAACATATTCAATATAGGTTTACCAAGCAACTAGAAACAGTCCTTCATCATGCTCGATAGCTCCCCACCATAATCAAACATATACTCCCCATTCGGCATTCTAGACCCATACTGCCACAGTCCTGGATCATCCAGGGTCGGTGGTTGCGTCCCCATCGGTTGTGTGCCCATGCCCATAATCTGGTTTTCGATATTCCCCACAGCTTCAAACCACTCCATCAGTTCCTGTGTCATTTGTGCCCCGTCCTGCGGCGTATGACTCTGGATACTGGATGCAGGGGCATGGTCCAATGAATCCACCGTATTATTATCCCGCGTTTCGTGGTTGTGGTTTCTCTCTTCATGATGTTTCTGCAATCCTACTTGAGGTGCCAGTTTCCTGAGGCTTTTGATTGATTTCCATAGCCGGCGAGAGATGTAAGATTTTGTAGAGAAGCCTTTGACGAGTTCAAGTGCCATTACAAATTCCTCCTTGCAGCGATGGCTGAACTGCCCGGGGGCTTGTGCGACGGCCAAAAAGAGCACTGCAAGAGCAGAGACAAGAAACCAGTTAAATGTGACTTGCTGCAGCTTGTAGATATCCGACGTATCATTCAAATGTGCGATAAACCGAATCGTGTCCTTGGCGATCTCGACCACGGTTTCCGACTCGGAGATGTATCGCATGATATGAGAGGCTGTATGTAGAACAGGTCGGTGAATCAACATCCGCAACTGATTTCCTCGCAGGTACAACAAGGATCGTAGCCGACGAATGCTACGAGTATCTTTCGACTGCTCCGCGCCTAGATCGTCAAGTTGCAGAGATCTCGGCATTCCATTCGCCCATCGCAAAACTTGCCAATCCAGGTAGTTCATCTCATCCTTCTTAATCTCATTGCTGTTGTTGAATGCCGATATGAACTTCCACACTTTGGCCGCAATCCGACTGTAGCGAATCATCACTTGCAAATACGGCGTTTTCTCCTCCGGCTCGGGCAACCACGGATCAATGTCGGTGTCTTCGAGGGAGAACGGCATCCCCGTCCCAAACGACCACCTGATGTTGAGTATGTATATAGACCAGAATAGTCGCAGCACTCTTTCCCTCCCCGCCTCCATGATAGCCGGCTGGGTCAGTGTTTCGCGACGATGCAACCCCTTTTCAAGACACATGCGCTCAACGGTCCCAATCGTCCGCCACGCCAATGTTTCTTCGTCCATCTGGAAGTAAAAGATAGACTAACACAGTTAGACCATAATCATCGCACCACGCTCACGTCATATACTTACGATCAATGTCAGAAAGATGATGCTTTTAATCTCCGGCGGTCCCCAGACACAATTATCAGCCACCTCTCGCACACTCCCAAACAATCTCATAGCCAGCTCACTACTTCCGCTGCCCTCCGCAGTCAACGCGCATGCAAACACCAATCGCAGAATATCGACATCGCCACTCTCCAATCCATCGACATTCCCCTGCAATGGAGACCACGAAACCGTATCCATAGGCCCGTAGAGAATATCCACCTGGCGCAATAACTCCTGTAAATCCAACACGGGATACATGACCCCCATCTCCTCCTCATAAACCCGACACAGTCGAACCGCTTCCGTCTTCTGAATCGTCCACAACGGATCACCCGTTCGAGGTTCCAACTCCTGGTCCGGCGATGAAGGCGAAGGCACCGGCGACGGTTCCTGCGTCATATCCCCATCCTCCTCGCCAATTTCATTGCGTTCAACAATCCCGCGTCTTTGTAAACTCGTCTTGGCCAAATCGAAACTAAACGCCGAGGTGGTCGGGCCTTGGAAGGTCAATTCTCGAGCGGAGGATAGTCGGCGAAAGGGGCGCTGCGTGGTCAAAGACTGCGTTGTCGCTTCGGATCGTGTCGCTGCTGGCCCCGTCACGCCGCTGTTGGTCAAAGCATGCACGGTAGCCGTCAACATGGTGATCTGCTCCTGCATCGCGCCCATTTGTTCGAATAATCGCTCGAAATTCCTATTCAATTCACCCCATCGTCAATATCCGCTCGAGTACGCTGTATAATCTAATCCACTCAATCACTCACTGCTGATCACCCATGCCACTCTCCGACCGGGCATTCTCCGCGTAAACACATCCAACTCGTTGACGACCACATCGCTGACACGGCGTTTCTCCATTACACTTGATCTTGCGTCGTTTGCACTCATTGCTGTAGTATCATTCATAAGCAGTAAGCACATATTCCCCCTTGCACATATCTAACAATCCTGTGCGCAGCTCTTATGCAACCCACCATGCTTTGGCTATGTATTTCCGCCTTCTCTTCCGCGGTCGGCTCTGCGGGTCGTCTTCATCGACAGGGGGGTTTCGCCAGTCGTCTGCAATCGGCGATATCTCGAGTTCGTCCATGTGTGAGATTCGGCTAAGGGTATTTCGATTGATAATTGATTCGAGGGGAAATGAGGAATGTGGCGGTAGAAGCTTGCCTGGGGTGGGTTTGTTGGGGAAATGTCAGTGTCAAGCAGCCTCGGAGTGCGGGGATTCCGCGCTTTTCCTCGGGTGCGTTTGGCAAATCCCGGTGCAGCGATTAGTTACGACTATTACTTCATGGCTTGGGCATAAGGGGCAGTAGTTATGATGTAGGTACTTTTTACTAAGTTAGCTCGAGGATGATCTTTGCCAGAAAAATATTAAAATCAATTATTGACAAGTTAACTATTCACACTCATATAATGCTCTATCCAATCTATAAACAAGTTTCACCAATCATTGCTTCTTCCACTTCTTGACCCGGACACAGTAATACAACAAAACCGCAACGGCAATATCAAAGGCGATATAGACCAAGAAAATTCCAAAGTTTCGCCACCGGTCACCCCAGTAGATCCACGAGGAGGCCAAGAATTGATCGGCAGAGGTCAACGAACAGTACTCACACGCCGAGGTGGCATTGAAATCTTTCAGAGATCCCGGTGCCAGTTCGAGGAATTTGCCCATATACTCTCCACACGTCTGTCCAGAAGGGGGATTAAAGACAGCCATCTCGGCGCTAGAGCACTCGACAGGCCGTCCAGACATCATGGTGCCTGCCAATCCCGCCACCCAGTAGGTGAAGGGGGAGACGCGGTACATGAAGATCCAGAATCCAGGGAGAGCATTCGGGACTTGCATGACACCGTTAAAGGTGAGGGCCAGGCAGAATAGGAGATTGACGACGGCACCTCCAGTCTCAGCATCGGGTAAGGCGGCAATGACCAAGTGGGCAAAGGTACTAGCATAAACAAAGAACTCAAGACAATACAAGAGAGCAAGGCCCTGACGTTCAGAATCCTGAATGCCGTTGACTGCGTAGTAGTAGCATGCGAAGACGAGAAGACCCATCATCATTTGATAGGGGACTTCTACGACGATGTTTGCCATCATAAAAGCTTTCCACGAGTATGCCTTGCTCGGCCGTTCACGGATTTCGTAGAGGCCTCGTTGGGTGAGGAAGAGAGGCATGATCTGTTGCACTAGCGACGAGAAGATGGCACACACCATGAACAAGGAGAAAATCACGTTCTGCATGCCCTGCATGGAATTGTCGGAGTTGAAGAACGAGAAACCAACGAACAAACCGGCGCAGATACCCAACAGCATCTTGGCCATCACATAGTCTGGCATGCGCCAGTATTGTTGGAAGACACGGCCAGTGACAATGGGAAGCTGCTTGATCAATGGCATTGCAAACTCCTCAGTTTCACGCGGGTCCTTAGGGGAATTGTCAACATGGCCTTTGCGAGATTCATGGATTCGATCAATCTCGGTCTGGACTCCACCGGCTTCAGGGCTCCCCTTCCATACATCAAACCAAGATTCGCCCTGAGGGTTTGTCCCAGCGTTGACAATCTCCAACATGTATTCGGCTGGATTCTCGTCATCTCCACAGGGTCTGGCACCGTGGGCCTCGAAGTATTCCAGGAGTGTGCTCGAGTTTTCACCAATCGGTCCGAAGTAGACAGTCTTACCACCCCGGGCCAGGAAAAGGAGCTGATCAAACTCTTGGAAGAGGATTGCGCTAGGCTGGTGAATTGTACACAAGACGGCCTGTCCAGCATCGGCGAGTTTTCGTAGGAACGAACAGATAGCCCAGGAACTTTGGGAATCCAAACCACTTGAAGGAGTCAGTAAAGCGACAAATGAAACATGAATAGAAAACTCTTACCTAGTAGGCTCATCCAAGAACAGAAGCAGTTGAGGCTTGGCTGCTAATTCAACACCGATAGTGAGGAGCTTTCTCTGCTCGACATTGAGACCTTGACCAGGCACACCAACAACGGCTTCCGCAAAGTCTTCCATGCTGAGCATTTTGATAACCTCTTCAACATACTCGAACTTTTCTTGCTTCGACACAGATTCTGGTTGACGTAACAGGGCACTGAATCGGAGACTCTCTCGAACGGTAGCTGTCTCCAAGTGAAGGTCTTGCTGTTGGACGTAGCCGGTCTTTCTTTGGAAACTGGGATCCAGTGGTGTGCCATTGACAAACATGTCTCCAGTGATAACACCCATCTGAGTTCGGTGGGCCAGGACATCAAGAAGTGTTGTTTTACCTGCTCCACTGACACCCATAAGAGCTGTCAGAGTTCCCGGCTTGACCCATCCAGAGACATGGTCCAACAACCGACGAGGTTCGCCCTTGATTTCAATGTCGTAAACCACATCGCGCCAAGTGAAGATATCCGTTTGTGGCGCCATTCGCAAATCATCCTCTCCTGCGGAGCTGTCGACCACAGTAGAGGCAGAAGCGGGTGGCTGTCCCTTTTCTTCATCTTCCAATTTCCCATGGCCGCCTTTCAATTCGGCGGGCTCGTGGCCTCGACGGAACACTAGAACCTCAGCTGTACTCGTGGTCGATGAATTCAGCTCCGTTGCGATAAAGTAAATGGTCATGAATCCGACGAGGAAGGCAATCAAGATACCAAAGTTCCTCCACACGTGCGAGTAGGTGTAATTGTAGCTGGCCAAAATATAATTATCGCCACTAACAGTGCGCTGTCCCGCAACGGCTCCAGTTTGAGAACAGATAAATGAATCTCCGAATAAAGAAGGATATGCGGGGATAAACTGCGAGCATGTGAAATCACGACCGTGGAACTCGTTCGCTATAAGAAGTTCGAAAGCGTAAAATATAGGATCTAGTCAAAGGTCAGTCTCAGTCTTTGAGATAAGAAATTCACAACACTTACTAAGATAGTGAATCCATTTGAACCATGGGTGCATATATGGCAGAGGCACGACGAATCCAGTATACACGACAAGAGCCAGGATGAGAATACCAGCTAAAGTCATCGCTTGCGATATAGTCTTGGTGATTGCGGCCATCGTTCGAAACACAGCACTCATCACAAACATGATGATGAACATGATGAGGAAGAAGATGAAAAATTGAGACGGTTCACGACGAAGACCAACCATGAAGTAAAGGATGACGTTGAACGCAATAGCCATGAGGAATTTAACCGGTATATCACTGACCACACCTGCAATAGCTTCTGTCGATGGATGGTAAAAGGCGTAAGATGCGTGTTTCTCAACAATGGGACGTTGGGAATACAAGCTGTTGATCTCAGTCATAGCAGTGAGGGCATTAAGGAGGACGGCGAAGAACAGGGCAGCACCCTTAGATTGGAATCCGGCGGTTGCATCTGGCGTGCCATAAAAGACAGACCCGATGATCAATGCCATGATGGTGTTTGCGACGAAGGTTGTAACAGTAGAGGTTCTCTCATTCCAGACACGTTGGTAGGCACGTTTGGTGTTTAGCTTGATCTGCATCGGAACGCTGATGAGGTACGGGGAGGCATCGCGAGTATGGTCAGCTTGCCTGTTCCGTTTGTCTTCTTGGAACTGTTGGAGCATATCTCCTCCAAGCGGGTATGTCTCTTCATAGCCGGCCATTTCCTTCAGGAGATATTGGTATTCGGAAGACTGCTGCCATCGCGCTTCAAACTCAGCTGGTGTCCGGGGAACCATGGTTGCCATCTCTGGGCGGGATTGGCGTTCAGAGGGGTTCGTAAGGCTGGTGAGGAAGTCGCCAGTGGTCTGGCGTTGCGGGCAAATCCATCCCTGACGCTCGAAGTAGGCTTTGGCGTTTTTGGCGGAGCCATAGTAGATCTGTCGTCCTTCGTACAAGAGCACAACCTTGTCGAAGAGATCGTAGATACCCTGACTAGCCTGGTAGATGGCAACTGCATGAGAAGCTCCACCGAGGTCTGCAATCAAACGAAGCGACTCGACAAACTTCAATGCTGTTGCAGAATCCAGACCTCGAGTAGAATTGTCCCAGGCCGATACTGTCGCGCCAGAAAGGGCCATCTCCGCCAAACTGACACGCTTGCGTTCACCTCCAGACACACCACGAACGATATCGTTGCCGACTTTGGTGTTGTAGGTATGGCTCAGGCCGAAAATAGCCATAATGACTTGAGTGATGGTCTTTGCGTATTCGGCGCGGGACATGCCCTTGAGTCGTTGGGCGGGGGTACGCACCGCGGCGGCGAATTCCAAGGTTTGTCCAACAGTCAAGTGGGGAAAATGTTTATCGACTTCTTGGTTGTACACGACCTCGCCCTTGAATTCCTTGCTCATTTTCTCTTGAGGGATACCATTGTAGTGAACGACCGATTCGTTGTCCAAGCTCAAGCCATGCAATTCTCCGCAAAGAGTCTTGAGGAAGGTACTGCAACCCGCTCCAGGACGTCCCAGAACGAGAAGCAGCTCTCCACTCTTGATCACACCGTCGAACTTGTTCAGGATTGTCTTGGGGGGCTTCGAACCGAACGGCATCGCCTCACGTAGCCGAAAAGGCGCCATAAGTAAATCGGTCATGGTCGACTGCAGCTGCAAGGCAGCGCCGGTTCCCGTCACACGGAGGTTCCTGAAAAGAATACCAGAAGTCTTGGACTTGATTCCATCCTGACTCAAGCTATCAATGACCTTTCGAACCCACTTGTAGTGATCAAAGTCCTTGCTGGCGGGGTCGAGGGCGGGGTCATCTTCTGGAATGTCGACCAAGGTGTGGGTTCGAGTGACGGGTTCATCTTGGTGATTGGAATAGGCACTCGAGCGTTTCCGGGAGATCTGGCTTGCAATACGGGTCAGGGCGTGTTGGTCTTCTTCCGAGATCGATGCACGTTTGCCGGCGGAGGTAACTCTGTGGACGGTCTCGAAAGGATTGGCGGCGTTTTGGTCGTCGTCTTTTCCATTTTCTTTTTCCTGTTCGTATTTGGAAAAGTAGTCGACGGGCTCATCGGGGTTCTTTTCCCACGACGCCATGGTGGGCAGCAAGATGCTGTAAGAAGGGGACGGTTTGGCGAATCAGTACCAAAATGGAGGGAAGAGTATATTAATCAACGAGAGTGGTTGAACAACATAAAGAAAGGGATAGGGAGGGATGCTGATTGAACGAAAGAATGAGGGAGGGGATAATTATTGATGAAAAAGAGAAATCACATCCACAGCCAGGCCTGCAGCAGCAGACCGGGCATATATACCACATCACATCCGACTGTTTAGTTTTTTGTCCCCAGATCGTTCTATAGGGATGATCGGCGCTTTGTCAGCGGAAGCCAGCTCGGAAGCCTCCAAACCCTTCTGCCGGATAACTTTTTTCGATTATTTTTTCTGCGGTGGAGCCAAGTGGCAATCATTATTGGCATTCGCAGCGACCTGACATCCGTTCCGGTGGGCTTAGCTTGTCAGATACCCTGGCCGTGGTTCAGTTCGCTCTACGTACCTAGTTATGCCATCCTTCGTGATCCATCGGGATCGCCGGCGATGGATTGGATCTTCGGAGGATCGGGGCTTGCACTGTTTGTCCCGGAGGCGGAAATCATCCAGTCCGATTTGATACTGGCATTAATGCATGGACTGCGTGTTAGGATGATGATGTCAAGATTTGTTTTGATCTCAGACTGAATCAGAATTAAAATTCTCTTGGGCATCAGGTACAGTAAGACATAGGGCTGCTACAAACACGCCAACCCGCTAATATGGGCCAACGCCAGGGAAAGGTTCAATAGTTACAGAATCATTGGAAAAGAGCAAATTAGACGACGGTATTGACGTGTTATCTATCAGCAGGCTACCACTCTCTCCGTATGTCCTCCGTAGAGAAGGGGGGGGGAATAGTACATATCATGGAGATCCGCTGCAAGGTTTGACGATTTGCGACAGATCTAGCCTGTATCAGCGTGGATGGTCTGAATCAGACCAGCAAATATGCAAGCCACGATGCAATAAATTGGTAAAGATAGACTCTTGGGCTGTCAAAACGGTCCACTTCATTCACTAATCACTGATCAAGGTCCACTCGCTGTTCAAGTTGCTCCGTTGACCGTTCGCTGTTCCCCTAAATCCAACCCAAACGGAATTCGGGGCTTTGGACGGGTATCCAGAGCTGAAGGAGCCGAGGGAAGTGTAGCTATTGCCACGGCTAAATTAGAGGGTTGTTACAGGTTTGTTTCATAAAATGTAGGGTCGTGGCTGGGGAGTTGCAGAGTGAGTCTGGTGGAAATAACGCTGCAGGGGGTGTGCATAGGCGGTCTGGCCGACTGCCATCCATGGTCGGCCTACAGGGCAGAACCGGCCGGGCTGGGCTCTATCCGCATCCGAGTTATGAATTCACTGCATTGGGATTGTTCAACATGATTTGATAATAATGCATACTTTTTGTTGGAAACTTGGAATGGTAAACTTTGATTAAAATCTAAATCTCACTCGCATAATAAGAAAATATCAGAGTGCAATCATAGCACAGGCTGTGCAACCGAAAGTTATATATACATCACACCGTAAAAGTAGAATTTGATTTTTTGCCATCCCTTGGATCCCTCATGAAACTCAAAAGCCAAACTGAACTTATAGATCCTTCGTTCGCTCATCACTCTCGGCAATCCATTGCTGCAGCTTCTCAGCGTCACGAGGCTTGAAGCCCACTTTGAAGGGCTTGGGCTCCGTAGTCAATGCGGTGGGGATGGCATTGCATTCGATGGCATCCAGAATTGGTCGGTCGACTTCTTCCTGGGCCGGGTGCATGGTGAAAGCTGTGATGAGTCGGATGAAAGCTGTGTAGAGCTCCCGGTTGGCCAGGTGGGATCCTGCGCACATGCGAGAGCCAGCACCGTATCCATAGTGGGGGGTTCCGGAACCTTCGCCCAGTTCGAGATATCGTTCAGGGATAAATTGGTTGGCCAATTTAAAGTGGTCCTCGTCGTAATCGGCAGCCCACGCGTTCTACATCCGATATTAGACTTGTTCCTGATTTACAAATAGGGGGGCTTACCATGAAGAAGGTCGTTCCGGCCGGGATCGTGGCTCCGTTGTAGGTAATATCCTTGGTACTCTGCCGGGGCAGACAAATGGGGATCACAGTCCAGTATCTCAGGACTTCCTTGACCAAGGCTGTCACATAGGGAACCTTCTCTTCAACCAGACACTTCTCCCAGGCATCACCGTCGGGGTAGACCTTCATGATTTCGTCGTATGCCTTTTGCTGAATCCGCTGACCGTCCTCTGATGCCAGATATGCGATGCCCATGATGAGATTGCCTGGAACCGTGTCGAGACCCGCAGAGACCATGGTCAAACAAATCGACTTCACCTCAGCTATTGCGATAACCATCAGCTTCGTCGTCCGTTAAAATAGCAAGAACAATCACTTACCCTCGTTGAGCTTGGCTTCAGGATCCTTCAGAATATTACCGGTGATGCAAGGCTTGTCCGTACCCTTGGCCATTCGATCCTTCAAAATGCTCAGCAGATAAGTCAAGTACTTGTCGCGTCGAACACGGTATTCATCGGCCTCGCGGTTCATCTTGGGGAATATGCGCAGCAGAGGAATATAATCCTGCCAGTTGTTGCTCGTGCTTCGGAAGTTGGACACGCCACGCTCGACATCGACAATCTCATGCAGGAGCTGGTCGTCGACATTTCCCTCGATGCGGAACCCATAGTTGAGAGTCAAACTGGTGTTGAGCGCAAAACGCTGAAAGTATGCCGTGGGGTTGATATCCTTTGTTCCGTTCTGGCTGTCTCTAAAAAGCTCTTTGATGCTACTTGTTGCCTCGAGGTCGATGATGGGCATGTACGATTGAACCGCGGGTCTGTTCAACGCAGTGGCGGCAGCCTTGCGTCGGCGCTTGCAAGACTCGTCCCACGGTGAAGTACCAATCGTAAATCCTTGCGAGCTGGAGACGACACTGTGGAATGTGTGGAATGTCGGGCGGGACACAAGGGCTGACTGATCTTTAATCCACAGTTGGCGCACCGAATCAAAGCTATTGGCGAAGACGATGCGCTAGCAATTTCAAAAATCAGAAAATCAGCACCGCGTCTTCATTCCCGCAATTATGAGGGGTGGTCAACAACCAACCTTATTTCCCATGCGCACTTGAAAGACAGGTCCAAATTTCTTCGCCCATTTTCCTGTCACAGTGGCGTGGCTATCACCAAGTTGCAACAAATTCCCAAAGAGAGGAACACCGGGGATTTCAGGGATGCCCTTGATCTTAGGAACGTCCGTTCGATTCAAGTAGCGGATGATGAAATATACCACCGCAACAGTTGCGACGGCAATCGCCTGTAAAGTCATTCTGAGTAACCAAGGGTAGCTTATGCTGCGGTCATGGGAAGAGTCGATTTCTTTTCTTTCGCAGTCCCAGCAGGGCCACGGACGATCCTTTTATACCAGCCAGGTAGGACAGAGTGGGCTCGTCCCCTCTCTTGCCATCTTATTTTTTGTCACCAAGCATAGAGCTAGTTAGGTGCACGGTATATTTCCGATCCCCATCGACCACTGATAGCGAGGCAAATGACCATCCAGCGTCATTCTAACCACCTATGCACGCTGAGCCGAACATAGTAGCCTTGTCCTCTCCCCTCACACTCCACGTCAGGATTCTCCCCACATTACCGGCCACAGGCATCATCAGCGTAGTAAACTTTGGGGGGAGCCAGAGATCCGCGATCCGCATCATCCGCATTCTGGCGGTCAAGATTGGCTGCCGTACCCTTGACCGAGGGCAATGTGGAGGCAGCGCGGCATTTCGGAAGGCGATTCCGCGACAGCGGTTACGCACGGTTTCTCGTAGCAGCAGGATGGATGGCGGAATGAGCGCAGTCCAAAGCCGCTACTACATGGTTAGAGGAATGCAGATCGTGCAAGGGGGTGGAGGTGATGGAGCGCCGGCGGAAATGTCAGTTGAGATAGATGAGAACTGCTTGGACTTGAGAGCTGCGAAGAGAGATGGTTTGGTGCGCGAAGGTGATAAGGGGAAAAGCCTCGCCAAGAGTTCAACGGCGACCGACGCCAATGCTTATTTTGGGGGACTGGTTCATGGCCTTAATTAAACGCCATCTACTACTCCAACGCATCTTTATCTACTCGGTTTTTAATCATATTGCATAATCAATCATTTATTCTGTAAAGGAAATCATCGATATACAGCAAAACAAGAGCCATATTGCACATCAGATGGTGCGGGTATCAAGCAAAAAATATGAAGAATGGATATGACATCTGTCAAGAATGTTGTCAGAGTTTCGGCCGATCGGCAATGGTAGATTCTTCCTCCAAAAAACGGCGTCATGCTACAGTAATTAAACAGCGCAGACATTGTATTGAGAATCTCATGAACTCTCTAGTCTTTAGACGTTGTAGGGCTTTTCTTCACCACTTAGGTGGCTAGCCCGACGGCCAGCATGCGCTTGTCGGTCCGCAGCCAGAGTCTGAGCAAATTTGCTCTTCGCTCGAATCTCCGGTCCCTTCCAGTAGAAGATGTAGATGGGTATCGTGACGAGAATAGCCAGACATCCGAGGATTGTGCTGGCCCATTGCAGATGGAATTTGCCACCGATGTTGGTATACATGGGCGTTGCATACATAGCAGACAGTCCAGCGAGCAAGTCACGGGCAAATCCATTGCCACCTGTTGCAGACGCAGAATAAGGACCATACGATGCGACCATATAATCAATAGTAGCCATGTAGATTCCATAATTGGCGATGGCGATCAGAAATGCAAACACTAGCGGCACAATCCAGTGCGTGTAATCGGGTCCCATTGACGTCCATGCAAAGCCAAAGAGGCCAATGGTTTCCAGTGGTGCAATGAAGAGCAGAAGGAGAAGGCGACGCTCTGGAAGTCGCGATGCACTGCCTTGTCGTTGCCGGACCTGGCGTTGGCGATATATATCCGGCAGGAATATCAAATACGCCACAACATATCCGATGATGATTGCAACGAAGCACAATCCGATTTGAAGGGCATCAAAACCCCACTGCTTGAAAACGAGAGTGAAGGATTCGATGCAGGTGAAAATGAGAGCGTCAGAAAAACCGGAGAGCATAGAGAGGAAGAGCACGATCGGTTCCCGGAGGAACATCTCGAATGGTCGGCACCAAACATGCAAAACCTCTTTGGCATCCATTCGGGGTTTCTTGAGTTCGTTCGGGCCATAAATGTTCGGATCCTCACCAGTCTTGCGACGACGCTTCGCCTCGCGGTCAATCAGGATTGTTGATCGTGTCTCCGTCACGAAGAAGAAATGCACCAGCTGGGTGACACCGCCAAAGATAAGCTGGATCCAGAAATTCCATTCCCACTTGAGCCACTGCTGAATCATTCCACCAAAGATAGGTCCAATAGTGGTACCGGCCACTGAAGACAGAACCACATAGGCTACAGCAAAGCCTTGGTCATCGGGCTCCCACATATCAGCTGTCATGCCGAGTGTCACAGAGCCACCAGCCGAGCTCAACCCTCCAAGGAAACGGCAGACAACAATCGTTCCAAAGTTCGGGGCCAAAGCACAGGGTATTTGCCAGATGTTGACGAAGAACAGACTGAGCTGCATAATAGGCCAGCGGCCAAATTCCTCGCTCCATGGAGCCCAGAACTCACAGCCAAATGCATAAGAGACCAAAAAGATCATTTGACCTACACGAGCGGCCTGCTCGCTGATGTGAAAATGTTCCGAGAATGGCGTGACAACATTGGAATAAACACTGCTGTTGAAGTTCATAGACAACTGTACGGTGAATATGACGGTAAGGATAGCCCACTTCTTGTACCACGGGAAAGAAAATCCCAGCTTATCATAACAGTCATCCTCAGTCAACTCGCGCTTGCCGTCTGTGCGAACCTGAAGCCGATCGTCGCTGTCATCGTCTGAATCGCCAGCGTCTTCGGCGTGTGTTTTGTCTGGTTGACGCGTAGGGCTGTTTTTTTTGTATTTCTCATCTGGCTGGCCTGGTTCCTTCTTCTCAGACTTTATTTTCTGAGATGGTGACCGATCCTCCGACGGCATGGCAGGCAACTGGGGTCTCCACCCACTGCTAAAGACGTTCAAGGTATTCAAGCGTGTTTCGTAAATCCTTAACTAGCAATCAATCACGTTGTGAGAAAAGCGAATTTTTGGTGGGTCAAGGGATGGTCATAAGTGGTAAGAAAAACGTCAGTTACAGGCAGAAATGACTGGCAGGGGGAGAGGAATTGTTTAATTCTTATATCAACGTCTTCGAGCCTACAAGTCGAATGCCTCAGGTCTCGAATCAGGACAACGGTGCGAGATCAGGTCACTGTTATACGACGTCATTGCCAATTTCCCGTTATCAAAATGGGTTTCACCTTGAACTCCTCTCATCATCATTGGCCCCTGCTGGAAACGGGCAATTATCCACCCTCCCTTACCCTCCGGTAATCATCGGATTATCGGGATCTCTAACCTGTCGGGCGTAGCATATCAACGTATCAGTTGCTTTTCCATCTCGATCTATCACCATGTGCCTGTCTGTCAGCACGGCGAGACAACCGAAATGGACACATCGGTAAACCCCGACTCGACCTACCATCCGCCACCTGCCATATACATATCCTGTCTTCCAACTTGAGGCACTGGCAGTGGCAGCATTCAACGTTGACTGTTGATTGGACCGCGCGCCAGTAGCAATCCCAGCCGGGCGCTTGTCGGCTATCCCAAAAACGGAAATCCGGACGCCTAGAGACGGCAGAAATGGATACTGTGGTTGGATGATGTCGTCGACCGCCCCCAGTAGTGACGCAATGCGAAGCCAAATTCCCAGGCCGAATCCTGTTTATATGCCCTATGGCTGTCGTTTCCGATGATAATTTCTAGGCATGACTGGGGGGATAAGTAGTAACGGGATATCACCCAACCCTGGAAACAAGTTAGAAACCTTGCTGGTTCAATCAGGCACACCAAAATGGTGTTGGATGACCTGTTGATTCCAAATTCATCCCAATGACATCACGGGCCAGGAGAATGCAATCGATGCTTCGTAAGTCGACTAGGATCATGCTGGACGGGATCCGGACAACGCAAAGAAGCCTCTAGGTTACACAGCATCAATAATGCAAAGGGCCTGCGCTGAAAGCCGGGGACTCCGATCCTTCCGTGGGGTAGAAGTGGGCAGAATACACGGTCATCCATATTCCTATGAATAAGCCTAGCATTATCGTTGCAACCCTCAAGATACACTGTACTACTCGGATCATTCCGTATGATGTTGACTGTTTTCTCTTTCAATCTTACCAATGTTTCTCGGCCCGGGCAAAGGGATAAGTGCAAGAATGCAACCCGGTCTGCACCTGACTCAAGGCTGCAAGATGCAGCGCTGGCACATTCCTGGGGGATGCACAAATCCCCGGGTTTGGGCTTTTAGTATCACCGAACCGATATCGTCTCGGGCCGGTGCGACTGGAACTTCTCCGCTTGCAGTACTCATTCCCCAGCATTTTCTTTGGGGCTCTAGTGAGTACCGTAGCTATTCCTCAAAACCATGTGTTGCAAAGAGAGCACTTGATGGGAAAACTGAATAGAATTTCATGTTCTAGTTTGGCTGTACATAGTCTAGTTGGTTCTGTTAGCATGATCCTCAGCGGGACACATCTGACTCGGAACTACTTTCGAGTCGCAGAGGGAATGGACCAGTGAAACATGATCCAGGGGGAAGACATACATACATAAACTGACCAATGGCGATGCAAGCCCGCATTGAGATTGCCATGGCCATCACATGAAGCTGGTCTACTGGTTGTGGTGTGACTGTCGGGGCAGGTCTTTGCCGCGGCAGAATATTTTCGCTGCGTTTCTAGTCTCTGCGGCATGCCGTAACCCCGTGATTTCCCCAGTCTCTTTCCCCAAGTCCATCATCCTACGTGTTGCAAGGTCTTCCCTCTTCGATTCTTCATTTCCGACTGTCTCAATCCCTGGTTAAAACCAGTGGCATTCTGGATATGAGTTTGATAGACCTTCAGCATCAAGGGAAGCCCAACTCTTCTCTGCCGCGGGATAGAAGTCTCCCGGTCCCACAGGAAAATCGGGGGGTGAGGTCCGAATGAGACGCGACAGGCGAAAAGAGAGCCAACAGTCCGGTTTTGAGCTCCGACCATACAGCTTCAATTATCATTGCATGCTCTTATCTTCCTTTCACTGTCTCGCATTGGCCTTCCCTGCTCTCACCCAGTGTTGAACACAAAAGAGACGCGCTCCGGGCTGGAAGCGAACCCCAAGCCTCTCCATTTCCTGCTGGGCTGCCGAGTCCGAGCTTATGGATAACATTGTCTCTGGGAGGTGCTCTCGAAAAAGGACTGGGAAGCTATGCATCCTTGATGCTATCTCTTTGGTCGTGTCCTTTATTCGTTCCAAATTGAAGCGCCCTGGTTTCTAACTATCGAAGACCATGCTCACCATGATAATGATAAACTAATGGCAGTTTACTAACCAGGTACCGAAGTCTTCATAACAGAAATCCATACATCACACCAATCCCGTTATCTATCGCATTACTGACAAGTTAAAAGTCCCCACTGTCGCGTGAGATGCACATGAGATGGCTGCAGCTTTTCCAAAATTTCCCGAACTGATAAACCAGTACTATGTAGTATCATGGTCGGCAGCGCTCGCTCTCCCGGAAAAAAACAGGATTTTGAAGTCTATTACAACCACTAAATCCGCCTGCAAAGGCCCGCGTGCGAATATTGCCATTCCTGGCTACTGTGGGCACTTTTTTGTGTCTCCCGGCGTTGGATAGGGCACACCATGATCATGCAACATTGCAACATCGCAGACCAGCAAACCTGTTTGATAAGCCAACGTTTAAGTCGGAAATGATCAAGTCAACCAACAACATTTTCCGGCGAGAAAACATTTCGGTGTGGCACTACATATATGGCTTCTCGCACCAGACACCATGTCGGTTCTAGAGGATACAATTTGAAAGATATTCCTAAACCAATATTCTCCTGTTTTCATATACACTACACCTCAGTCCCTGGATGCTCCTGGCTGCTTATTGGTTATTTCACCAACTAGTGTCCTCGTCAGTGCCTTGCGCATGATATGCTTCGATATTTCGGCCCGATGGTCCTTGTACGATGACGCTACACGCACTTGAATGAAAGATAAATCCCCTTGTCTCGTGTTGCTGGCTCTTCGCTCTATCCGCTAAGTTTAAACAGTGATCTACAAGTCATAATGGAACGGTTCATTGAACGCCCTTGAACTCGGATTTGGAAATCGCATGATACGCTTCACTAAAACAGGCTCCCAGCCTTTGCGTCAACGGCAACGCAACAATATATGAATATTGATTTCCTAAATGGCGATTATTGTCTCCAATCTTTGATTTTCATATCCTAAAGGAGTTAAACCTACCCCAATCGAAAGTGGACCGGCTAGAAGCGGCCAGCTGCGGAAACTGCCAAATGCCCATTGCTAGCAGACTACGCCCTACGTCCTACCATCTTATCTTCCCCATGCAATGCACATACATGTGGCCGAAAATTATGGGTAAAGTGTGGAGCAGATCTTGCAGATGACATCCCCCTGTGGCCTGTGCCTATGCTGAAAGGGTAAGGATATGTCAGACGTTCGAGTCTATTTCCCTGATCTACACATCGTACCCCATGCCCCATGATACCACCATTAAGCTGTGAGCATAGTGGAGCTCGTCGATGCTCTCAATTTATGGGGCGTTCGTTCATGATTCACGACAGAAATTCAAATCACGTATCTTAACTATTCTTTCTATTTTATATTGGCCATTTGCTGTTGGTTGTGCTCGTCAACATTGTCAATTATCTTCGCACCACATTGGATCAATGAAATACGGCGATTTGATGTTCGCAGCAAAAGTAAGCCTTCATTTGTCGATTTCGAAATATTGATGCTTCTGTTGTTCCATGTCAACTGAAGGAGACATCTAAATTAAGAGGCATTCTGCGAATCCATCGACAAGTCCTCCGCAAATACATTGTAGCGTCGAGCCTTTTTGCTCTGGCTCTAGGGAACTATAAAAACAATTCCTACTAGAAAGTATGGAATCAACAAGTACCATGGCTGTACCATTTCAGCTGAAATGTTGTTCAGTGTATACTGCTCTGGAGTTCTCGCCTGGATTATATCGATCAAGTTCGAAGTAAGTCTATTCCATAGGAATATTCCCACATTCCTCAGCCCTTCACCAAATATTGGGGGGCGGAGGGGGAACAAACAGCAAAAGCAAAAACAGACAATCCAGATGGTTCTATTAAAAAGTTAATCACAAAAGTCCGAATTCCGAGATTCTAGAAGACAGCTTCATGCCGCTGCAAGCCATCACCACGAGATGCATTAAGGTTAAATTTGGGGGGCGTTGCAGCGGACCCTGGCCGAGGCTGCCGAAATCGGTCGGGCCGAGCAGATTTCGATATTGCCACTTGACAGAAATGACCAATTCTCCTAGTTTTTTTCGCGGGGAGGAATAGAAGTCTCGGTGAGCAGAATCAAATTAAGCTATTTTGCCGGTGAGTCCTTGAACGCGTTGGCTATGTTAGTGTGCGCCCCGTGGAGTAGTTCGAAGTCTGAAACAGCAATGTCCGGAGTATTAACCGTTCTCCGGAGTTGCAGCTCGTGAATGTCACCGAGTCAGATTTTGACAGTGGAGACGCCCGATCTCGGAGCACCTATGAGTAATTTGCGACAAGAATCCCACATGGGCTCGGCATAATTTGACATGCGAGATTTTTGATTTGTCGGTGGCGGGTTTCGTTAAATAATAGAATCCAGTTCACCGCGTGCCTTGCGAAGTTTGGATGGATTTCGGATCTGGGGCAAAACACTAGTACCCGCCATTTCGCTGTGCCTCGAGCATCCGAGAAAAACCTTCTTTGTTCTTTATTCTTCCTTTCAATCGCCTTGTCAACGATCGGAACGACTGCTTGGGATCGAATCCGGGGATATCAGACACAATGAGCGCCCAACAACCAAAATATGATGCCAATGTTGAGATGGGGCTTTCTGAAGTGGGTGCCAACGAGAATCAATGGAACTACGACGTGAAGGATCTCAAGGAGGAGGTTCCTGAAGCCTTTGATCCTTTTGGGTCGGAGGAGACAGCGGAAGTGCAGTACAAGACATTGGAGTGGTGGTATGTTGTCCTGGTCAGATCGCATGATAGGATTAATACTGATTTTTGACTCAACAGGCAATGCGGAACTCGTATGACTCTTACTTACAATAAATCGATTTGGGCTTCTGTTTTCTAACATCATGCAGTCATGGTCGCAGAAACCGTCTCAGTCGGCGTCCTCTCCATCCCCGCAACGCTTGCTACGATTGGACTCGTCCCCGGAATTATTCTGATCATCGTCCTTGGTCTTATCACCACCTACACCGGATATGTTATTGGTCAATTCAGGCAACGGTATCCTTCCGTCCACAGCATGGCTGATGCTGCCGGCGTGGTTTTCGGTCCCTTGGGCCGTGAGATTTTTGGCGTTGCGCAATTTGTTTTCTTCATCTTCGCCGCAGGCAGTCATCTGCTCACCTGGACGGTCATGATGAACACTCTGACTGACCACGGGACATGCACCGTCGTGTTTGGAGTGATTGGCATGGTTGTGTCTCTGGTTTGTGCTTTGCCAAGGACGATGAAGAATATCTCGTGGCTTGCGGCGACTTCTTTCCTCAGTATCTTTACCGCCGTCTTCATCACGATGATCGGAGTCGGAGTCGAACGTCCTGGCGACGGAAAGATCGATATTTTCCGGCAGACGAGCTTTGTCAACGGCTTCACTGCTGTCACCAACATCGTTTTCGCGTACTGTGAGTAGACCTCTTGTCATTCAATATGAGAGCTCCAGCTAATATATCTACACAGGTGGTCATGCCGCGTTTTTCGGTGTCATCGCTGAAATGAAAAATCCCCGCGACTTCCCCAAGGCAGTTGCCATGTTGCAGGGCTTCGAAATCGTCTTTTACACCGTTGCTTCCATCGTTATCTACCGATATGCGGGGCAGGGCGTAGCTTCGCCTGCTCTGGGCTCTACCGGTCCTGTTCTCCGAAAGGTTGCATACGGCATTGCTATCCCGACAGTACGTTCAACCCAGTCCAAAGCGCGGCTCTGGTATACTAACTTTTATTTCCAAGATTGTCATCGGAGGTGTCGTCAACGGTCATATCGCTGTTAAGAATGTCTATGTCCGCATCTTCCGTGGATCGGATACCATGCACAAGCGCAGTTTCAAGGCAACTTCGACTTGGTTCGGCCTGAACCTGACTTTCTGGATCATTGCTTGGGTTATTGCCGAGGCCATTCCAGTGTTCAACAACTTGCTTAGCTTGGTTGTATGTTGAGACACCCTCCTTTTTCTCCATTCCAAAACTGACCTATTTTTTCTGAAAGAGCGCGCTTTTCGCAAGTTGGTTCTCTTGTAAGTCTCATTTACACCTTCCAGATAAATACAAAATGCTAATGAATAATTCAGTCGGCTTTGGTGGAATTTTCTGGCTCTACCTGAACAAGGGCAACTACTTTTCCTCGACGAGAAAGACTTGCCTCACCATCGTCAATGTCGGCGTTCTCGGTGTTGGTATCACCATCGTAAGTTCCACGTTTCCTGAAAACTGAATCCTGGCTAATCTCTTTTCGCAGTGTGCTCTGGGCCTGTGGGTGTCCGGATTGGCGATCCATAAAGATGGATCGAAAGCTAGTTTCTCATGCGCAAATAATGCGATTTAGAGAACTGGCTTGTATATATATCTGTGCATATGTATTATAATAAGGCATTGGGAAACGGAGTTTTTGATATAGATAGCATTTGCATATCGACTATGCAATATTGAGCAACTATTGCATCAATAGCCGGCTTTACTTTCTTGCATCAATCAATTGAAGCTGTTGTATGAATCCACATTTTGGTATCGCATTAACATTAGGCGTATGGACTTAAAGAACTATATACACATCAAGTCGAATGATGTCATCAAATATCATAACCCATTTGACAGATTAAACCACATCGTATCCCATCTTAATTCTATTTAGATTTCGTTCCACATGATTCAGTCGCGAAACAATATCCAACAGGCACTGCAACCACAATGGCAATAATGAGGACTAGAAACAAATTAGCCAATTGACTCTCACCCAGCCATATGTTATATAGATACACTTACTGCAAACAAAGAGGATATACCACTTGTATTTCCTGGCACTGCGCGCACTGACTATCGCACCATCGAGCTTCTCGTTGGCCTGTTTTGTGTTCTCTGCTGTTTGGTCCGCATTCATGTTGATAGCCTCCACGACGGGTTCTTGGATCTTGACCATCTCAGCGACTTCTTGCGATAGCTCAGCGAGCGCGATTAAGTCCTGCTCGATCTGGCGGATCGCTGCTGATCTCTCCATGACGGCTGCCTGGGCGTCCTTTGCCTGTCGTGATCGTGCTCCTTGGACCTGAATAACCATGTCAGTTATCTTTTCTTTTATACGAGATCCTCGAGAAAAAGACATACCTGGAAGATCTGCTCCTGCCCCATCAACACATTCTGCACTCCCGAATCGACCTCCTCGGGCGACGCATCCGGATTGGAAATCTCATATCGCCTCCTCACCTGGTCACGCAACTTGCCATCAAACTCGCGCTGCATCTTATAAAACTCAGCAATCTCCCTCTCGAGATTTCTCCGCACGGTATCCATCTGCGTCCGGACGCGATGGTCCGCAGGCGTCATGTTCTTGAGCTCATTCACCGTGACGCGAATGCGACGGAACGAGGCTGTGATGTCGGACTGGGCGTAGTCGAGGTTCTGACGGGCATGTTGATCCTCGGCGCTGCTGCTGGAGTCGAGGAGGGCCTGTTGGGAGAGGTGGAGTTGGGTTTCGCGCTTTTGCCGGAGGCTGGAGATTTGGTCGTTGAGGGTGCGGCATTTGTTGAGGATGGTGGTTGTGTTGCTGGGTTGCATTTCTGGGGTTGGTTGTTAGTTGGTATCGTGGTGGTTGTTGTCATGGTGGTTTTGTAGTTACCATATCCGCCGTGGCCTTGTTCTAGGTCATTGGGTGTGTAGTTATATTGATTCATGATTGTATGTATATGATTCTTCAACCTGATATCGTGGTAGAAAAAAAGATAGAATCTGAAATAATATGATAATCTGAAAAATAAAATAAAGAAATATGAGAAAGGCGAGCTTTATGAACCGCAACCAGGCTGTGCTATAAACACTGCCGGCCTTGCAGAAGGTTCGACCAGGCTAAGCCTTTCTCGTGTATAAAAATAGCCTTGCAGGCCCCGAGCACTACAAATGATTGGCTGGATAGATGCACTAGACCGGATGCAGTAAAGATCCTCCCCGCATTGCTGTAATGTTCTCATGGCTCAACGGGGGGGCCAAAAAAAAAAGTATGTGGCTGCCTTAGCGGAACATTTCAGGTAAACACATTCCTCGATTCGCTGCTGCCTTAATGTTTAAGATTCAGATAGATAGCAGTAATATTGATTGAATATATCCATCCATTGAGTCGTCTACTGTACATCAATCATCAATGAGACGCATCCCATTTTCAATAGCGAACGGAAAAGTTGAACAAAATGTAAGAAACTCGAGCAAGAGAAAGTATTAGAATACAGAACTAGTTGTGTCTGTACCATATGGATATGTACAAGCGGAACTCAAACAATGCGTTGCTGTTTTACCGTATATCATCGCGGGGGATGTTGTGGGGTCAATGGCCCGGGAAGCGGCCCTGTATTGGACCCTTGACTGTAAACTCGGTGGTGGCCTGGGGTCGGTGCCGCTTCACTCAGTGATCCTGTAGGGTGTCGCTGATGAAGAGGATGGACAGACCCAACAACTGAAGAAGGACCGCTGGCCACGTAGCTCATTCCACCTGCTGGGTTAGGATGCAGAACTGCTGGGGGTGTATATGAACGCCCCATGCTCAATGACTGGGCCGGTCCAGGCAAAGTTGTCCCCCGAGATCCCTGGGCTCCCGGCGGTGGCGTGCTGTGTCCGTATTGTGCACCCGTCAATCCAATAGCCGAACGATGCGGCTGCTGCTGATGCGCCCCATTGACCATGGTTTGAACATGCTGTTGATACGTTTGATGGCCGCCAGGGTGGTGGGAAGCAGGCATATGGCTCTGGGCCGGCGTTGCCTGGGCCGAGGAAGTATAAGATGCAGTAGCTGATGGCTGCCGAGATGCAATGCTGAGCAAATTGGCTGGGGACTGAATTGGTGTCGGTGGTCCTTGTCGCGTGCCATATGCAATGCTGCTGTTCCGCGTTGGTGGTGACCCGACAGTCTGGCGGTAAACTTGGCTTTGCGAGGGCATGTCGCGGGAACTAACCACAGTCGCTGGCGCGTGTGAGGCCGATGGCTGTGCAAAGACAGACGTGGGATATCCCGACCGTTGAGCAGGAGCCGGCGAAGGCGTCGGGGCAGGCGAGGGTGCGGTAAGATTCGACAATGACGGCCCAGGCTGCTGTTGAGCTGAGGCATATGGAGAGTACGGAGGTTGTGGGCCAAGCGCAGTAGCTGCACGGCCATTAAGATGCTGAGGCTGTGGTTGTTGCGGCGGGGGTTGCTGCTGCTGTCCTCTAGGATCAAACCGAGCCATCCAGTCGTTACTCGACGGTGCACCAGAACCTCCTGGAGCCGGTTGGTAAGGTTGGTAGTCGGAATATGCGCGGGACTGTGCCATGTATTGGCTTTGTTGGGCATAAGAGGAGCTCTTCTGCTGTGAGCTGGACATAAGTGGCTCCTCTTGACGTGACGGGGCCGCTTGCTGTAACAACATGTGCATTCCCGAATACACAGGTCGCGTCGGAGATACATTGCTAGGGCCGGGGGTAGCTGATGACTGCTCAGTGGCAAGGCGCTTTCTTGGTTGCGGTTCCTCCGGCTCATCATTCAATATGCTCATAATATTGGACCGCTTAGCGGGTACCTGACGAGGCGCCTCGGCTGGCTCGGCCGGAGTGGAGCTTGGTCGAGAAAGCTCCTTTGGCGGCGACAAGACGGGTGGCTGTGAAATACCAACATGCTGACCAGGAAGCGTGTAGAATGGTCTTTGGCTAATCGATTCACGTCTAATGGGCGAGATCTCTGGTTCCAGTCTCTGCACTGCTTGCGCCGGCGAGCTGGGGGGTTTTGTCAAACTCGAATTACGAGAATGAGACGCTGATATGAGTGGAGGTTGCGGCTGAGACTGCATGTATGTCTGCTGCGGCGGGGGCACTCCAGTTTGCGCCGAAAGTAATGGCGACCCATGCATATCAACATTTGATGGGCGGAGACTCTGCGCATGAAGAGGCTCCATGCGTGACATTTCCGGCACCGCAATAGGCGTTTGGCGTGCTGAAATCTGGGCTTCCTGGGCTCGAGGCGTTGTGTGAGGGAGCACTGTCGCTGGTTGTTCTCGTCTATCCTCAGTGAAATACCCCATACGTGGGCCTGGCATGCGCTGCTGTATTCCCACATGAGAACGGATCGCTCTAGACGGGTCTTCGCTGAGAAGCGTCGTAGAAGGCATAGGCGCACTGCTGGTGGCTTGGGCAAGAGGTGGATACCTGGCCATGTTGCGGTCCTTCTCAGACGGAGCCCGGGCGTGCAGGGGCATTGGCTGAGGCGAGAGGCCAACAGGCTTACCCTTACCAGCAAACCGACTCTCCTCTGGCTCAACGACGACATCAGTATGCGGAGCAAGGGGTCGAGGATGCATAATTGAAGATGGTGTCGCTTCATATCGCCGCTTGGGGGCAACACTGGGCACAGGCAACGGCCCTGTGGGTTCACCGCGTGCTTTCTTGTCTTCCGTTTCCACAACAATATCTTCGAAATCTTTCTGGCCTGAATCGACACGTCTTTGGAAGTAGTTCTTGACCTACATCATCGACCGGGTTAGCTTTTGTTCGGTCCAGGGAGTAAGCAGGGGAGGTGTATATCTTACCATGACGGTAGTTTTGGTCTTCATAAAGTTCGAGATACCCTCGAAGTCTCGACCAAAATGTGCCAATAGTAGCTTGAAATCGCGTTGTTCCGGCACAGACCAATAGCTTGATGGATGCTGTGATCCATAGCCGCCAGCTTCAGCTTGCTTGGGGGGCGTTGGAGCGTCTGTCTCCGTTGATTCGAAGACATACATGCCTTCTTTGGCACGTCCACGCCCAGCCTTTGCGCGTGGAACAGATTCGTTCTGTTGTCTTTCAGGTTGTTCCTGAGGTCGTACCACCATTGTCTCGTTTGTACCATCCAAAGTAGGTTCGACCTCTGTCTTTGGGACAGGAGTTGCCGGGGCTGAGACTGGTACAGCCATATTAGGTATCTGTTGTTGTTCTGCTGGTGACATTTGTGATGGTGTAGGTTGTTGCTGAGCTGCTTTTCCTCTTCCACGTCCACCACGGGCACCTCCGCCACCCCGGCCTCCACGACGGCCAACGGGTTTCTCTGGCGGTTCACCGTCCTTAGAAGGATTACCTCGGCGGCCATTGACAGCATTGTCCGCATCTGCCGATGAATCTCCAAAGGTGGGAGCAGCGGCGCGCTTCGGTCGGCCAGTATCCGTCACCGCAGGGGGTTCCTCCTCGCCTTCATAGTCGGGCTTCACAACACCCAGGTCGGCCATAAGGGCATTGGACTTGGGCCGAGCAGATCTTCGAGCGCGGCCACGGCGACTCCAACGTTTGTTCAGCTTTGCCTTGTATTTGATTTCTTCTTTGGTAAGATAATAATGAATTATGCATTGCTGGAAGTCCCGCCCAGGCAAAGACTCTGCAATCTTTCCCCATTTCTTGGGGTACGTCATAAAGGCATTAGTGAATATCGCATGTTCCTCGGGGCTGAAATCGTTAGTCGGCGGCTCAAATCCAAAGACATCCATGGCCTTAGTAGGGTCAATAATGTTGTTCATGTCTTTGTATATGGTCGCCTTGACCTCTTCTGGCTCAAGCATATCCGGAATAACTGCTTCTCGCCCGAGATCAGGTCGGGCAGTGATCTTTTTCCCTCGACGTCGTTCTAGTTCTTCCTGGGCTGAAATCTCCGATGCTCTGAGCGCGTTCTGGAAATCCAACTCGCTGTTACCCTTGTACCGTCTTCCTTCGGCGGTCGTAGCAGGTGGTGGAAGCACAGGCGGTGGAGGGGGCGGAGTGGGGACTGGTGTAGCTGATTTCTTTTCTTTCGCGTGATCCAGTTCCCAAATATTCAGTCGCCAGGGCTTGTAATAGGACATGTAATCATCCCGGAGTGATGCATTCTTTTGGGAAATCTCCTTTCGCCGCTTCATCATTTCAGCAAGGAATGTTTCTTTGAAACCCTCGTGGTTGGATGCATTCTCTTGGTAAACTTCTAGGTCGGATAAAGGCGTGGGCGGGCCTGAGTTGAGAAATGGTAAGGCTTCGACGGAAGTGAGCTCGGCCGCCGGAAGTGACTCAATGATTACTTTGGCTGAGGGTTCCTGGTCCTCCTCGGGCTCCTTGTCTGGTTTAGATACGAGCGTGATGTCTAGATCTTTGCTTGGTATCTTGGGAACCTCTACAGGCGGCGGCTGCTCCGGAGTCGGTTGCTCTGGAGTAGCCTCAGCGGGAACATCGTTGGCAATCATTCCCAGCATCTGGATTTTCATCAGTAGGCTGATGATACTCGGATCCTCCAAAGGTGAGAGAGGCATCTCTGCCCGTAATGCTTCCATGTCCTTCTCGAAGATTTGCTTTCTTTCTTCAAGGTAGTCCTGGGTGAAAACCACATTCTCGTCCTCGTCTTCGTCAGTCGACTGACCGAAGTCTGGTATAAGCGTTTTACTCTGGCTTTCAACGCCTTCGTTTTCTCGCTTTGGGGAAGCCACTTTCTCTGTGGGAATTCGCACAGGGCTAGGATCACGGGGAGGAGATATTTGTTTGGGGGGTTCGGCTAGTACGGGTGGTTCCTCTGGCTCATGAGGGCTCACAATCTCACCCGCCTCTATCTCGTCGTCGTCGTCGTCCTCTTCGTCCTTGTGGTCAAGAAACCTGGGTGGCTCTCGTCGCGATTCTTCGCTGGTGAAAACCGCCTGTTCTTTTCCATCAATAGAGTCACGCTTATGAGGAGTCGAATTAGGACCAGAAGGGGGCCGGGAATAACCAGGACGGACCCATTGTTTGCTGCCTTTCGGTGGCCCTCGTGGAGCAGCCGGTCGCTGTTGAAGAGCCCGAGGGCCTGTAGGAATGCTTGACAACTGAGTACGAGGGGACGTTTGTGGGCCGGGAGAAGTCTGACGAGCTGGAGGTGGCTCTCTTCTCCCAAACACAGGCGATGTAACGGGGGGCGTAGGTTTACTACCCGACAATGGTTCTACATGTCCTGTTACAGAGTCCCTGCTGGCCATCGCTGCTGGCGCTGTAGGCGGTGAAAGGTCTGGCGTTTGTTTTCGTGCACTGACTGGTGGCCCGGGATGTGATTTTGGGGCTCGTGGTGTGGTGTCCTGTTTAGTGAAGCCTTCAGCGCTCTCATCACGTCTGACTCGCTGCTCTAGTGGCTGCTGTGGTGGTGCACGATCGGCTTTTGGCCCGGTGGGTGGTTGCATGGAAGCGCGCGGTGGGGGGTGTTCATTTCGATCTTTGTCCACCCTTACGGCTGTCGGGCCGCTCGGGGCTGCCTCGGCTGCAGGCTTTTCTGCGGGCAGACCAGGGATAGGAGCATTAACAGACCCAAATGCAGGTACCTGGGGAGCAGACGGTGGCGGCGAGCGCTTGACTGGCGGGGCAAAATCCTTGACAGGTTCCGGACGAGGCGGGAGGGGGTCGGGGCGTTCTGCTTCGCGACGGGCTTCTGATACAGATGGCTTGCGTGTCTGCTCTGGAGCCGGATGATCGGGAATTCTTTCGGAGAGAGTAGGAGCAGGTGGTGCAGCCGGCGGAGGAGGATGTGGTATGGAGTTTGGATTGGAGTTAGGAGGCATTCGAGTCTCGGTTCGACTAGGAGGGCGATCCCTCTTCCAATGATCAGTTGGTCGATCACGGTCATCACGTTCGAAACGTCTGTCTAATTCATCCCGACGGTCAAAGCGCTCACGTCGATCTATTTCGCGCTCTCTCTCGCGGTCGCGTCGGTCTAGATCCCGCTCACGCTCACGTTCGCGATCTATAATTCGGTCCCTTTCCCGTTCGCGATCGATCATAATTCGGTCTCGGTCTCTTTCTCTCTCGCGATCCCTTTCACGATCCCGCTCACGGTCACGATCCCATCTTCCATCCCGAGAACGACTTCGACGACGAAACGAATCGCGATCATCTAGGTAAGGAACACGACCCCGGCCCCGTCCACCCTCCCAGTCACCACGGCCACGGCCACGAATTGGACCACTACGGGGGTGGTGGCCAACTCCTAAGGGTGGGCCGTCGGGTGCATTTGATGAGGCAGAGAGTAAGCTATCTCGAGAGCCTCGTCGCATGCGAACCAGGTCAGGGTCCCGTCCTAACGGTTCTCTCAAGTCGCGAAAGTCGCGGGGAGGGGAGCGGGAGCGGCCGCGACCAAAACCGACGCGCGAATCTCTGGGGTCGAAATCACGGTCGCGACGGCCCCAGTCTCGATCAATATCACGGCGAAATGGAGGAGGTCCATCTCGAATATCACGGAAGTCTCGGTCGCGATCTCGATCTCGATCTCGTAAATCACGGTCCCTATCGCGAAAGTCACTGCGGCCTGGATAACCCCGACCTCGACCACCAAACGGACCCCCTCTCGGAGGGTCTATCAAGGCCTTGGGTCCACGGGGCGGCTCTCTACCAAGAGGGGGTGGAATAGCATCATCAGCGCCACGGGGGCCGACGGGAGGTCGACGGTCACCGAAGCGCTGGGGGGAACGATCGCGGGAATTGAACCCAGACAAAGGAGGGTATCGAGAAGACATCACCAAGTCATGCTAAATAAAGGTCAAACGAAGCAACCTGGCAGTTCCCCTGCAGCAGGTTCGGGTTAGAAGAGCCGGGGGAAGGGAGGTCGAATTGGAATTTGGAGAAGAGGCGCTAAAGAGACCAGACAGGCGGCCGAGCGGTGGGGAACACGTGATCTTCAAGCGTGACGGAAAGCACAGGCCACCAGGGCTGTGCTTATATAATATGGACTAATGCCGCTAGAGCCTAATATGGTAAAGTGGGAATTCGAAAATGGAACAGCGTCTTTTCGAATTTGAAGATGCTTGGCAGCAGCCACTCGAAGATGTTTCAGATGCGACGAACGACAAGAAAGACGGGATGAAAGAGAAATCGGGGTCAACGATTTTGAGATGCTGTTCTGTCGGCTAGAAGGAACAAACTGATATGATTTGACCCGATAGTCCCGAGTACCGATGCTAGGTACCTAATCAGATGGACGGAGATGATGTGTCCCTGACAACCCTGTGACCAACCGTCACCTCGACGTGGCTACAGTCAATGAAGTCGAAAATCAAAGAAAGATAAAGAAGCTTCGAGTAGGAAATCCCCGCACTTCTTCAATGGATGAAAGCCGTCAGGCAGATGGACTTATGCTGTTGACTGCAAGGAGTGTGCAGTCAGGCAGCAAGACAAAATTGACTCGGTCTCGATGGTATCCTCAGATTGCATGCAAAACGAATATGCTTGAGAGGGAACCAAGATCTGAGCTTTCCTGGATCTTTGAAGCGTCCCAGTCACTCAGAACTCGGCCGAAAAGTAGTCAGGAACCGGCCTGTAGGAAGATAGGTAGGTAATGAACAAAAAATGGATGGTTTGAGAGACGAGCAGGAGAGGAAGAAAGGATCGCAGAAAGAGGGACAAGGAGGAGTGGAAAGATAGAATCCGATGCGGGCCTGTCATTGGTCGATGGATTGTTTGGGGGAAACTCAAAAATAACTTTTGGAATGCCTTAGGCCAGACCATGCAACGTGAGTGCCTGAGGCAGCGAACGATGGTCTGCATGTCGCATGGGCTAATTTAGGTATTGTAGCCTGAGGCACACATCGTCGTCTTCCCCGCCAAAAGAAAAAAAAAAGAAAAAAGAAAAAAGACAAATTCCCCGCCCTACACCGAATCACCATTCAAATTATAATACCACTATTCCACGCTTTCTCTATTCTTTATCATTTTAGAAATTATGGCTACACCAAATCCAACAGTGCCTGGAGGGGCAGCTCCTTCTTCTGCTACCAATGCCGTCCTTGTCGCCTCTGAGCCGGTTCCTGAAGGGACTCACCAGGTCCGCGGGGTCGACTTTGATCACTTCCAAGGCCGCGATATTACTGTCGCAGAGATGGTAGATAACATGAGCCATATGGGTTTTCAAGCAAGCGCTGTCGGGGAGGCTACCCGTATTTTGAATGATATGGTGTGTTTTCTTTATTTTTATTGCTTCATCCAATTCACCTCGTGGCCACCTGCCGCTTGAGGTAGCTGACTTTCTCATCAACAGCGCGCATACCGTCACCCTGAAACAGGAGAGAAAACCACCATTTTCCTTGGTTACACCTCAAATCTGATATCGTCCGGACTCCGAGACACCCTTCGCTATCTTGTTAAGCATCGTCATGTTTCCGCCATCGTTACCACAGCCGGAGGAGTGGAAGAAGATTTGATCAAATGTCTGGCACCCACCTACATGGGCTCATTCACCGCACCAGGAGCAGGACTTCGCGCGAAAGGCCTCAATCGTATCGGCAATCTGCTCGTCCCGAATAGCAACTATTGTTCCTTCGAAGACTGGTTGGTTCCCATTCTGGATAAGATGCTGGAGGAGCAGGAAGCCGCAAAGAAAAAGGCACTCGAGACAGGTGACGAGGAGGATGAACTGCACTGGACACCAAGTCGCATCACAGAACGGTTGGGTCGAGAGATCAACAACGAAGACTCGGTGCTTTACTGGGCGGCTCGCAACAACATTCCTATCTTCTGCCCCGCTCTGACAGACGGCTCTCTGGGCGATATGCTCTACTTCCACACCTATCGTTCCTCCCCACAGCGGCTGCGGGTCGATATCGTTGACGATGTGCGCCGTATCAACACGATGGCCGTGCGGGCCGCCCGCGCGGGAATGATCATTCTCGGAGGCGGGATAATTAAACACCACATTGCCAACGCGTGTCTGATGCGAAACGGAGCAGAGCACGCAGTATATGTGAATACGGCGCAAGAGTTTGACGGCAGTGACGCTGGAGCCCGTCCGGACGAGGCTGTGAGCTGGGGAAAGATCAAGGCGGACGCGAACGCAGTCAAGGTTTACGCTGAAGCAACGGTTGTCTTTCCCCTCATGGTTGCCGCCTCATTTGCACGAGCCGAATCGTCCTCATCAAACCAGGCAACGGAATCCCACAACTGATTGAAACTTTTGTCTGTTTCGTACTCGTCAGTGGTCTTGTAATAACCTCACCGGTTCACATTTGATTCTCGATGGTCGCATGTAGCACCTATATCTACTTTCCTTTCCCTTCATGGACCTGCCCCGCCCTCAAAGGATTTACGACCCCTGATGAGCCACGCAGTGGCAAAACGATGTACGCAAATATTTTTCCCCTTAGAAGGCGTTAACCACAAGCCCAGAACCAATGGGCGTGGCGGTCAGGTCGGGGCCAGAAGAAACCCAAATGATTGGTCGCGGCGGAGACCCGGTTCATCGAGCGGGAAATCCAGCGGGAAAGGCTCTACACGCGTTGGGGAGAGGAGGAAATGGTCGGAAGAATCGGACCAGGAGGCAAAAGTCGAAAGATTGGCTTTGGCGGATAGAAAAAAGATGGCGAAGTTGGGGATTGGTGGAAGCACCCATGGATCGAGGGGATGGCGCCGATTCGTGCTACCAACGCCTCTTAAGACGAGTATTGTTGAAGTGATGGATCCGAATTGCCACTGTGCGGATATACGGGGAAGGGAGTGGTTCCTGAGTCCAGAAAAGTGAAGATAATTCATTGAGATTGTTCGCTTTGCCACCAGATGTGCATACCACATGGAACAGTGCCTATGAATTAAAGTTGGCAGTTAGGATCTCCACGAGTGGATCGCTTGCCCAAATAACTGGGGAGAAAAGCAAGTCTTCCTGTAAGTCAGTCATGTAGCGGTAGATAATTAATTATCCCAGCAGCAACCATAGAACAAGATCCCCTGGTCGTTTGGACTGCGGATTCCTGCCTAACATCGGCGGAACCAGCGGTGTGCGTTGTTCGTTTGGTTCTTCTGGTATTTCGTTGAGGCTGCATCGCCGCCTCATTCTGGCGCTTCGTTGGTCGAGAACCTTTCTTTCTGCCCTTTTTTTTTTTTTTTCTCATCCTTTTCCCTCTTTCTTTTTCTTCTTTTTCTTCTTTTCTCTTTGCCAGCATCTCCATCCTCTTTTTTAACCTCTCACACCTTCTCGTCTTCCCCATCCTTCCTCGCGATCGTATCTTCCCCAGAATCTCCAAATCCACTGCTTCCGATAAGCATTTCTGCCTTGTCTTATCGGGGAATCTAGATTCCTTTGCCCTCTTCCCCCCACGATCATCATCGTTGGCCTTGCTTCCTCTCCAAAGGAGTGAGTCAACTTTCTTACAAGGCATCAATCTTGGTTTCTTTATATATTTTCTGCCTTGTCCTGCACATATTTATTCCCTTACTCTTCCTCTCACTTTTGCTGGACGCAACTGTTCTATCGCTTATCTAGATTTATTTATCTCTGTTGTACCCTTTTTTTTTTTTTTTTTTTTCACGCTTTTCTGCTCTTTGCACTTGTTGCTTCTTCTTCTTCAAGCTTCTTGGCTTATTCTTCTTCGTTTTTCATTATTTTATCCTCTCTCCTGTTCAAAATGGACACCAGAGTCGACACTTCTGTCACGGTGGAACAGCTGCCTCCGCCCATCACCCTCAGTGTCGATGCTCCTTTACCTCCTCCAGCAGACAGAGAAAGCACAGTCACTATTAATACCCCAGAAGAATCGAATGAGACTCCTGAAAATACAGATCAAACAAACGATACGACCGTCCCCTCTACCGATGAACCTGTCCCCTCCGAGCCACAAGAACACAACAATGCCTCAAATGAGCCCCCTCCACAAGATTCTCCAAACGAGGGAGAAACACCATCAACAGAATCTGAGTCCGCCCCACCTGCACCATCAGAGCTTGAAGAGGCATACTGGGCTGAGATTGAGGAGGACAAGTCGGTTCCAGATGAGGCAGAGTTAAAGGACATCGAATCAGCAGCAGATGGAGATTACAGTGCCTATGAATGTGAGTTCTGATCACGCATCAAGATCTATGATATAAAGCGGGAAAGAAACAGATGGTGAAAATGATGGAAGGCTGACTGGATGGCAGATAAATACTGGGAAAAGAACTTCCATCCCGAACTAGATGACCCAGAGTATCGCCCTTCTGAGAAGGCCCGGTTAACCTGGAAGATTAAGGGTGTCCGAGGCAATAAGGAAAATCCCAACCGCTCCAAGATAATGCGCTCTCCACCCGCTTACATTGGTGGTTACTGGTGGACCATCAAGTTCTTCCCCCGTGGTAACAATGTCAGTTCGTTGAGCGTCTACATTGAATGTTCTACAACCATGCCCACTTGCGAGAAGACGCTGCCTGATACCGAATTCAAGGTGCTTAAGGGCGCTCCCGACGGTGCGCTGGACGATTCCGCACCCGATCTGGACATGAAGTTTGGAGCAACCGAGGACACTGCAACCTGGCTTGAGAACTTCAAGTCGCAGTATCCCCCTGCCGCCAATACGGAGGCCACGACTAACGACTCCTGGCGAGTTTCTGCCCAGATTGGTGTGATACTGTACAATCCCGACGAGCCTCGAACCGGGTGGATGCAGTCTTCTTGTCACCAATTCAACCCTCACAACCTTGACTGGGGCTGGACCAACTTCCACGGCCCGTGGGACCAGATTCACCGTCGCCAACGGGGCCAGCGCCAGGCGCTCCTCCGCAATGACACACTGGCTTTCGATGCGTACATTCGCATTTTTGACGACCCTACACGCTCGCTGTGGTGGCACGCCAGCGACTCCGAACCAACCTGGGATAGCCTAGGCTTGACAGGCTACCGGCCCCTTGGTGATTCGGTCATTAACCACAGCGCTGAAGTGGCTGGCTTGGCTACTTGGCTGCACATTGCACCATTTTGCAAAATCATCCAAGGCGTCGATGTGCTCGAACATCTTAGCAACCCTGATGTCAAACCTAAGCCAGTGTGTGACGCATTGCAGAGATTCCTCTGGCAGCTGCGCTGCCGCGGCAAGTCGCTCCAGTATGTTGACACAGATGTGATCACGTCCACACTGCGCAACTTGCATGAATATTCGAGCGATGTTTCCGAATTCTGGGAACGACTTCGCCGTACACTTGAGCTGGAACTTGCGGGAACAGGCGCTGCGAAGGAGTTTGCCAAGCTCTTTGACAGTCCTTCCCTCCCACTCGATGCCATGCAGTTGAGCGACATCAACACCCTCCCTAGTGACTTCAACTCTCGCATTTGCGTGCCTGCTGATCAGGCTAAGACCATGCGGGAAGCTCTTGATTGGTACCTGGGCGCCAAACCAGGGCGCTGGGCTTTGCCACCCGTTCTCAACGTGGAACTGAACCGCCAGAAACTTGACAAGGTAGCTCGACAGTGGCGGTTGATCTATGACCGAGTGGAACTAGACGAGGAACTGGACCTGACGCAGTGGACAGTGAACGAGCAGTGCGGAAACTATGTTCTGTATGGCTACGTCGTTCACCGTGGTAGGCGCACTTCGGGCAAATTTTTCAGTATCCTTCGCCCGGGTGGACCTGGCTCCAGATGGTTGGCGTTTGACGATGGCAGTGACAATCGTGTTGAATGCTTGACACATAAAACTGCTCTCGGGCCCCATGTTGGTTTGGATGCGTCTCAAGCCCCAGATCATAAAACTGGGCATGATGTTGCTGTCGTCGCCATGTACATTCGAAAGGATGTTGTTGGCGAATTCTTACCTGGTCCCCAGGGCCAGTGGGATGCTCCAGAGCCTCTCAAGGAATACTATTCAAATGGTACATATCCTGTTCCGAAGACAGACCAGGACATCCAAGTTGAGGTATACTCACTTCCCCAGTATGATCAACTGGGGAGTCTGTTTGACACCTATGATCTTATGTCACAAGCCAAGTCGGCCAACAGCGTGATGTATCTGGATGTGCCCCGTTCTTCGAATATCGTCGAGCTCCGTAAAAAGATCGCTTTGTGGAAGTCCACGGACTCTGAGAAACCCTCGCCCGAAAACGTTCGCCTATGGCAGGTTGGACATACTCGTGATCAGTTTGGGCCAACCCTGGCATTTAGCCGGGTCTGTGATCTAAACAGCAAGCTAGATCTTCCCTTGAAGGTCGCACGTTTCTGGATGCAGATCGTCTCAGATGGTAAGGAGCATCGTTTCTTTATCTACCTTGAAATATCTTGCTAACACATCCACAGAGGACGCGAAGTACTTTGCTATGTCGGATCCACGCGAGACCAATATATCCCAGAACAAGCCAGAGGAGGCTATTGTCGAACGAGAAGGCTCAGAGTCTTCTGACGAAAGACAATCCGTTCCTGAAGCTGATAGCAATCAGCCAAGTTCGTCTGGTAATTTGCCTAATGCCGAGCCAGAAAACCACGAAGAATCAACACCTGCCGCTGATGATCAGCCTATGTCTAACGGCACCGACGAAAGTAACCCAGCAAATGCAACTGAGCCTACTGATTCTAGCTCTCTTAGCGATAATGCCAATGTTGAAAGCTCTGAAAACGATGCTGTCATTGCAGCAATTATCGCCAATGATATCCAGGAATTGGATACCGAAATGACAGGTCAAGCTGCACCTGAGCCTGAGCCTGAGCCTGAGCCTGCTGAAAGCACAACTCAGAATGAAGAGGAGTCAAGCACGCCTGAGCCCGAATCTGCCGTTCAGGAAGAGCCAGCAGAACCTGAAAATCCGTTGCCCGTGAACCATGTCTACTACTTCATTCAGGTCTTCGACGTTGAAAACCAAGCACTGCGGACAGTTGGTTCATTTTTCTCTCGCAAGGAGGAGACAATCAAACCCGCTCTTCGGCAGCACCTAAAATGGTCCGTTGATAAGGATTTCTTGATCTGGCAGCGGATCGATGGTACAACGGTTACTACGATGTCACCAGGTGAAACCTTCGAGATGTTTGTCCCAGATGGTGCGTGCTTCATCGTAGGGGACAGGTTAACCAAAGAAAGGTGAGTACATGATCTCCTCTTGTAAATAAAAACATACTAATTCATTTTAGACGGGCTGCACTCAACGAGGCTGGCTTGATTGCCAACCCTGACCGTTTGGTACAGTACTTGTCTGCCGAGTCGCGGAAGCATCCCACCCAAGCCTTTACTGGATTCAAGACGATTGAAGCAACCTTCGCTGGAGACTATTACAGTGGAGAATTCAAGAAGGGCTACTTCCATGGCAAGGGCAAGCATGTATCAGATACAGCTGCCATCTACGAAGGAGACTTCGTCTTCGGCCGTCGTCATGGAAAAGGGCTGATGGACTACCCATCGGGTGACACATATGACGGTGATTGGTTTGAAGACCAGCGCCATGGTCAAGGCACCTTCCTCGAGCGCAAGACAGGCAACAAGTACGTCGGTGGCTACAAAGACGGCAAGCGTCATGGCAAGGGTATCAGCTACTGGGAGGTGGCAGACGAAGAGATGGACCTTTGCCAGATCTGTTACGGTGAAGAGCAAGACGCGCTGTTCTACGACTGTGGTCACGTCTGTGCCTGCGTTACATGCGCACGCCAGGTTGATATTTGCCCAATCTGTCGAAAGAGTATCATTAGCGTGGTTAAGATCTACCGGACTTGAGCCATTGTTTAGAAGGCGTGTTATTTTTCTTTTGTTTTTTTTTTTCTCCCTATCTTTGTTTTTTGTTTGGCTTTTCCGGTTTGGAGAGCAGAACATACCCTTCGGAAGTTATTCAGCACACTTGGGTCTGGTGATTGTGTTTTTTATTGATCAGAAGAAGCGACAAGATATTGATTTATCTAGATTTGATATACCATGCCACGGAGTGGTGATAGATGGAATTCAGCATGCGAAAGTTGATTTAAATCCTAGTCAACCCGAATAGAATTTCGCGAGTATAGCATGGCAAAAATCAGGGCTTCAAATCTTGCAACTACCTGAGAAATCATAATGAGAGGAATATGGCAAATGGTATCTAGTTAAATTTACCACCACAGCTATCTACTTTAAATCCACAAGGGGTGAATGATAATCGTAATGCGCCGCCCCAAACCAAAAGTATGCTTTTTGTTCAAACAAACAGAAGATAGAGAGAGAAAAAGAAAGAAAAAAAAGGAAATATACAATAAGGGTAACATTAGAGAGATCACTTGGAGGCCTTCTTAGCCTTCTTCCCGGGGCTATCGGCCTGCTTCTTCTTCTTCTTGGGGGGTTCTTCACCTCCCTTAGGCTCTTCGGGGGTCTTCTTTGTTGTCGTGGTCTTCTTCTCGCCCTTAGGTGCCAGGGTGGACTTAGTGTCCTTGGTTGGCTTCTTTTCTTTTTCTTCAGGCTTTGTCTTCTTCTCGACTTGCTTGTCCTGCTCCGGGGTGGTGGTGGTGGTGGTCTCCGAAGACTTAACCTTCTTAGGCTTGTTCAGAACTCCCTTGGGGTTGAGACCCTTGCGACGGAGGCGGTTGCGCTCTGCCTTTGCGATACGTTCTCGGTCCTCCTCGTCATCTTCGAAAGGCCCGAATGTGCCGTCGTCTCCAGGGACGGCACCTTCATCGTCAGCTATGGGGGTCTTGTCGATAGACTCGTCGTCAGTGTCGGCTGAGGGGGTAGAGTTGGCGGTCTTAGCGGAAACGTTGCCAGAGGCAGCACCGTCGGTGGCCGCCTTATCAGCTGGGCTGGGGCCAGTCTTCTTCAGCTTGCAGACGAAGAAACCGTCGACGTTCTCTCGGTGGGGGAAGTAGCGACGGGTCATGGTCATCTTAGGGTCGAATTTCTTGCCCATGTAGTTTGTGAAACCTTCGCTTCCGAAGTCGCCAAGGCCAGTGTCGACGATCTTGACATTAGGGCGCTTGCGCAGAATGTACTGCACAACAGCCTCGTTTTCCTCCACTGTCACACTACAGGTCGAGTACACAACGTAACCACCAGTCTTGGAAGTGTGGTCAACCGAGTCGATGGCCGCCAGCAGAAGTTGACGCTGCATGTGCGGGATGGCGAGGAAGTCACGCTCGTTCTTGGATGTCTTCACACCAGGGTCCTTGGAAATGACACCAGTACCGGTACAGGGGGCATCCAGCAACACTCTGTCGAATCCACCAAGAGCCTTGGGGAACGCTGTACGGGCGTCGAGATGGGTCACGATTGTGTTCTTGCAGCCGAGACGGTGGATGTTACCGATAAGACCCTTGGCACGAGGCTTGCTGGCATCGTTTGCGATCACGCAACCGGTGTTGCGCATCAGTGCAGAGATGTAGGTAGTTTTACCACCGGGAGCAGATGCCATATCAAGAACCCGCTCGTCGGCCTGAGGTGCCAATGCCATGACGGGGAGGAAGGAAGATGCGGCTTGGAGAATGTAGTGACCGGCCAGGTATTCCGGAGTGGCACCAAGGGGAACAGCCGACTCGAAAACTTGAAGACCAACCTTAGACCATTTTCCGACGGGCTCGAGTACAACACCACGGTTGATAAGGGCCTGGGCGAGAGATCTTCTGTTGGTGCGCAAGGTATTGGTACGGATGACAACGGGACGCGGGGTTTCGTTAGCCTCGAAGAAAGCGAATGCTTCCATAGGGGTGAAAAGGTTGAACAGCTTCTCTGCAAGGAACGGTGTGTATCCGTAGTATGTGCAGATATCGCTCAACAAGAGCTCAACGTAATCGGCACGCGACTTGTCGGCCTGTCCTAGTGTCTTCAGGTCTCCCAAGATACGAATGGTGTCTGTGATCCGGGTTCGGAGCAGTTGCAAATCGGGGGCCAGGCCTGGCTGTCCTTGACCATCTGTGAACACATCCGGTCGGTCACCAGCAATGTTGGTCTGCATGGCCGCCTCCTGCAATTCCTGTTCTGCCTCTTCATCCTCCAGCTCTTTAGCTTCGTCCAGCTTCCGCGACAATCCCTCAATGTTTGCCGCTGTCAGCTTCTCTTCTGCGTCGGAATCGTCGTCGTCGGAGAACATCGCTTCCCGGGGATGGTCTTCCTCGTCAGAGTCCATAACCGAGTCATCATCTTCCCAATCCGAGGCGTTTTCATCTTGGCTGTCCATTGAACCATCGCTAACACCTTCCAGATCACCAAATTCGTCGTCTACCATTTCTTCGTCATCGTCATCCGACATTTCTTCATCGTCCGATTCCATAAATTTCGGCTTCTCTGCGGGCTTGCTCTTAGACTTGTCGCCCTTCTTCTGGTTCGCGGCACCCAAGCTCTTTGTTTCCTTGCCATTGGCAACGCCGTTGACCTTCTTCTTGGGCACATCCTTCACCGTGTCCTCCTCATCCACCTCAGCCCTTCTCCGCTTCTTGCCCGATTCTGCTTTAGAACCTGCATTGCCTGCCTTTTGCTGCTTAAGCGCTCTGATCTTGGACTCATCCAATGGGGCTGGAGGGCCCTGCTTCTTCATACGACGACCCTTTCCCATTGTGATAAATGATAATTTTGTATAGAAGTTGGTTGGTTCTTCTTATCACATCGAGTGGAAAATCTAAACTTTTTTTTTTCTCTTTTTTCCGCGCCGGGCGGTGGAGCTTGGCAAAACTTTTATCGGGAGGCGGTGTGCAATGTGCATCTCGTGCGCAAGCCTGAGGCAGAAATCCTTGTTTGGTTAGTTTGACTTCACCAAGGCCCGATTTGGTAATGCCAGATGACAGTGAGCATCTTCCCCACGATCACTATCCCACTTGTGAAACCACTCTTCGCTCAGTGCGCCTTGGACACCTCCGTACATATTTCTATTGATTATATTCAACATGTCGGAACTCGCCTTCACCAAATCCTTCCTCTCTTCGCTTGACTCGCGGCCCGTTAAGCTCCGCGCTGACCATGTGTTCGATCCTGAACGAATCGCACTGCGCATTCCGGTATGTGGATTCGCCCTCGATGTCTGATAAGATGCTAATCTCAAATTCACTGCAGTACTTTCTCCCCCGCCTTCAAGCACCCCACCCTCAGATGCCCAAAAAGGTCAAGCCCACCATCGCACCTGGCTCCTCGAAATCGATAACGGTCTTATTGAAATCCGCCCGCAATCCAACTCTCGACTTCACCATCCCCAATGCACCTCTATCTACTACCTCTGTTCAAGACCTCAAGGATGCCGTACATGGCCGTGTGGCTGACGGACAAGGCAATAAGATCTCTTTGGATAAGATCAAGATTCTGTATAAGCGCAAGCCCATCACAGGCAAGACTATTGCGGAGATCCTCGCTGATGAACCGGATATGCTTGCCGGTGGCAAAGCGGTTGAGTTCGGGGTTATGATCATTGGAGGTGCTCAAGCCGTTGAAGCATCACCAGCGGAGGAGGGACAAAAGGAAAATGTGACCCCCCCTAAGCCTGCGGTAGGGCCCAGTGGGCAGGAGGTCTTGGAGACTGAAGCGTTCTGGGATGATCTGGAAGGCTATTTGGAACAGAGGATTAAGGATAATGATGAGGCAAAGAAGCTGCGGACATTGTTCAAGAGCGCTTGGAGTTCGAGTCGATGAGAACTTATATATCTAGTTCCATTGTGATAACATTTATTGACTATGATACCATTCTCCTTAAGCCTTCCTTCCATCAGTTATTTGCAGTTTACGGCCACTCGATAATCATACATATATTTAGTTACAAAGATAGACATTCAAGTTGAGGTTTCCACTGCCCAATTGGCGGTTCCTATTGTTCTCTATTGTATCTTGGTACCTTCTCAGCCACAAGTGGTCTTCCGCCTCCACCGTGAACTCCTGGGTCAAATAATAAGACAGCTAAATGTTGTGACAAAAAAGAAGAAAGGTTGAGAAAAATTTGTTATACACAAACATATACGAGCAGAAGTCAAAATCAAGTCACAAACATAAGGATGCAAGATGGACATGGGAACACGTCAAGTCAGTTGGCCACAAAATGAAGACACAACCATACGCCGTCTTCCAGAATTCGTTCCCATGAGAAAAAGGTCGAGTGGTAAGAGGTCAAGAGACAGGTTGGAAAGACTCGGGCAAAAGAGAAGCGGAGGATATGCACAACGGGCAGGGATATCAGGATGCAGGGCGTTGAATATAACTGGGCTTGCATCCCTTCATCATTTCACATGAAAGATTCCCATGTGCCAAAAAGGACAAACGGGACGACAAAAGCGTTGGGGAATGCAAGAGGGGTAGAAGGAAAAGGACATGGGGCAGATAACACAATCATTGCAAAAGGAATCAAAGGGGACAAATGGCGGATTATCAATAATAGAAAGCTAGAACCACAGGAGTAGAAAGGAACATGTGCCGGGCAGGGAATTTGACACCATTGCAAATGCTCAAGAACTGACCAATCGCTCATCCATTTCATGCGACCAAAGAACAGCGGCGTAAATTATCGGTTGACGATATAAAAGAAGAAAAAAGATCATACATCAGAGGTCGGAAATTTCATCACCGCGAAAAGACTTTAACAACTCCATCGCCGCCTCCGCTAACGACCCAACGGCCGTCACGGCTCCAGATGGCGTCACACACGCCCTCACCACGCATCAGCCTGTGACTGGTGATTTCCTGGGTGCAGCTTCTTTTTTCGAGATTCCAAAACCGCAGGCTGGCATCGTGGCCAGCGGAGACTAGCTCACGCCCATCTGGAGAGAGCGAGAGGGAGGCAATCGCAGACGGGTGGGCCAGCATTGTATAAGTACATTGACCTACAGCAGGCACAAATGTTAGTCAAGGATTCCAGTCAGAAGCATCAAGGATACATACCACTATTAGCGTCAAAGAACCGAATATATCTGTCTTCGTGTCCACTAATGATCACGCCCTCTACACCACTCGAACCAGTCGCGCCGTGTACCACTTCTTCCTCCGCCATCGTCCGACTGGGATCTAGATTGGCAGAGCCATCGAACCCAACGGTGGTTGCAACAACGGAGTTAACACCAGTAGACGATGTACCATCGTATGTCTCTAAGCTTGCCATTCCCACAACCTCCTCCCCTGTCCTTGTGTCGTAGACAAGAATCGAGGCATCAGAGTAGGAAACAACAAAGTTGACTCCGGCAAGAGACAATGGACTAATGCAGGTCGGCGAGGGAGATTCGTTTCGGATGATTTGATGAACAAGTGTATAGTGGAACGGCGTTGTAGTTGCCACGCTAGGTTGTGGTGAAGATGGGAAGTTGGAACCAGATGAAATCGAATTGGCCCGTCGGCTGCCGCCAGCCCGTCGATTGCCTGCTTGAGGCGATGAGAGCAGAGGAGGTGCACTGACGGCCCAGATTAATATTCTGCCATCGGCACCGCCAGATGCCAGTAATACCCGGTCAGGCCCTCCATACGATCCACTGGAGTCTCCAAACACGGACCCTGCGGTTCCAGGAAGAACGCAAAGACCCCAGACAGCATCTGTATGTCCATCCAAGGTGGCTTTGGGATCAACCCTGCCTCGTTCCCAAACGCGCACACTAGCATCTTGTCCACCAGAAAATACCCAACCATCGCCCAGGGTACGACCACCATTGGAGAAGTTCTGGGACGGGGAGCACGCAGCCAGCGCGGTCACCGCACCAACATGCCCACGGTGGGTGAAATAGCTCGTAATATCCAAGTCATTACTTGAACCAGCACCGTGAGGACCAAAGTTACCAAAGGTCGCAGGAATGATCCATCTTTTAATTGTTCCATCGTCACTACATGTGCAGATTTCTGGTTCCGAGGGGCTGCCACCTCCTGTGAAAATCACGGAACGAATAACGTCCAAATGTCCTCGGAGTGCAAATCGCACCTTGAACACAGGATCTTGCTTTTGTCCTGTTGCTGCGGTAGCATTATCGGCACTATCGCTCTTCCGTTTTGAGCCAGAGCTCTTCCTCCGGTGCGAAAGCGAGCCGCCCTTTGACGGCGATTTCGAGCGAACGAAGTTGGCGTTCGGGAAGGCGTCGGTATCTGGTCGGTGAGGCGGGATTTGTTCGGAAGCTGATTCTGGGCCGGCTGGCTCGTCAAAATTCCAACCATCGGTATCGTCCGAGCATTCTTCCACCTGTTCAGGTTTGGGTATCTCCTTGACAGCCACCTGTGCGGTATAGGCATCAAATGACTGGGTCAGGGGAAGGCCACGCTCGTCCACCATGCCATTGTCAAGAATATGCCTTCTATTTTCCATCGCAGTCACAGGGGCTTGCTGTATTTCAATTGGTCTCCGTTCCAAGACATCCCTGGGCGCAGAAGGATGACCAAATTGATTTTGTGCGCGAGACATATTGGGGTTTTCAGCATAGTGGGTCACAACAGGCTGGTGGTTCTGAAGTGCTACCTCTCGTGCCATCATGTGGTTTGTCTGTTGTTGTTGTTGATGTTGTTGTTGCTGTTGTTGATGCTGTTGTTGATGCTGTTGTTGATGCTGTTGTTGATGCTGCTGTTGCTGTTGCTGCTTCTGTCGCTGCTGGTGGATGTATGCTTCTTCAAGGCTTTGCTGAGACAGCTGCTGGTTTCCGAAAATGTGATTCGAAAGATCCGGGTCGCTCAACTCGGGGTGAGGGTTCGCCGTCGGAATTACATGATAGGATACCTCCTGCGAGCATTTGGACAAATATAAGCGAGACTTATCGCGTTCATCTTCCTGCTGGAACTCGGGTTGGTTTTCGTCGTGGGCGTCCATAAGCGGCTTTGGACGTTGAGCTAGATAAGGTCAGCGAAATCTGGGATAGTTTGTAAACGGACAGAAAATATGCCATACATTTCAATGCGTTCATGCTCTCGCGGGCAATTTCCTTGGGGTCTCTCAAATCCTCGACCTTCTCGTTATTGCTGAGCTTCTTGACCTTCTCACGCTCCTTCTTCAGCGCGGCTTCGAGCAACCGAACATGCTTTCCGAGCGATTCATGCAAGCGCTTGCTTGTTCGAACATCACCCTCCAGTCTGCCGATACGGGACTTCATTTCCGCGCGCTCAATTTCCCATGCGTTGCGGTCTCGTTCGTGTCGGTGCCATTCGGTCTGCAGAAATCGCATCACCCCTGGATCACAAACGCTGTAAGCTCCGAAAAACAGTTTTAATACCCTCATAATCACCCACCTTGCAACGTATATTCTGTCCCTTGGGGGTGTCCGCCATTGGAACTTCCATCACCCGCGGCCCCGGGAAAGCCTCCACCCCCAGCCATGGCCGAGGGAGATTGCCAAGCCATGCGAAATCAACACGCGAAACAACTTGTAGCAACAAAGAGGCTGCGAAGCGCCAGGGCACTCCAACCCGCAATGTTTTGGGGGGAGGGAGGGACGGAGGAGGAATGCCGAGTCTGGAGAGAGCTTTGGGTGGTTTTAACTTCGTGTCCGAACTTGTTTGGTTTGTTGATGTAAGTAAGCGAGTCAGGGCGGACGTCGATGGCAGGAAACAAGTATCCCAGGCCGTGTCAACACCGATATAAACAGCGGGGAGAACAAGAAAGGCGTAGCAATCCGATCCACGGAGGAAAAGGAGACGGTCAGAGATACTCCTGGTCGAGCCGAGAGAATCGGACTGGAAGCTGGCGCGCGTTCTCCTCGCTGAGGTCGGGGAAAGGCACCGCTGCCGCTGGGTTGTGGTTGGTTCCTACAGGCGCCGAATGGTCTAGCCGCTTTAAGCGCCTAGGAACGCGGGAACCCGTTTGGGTTGACCTCGTGGGTTGGATGGAGAGAACTTGGGGTAAAAAATGATGAGTAGAATAATTTATCCCGGTCTTTTCATTCGTTTGAAGACAGGCAGCGATCGTCACTAAATATGCAGTTGTTGCAGGGCGCGCTGGATAAATGGAAGCAGAAATAGTCGCCAAGGATCGACAACGGTGATGGGTCACTTACACTGATTCCACTATGCTTTTACAAAATAATGACACTACTTTGTTACTCCATCTTATGGGTTAATTGACCCTGTCAGCTGATGATATCTGCTGTCTATATTCATGTTGATCGTATTCAGTCATGGGCTCGTCAAAAGTAACACTACAGGGTATTGTACAGGACAGGACAAGCAGGATCTGTCAAAATTCTAGTTCTTCCACTTCCATTCCACAGTCCACGCACTTCTTGACTCCAATTCCAGTTTCTGGATTTTCGATGGACCTGCCCCATTGATGAACATGTCTTCCGCCTCCCAAATCATCGCCAAATTGGCCTCCTGCAGCGCCTTGGCGGTTCCGCCGATATGCATCAACCCTGGTGCGTTTTTTAAGATCCTGAAGTTTTGTCTTGAACTTGGCTTCGCGCCGTCGCTTTTTATCATTCTCGCGTCGTTCAAACTCGGCGTCTAAAGCCTCCGCAGAACCCCATTTCTTCGGTGAAAACGCATACTCTTCGACCTGGTAACGCAGATAAAGCATCATGTTATTCCATGTCGACTTGTGTGGGTTTGGGCGTTCAAGGTGCGGTAGTAGCTCTTCATCTCGAAGTTCGGCTGTGGAAGAGGACACGTTAGTATGGATTGGGCCAATAAACGTTCATTTTTCTCTTTCACTCACGGTCTGTCAAGAGGTAGTCCTCCTTTGCTTCAGTCTTGGTAAGCAAGCTGTACTTCTCCGGATATTTTTCTTTGCAGGTGTTGCAGACGCAACAATGTAGCATCTCCTCCCACTTCCAATCAATCTCCAGGCGCCCGCATTCACGACACTTTTTCTGCTTGCTAGCGTCATCAAGCACGCTAAGCCCCGGCTCAAAGGGCCCTGCACGATCTCGACGAAGGGCCTGAAGTAATTGTTGCCGCTCCCATTCCTTTTGTGTCATATTCGCCGGTTTCTGCTCCGCTTTCCCATCTCGCACGTGAAGTGCCTTGTTGAATGGATCGTCCTCTTCAGTCAAAAACCCTCCCTTCGTATCCGTCATCTTACTGAAATCGTATTCGACATATTTGGTGAAATTACGGGCGGGTTTGATTGCATCCAGGGGTCGATTCGAAGTGTTGGCGCGACCATCTCGAACCGTAGAAGGTGTGTCGGAGGCTGTCATCGAGCCGTATGACCGCTTGACGCCTTTTGCATTTTGCGTGGTGTTGGGAACATTCGAGGCTGTCGACTTCTTTGCCTCCTCTGCCTCACGTTGTTCTCGGATGGCTTTAGCCTTCATGCGGTTGACTTCCTATGCGGTTCATATCAGATAAGATATATCAAGTTCGAAGTCCCATGGCAGATCTATCTATACTTACAATTCTCCGCAACTGTTCCGGTGTAAGAGGGCCTCGAGGAAGTTCGCCGGGCTTCCCAGCCTCGGACTGCGGAGGAGTTGAAGGCCGGTCGGTCGCCATTTCTTCCAAATCCAGTGGACAGATCTTTTTCTTGCTGTTTATAGATCGTTGCTTCGCCCCAATACTCCTCGGAATTCGCGGGATTTCGATACAGCCCAAGGGATCGTGTTATCGATACGCAGATGGGGAAGAAGGCTTGCCACATCACGTGGTGATAACAGATAAAGGCAATATGGTCCGCTATTCTGATTGGTCGATTTTCAACACTTTTTAGACGAAATCGATGCTTGGAAATCCACAGTACAGTAGCATAGAGACTTTGGGACCACTGGCCATTTATCTAGATATCTTCTGTACGAGATGATCTCTGACTGCCTACAAACCCATGTGGATGTTCAGACACCTCTTCGTCGTCTCTTTCTGGCCCATACAACACTTCGCACACACCTCCTACTGGGATATCCATCACGGCATCTGTACCTTCACTCCAGATATCCTTCCAGTTGACTTTGCGGTTTTGCGGTCCCATTATTTGATAAGAAGTTGCACCTGGTTTCATCCTGGTAGCACCTCCGGGTCGCCGTCGGCCTTTGCCATCAATGACAGCTACATTTGCAACCTCATCCACGACATTCTCAATGCTATTCATTGGCAGTGTCAAGTATCCGGTGTTGTAGGATGCCAGAGCGACAAATATGTAGATAATGGACATGACCAGCCACGAAGGAAAGGCCAGCGACCACCAACGATTCGGATAGTAATAGATGCCGAGTTGATGTAAAAATGGAGATGGTAAATATGACCATAGTATGTAAATCACTGTGTAGAGAGGGTGTCAAGATTAGCCGATGACTCCGTCTACAGTCATCCGAGTTCTACTCACAAAATGCCAATGAAGATGCGAGGTATAAAACAAATCCATAGTATTCATACGTCGGTACTTTCGGGCTCGCGCGAGGCACCGTCGTCGCACGACGTGCTGACTTTGCAACAGCTGCCTCGGTGTCGTTGGGCGTTTCGACATCTGAACTGTCAGGGGTTGTGGGACGAGATGTGGTAGTAGAGAAAGGAGGTCGAAGGAGAGATGTCAACGAAGGGGAAGGTGGTAAAGGTGTTGGGGGGCGATTGTAGAACGGCGGGGCGAATGCATTCGGTCCGTGGAGTGAGCTCGAAGACTGTCGAAAAGGATGATGTATAGCGATATTATCTTCTGGAGATTGTTCTTCGGAGTCCGAATGGGCGTCCGAAAGCGATTGGTTTTCCAACGAATAGTGCGATTGAAAATCGGCATCGTCTTCTACCTCAACGTCCCCATATATCGGTGATGTGATGTCTTGCTCATCATCCTCTGGGTAGCTGTTGTCCTGCGCATCTTGTGTGGTGGTCGCAAGGTCATCCTCGGAAAGAGGGGGGAACGGCTGTTTCGATTCTAATTTGGACAGAGCTGCGGAAGATTCTGGAGGGTCGGGTGTGGTTCCTTGCTTATCCTTCTGTTGGCCCTCAGGTTCAAGAGACATTATTCCAGTAGATTGGACAGTAGTGCAAGCTGGTTCGCCATGGTTGTTCGGGAAATTGTTGCATCGACTGTCTCTTGTCTGTATACTGCCTTTGTTTACCGCCTGACCCCAGCCTCTGGGCATGATATCACTGGGATTATGCAATTGCTGAAACAGGTTGGCGATACATATATGTTTAAATTGATTAAGGTAGACTACTATATATGTTCTATTCGTTGACTCAGTTTGTTTGGTTTTGATAAACCCTGGTGGTGTTGAGACGCTTCGAATTCTCCTCATGTCGACAAATATAGATCCAACCTTGTACTGATAAAACAATAGTACCCTTCGCGAAATCACGACAAGATAATCGAATCACTTATTTTAATCCCTCATATTTCAGATCCAGACATGGAGCTACCCGAAATTGTGGAGGTAACACAATCAAAATTGGTGGAACAAGCATACGTCGAATGGGATCAATGGAATCATCCAGACCACTCAAGCTGCAGGACAAAGAAACATCTTACTGCAGTGGACACCGCAAGCCTTTCTACTCAAATATTTGTACGATGAACGTAAGGCTGGCCATGTGTTGCATGAGATGGCACTGCAGGAATGTTTGGGTACGTAGTCCTATGTCGGTTGCACTGTTGTTATATCAGAGACAAGTGATTGCTTTAGGCTACGTGCATCCAAGACAATTTAAAACTCCTACGAAGTACACGTCGTCGTGCCTCGCATCGGACTGAAATAACCCTTGAATATTTGTCTGCCCAAGGACAAGCAGCGCCCGGGAATTTATCTTGAAAATATCGATTTAGCTGTGGAATCAGAGCAACAATGCCATTGAAGGTGGGAGAATAGCCATGGGTACATATATAACAGTGCTGCGGGAAGAATGGTGTACTGGACTGATGGAATATTAGTTGGCTATACGAACAGATATCGTGAAGGTCATTATCATAACTAGTAGGGATATCCATGTCTTACCATATCTTCGGAAAGCGATCAGATAAAAAAAAAAAAATAGAAGAAAAGAAAACCTAGAGCTGTTATGGTGTCACTATGCAGCGAATCAGGAGGGGCTTAATTGAGCAAGTCACAAGACATCCAGAACTCGGCCTGCAACTGCAAGAAGCAGCGCTTTTCTCCCTTGTCCCAAGCATCCTTCGTCCTATCACCACCATGGCCGTCATATTATTACCAACCAGATTTGAGCCATTGCATTCCCTTCTGAATAGGGAACAGGTCCTTCGTACAAATTACCCAGAAGAATGATGATGACCCATTGGACTCGAGTTTCCCCTCATCTGCAGGCTACCTGCACCTCAAACACATTCCAAAACGAATCACACCAGACTAAACAGAAAGGAAAGGCCAGGCCACTCGTTTGAGCTTTGGGGGTTGGAGGCTTGAAGACAAACCCTCGGACTTTTCATGGATGCCCAAAATCGTTTCAGGATTCGACACTTTTCTTGATGTTGCAATCTACCACCTCAGCATTCTCTACGAGTCGCTCTCCTTAGCACTCGCATGATACCACATCGAGGCCAAAAAAAGTCCTCGGGGCAAAGTTTTATCCCTTGCGTTGATATGGCATTCAAACCATGTCAGAGATTTACAGCGTAGCACGGTTTACAATTTGGCACTTGGATAGAAAAAAACAAGTGCCGTGACGATTAGATTTCACGCACTCTGAGAGGTCATCAGCATCGTGGAGAAGCAAGGTTGGGAAGATTGACGAGAACCACACGCCAGAAAAAAAAAAAGAATCTAATTACATCCAATCATCGAAAAGGCCGGTGTTAGTCCAGCCATCGAGTTTTGACCTTTCTTAGCGTTTGTGCGTTCAGTGTTGAACCGAGTGAGTGGGATTGTGACATTGTGTCATTTTGGACGTGCAGAGGGCGCTAATGGAGAATTATTGCTTTTAGAGAATTGAGGATTATTCCAGCTGGTCCCTCGTCCCTGTCAAGATCCTCGCCAGTCTTTGTCAAACCAAGAACATCCCACCAGCCTAAACGATTCGCCGATATGCATCATGCTTAGAATGGTATTTGTTATGCTACATAGCAGGGATATATCCAGATTTTCATATGGGATGAGGTGTTCTCCAAATGCATTCCTGTGGAAGACGTAGCGCATTGATCGGCGGCACTACATCCAAGTTAGGAACCAGTCCACCCGCCGTCGACGCGATGGGTCACTAGTTCACGTATGGTGTTCTTCTCGGAGCCGATCCTATGCGTGATCCACGGGGACGGGTTTCTCTCCAGTCTCCCCGATTTTCCTTGTCCTTTACTGGCTCTTGCCTCCCCCTGATCAGCACGCATTTGGACGAACCAAAGCTGACAACCTGACACGGGCATTCTATGGATCGGTTATCCACTGTGATAGACGAATCACGAGGGTTTAGTCAGAGAAAACGAGATAAACAACGGGTCTTAGACCTATCCTGAACATTTGGACGTAGTCGACCCACCAATGGAAATCACTGTAAGGTTTGAGCTGAAGTGCGGACATACTCGATGAAGCCATGGAGTATGTAACTATGTGCGCCAGCACTGAGCACGTCGAATGACAGGTCGAACACGCTTTAGCCATACTCAGTACTGCGCCATGCCTTCCAGACTTGCGAGTGGGGAGCGGGCCGATCCAGAAATATGGCAAGCAGACTTTTGTCTTCTCAGAGATACTAGTTATAATCTGACAGCCCCTTGGGCCTTGGGCAACCTTTTTCCCCAGTCGCAAGTAGAGAGGACCACAAGTCTGCTCGCTTCCATACGCCATGGTCGACTCGGTGTTGTATGGCCTTATGGCCAAGCGTACGGACATGCTTGTACGGAAATGAATCTCTGAATAACTAACCCACTCTCAAAACATGAATACTGACATTGCAACTGACAGGATCCGAGCAATGACCCCAACGTTGGCTCATCTCGGGGCAATGCATCTACTAATACCTCCGACGCCCTAGGTAACCTGGGAGTTAACAACTCAACCTCGCTGACTGCGTTTTTGAGCACACTTCTTCCCGCCCTGGTTGTTGCAGCGTTCTGGTTTGGGCTCTTCTTGATCTGTCGACGAACCCAGATTCGGTGGTATGCTCCCAGAAGTCATTTGCCGTCTTTACATAAACAGTATGTTGTTCTCTTTTTTCTTTTTCCATTACTGTTAGAGGATCTTTATACTTAAAGCATCACAGTGAACGGACTCCACAGCTACCTTCGGGCTTTGTCAACTGGTTCGGGGAGTTCTTCAAAATTTCCGACTCCCATGTACTTCACCATTCCTCGATGGATGGATATCTCTTTCTTCGCTTTTTGAGAGTGCTCTGTGCTACAACTTTCATTGGATGTCTGATCACATGGCCCGTTTTGCTCCCTATCCACATTACCGGAGGCGAAGGAAATACTCAGTTGGACGCTCTGAGTTTTAGTAACGTGAAAAATCCGATGCGATATTATTCTCATGCCATCATGGCGTGTGTCTACTTCAGTGGGTCAAATCTGGTCATTAGTGGTAGCACGCTGACTCATTTTCTTCGCAGCATTCGTCTTCTATGTCGTTGTACGGGAGAGCATATTCTATGCCAATTTACGACAGACTTACCTTAATTCTCCCGCGTGTGTGGAACGGATCTCTGCAAGAACCGTGCTGTTCATGTCTGTACCGGAGGACTACAAGAATGAAGAGAGACTGCATCAGGTTTTTGGCAATTCTATCCGCCGAATTTGGATCACTTCCGATTGCAAAAAGCTACAGAAGAAGGTCAAAGAGAGAGACACTCTGGCCTACCGATTGGAGCGTGCCGAGACCAAACTGATTCGCAATGCAAATTCTGCTAGACTAAAAGTACTTAACAAAGGGCGAATTCCCTCGGATCTCTCAATGGATACTGAGGCAGGTTCAGCGTGGTCTTACAGGGTTCGACGACCAACTCACCGCATTGGATTGTTTGGAAAGAAAGTCGACTCTATCCGTTGGCTACGGGCTCGGCTGACAGAGGTATCGGAGGAAGTCGACTCGGAGCAAATAAAACATCAGAACCGGGATGTCAAACTTTTGTCTGCTGTGTTCATTGAATTTGAATCGCAATCTGACGCGCAGATTGCTCTTCAAACCTTGTCCCACCACCAACCACTTCATATGACACCCCGTTTCATTGGGATTTCCCCAAAGGAGGTTGTCTGGGGTGCGTTGAATCTCAGCTGGTGGCAGCGAATTGTGCGCAAATTTTTGGTTAAGGGCGGTATTGCTGCATTGGTTATCTTTTGGTCGATTCCGGCGGCCATTGTCGGGACCATTTCCAACATTACCTACCTTACTAGCATCCTCCCATTCCTGAGTTTTATCGACAAACTCCCCGAGGCAATTAAAGGAACGATAGCCGGATTGCTGCCTTCAGCCGCTCTTGTGCTTCTGATGTCTTTAGTCCCCATCATTTGTCGAGGTATATATCCTCTTGTTATAGGGCTTGGATTTTGCTAATGGCTTGCTGTTTAGTTCTTGCCAGAAGTGCTGGCGTTCCCTCCTTGGCTCGCGTGGAGCTTTTCACCCAAAGCGCACATTTCTGCTTTCAAGTTGTTCAGGTGTTTTTGGTGACCACACTGACTTCCGCAGCGTCTGCTGCCACTGCCCAAATTGTTAAGGACCCTTTGTCGGCCAAGGACCTCCTGGCTCAAAACCTGCCGAAGGCGACCAATTTCTACATTTCCTATTTTCTTCTGCAGGGGCTGGCAACAAGCTCCATGGCGCTCGTGCAGGTGGGTGGTGCGCTGGTGTTCAAGTTCATTGCTACCTTCTTCGATCGCTCCCCTCGGCACATATACCAACGTTGGGCTATACTTGGTGGAATTAGTTGGGGAAACGTGTTTCCTCTGTTCACAAACATGGGCGTGATCGGTAGGGTTCACTTTGCTCCTCCTTTTTCTCTGGGCAGCAGACCAGCTAATACATAATCACCAGCACTGACATATTCTTGCATCGCTCCTCTGATTTTGGGGTTCGCCTCTTTTGGTTTCTTCCTGGTATACCAAGCGTATCGATACAACTTCCTATTCGTATACGACATTGAAGTGGATACAAAAGGCCTCGTCTACCCTCGAGCCTTGCAACATTTTTTGACGGGCATCTATCTAGCCAACATATGCATGATTGGTCTTTTCGCCATCCGTGGAGCCGTCGGACCTCTTATAATCATGATATTATTCACTATCCTCACTGTGCTGGCTCACATGTCTCTCAACGAAGCTCTCGCTCCACTGAACTCCTTTCTTCCTCGGTCCCTCGACACTGAAGAAGAATTCCTGCAGTCTAAACAAGATCCTCAGGTCTCCTTCAACAGGAAGGGATCCAAAATAGAGAAGGTGTGGAAATGGTTCCACCCTAATCTCTACCGGGATTATGCCGCATTACGCAGCAAAGTCCGTCGGGACCACGTGGAAATCAAATACTCGGAGGAGGAAAGATTGAATGCTTATTTTGAACCCTGCATTACAGCTAAGACCCCGACATTGTGGATTCCCCGCGACAAGTGGGGGATGAGTCACCATGAAGTGATGGAGACACACCCAGATATCCCCATCACTGATGAAGGGGCGCATCTTGACGAGAAGAATAAGATTGTTTGGGATAAATATGATCCCAATCTTCCGTTGTGGGAGCCGAAGACTTTATACTAATGCTGGGATTGCTAAAACGATCTATTATGACCACTAATGCTCTATCTATATAAAAGTCCTGATCGACTTTTGAATGACAGAATTAATGAAACCTTTATGACTCAAGAATTTACTTTTCATGGGATTTAAAATAAACAAATGTATTCTGTAGAGACTTGGGTGTTTGATTCCTGCCCACGTCGGGAAGTGGGCAGTCATTCAACCCGGACAGCATTTTTCATTTCGACAATTATTCCCATTCAGCAAGCCAAGACAATTGGAACTCAATTCTCAACTCTCAATTCTTATTTCTCAATATTTTAATTATGTCTCAGGCACCATAGGCCAGTAGCCAAAACCATGGACATGCGCTGGACGGCTGGTTAATTAACTCGGATTATCCGAGGCTCGCCTTGCAATACCCCGAGATATCTTCACCCTCTCACTCACAGCCGGAAAAGACCAGGCAAACCAGTTTCATCGACTCCTCCGCAGACGATCATCACTTCAACCAGGCAGGCCACCGTGCGGGACCTATCCACACGTGGTGGAGAAGATGTTGCGACGTCCAAACACCATCCTGTCCCAATGTCACCAGGCCAAGGGGCATCCGGAAGTGTGGGGTGTTTTTGATGCTGTTCGGTTCCTCCCGATGTGAAGATGGACTGAATCGCTCTTAAATGCTGCTAATCCCCACTCTCACTCATCAGTTTCCTCTGACCGACTGGATTGACTTGCAGGAGTCAGGATGCGATCTTTGTGGAATCACTCGGCGTGGCTGTGGGGGATTTGGGTGGCATCGACCATCACGACGGCACAACGGTATGTGTCGCTGCCATTGAAATCTGGAAATATCTTCAATTGACCTTGTTCTATCACAGGGAGACCATCGTGTATCCCCAACGCTACCAAACAGCGTCTAGCTTAAAGGACTACGCTGCCAATGCGTCGAGCTCCTCCTGCATCACTCTCTCCTCCTCCAATGCAGTCGTGACCTTCGATTATGGCACCGAAGTGGGCGGGTTCCCCATCTTCAATGTCCAGTCAATTGCAGACCCTGTCCAGATCGAGGCCAAATATTCAGAGACTAAGAATGCTTTAGAACTGCCCTTTGCGGACGGCCCCTGGACCTTCTCCAACGCGCTGGCCAACACTTTCCGCGTCGAAACCTTCAATGTCACCGAACCGGGTCGTGTGCAATCCTTCTTTATCCAAGGTGGACTTCGTTGGCAGAGATTGCGGTTGCTCGGCCAAGGAAACGTCAAGATTTGCCGTACTGGCATTCGATCCGGTAATGATCGAACTGATGTAGACGCTCTGCCCGGATATTTCGAATCCTCCAACTCTCACTATAACGAACTCTGGGCCTTGGGTCCCCGTACGGTGCAGCAAGCCTGCATTGCTAGCGGGGCAGCGCCTTCGACCTGGGAAGTCACCAAAGATGGTGTTTTTCTTCGTGGCCAACAGCCGGCCCCGTCGGTTGCGGGTGCATCGTATTCCAATTATACCATGGTCTTCCACTCCAAGATTGTTCGAGGAGGAACTGGCTGGAAGGTTGCTTCCGGAGTCAGTGGATATGGTCCCTATTTTGTCCTCACAAGCGAGTATCTACCAGGCTCGACTTTTCTTAACACCAATCGCACTCTGGTACCTCCAAACACGCTCGTGGTGGGATACGGATACAACTTGGTCAATCAGACAACGCTGCCAACAGGCGCTTCCGTGTATTTCCCTCTCTCATTCAACATCACAGAAGGGGACTGGTATCAGATCACAACTACCATCAACCAGACCGGTTACTCTGTTTCAATAAATGATCACCCAGCAGTCTTCGTGTCGCTGGCCGGTTTGCAAACACGCACTGCTTCTATCGGAGGTCCTCCCAGCCTTACAGGCGGCACCTGGGCCTTTGGACCATACCAGGATCAGGAGGCGTTTGTCAGAAACGTCACGGTATATGCGCAGAATGGAACCCAGTTGTATCAGAACCCCATGACTTCTAACTCGGTGCTGGAAGAATTCGGCGCCATGCCCAACACTCATCCTGTTTGTTTAGATGGAGCCAAACGGGATCGATTAGTATGGTCTGGCGACTTTACGCACACATATCGTGTCATTTCTGCGAGTACATATCGCCAGGACTTCATCAACGGAACTCTGGCCTTTAACCTGGCACGACAGGCTTCATCTGGTCCATATGAGGGATTCTTCTCCATGTCGCCAGAGATGGGCCAGGCGGCGAAATACACAATGGAGTACGAATCCTTCGGTATCCTCGATTACCAGATGCTGTTCCTCAACGCCTTTGCTGGTTACTATATTGACTTTGCCGATGATGCATTTCTGCACCAGCACTGGTCACAGGCAAAGAAGGGAGTCGAGGCACTTCTCCCACTGATTGATGATGCTTCTGGTCTTGCTTCTCTCTCCCTTCCCGGTACTTTCTTTGTCGGTTCAGGCAATGGCACTGCTCCCTCGGCTTTGTTCGTCTACACTCTCCAAAACATGGCGGAACTCGCCAAAGCTGTAGGAGATTCTCAAACAGCCTCAAACTGGACTACCACTGCAAATAATATGTCCGACGCAATCAACCGCCAGCTATGGAGCACTCATCTAGGCACCTACGGTGAAAGCCTGCCCTCTATGAACGGATCCTCTTTGACCGGAACCGCCTTTGCCATTCTCGCCGGGGTAGCCAACCACACCCAGGCCCAACAATCCATCGCTGCCCTTTCCTCTCTACGACTAGGAATCGGATACAAGACTTCAACCTCCACCTCCAGCGGCCCAGAAACCCAACTATCTCCCAACCTCTCCGGGTTTCTCCTCGAGGCACTCTTACAACACAGCCGCTCTAGCTCCACCCCCAACAACGCCACCGCAGAAGCAATCGACGTCCTTCTAAATCACCTTTGGGCTGCAATGATAAACCAGGATGAATACTACACTGGGGCAGCATGGGAGTATCTTTACCCAGATGGTCGACCGGGTCTGGATCTTTACACGTCTCACGCGCACCCCTGGGGCGCGGCCCCTACATATGTATTCACTGAGTACGTACTCGGTATCCAGCCCACAACACCCGGGTTTGAACAATGGGCGTTCCGACCCTCTGTGCTTAATCTCGGATTATCATGGGCTAAAGGCCGGGTGCCGACTCCCCAAGGTGTAATCCGTGGTAGTTGGAAGTTTGCTTCTAAGAAGAATATCGCGATTGATATCTGTGCACCGGAGGGTACTCGAGGTGTTGTTGCTTTGCCTTTGGCCGTCGAGTCATACACGTTGAATGACAAGCAAGGAAATGTTACTTCAGATGGACTAAAGGTGAATGTCGATGGAGGGGATTGCTCGAAGATTTCCGTAATGCTGCGTTGAATTGCTTCTCATGATCGATTGGCATTGTATATAGATATAGCCATGATCTATTGTTTGGTTCCAGCAAGCATTTAATTTTGACATCATGCTCCATTCTACTTTATCTTGCTATCCGTATTGATGACTAATAAAAAGTCACCGATTCACCAGCCTAATCAACTTTGCCAGGATCAAAAGCTGGGATTAAACCGGATTTTGTTGACAATAGTGCTACAGGCTGCAGTACATCATCCTTCATTGCCGTGAATCCTGTCTGATCAATTGATTAGTCTCTAATTTGAGGTTTGAGTGGACAGCTAGTTGAGACAACATATCATTAATAGTCTTTCCTGTTGGTATCTATATAAAGTACATAGCATCGTGTCATCCAGTCATCAAAAAATCCGCCAAAGCAAAGGAAACAAGAAACATAGTTGCGAAGAAAAGAAAAAGCTGAAAACTAAAAAGAAAGCCACCGATTGTTTCAATAATGAATATTTAGCAAGCCGCGCCCCGGAGAATGCTAAAGACGTAAGCCTTACATGACCACACAGTCTTTGTTCCGGTCTTTGGGCCGCTCCGGGAGTCCTGCTGTCACAGCAGAGGGTAGCGGTCGCCGTCCGTAAACGTTCCTTGAATGGCGATTTTCTCGAGATAAGTCCGCGGGGGTTCTTTGGGGCGTGTGATACACCGGACTCGTAGATGCCTGTTCATATGAGGGTGGAGGACCTTCATCAGGTCCGGACGAACGTCGTCCCTCGAATCGACCACCACTGTTCATTACACTCGAGGATCGATTATGATCGCCGCGCAGTGCCTGGGGCTGGCCTGAGGGCAAGTGGGGCGTAGAAGCAGGTCGATTCCTAGTTCGGTTATTCCCGTTGTTTTCTCTTTCTTCTTCCTGGAATTGGAGGGAAAGGGCATAGGCATAATCCGCATCGGCCTGTTCTTGTGGTGTCAAGGTTGTATTCTGCTCACTTGAGGCAGCATCGTGAACCTGGCGATTGCTTGATCCTCGTGGACCAGCTGGGCCGGAAGCTCCAGGCGGAGTATGGCTTACAGGGCGGAAGTCGCCCGCAGAGAATTCAGCGTCAGTACCGTTCACATCGACAAGGCACTCCCAAACAACCTCAGCATGACTGGAATAGCCGGCATCTGTAACCAGTGTATAGAGTTTATGCGATTGCGGGTGTTTGTAAAGGGTAGAGAAATGGTCATTGCGGAATAGAATCGATACGGATCCTGGAGCCAATGTTTTTGTAAGATGATCTAGCCCGAATGTGCTCAGTTGCGTGGGATTCTCGATGTCGACAAATCGTTGGACGGTATGAATATCGTCCATGACTTGCTCCTCTTCTGGCGTGAGCGACCCCCCTCGGAAAACCCGGTCCTCGAGCTCCTCCTTGCGGAAATGCAGCATCTGAACATCTTCGTGATATTGAGCCACCCGCACCAGTGCAGCATGAGGTTCGGTCAAGGGAGGCGCAACCCAGCCATGCACCAGCGACACGCCAAAGGTACCGTAAAGGCGGATATCACTCGTCTGGTAAAAAGAGCCAACGGCATTTTCAGATTCCTAGTAGAAGTCAGCAGAAATTCCAGCACTAGATAAGGCAGGTATCATACCAGTGTGAGTCGTGGATTCACATTCATGCCCGTATGCAGCATTGTCAAAAATTTACTGAGAGCTTCAATATCCGGGAAGTCATCATCAGGGCCCAGGCATGTGATCAGTTCATCAAACATTGCCTCGATCAGAAGCCCCAGAGATATCTGTTCTCTGGTTTGCAAAGCCTTGACAATAGGGGGCTGGCTGTCCTGACTCGCACGCAGCACAAGTGCGTTGACTAATGCTAGCAAAGGGCACGGTCCGTTTTTACTTTGAACCAGTACTGGAGACTCACGTAATTTCCCGGTGGCATCAGTCCAGTTTATGTGGCGGATCGAGTATGTTTCAGACCTCTCATCATTAATTCGATTGGCGTCGACCTCAGAATTCTGGACACTGGGTGTTGGCTGTGACGAACGCTGCTCCGTACTGGGGCCCGGAACATTAGTACGCTGAGGGACGGGCGGTGCAGCAGTCGGTGCAGCAGTCGGTGCAGCAGTGTCTAATGGTGCATTTTGTAATTGTCCCTGGGGTCCAGCCTGCATATTCACGTCGGTATCATATACAGACGATGCAGCTCTGCTTGTGTCATTCGGCGCCCCTTGTTTAGGGGTGTCATCAAAATCTATGAGTTCATGTGATGACTGGGTGGTGGCGCTGGAAGTAGTGGCAGAAGGCGTGTGAATTCCTTCCCCTGGGCTCAATCTTTCATGGCCAAGGTGGTTCTGGTCATATTGTGGCGGATAGTCATATTGGCTATCATGAAAAGTGGATTGCGGCGCTTGAAAAGGAGCAGCAGAAGCGCCGGGATTTCCGTCATAAACCTGACCATCGGCCAAATATACCTTCATTGGAATTTGACCGGAATTTGGATTTTGAGACGTCCGAGATTCTTGGCCATGGACAAATTGTTGATCAATGGGTACTTCAGGAGGCTGCATGGCGGACCTGGGGCGTTCATCAGCCCATGGAGACTCCGGCGTTGGTTCGTCGAGAAGAGACAGGCGAGCTGTCATAGGAATATAGCCCTCATCTAAAAGGTATAAGTATCAAATTGCAGGGTAAGAACAGGTAAATGGTGGACATACTCTGGCTTGTGCGATCGCTTGCATCCTCCCGGGTCAGAGAAGCTGCTCTCGAACCATAGGCTCCGTGTGGAGGTTGGAGCTGACTGTTTCCCCATGGGTTTTGTTCAGGCTGTCTAGATTTAAGGAACGGATTATTAGATTGCAGCTGGACCGGCGACGATCCTAAGTGTTCCCATTCAGAACTATCGTCGACGCCTGGGCTCGATTGCCAGTCATTCGAGGCCATCCTGCGCTGCGTCCCAGCCACAAGAATGGGAGGTACCCGGTTTTCCATCTTTCCATCCGTATGTTCTCCATGGGAGCCGTAATGGGTTTGCGGTGACCTTGGTCCGGAATATCCTTGGTGCCCTTGGTCTGGTATTTCCACCAATTCATCCGCCCACGGATTCGAGGGCTCGCTGGAAGAGGTCGCCACCGGGGACCTCTGCGCCTGTTCTAAAGGCATTAGGTCAAACGCTGGCGATGTATTTAGATCTGGGGAAAATATCGATTCCACTGATGGGATGCGACGAGGCTGTGGTGAGCTTTGAGCTCGCCTAGGACGGGTCAGGCGTTTGGGGGAGGCGGATGACGCGGATTTAGCGGTCGGTGAGGTCTGAGAACGAGGTTCAATACGACCATGCCATTTGCTAGAATAATCAAGACGAGGTGGAGGTTGTTTTCGCAAGACCATGAAGGCGAATTTGAGCCTGAAATAGCCGTATTTAAAAGGAATAAGTTGTAGAGGCGCCCCGATTCAATTCAAGGGCGCAGCATGTGAATGCTCACTGATAGCTTTGAAGCAAGCAATGGTGTAACTTCATAGGCGGCTGGAAAACGCCCGATGCATGAACAGACAATAAGCGTCAATAATCAGAGGCCATGGTAAAGACCCTGGGGGCCTTGACTGTTGGGATCAATCAGAAATGTATACGTAACGCCGCCGATGATTGCGGAGTGGGCGATATGCAAGGCTTAGCAGCAGAGATGGTAGCACTAAGCAATATATAGGACGAAATCCATGCTTTGCCCCAGAAGGCACTTTGAGAAAGAGAAAGGATTTGAGAGCTAAAACCTGATTGCAAATTAAAGAGAAAATGATAGCAGGCACCCAGATTCTTTACTGGCTAGAAGAGTACCTAAGTACTGCTATCGTCGATAACGGAGTGGCTTCGGCGGTGAGGAGAAGTTGTACGCCCGATTACCATCAAACACGGCACCTGTAGTGACAGGGCTGTGTATTTTACGTACTATAAGGTAACCCCACGCTTGGCTGCGCCACATACCCTCCACTTGGCACCAGCCACAGTCATGTGTGAATGACGTTACTGTTGGGATTAATATAGCTCCGGCTCCGTGCTGCTTTGGGACTAACGCGGGATCAAAAGCTTCGTCTGGTCCGTGCGCTATCCATCGGAAAAGAAAAAAAGACGATTTATCGATGCAATTGAGGGCTGTTGAATAGAATCAGTTGCTCGACCGGGGGTAATTTTCATTTGCCTTATCCTTCAGTCGACATAAATTAGTGCTATGCGCTAGTCCAATACTCACTATAATTTCTCCTTGGGTCATAGGGAGCACAATGCATTCTTTTGTCCGTCCTAATCAATTCGTCGCTTTGCGACTGCCATCTGATACGACGAAGATCACCAAACTTGAACCCAATACGTATGTATTCAAGCTGCTTGTAACATTTGTCCTTGGTCTCTACATGTCCTTTCATTTGTTCTAATTACTAAATATCCTGTCAGGATTATTTCCCTAGGAAAATATGGAAGTTTCAACGCAAACCAGATCATCGGTCGTCCGTTTTACCTGACATTCGAAATTCTCGAAACTCCCGGCGAGGGTAGTCAATTGCGCATCATTCCAGCAGCAGAGCTTCATGCGGAAAGTTTAATAACCGAGGGCTCGGGAGAGGCAGATGGAGAGGGCGAGGAGCTGGATATGGATGGCGATGAAGCCCCGATGCGCACGAATCGCGAGACTGTTGACGACAATTCCACTCAGAAGATGACACTCGAAGAGATCGAAGCGCTCAAAAGGGAGTCTGGTGGTGCAGGCAGAGAGCTTATCGCCAAATTGCTGGAATCTCATTCCGCCCTGGACCAGAAAACCGCATTCTCGCTTGCCAAATACACGCTGCGCAAACGGAAGAAGTACATGAAGCGATTCACCGTCCTCCCAATGGATGTCAGCCTCCTTACAAACTATATGTTGGAAGAGAAGGATGCCGGGAAAACCATGGAAATGCGCGATGAGCATATCGGCCTCGTTGGGTGCTGGGGCAATGTCCATCATGCCGGAAATACTTCAGTGGAGCAGGCTTTATCATCAAGGCCCAACGGTCGCTACCTGGTTGTCGATGAAACAGGAGGGTTAGTAATTGCGGCAATGGCAGAAAGAATGGGCATCCTATACCCCCATGATGGGGAATATGAGGAAGAGACAGGTGTGCCTGGTGGAGCAGAGGAATCACAAGGTGCTACTGCCAAACGTCGGCGTCACCACCAAATGTCCGCATCAGAGAACACCATTACCGTCCTTCATGCCAACACACAACCCAATCTATCTCTACTTAAGTACTTCGGCTACGACCAAGATAATCCAGACGAATCACACCCTCTCTTCGCCCACCTGAAGTCAGTATCCTGGATGCAACTCATTGATCCAGAAGCAGACGCTATCTACTCCAACGAACCCTCTATTATCCCCGACGAAGAACTGGCTACCTATAAGTCCAGCAAGCGCAGTATGTACCACCGCAAGCGCAATAGGTGGGCTCGAGTTCAAAAGGTCGTCAACGAAACACGAGCAGGCGACTTCGATGGTCTAGTTGTGGCAACTCTGATGGAGCCCGCTAGTGTAATGAAGCATGGTATCCCATTGCTTGCTGGCTCAGCCCCGGTCGTCATCTACTCTCCGACAGTCGAGCCCCTAACCGAGTTGATCGATCTATACTCAACCCCCAGACGAACAGCCTACATCACCCGCAGGCGAGAAATCGAGGAGCAGAGACGGCAGGAGTCGGAACAGTCTGAGGAACAAAGTCGGGAGAGCCCGAGTGTCCTGGCTCTAGCCGAGCTGGAAAAAGACTTCCCCGTCGATCCATCATTATTGCTCGCGCCTACACTTGAGACTTCCCGTATACGCCCCTGGCAGGTACTCCCTGGGCGCACGCATCCGATGATGACCGGACGTGGCTGTGCTGAGGGCTATATATTCCATGCGATCCGAGTTTTCCCCTCTCAAAACAATGTCCAAGCCGCCGGAAATCCGAGTAGGAAGAAGAGAAAGGTTGAGCCTACACAGCAAGCTGCAAGCACGGCCAGCGGCAGTGGTGTGGATGTTGAGATGAAGGCATAACCAAATGTCTCTTCCCAGGATATATTACGTTTCCCTTTTCATTCTTTCCGAGATCTCGATTTCAACTCATGTAAAACTAGATCCAAGCGGTCAACCATGGATGGAGATACGCCATATGATGTTTCTTTGCATAATCTCATGTGACAATGAACAAGTTTTGAGAATACTCAGACAAGGCATAACATCAAACCAATCATTGGAGTACAGACAAAAGTAAAGGATAAACTATAGACATGACGTCTGGCCTGGTGCTGTCGCATTGGTAGACTAGGCATTGAGACCATTCGAAAACAACTGCTACTTACTCTCGGTAGTTTGCGCCAGCCAATTTCCTCCAGCATTGGCCTGGACAGGATACCGGATCATGCCACAATACCCCATAAACGAAGCGGGAAATAAGCTGAAAAGGTTTCTCTTTCATACGCTGAACTTGATGACCAACCAAAAAGCACCACCTCTATATCATCTAAAAGCTCTTTCCCATGAACTTCCTCTTCGCGAAGCTGAGCCACCACTGCATTATCACATTAGACATAAATTCCATTGGAATGTATAAATAAATTTGCTGGAACTTACCTTCGAGGGACCAACACCGCCAGGGTATAATCTAGCATGCAACCGAATGGCAGTCTCCTGCCGCACTTGGGAGATGTATCTGGAAACGGGAACACTAATCAGCACCGGTATTTGCATCAATCGAACTTTCATATTGCACATACTGCCTCAATGTCTCTGCATCTTGACGATCCCGTGGGGGCTCGAAGGCTTGGTTGAGCGGGAAAGATGCGTCACCCGGGATGGCGAAATGGTCGAGCGCAGCATTGATCAGGGCCTAACAGATTAATCCCATTAGCCTCATCGATTTCCGAAGCAAACCATTATGGGACCTGGTCGTCTACCTTCTCTGCATCACGAGATGTCATTGTCGGCTTGACCTTCCCCAGGCACTCGCTGATAAACAAGGTTCCATAGATGAGCATGCGGTCGGCGGGACCATTGATTTCAAAGTTACGGAACAGAACATTGGCGCGGAAAAGAGATAGGATTTCATCCACACAGTCGTAGGACTCGCTGTCTGGGGGCACGTCGAGGTCGGTGGTGTTGGCAGGTAGCGGGGGGAGTGTGTATGCGGGGCCGCGAGTGCGGGTGCGGAGGGGGAGGATTGGGAAGTTGCCTGGTGAGAAAGTAGGTGGTATCAAGGTCAGTTGCTGGGTTCTATCGCATTTCCTTCAACATGGTGTTGTATTCTGTATGGAAGGCGCAGAGAGAGGAGCTTTCGGCATACCTAGTACGGGGACATCCCGGTCCTCAAGGAAGATGGAGTGGTATGCCTAGGACGACGTCAGCGAGGCCGAATAGGGGAAATCCCAGACGGAGGGGTATATCAGGTGAAGTCTGCATACCGGCATTTTGATTGAGTATTGTGATAGTATTCAACCCCTCTAGAGCCTGTCTAACGACGATTGTCGAACAAAAACAACGGCGGAGATGGACAACGTTGGCGGTGCTGCCAGACAACGGAGGTTCGCATGTCATCACCATCAGGCTGCTTCCACATGATTTTCCGGCGCCGAACCTCTTTACGCGGTGGAGGTTTTCGACGCGTCGACTTTCATCATTCGATTCTGCGCACTGCAATATCGCTATCTGAACTAATTGAGCATTCCGCTTGAGTTGAAATTACCTTTTCCTTTGTATTCCTTTTTTCGTCGCTTTTCATAATGTCGGACTACGAGGATGAGATGGACGTGGACGCTCCCAAGGACGCGGTTCAGTTCAGTTCGGACAATGCGAATGGAAAAGCTAAGAGGACTGCTGCCGATTTACCAGTTGGAGCTCAAGATAATCTTCCTTGGTGAGTGCTTTCTCCGGTATACTTTGAGATATCAAGCTGACTTTCTAGGGTGGAAAAATATCGCCCAAATACCCTCGACGATGTCTCCGGACACCAGGATATCCTAGCTACGATTAACAAATTCGTTGACATGAACGTACGTGCTCACCCATACTTTGAAATTGAATAACTGCTCAGACTTGCAATAGCGATTGCCTCATCTCCTTCTCTACGGCCCCCCTGGAACTGGTAAAACATCTACAATTCTTGCGCTCGCAAGGCGGATATACGGCAGCAAGAATATGCGACAAATGGTGCTTGAGCTCAATGCAAGTGACGACAGAGGTATTGATGTCGTTCGGGAACAGATCAAGACTTTTGCCAGTTCGTACATGTGAAGGCCCTATGGAAAGCGAACAATAAGCTCACCTTGCTCTAGGCACAAAGCAAATTTTCTCAATGGCACCCTCGACAACACCTAGCGGCTCCGCACTCGGGGCGTTTAAGTTGATCGTCCTCGATGAAGCAGACGCCATGACATCTACTGCACAGATGGCCCTGCGTCGAATCATGGAGCGATACACCGCCAACACAAGATTCTGCATCATTGCCAACTATACTCACAAACTGTCGCCCGCTCTTCTTTCCCGGTGTACCCGGTTTAGATTCAGTCCTTTGAAGGAAGCCGACATTAGGGTCTTGGTTGACCATGTGGTTGAGAAGGAGCAAGTGAATATACAACCAGAGGCGGTCGATAGCTTGGTGACACTGAGCAAGGGTGATATGCGTCGTGCCCTGAACGTACTACAGGCCTGTCATGCAAGCAGTAAGTGACCATTTATCTTTTCGGTTCTTGGAATTTAGTTACTAACTCTGACCTCAGGTAAACCCCTTCCTATGAAGAATGCTCCTAAGGACCAGCCATCTCCAGAGCCGGAAATGATTACCAACGAGACGATTTACGACTGCATTGCTGCCCCTCACCCATCAGATATCCAGGAAATCATGGCTACTCTTCTCTCCACCAGCGACGTCACATCATGTCTTAATACCGTCAATACGCTTAAGATGAACAAAGGTCTTGCCCTAGCCGATATTCTGTCAGCTCTTGGGGATCAGCTGCAGCAGCTCGAGGTCCCTGCCCAGACGAGAGTTACCTGGCTGGAGGGTCTTGCTGAGATTGAGTGGAGATTATCTGGGGGAGGATCGGAGGTGATGCAGACAGGAGGATTAGTCGGTGTTGTACGAAATGGGTGCGAGCTGATGGGGGATAAGCGATAAACTTCTATTTTGCATTTATGTTAGCGATACCTTATTAGTCCTCGATCTTTGTCATTTACTTGAAAAGCATCGATACGTACTTATGTCTCTATTACCTTTGTTCATTCTAAGTGGAGGCCAGTGTTGTAACGCTGCGGTAATATAATACGAGCGATTGTTGCTTGGCTTCTATTGGATCCTCTTCTTATCCCCAACAACGTATGCCTAGGCAGACAGCCGGGAGAGTTGACTCTTTGTTTGGCGCGGCCTGTATGTGTGCCATTGTCGCCGTTGTGTATTCTCGTTCTATAGAATCTATGTTTATTCCTGCATACTTCCATTATTGTATTGGATGAATGACGCTTACGCAGGTGAGCATTGGGAATAATATCCTACATGCAAACCTAAATATATAACCGCAGAATAATGTCATAAACGTCAGATTAATTGCTACAAGGGAGTAAATACCAGTGGAATTGGATTAGTGATGCTTTGGAAATAGAATTCTATAATCACTAAGTATCTGATTCGACCAGAACGCATTAAAAAGTTCCATTCACTTCGCCCATCACTCCTCTAAGCATTAGGGCTACACGATGAGGACAACAAAACCTTTGTTTTGGAACAAGAGGTCAATATCTGAACGAAATTGCATCTTAATCCGGCATGGTGTAGTGGTTAACATCGCTCGTTTTCACCGAGCAGCCCGGGGTTCGATTCCCCGTACCGGAGATTAATCTTTTGTTATTCTTTTTTATTTTTGGCTTTGCTATCCTTTTTTCAGAATCCGTTGAGGACGAATTGGTCCCAGGCTACAAAGCACACGAGTAGGAAGTGATCACATGGAAGTGATCGTCTCTTTTTTGGTCTGGATTGTATGGTCTGCCCTAACAATCTCTTAAATATTGATGCTATCACGTGAAAACAGGTGCTGTGGTCTAGTGGTATGACGTCACGTTGTGGCCGTGCCAGCCCCGGTTCGATTCCGGGCAGCGCCAATATCTTTTTTATTTTTATTTTTCTGAAATCGTGTTCAAGTTGCTTCTTTAGCAAAACGGTACTGGGAATTCGACTTTTTAGCTCGAGATATTATTTGCTTTTTTTCCTTGTCCATTTTATCGTTATCTTTCATTTGCTTCCACTCAGATAGAACCCCCAGGCATTCACTCCGCGCCCCCGCAGGTGGGGAAGTCCCTGAAAATCAGCATCAACGGAGAATATCTTCTCTCCACCCTACGTAGAAAATAGATATGTCGTGCTGCGTACCACAAGATAAAGTCACTGCTTAATCTTATCAGACCTGATACACATTCCACTGAGATTAAATCTTTTCGAGGACGTCTCATGTTCTCACCGGAATTCTCCGACTGCGGCATTCACGATGCTTTGGCCAAGATCCGCGGACTCAAGCCCTCCAAACGAAACCCAATCGTTATCACATACACATTAGCTAATGGTTTCCATCCCCAATATCAATCCTGGCGATTCCCCCGCGCCGTCCAGACGTTTCAGGCAATTCCGGTCCCTGCAGTTGCAAAGACCAGGCAAGCTTCTGCAGTACCACGGGACTCGCTTCCTCTATCGGCCATGTTTTTTGCTATAGACGTCCTTGGCGTTGGATGGCCTGCAGACCCCGCCTTGGAGATGCAAAAGTCATCATGATAACACTCTTCTCCGCGGGTTGTTTTTCACTACAGCACATATAACTACTCTAGTGCACTGGTGAATTCTTTTTTTCTGCTCAGTTTTGCCCTTGAATTACCGCAGATTCTTTCAAAATATCCTGCCTTTAACTGGCTCCGTCCTTCTCACAATGCGGGTCTCTTTGCAGTCTTCCAGTCTTGTGTTGGCCCTGATGGCCATGCCAATGGCCTCCGCGGAGAAGGTCCTGGGTGCCTTTATCTTTGCTCGCCATGGTGACAGGACTCCTAAGGTCCTTTCCGACACCCAGCTCACCGACCTTGGATACCAGGAGGTTTACCTTGCTGGAAGCTACTATCATGACCGATACATTTCCTCAACCTCATCGCTGCAGATTGCCGGTATCAGCGAGGAGATTGTCGACCAAAACCAGATCACTGCATCTGCTCCATCCGATAAAGTTCTTCAGAACTCTGCCACTGGCTTCCTGCAGGGTGTCTATCCCCCAGTTGGAACATCTGCTAGCCAGACCCTGGGTAATGGAAGCTCGGTTTCAGCACCGTTGAACGGTTACCAGCTCATTCCCCTCGAAATCACCGATACGAATGCTGGTAGCGAGGACAACACCTGGCTCCAGGATGCTACTGGTTGCTCAAAGGCAGTGGTCAGCAGCAACAACTACTATACATCCTCGCTATACAACTCGCTGCTTGACTCTACCAAAGACTTTTACGGATCGCTCTCCCCGGTGCTGAACTCAACTTTCACAGAGTCCAAAATGACCTTCAAGAATGCCTACACCATCTTCGACTACCTTAACGTTGGATGGATCCACAACTCGACCAGCGACATCCCATCATCGGAACTGCTGACTTCCGATGTCAGACATCAGTTGTTGGTGCTGGCAAACAGCCACGAATACAACCTGGCATACAATGAATCAGAGACTATCCGCGCAATCGCAGGATCTACCCTAGCCGCATCCGTCCTCAAAGGTCTCAACAAAACCATCACTTCCAAGGCCAAAACAAAGCTGAACGTCGAGTTTGGTGCCTACGCAACCTTCCTCTCATACTTTGGTCTGGCCCAACTGCCTTCTGTCGACGTTGCTTTCACAGGAATCCCAGATTACGCCTCCTCCATGACCTGGGAACTCGTAACCAATTCAACATCCGACGAGTTCCCTTCGACATCTGAGATCAGCGTGCGATTCCTCTTCCACAACGGAACCATCACCGGAACATCCACCCCCACAGAGTACCCCCTTTACGGCCAATCCAGCACCACAATCCCCTGGTCTGACTTCGTCGACCAGACGAACAAAATCGCCGTCACCTCCAAGGATGAGTGGTGCCAAGTTTGCGGTAACACTGATGGCGAATGTGCCTCGGCCTCCAGCTCCAGCTCCGGCTCGGACTCGTCTGCCAATGCGGATTCTGTGTCGTCGAAATCGGGTGGTATGTCGAAGGCTGTGGCGGGTGTTGTCGGTGCCATGGTGACACTTGCGGTGATTCTTGGACTCCAGGCTATTTTCTTCTTTGTGGGTGGGTTTAGAATTACAAAGAAGAGGAACGTTGCTCCCCCCAAGGAAGAAGTGTCTATTGTCACGGAGGCAGAGGATGTTTCAAAGGTCTAACTTAAAAAAGATAGATCTTCCAGAAGTTTGAGACGAAGCTAGCTTAATTGAAACGATGGGATGTCTTGACGTTCACGAATGGAGAGGGTCATGGGTTACTGCTTAACATGAAATTATGAGGATGAAGCACGCAAAGCATGTTGTCGAGATATTAATTTAATAAAAAGAGCTATTCAAATCCTACAGGAACCCGAATCTGCCCCCATAAAATACTAGACTAATATCCAAATACCTGAATTGATCATAGTTCAGCCGCCTACTTTACCTGCAAACTCCGCCCAAAGTCAGGCAATGCCCATTTGACCATCCACTCCGACTCGAGAACATCCTGAGCCGTTGGTCGCTTCTCTGGCTGAAATTCCAACATCCAGCGCATCAACTCCAAAATGGCACCTGCTTCCTCCTTACCAAACACACCCATTCCAAGCTTCCGTCGATACTTCTGCACACCTTCCTCAAATGCCTCGTCAATCGAAGGCCATACATACCGACCCTCATTTGGGCGTCCAACCTCATCAAAGAACTTACTACGTTCCTTCCAGTTCTTCCACCAGCCCGAAGGCATGGGACCCAATACATCGATTTGCGAAGAGACAATCTCATCTGCAGTCACTAATTCGCTGTTGAAAATAGCCTTCATACCAATAATTTCCCAGATCGCTACGGCCAGACTCCATATATCTGATGGATATGACAGCGGGGTATTTGGCTCGAATCGGGCTTCTGGGGCCCGCATGGGTAGTGGTGCGTGGCAGTCTTCTCCACGGCGAAGCTCCAAGGCTGGGGCAAATGCCTCCCCAAAATCACTAAGAAGCACTTGTGTGTCTGATAGAGAGAACTCTCCTGCGTACTTTCCGAGCCAGAGTGGTATTACTGCCTCTGTTGGGACGTTGGGTGGAAGCGGTTCCCCATTGCGCTGTGTAATAGGGACTGTCTCAGGTGTGCCGTATTCTTCATATAGTTGCTCAATTGACAATTGATTGAAGGTTTATGGAAGCTTAACTAAGACATTGCTGAGATGGACATCTAGACAGAGATTAGATGATAGATTCAAGCAATCAAACTTGCAACGACAAACCTCCATGAACGAAGCCTTGTGAATGTATATATGCAATGGCCATTGTCAGTCCGCCAGCGAGTGCTCGCGTAACATCAAGAGGGAATAGACGGCTATAAGAAGCCTCATTGAGATTACATTGTGCGGGGCTCATCGTGTAGCATCGATGTACTCCATTGGGACCATGCAGCTCAAATTCGTCTAGGGGAAAGGGGATTGAGGTGCGTCCTTGATGTTCAAATGATAGTGAAGATGGCTTTGGCGCCGAAAGAGCTCGTAGACTCTTAGTCTCGTGGGAAATCGAGTCCGCTATGCCGACTTTGAGAGCAACATAGTTCTCCAGGTGAGTGTCTCGAGCAAGCCAAACAGTCGAATGACCTCCAAAACCCAGCTTGTCCACGATGCGGTATCGCTTGTTCAGCACGTCCAAATGTATTTTGACGGACGCGAGCCATCTACGCAACCTGTGACAGAGACCTGGGTCCGGTGTTCGGCAATCACGATGGGATGATACCCACCGGGATTGTACCTTTCCAGAGACTCGGCGCCATCAATCCAGTTATACTGGAAATGATGGTCGCTTGTAGCATGTTCATCGCGCGATATTCCTGCTGTTGAGTAAGAAGAGGCTGAGCCCAGCCGTGTAGACGAGAAAAGCCTTAGCTTCTGAGGTAGACAGGTGAATAGTGGACGAGACAATGGAGTTTGGAGTTGGATAAACCTCGATGGCAAGAAATCAGGGATGGAAAGGGGCGATATTTTTAAGTAGCGTGCCATGAGTAGTGGTGGTCAGAAGAAAAGTAAGACATAAAGTGCCTAGCCCACGTGCCTCTGTACAAAGTAGGTAGGTAAACACGTGCTACCGGTAGACAAGTCACTTGTTTAGGCAGAGGATCTTCTTTCCCCTCTTCAACCTAGACTCGACTTTCTCTCCATCCGTCAACACAGACTGATTGCCGGATACTGAAGATGCGCATTCATGGTTGCCCATCAAAGTGATTATAAGCCTGATATAACAGGATTTTAGTCACGACCAACTAGTCCAAGTACCCAAATGGCAATCAATCATATCATCCAGCCGTGTAACGGATATGCGCATTACATTTCAGGAAAGGCGAATATAGAAGGACACAAATGACAGGATGTTTAGAATCAGAGGCCTAGGCCGGAATATTGAGGACAGTGTCGGTTGACCCTCTACAGGCAAGTTCGAGTACCCATCTAACAGGGTTCTGGCTTCTGACACACAATTCAACAGAATAAATAAGCCTATACTAGATTCTCATGAGGGCTGATATGAGATGACGAGGGTCTTAAATTGAGCTGGGACAGCCTTGGTCATATAAAATTTGCCATATCATTGATAGGTTCACGACAAAAAATGGGGGCCGGAATAGCCTAAATGACCCCAAGTCAGTGACGCGTTGACATGCATAGATACAAACACTAAGTGCTGATGGACGGATCCCCCCACTCCAAAATCAAGTGTTTCAGCGGGCGATGACCGAGCGCGGTCTTGATATTGTACACAGCGCTCTTTATGAGGTTTTTACTTATATGGGATACATACTTTTTCCATCGCAGGCCCAGGGGTAATCTATGTTTAAACCTCGTGGTGTGACAGGAAACTGAATTAATTGCTTGAGTGATCCCAACTTCCCAGGCACTTTTCATTTGTTGAGAAGTTCACCACTGCTCCACGCCCGAACCGTCAGCCTTCTTACTGGCCACATTATCTTATAGTACTGTCGATCTCCTCTCTTTGATCGTGGCCTTCCCGGGTCTTCAGCCAATGGCAACCCATGAGGTTGTGCTGAGATAGTCGCACGCGTGGAACCTGACGAGTCGTCACCAAGTATATGAGCACATCCTCCTTATTTTCGCGGAAAGTAATTCTGGAGTTTACACGATGTGTCAGGATACAGGCATGTGTGCGCATCCATACAAGCATCAGCCCCACTGCATAGTCACAGTTCTAGGTTGGTTCCTGATTAGTGCCATTTATTACTTAAACTAATAATAATGGTGTCGTCTGCTTCTTGCGCTTGCATTGACCTTATCTTCTCTGCTTTTCATTGCGGTTACTTCGCGGGCCGGAATCAACCTAGGTCGATGACGTTAACGACACCCAATTGCAACCTTCTCTATTTTTCATTTTAATTTTCTTATATTTAAAGCAAGAGAATTTTATATTTTCATCTTTAGCGATCCATCCATGTGAGATGATGAAGACGCCCCTACGTGTTGGCGTGGCGGTCCTGCTGATCTTCACGGCGCTATGGTTCAAAGGCCACTTGGACATCATCGAGTCGCAGTGGCAGCAGTATCGCAACCTGGTGACTAGTACGCAAGGAAAGGGGAGCTCTGAGACTAGTTCTACCGGCAGTCAACCATCCACCTCACCAGCCAGTGCAGCTCCCGAGTCAGAAACAGAACAACTATCCTCGCCTGAGAAAACAGAGCAAGATGGGCAAGCATTGCCCGGCAGTCAGCCCATTTCTGAAAAGACAAAGACAAAAGATCAGGTTGTGGTTGTAGGAAGATTGAAGGACCAAAACACGGACTGGGTAATCGATGATTTACCAGAGTGAGTACTTTTTTCTTATCCAAATCTGCAGGGAAAAGAATGAGTTGGCTCATACAAATATCTTGTTTTAGCTGGGATCATGCGATCTATATTGTGGATGATCCAACTGCACCGTTGCATGTGGTCAAAAACAAGGGAAGGGAAGCCAATGTATACCTGCAGTATATAATCGATCATTACGATAGGCTCCCCTCCACGATAGTTTTCCTTCATAGCCATCGCGATGGTTTTCCCCAAGCCTGGCACACCGAATTCGATGAGCACAGCAACCCCCAGACCGTCAACATGTTGCAGACAGAATTCGTCCAGCGCAACGGCTACGCCAATCTCCGCTGCACTTCTAGTCCTGGCTGCCCGGATGAAGTCCGACCATTCCGTGACCCTCCAGATGAAGGGCGCTGGACAGAACATGCATTCCCAGAAGCATGGAACCTATTTTTCAACGGCACCGAAGTCCCTGAGGTCATTGCAACACCTTGCTGCGCTCAGTTTGCCGTGTCGAAAAAGCAGGTCTTGCAGCGCCCTTTGAGCGACTATGAAATGTACCATCGATGGGTCATGGAGACTGAGCTGGCGGATGATGTTAGTGGACGAGTTATGGAATACATGTGGCATATTATATTCGGGCAGGATCCCGTCTAGTGAGTTTGTCCGTGTCTGCCAGGAAACTGAAAGGTGCTAACATTTGCGTGTAGCTGTCCCGATACATACCAATGCTATAGTGATGTGTATGGCCTGCCAGACCCTTTTGACTTTGGGTGGTAATAATGTATAAATGATGTATATTGATGGATCTAAAAGTTGCATGCAATGTCATGTGCTGGATGCATTTTATCTGGGACATATTATCATGACCAAGCATGTTTATATACTGTATATACTACTGTCTATATATGAAATATCTATTGAGAACAAGAGCAACCGTTAAGATACTAATCAGGATGGACCCAGATATGGTTTTTACTTTGTATACTCCGATTTCAATGTCTGACGCTGGGGGATTACTTATTGTTTGAAACAAATCATGTTTTCTCAAGCATTCTACCTGTAGCAATATCAATATGCCCATGTCTAGCAGATAAACATTCTTTATACAAAATATATTCGTGGAATATGGCCAAATGGTGAATGTTTACTGCAATAATACGGCGTGTGACATGACGTGACCGCGACTGAAAGTTTCCCCGAAAGCTTCAACTTGGCCGACTTCGACTTCCGCCATCTTTATTTTCATTGCTCTCCAGCTCTCCCCACGACTCCCGGGTGATGTCTCCGTTCGCCGTTTGAATCAAAAATATCGCTCTGTGATTGTGATTATGTCCAGCTAAAACATTCAAGACACCAACCCCTGTCCTCTCGACACCTTGACAGCTTCCGCGGAAGCGCAAGCTCCTCCGGTGTCTTTAACCGCAACCCATCACCGGATATATCGAAAGAAAACGACCCGATTCTCATATATCCACGCCTACCACATTCATAATGTCCTCACACTACACCACCGAACCAGCGGCTACCGCATCCGCCACGCTCAACACGACGTTCGGCCCTATTCACATCGCCCTTTTCGCAAACCAAACGCCCCTAACATGCAAGAACTTCCTCCAACATTGCATGGACAACTACTACGCCGGAACCATCTTCCACCGAATTGACCCCGATTTCATCATTCAGGGTGGTGACCCGACAGGTACAGGATCAGGCGGAACTTCCATCTACGAGTACCCCGAATTCGAATACGATCCGGAAGCCCGTGACCCCAATGAAAAAGTTGTCCTGCGAGATGAACTTCACAGTCGATTACGCTTCAACCGACGTGGGTTGGTTGGGATGGCGAAGAGCGAGGATGGCACGTACGGGAGTCAATTCTTCATCACGTTGGCGAACACGGAGCGCGAGTTGAACGGGCAGTGCACCATGTTTGGGCGGATTGAGGGCGACAGTATCTATAATGTTTTGAAGATCGCGGAGGCAGAACGTATCGAGGGTACTGAGCGGCCTGTGTACCCGGTGAAAGTGACGTCTTGCGAACTTGGAGAACTGGGACCCCTCGCAGGGAAGCTCAAGAAGAGACAAATCACGGCGACAGCAACCAAAACAGACGAGAAGCCGGCTCCAAAAAAGAAGAAGAAGAATGCCAAGGGCGGCAAGACATTGCTGAGTTTTGGAGGTGACGAAGGCGACGAGGATATGCCCATACGACCAGCCAAGCCCAAGTTCAACCCCAACCTCGTCACCGACACCGATATTGACATGTCGAATGGAGCACCCCAAAAGGCACCGGAAACCATCAAAAAGCCCGACTCCCAAACTCGAAAACGACCCCGCTCTCCCTCCCCAGAACGAGCTCCTTCCGTGGAGCGCAAACACCGTCCCAAGAGCCCAGACCCAGCAGCTCAGATCCCATTGCCTGATCCCGAATCTCCTGTGCGCTCACCAGAACCATCCTCCTCGGCAAAACCATCCAAGCTGTCACGAACAAACGAACAAATCGAATCCCTCAAAGCCTCAATGCGACGCAACGTCACCACAGGCCCAGCAGATACCGGATCCAAGAAATCCGCCCTGGAAGCCATGATCCCCGAAACCGCCATCCGAGGACGCAAACGCACAGCAGGAAAAGCCAACAATGCAAACGGCATAACAGGCTTCAGCAGCTCAACCGAAGATGACGCCTTGAAGATGTTCAACGCCTTCAAAGCCAAACTCGAAAACGCAGACACAAAACCCTCCACTTCAACCACTACCAATAGTAAAAACAACAACAGCAACGACAGCAAACCAACCAACCCAGCCCCAGAACAAGAGGACGAAGAAGCCCAACTCTGCGACCTCCACTTCATCGCAAACTGCCAATCGTGCCAATCATGGGATGACCCCAACGCCTCAGCCACAGGCGACAATTCCGCTTCTGGCGCCGCCACCAACGACCAAGGTGACGAGAACTGGCTATCGCACGAACTCCGCTTCGGAAAAGATACCCTGGGCAAAGATCTCAAATGGAAACGCGAACACCCCGACGATGCAGATTCATTGGTCGTCATTGACCCGCGGGAACGTGAGAAGGAGATTGTCGGTGGTGGTCGACGGAGGGGACTGGAAAGAGATCGTGAACGGGACCGAAAGCGTGAACGGGTTGGGGAGAAGGAGTGGGATCGGGAGAAGAGGAAATGATTGACTGACTGATTGATTAAGTTGGTCATATATATTTCGAAAATGAGGTTGATATAACCAGATGAAATCCAAATCTACGTTATAGAGAACTTGGAATCAAGATAAAATATCCATTCTTGAGAATATGTAATGTATGCAATCTGTTATGCACGTCATATATAGTAACAAGTAACAAGCAGACGCAAGCATATGCAAGTTGCAAGTCGAATCTCAATCTCAGTCTTGAATATGTACTTTATTCAATCAATCCAAAATCAATATCCATAAACGATAAGAAAACGAGGATGAAAAGAAAATATAAAATAAAACCAAAAAAAAGTCTTGTTTAGCATAAATATAAACAAAAATTGCTCCCATTTTGATCGTATCTCATGTCCTCTCGTTAACCTCTCCATCTCATCTCCACTCATCTCGTCATCCACACACAGAAACATATCCTCCGAAACGAAGAAAAACCAGATTACTTTAAAGAAGCGGGAAGAAACTTGATAAAAAATATTTGCAGTCGTTGTTGCTGTTGCTGCTGTATATCCGACTCCTCCATAGTTTTGGTTTCTCTCGTCTGTAGTAAAAAAAATAATAGGGTTGTTTTTGAAAAGGAAAAAAGGGTCACAAAAAAAGAAAATTATTTAACGATGGAAGCGCTTATGATTCTGATCTTGAACTCCAAGTCCATCCGGTGCATGTCCACGTTTCATGTTCTTCTCTTTTTCTTCCCTCACATCCCAGTTAGTAAGATGTCTTAAAATAAAAAAGAGAGTGGATAAAGATGGATGATGCAAAGTCAAATCAAGCCTTCTTGCGCCGCTTTACGCCACCACCGGTTCCCTTACCTCCCTGAGAATCGCCCGCTACCGAGCCGCCGTATTGTGGGATATCATCGACGGTATTGCTGGGGCTGGTTGTTTCGCTGTCTGTGAGCGTTTCAACTATCCGGCCGGAGTCGAGGTTGTTATTGTTGTTCTTTACGGGGGTTTTTGCTTCGGATCCGAGGTTAGGGTTGACAGTGCTGGTTCCATAGCCTGCGCCGTCAAAGTTGTTAAAGTACCCCGGGGTTTGTTGATTTGTGCCATCAAATAAATCACCGTCTGTGGGGATATGGTCGAAATCAAAGAGGTCATTGGCGTCTTTCATGTCATCCGCATTGTTGATTCCTTGATCGTGCGAGCCTGTCCCTGGTGCAGCGTTCGTTGAATCGCCAAAAGCCAGGTTGGCTTTATTTTCTTCGAGTTCTCCGAGATCGGTGAAGTAGTCGTTGCTGAATATCTGGTCTAGGTCAAGTGGGGGAGGGGGCACGTTTCCATTATCATGCCCAACGCCGGGGATGTTCCCCGTCGGACTGAGCGGCTGTAAAAGGTTGGTCAAGTTCTGAACGGAACGATCTTGTTCCGCTTGCATCTTCACCAAGTTGTCGATCTCTTGCCGGGTGTTGGCAAGACGACCCGAATAGTTTTGCGGCATAGGTGGTGGTGTTGGCGTAATGAGAGCGTTATTGTTTGAAGAAGAGGTATTAGGGTCTGCCGTATTCGTTTCATTGGCCATGAGTCGGAGCATATCAGCGCGTTGGTTCGGGGTGAGTGGGACATTACCGCCGGATGTCTCAAGAGACGACAAGACATTGGGAAAATCGGCGAAACTTGTCGCAAGTCCGTTTTGCGCATTGGAATTTTGAATCACCGACATGATGTCTCGCTGACTAGGATATTCCTGGTTCTGCGGCGGCGGCGGTGGTGGGACGTTCTTTTGTCGAGGGCTATTATCGAAAACTTCTTCAACGTGACCAGGTTGGGAAGCACTTGCTTGCCGGGCATGTTTTCGGGGTGGTGCATCATATGCATTCATAGCGGGGGAGACCGTTGAAGCACGACTATCGGGAGCGGGTGGCGCTTTTAGTAGTAGTGGTTGTTTCTTCATCGACCTTTGTGCGGCAGGGCTGTTCAAACTCCCCAGAAGAGAGTATTCATCGCCCACATCGACAACATTCCCTTGATCTTGCGAAATAACACCAGCAAACGAGTTGGCAAGATTCTGCGGTCCCTCCTGCCCCTGTAGACTCCGGTTGTAGACTGTCGCTAAGAAGGTAAGGATTGCGTTGATAGAATTCTCATGGCGAGTATGTTGTTCCTGGAAATTAGCAGCTTGAGCGTAGAGTTGTTCATGCTCTCTCCGCAGTTTTGTGATGGTGTTGGAGATAATCTGCTGTTGTTGGCGAATGGCTTGTAATTCCCGATAGACGCCTGAAAGTTGATCGTTTGGCACAACACTACCTCCGGTAATCAGGGATAGTTGACTACGAGCGCGACCACGGTCGTCTCGAGGTGCATTCGAGCTGTCTTCCCCATACTCGTCGCCTTCATCATCAATATCCTCCGTCTTCACGCGCACAGCATTGCCTTTTCCACCTTTACTTCCCTGACCCACTGCGTTCTTCGGTTTCTGAATCAACCACAGCAAATCGGGATGACCGCGTTTAAAGTATGGATTTGCGTATTCGCTGGGGCTTTTGTTCTTTCGCTCGCTCGCGCGCATCGAGTTGTCGGAAAGTCCAACCTTCTTATGAAACCCATACATATTCAATTGACGGACAAAGGAAGCGTAGTTGTTGTGTTTGAAGAGTTCCGGGATGAGTGTTTTTGCGAATTCATCTTCATCGAGAACAATGAACGAATTCCCATCGTCAGACCATCGTATTAACTCGGTATTTTTTGACTCATCTAGAAAACTGGAATCATCATCAGTCATCAGCCATTTATTCCCTTTAAAATGCCCAATATAGAAAACCTACCTGCTCAATTTCTGGACGAACGGGGGTATTTGTTTCCTCTTGGCTTGTGATTCTCTCTTCGCAACCGCTGCCCGCTGGTAAAGTTCCTCCAAGCTTTCCGTCCATCCACCTTCCCCAGAACCACCTTGTTCTACCACGGGTGCCGGCGGTTGTTCATACCCACGATTTCGGCTAATCAGCTGGTTACCCGGTTGTCTGCGTGCAAGCTGACCGGAGGCTGTCGCGGTGGTCGCAGGACCATCCTGAGCGTTTGTCGAATAAGCGGCGGTGTTATAAGCATTAGGGTCGGGAAAAGATGAGGGGTTGACAGCGGCGGAGGCTGCTGGATTCTGGCCCCATTGCAGAAATTGATCGTTTGATAGCTGGGAGCCGTTGTTGGAAGAGTAGTTGGAGATCGGACCCAGTTGAGGGTTAACGACAGGCGATGTGCCCGGGGCGGGTCTTTTGCGGGTTATTCCTTGAGGACTCATCGCAAACGACTTGAGCCTCGGGTCGGTCGGGGGAGGTAGAATAGCGACTTGGATGAAGACCACGCAGTTCCGTTGCGGCGCTAGATCAAAAGCAAACGAGGCTGAAGTTCTGAGACCGGGCGGGAAGAAGGATGATCACTTTTTGATCGTCGTTGAGAGGCGAGCGTGTATGTGTATGGGGGGTAATCGTAATCGGAAAGCGTATGGCGGCACAAATTATCGACAAAGAAAAAAAAATCCCAAATATATCACAACAAACCAGGTCGTAAACGTCGTTTCGATAGCGAAAGCTCCAAGCGGTCACACCTAGAAAACACCCCCAGAAGGCTCGACAGCCGACAAAAAGCGGCTTTTGCTTGTTGATGGAACGAAGGCTTTCGATGGCGGAGACGCGACAGGCGCGACAGACGCTATCGCAAAAAAAGCGAACGCGATAGATGACGAAGACTCGAAGGTGATTTCCGCTGATTATATCACGGAAGATACTTGTCTGGGGGGAGAAAAACGTCGCTGCAGCCAATTGCCCCTCAGGCGTTGAGGCGTGCGAGGCGAGTGGCTGTAGCAAAGAGCATCCAAAAAAAAGGCCCTTTCGGGCAGTGTGGATGAAGAAGAGACGTGGATAAATGCCAAGCGAAGGGAGCGCAAACGCAGTCTATCCACAAAAGAAAAGCAGAAAAAGGGAAGTTTGTGGATGAAAAACAGGATCTGAGCCCGACTCCTCTGGATGGCGCGTTGGAGGGAAAAAGCGAAACCAAGCAAGACTTGGAATTAATCCAGTGTCATTTTGGCGGCGAGGATGAGGTCAATGTCTGTCGCGGCTGCTGATTGGCCAGAGGGATGAGTCAGCGGGTCCTATCAAACCATTTTCAATGATTGACTCTTTTTATATTTAACTACATTCATAGGAATTGATTTGTTGAGGATATGTTGATATTCAGAATATCTATATACGATCGCCAATGAGCTCTTGAAAGCTAGCAAGTATCTTCTCCCACCAGTCCGGCTGTTCCTTGGCCAGTCGCTCTACTTTCTTAATGGAAGCCAAGTCCGCAGCCATACGATCGCTGTTTGTCGTCCCATTCAAGATCGTGGTTTGCTTCAGGCCCAAAACAAGAGAGTACAAGGCAGCAGCAGGACTGATGCCTGCATGGCCAGCAAGGGACTGGACCGAATCACTCCGAACTAACTCCGGGTTGGCTGTCAGAGTCCAAAAGCTCTCATAGATAATATCGTTGTCACGACAGAAACCACGCAATGGGACATCAAACTGCGTCCCTTCATAGAAACGATTCTGCACAACGGCTGGTTTCACTGTGACCTGGGAGAATAGTTCTTTAAGAACAGGCAAGGTGCAGTTGGAAATGCCTAGATTGCGAATCCGGTGAGGGACATAAGTCTCAAATGCCCGCCAGGCCTCTATAGTCTTAGCCATGGTCAACAAAGGAGAATGCAGGATAAGCATGTCGATGTATGCATCCTTTGCACTCTCCGGGTCATCAGACGGACGGAGGTGCTTAAATGACGAGTTGATCGAGGCGTGGACTTGGTCCGCCACCGACGCCGTGGGATCATATGGCATGTTATCAGGACTCTGCCCTTGAACAGAGGTGAACTTGGTTTGAAGCTGAACACATGAATTAGCCAAGACATGCATGACATGGATTAGATGGGGGTTACATTGAGCATTTTCCTAAAATTAGAAAAGCCCAACACAACTCAACACAACTCACATGGAGATCTTCACGTCGGACAGTCCCATCGTGAATGGCTCTGCGGATCCCTTCACCCACCAAGTCTTCGCGATAATGCTTCGGCTGGGCGGCTGTATCCACTGCACGGAAACCAGCCTGAAGAGCTTGATGCACTAAATCTGCCGTCTGGTCTTTCTTCCATGCAGTGCCGTAGATGAAGACCGGAAGCGTGACCGGAGATGCATCCTGGACGGGCCGCAGGGCGTATTTTTCCCAGGACATTTTCCCAACCGCGGCTCGAGCCATCGATATGAGTAACTGAATCTGTAGTTATTCGAGGTTATTCGAGAGGATGAATTGAAGATGAGATCCAAAGAGGTCGAAGTGCGGAGTCGATCGATTCCGACCCAATCAAGACAACCTTGACCTCATCGTGACCTAAGAGCCCACCATAACATCCATTCAAACATATCCCCAAACAATCTAATAATAAACACCAGGAACAGGCAACCGACATTAATTCCTATCTGGAACCAAATATGAAGCAAAAGAAAAGAAAAGAAAAAGACGCATGATCACAGCCGACACCATGCATGTTAGTCACTAGTCGAGGATGGAGGACCCTTAACCATAACTTAAGAAATAAACTAACATCTCGGCACCGATGCTGTTTTCTCCATATCTCAAGGCAAACATATTTTGCCTGTTTCCCACTGGCTCTTTTGCTGGTTTCTGGACGATCTAAATAATAAACACTCTTCTGGTGGTCTATATATAGGATAGCGCATGGCGGGGAGGCTGTGCAGACTTTCGGTTATCGCTAGTTGGACTGAGATTGAAGTCAACAGAATCAATTGAGTCTGCTCATGATGAAATTGATGTTATTATCTATATCAGAATGCTGTTATAGAGTAAATGGAATTATATTGAATTGATACTACGGAGTACTGATGTTGATACTTCATACCTGGTAGATATACAGCATCAATGCAAGTACCAAAATAAACATCCGAATAGCTACAATCAACAAAAATTAAATAATACCAAGCATTGCTACCTATACGACACGATAATGCAAACTCCACTTACATTGCTTAGTTTTCCTAATCTGTACCAGTATGATGATTGCTTCTGCAGCTCACCGTCTCTACCCATTATCAAATGATCAACCACCATTAGCACAGGGTCCATATCCACTCGGACAAAAAAGGAATGTCCCATACCAGAATTACCCAATTCAGTTGCCGATGAATGCAACTTGGAGAGGTCTCTTTCCAGGCAACTTCGTTCGTGGTGTTGGGATTGGTGATGGATGGTGTCGATCCCATGTATGCTTCCCGCAATATTGTGACGGTGAGTTCTCGGCGCAGACGAGACGAGTCAAGAATGGGTGGACTTGAAGATGATAGAAGGAAAAGTAAATTTAGAAATTCTAGATGAGGAGGAGGTTATAAATACGTGAGGATATCCAGCTTGAGATTTCTTTTCATCATCATCATCAACAACTGCATCGCAATCGCAATCGCATTCAGTCAAACTAATATCTTCACTTCTTACCTTTTACTTCTCCAACCAAAATGCATATCCAAGGATTCCTCGCTATTGCCGGCCTCATGCTCATGAGCAACGTTGCCATGGCCAAAACCCTCGACCGTGACGATGTCCCCAGCCAATGCTGGAGTGTCTGCGGCCAGCTGGTCGACTACAGCCACAAGTGTGACAACGAACACGACAAGGACAGTGTTCAGATGAAGTGCATCTGTGACTGGAGCCAGGCGAAGATGGTGGTTCCTTCGTGTGCTGCTTGCATTTCCCAGTACAACAATGGAACTAGGAATGGAACCAGCCACGATCATCAGCATCGCCGTGACAATGACCGGGATAACGACCGAGACAACGACCGGGACAACGACAACGACAATGACCGTGACCACGACAACGACAACGACAACGACAATGATAATGACCATGACCACGATGATGACCACGACCACGACCATGACAATGACAATGGTAAACCAACTCTATATCCATTCACCTCAACTCAGCTAACCAGGCCAGATGCGTACGATATGCTCACCTCCTGCTCCTTCACCACCACCAGCTTCAACCCATCAGCCCTGGTCACAGCCACCGCCGTCACCACCTCGACTGGCGCATCCACCACGATCACTTCAACCTCCACCTCTACGGGCCTCGCTAACTCTTCCGGTTCTCCCAGCAGCAACGGCAACCCCGGCTCGTCGACTTCGTCTGATAACTCCCAGACTACCGATAACGCAGCACCGGGATCTTCCGTTCCCAAGGTGTCTTCCCTGGCCGCGATTGTGGGTTTGACGGTGCTTGCTTGGTTGTAGGTTAGAATTAAGTGATGGCTATGCTATGCTGTGCTGTCTGTGCTGTGCTATGCCTGTGCTACGCTTATGCTTATGCTTAATGATGGAAGATGAATAAGTCTATGGATGGGAGGATAGATATGTTGGTTGGTTATGTTTTCTAATTTGGTCTACTTGATTTGATGTATCCTGGGAATATGGATGATACTATTTTCTCCTTATATATACCCGGGTGAATTTGCTTTACTTTAAGAGTCTCGACTCGTCTATTTACACTCATTCTTTGAATAGTTAACTATCATAAAACCTGTTACATCATCACAGAATATCTTGCGAAGCTACCTACTAACAGTCAACCTCGGATCAACCGTGATTGGTCCGGGGAAGCACAACCACAGCCAGGCTTTCTTTGTCTACAAACCAACTCCAGTCTAACTAGGATCTTAGCTCCTGTCAACCAGATTCGCCACGTTTTTGAGCATCTGGAAATTGGTAAGGGGAAGTTCTCGTCCCGTCCCTCAGTGGTTCTTGTCGATTACATTTTCATTCGTGCAGCGATTATAGGTACCTAATCTATACCTACTTGTTTGGGCTGATAGTTCGGTAGACATGGATCTAACCTAACAGCCTCTCCCGCTCATTGTGTAATAATCAGAGTCTGATAGTTTCGATAATTCTGACCCACATTCGTCCAGGCATCAAGACGATGGCCTTTTTTCTTGATTTATTTTCGACGACAAATGCCGAAAGAAAGCCGGAAATTTGGGATGGATGGTAGTTGTCGGGCATTTGTTGGATGCCTCCTTTTTACTTAGCTTTCCAGGTAGCTGGGATTGGTTGTTATTGGTAGGCATTTACTTCCTGTGAATTACCTAGTAGTTATGGTAGTAGTTAGTAGTTATTTTCATAGAAGATGAGATTGTATGGTGTCTGATATATATTGTTGGTAATGTTAATGCTAATGCTGCTTATGCAGTGAACTAATGTAAATTCTAGTTGCAGAAACCTATTAACATACATTATGAGTTTCAGGCATATTATATTCATAAATATACCTACTGTAGTGATATTAATTTCCGTTGACAGGTACAGATGATATACTCCGGGCAACACACAAATGATCCGGAGCCAAGTCAACTGCAATGCACACCACAGCTCTCATTTCACCCTTACTTGGTTGCCTGAACATACATAAATGCTTGAAATCAGAAATGGTTGGATGCAGATTATCTATGTTACACGGATCACAATGGCATTTGACTGGAATGTGTACCTGACTTGATTTGCCCGTACTTTTACCCCTGGATAATTATCTGAACTCATTCTAACTAATCAGATCACAGAACTGAAACATGTAACAGGAAATAATAATAAATAATAAAACAGAAAAAAAAAAAAAGCAAATCCTGCATAGTTTGCAAATCCTCGATGAGATCGAATCACAACCCACGTCCCACACTAAATCGACCTTTTTGCTTAAGCGACCAGCTGAACTGCCGGAGACCACTTCACTAACCTCACTAACTAATAGGTCTGTAATAATAACAATTCCCAACTCGGAGAGGTGCAGCATGCAGTTCAAGCACCTGCATGAGGCAGAGAGACCATACAGACTCCAGAATCCAAAAGGGTTCGAAAAATCTGATACTCCACGAGACCCCGGGGCCCCCTCGCATAACTACCTATTTCGGGGGGTTGAAATTGGATGGACGAATCAGCGAACAAAAGTCGGTTTCTGCTGTGAGGATTTTCTTTTCTTGCTCTTTTTCTTTCTTTTACAGTGGCAATTTGATGATACAGTGGCTTGCAGTTGGGCATGAAGGATCTTGCCACTGTGATTGAGTATCTTTACTGTCTAGAATATTACAAATACTACATCCAGTGAGTCGAAATGGCCTTGCCTAATCTCACTCTCTCCACGAGACGCAAATACCCCTATTTTTTTTTTTTCCCTTCTTCCCACAGACTCCATCAAATAATTAATATCGTCCTCATGGAAGCAGACTAAGAATGTTCTATCAGCCAAAACTGGGCGGATTTTAATTAATTTAGCGTCATGCCTGGGATCGCCCCAAAAGGACCACCGGAAGCAATGCCGCGGCGCCCCAACAGTTGATCAGTATTCTTCGTATTATTTTTTATTATTATATTATTTTATTCTGGGGACGGAGAGTCTACAGAATACTCCGTATCTGTATGATCCGGGAGTTCATAAGTACTACTATTACAGTGTACAGAGTAAGAGTACGGTAACTGTGTACTGATTAGCAGCGGATCCTCCCTCCCGCCCTGGTGATTTACAGCCTCTAGAACGGAGGTCAACGGAGTCATCGACTAGTCCGGGCGATGATGGAGATGATTGATCAATAATTTCCCTTCCCCTCTTCCCACTCCTATCTCGCCTTTCCGGCTTAACGGTTCTCCATGGTCGGAAAAGGGGCAATGCTCAGACTAGGGACTATTGCGTGCACGGAGGTATGAGGGAGTCTGGTGCGTCAAATAGATGATCTTCTTGCTGTCTGGATACTCTGTGTGCTGTATGCTTGTTACTTTGTATACTGTGTCTCTGTAGTTGTAGTTGTACATATCTGTAGTAGTAGAGATCGTAGAGCGAGCTGTACGAGAATGGAGTCATCCTCACCTCCGGGACAGATAGAACAACAACAGAGTTTGCCGATGTCTCCTGCCAGCGAGGATCGTCATGACTACTAAACTACCCTCGACCCGATCCTCGACCAAATCCCAGGAGCACGGTGCATGCCCGGCCAGGGGAAAAAAAAGCAGCAGCTCGTGTCAGTGGATACTGGATAGACAGGTCTCCTCTTTTCAAGTTTCACCTACCGCACTGAAAGTCTGAAAGCTCTCTGCTCTACTGAGTAGTGAGGACTGACGAGAATTGAGAGATACCCACAGGCGGATCCAACCCACTGTCTAGTAGAGACTCTAATGACGCGTTGGGAGCTTAGAAGGAGCAGCCCTCACGACGGACAGTTCAAGTCAAGCTGACAGAATAACCAGCAAAGTGATCAACGATGGAGACGATGGACGGGGAATGGCCCGACAAGGACCGAAACGGGGGTTGATCTTCCAGAAGCCATGGAAGATATTCTTTGGAGGGGTAGTAGTAGTATAGACTGTAGGTTGTATCTGTAGAGTATAGAGTATAGTACTGCATAATGTAGATAGACTGAGGCATGGCTATGTCTAGATCAGAGAGTCTAAATATAACTGATAATAATAACAACAATAAATTGACTGGTTGTAGTTCAGAAAAGTATTATTATTATCAACTCCGTACCTATTCTCTCTTCTAAATATGAACCCATCGAGAGGGTCCAGGGGCAAAAGAAGAAAATAATCAAATAAAACGATGCTCCTCTCTTCCTACAACTATTAAATCCACTGCTCTCTTCTCTTCTTTTGCCACTGGATTATGTCTTTTGATTGCTCTTCTTTCTCCTCCATCCACTATTCACCATTGCACTATTGCTGCTATTGACTCAATCTCCTTAATCCTCGGAGACTGAGAATAAGATAAAAAGATAGGCCTATCTGTCTATCTATTTTACTCTACTCTATCTATTCTACCCTATCTATTCATCGATTCTACTCTATCTATCTCATAGATCTTGGAATCGACTGTCATCCTGTGGTTCCTTCGATCTTCCCGTCATTCTTCACCACCACATCACTACACCACCTCATCATCTATTTTCTATCCTAATTATTATCATAATTTCTTTTTCTTTTTCTGTCATCACTTGATCACTCTATCACGATTGTGATTGTTGTGGCGGATCTTGAGCGGTCGCCGTCTTCCGCCGGTTTTTCTGCTGCCGTTGAGCCCGCGTGTTTTTTTTGCTTTTTTCTCTCCAATAATCCCATCCATCCTAAACTTATCCTCCTTTCCTCTCCTCCCTCTCCCCCCTCCTCCTCTCCTCCCCCATATCCTGGACATTATCGAGCCTGTAACCGGTGGTTAGTGCTCCGGGTTCTGGCACTTCTTTTTTTCTTTCTTGTCTTGTTTCTTTTTTTTCCTTTGACTGTCGTTTTTCTCTCGCCCTCTGCCAATACTCGGGAGGAAAAACCACGGGAAAAAAAAAAAGAGAAAAAGGGAATTCTTTTACGCAGAAGACACGCCTGATTCATTGATGACCCCGACCGTCACGACGAAATTGATTCCGCAGCAGTGAGCGGTTTAGTTTGTTTTGGTTTTTGTGTGTGCGTCTTTTATTACGACTTGTTTTATTTTTTCTTCCCTGCTCTTCATCCTTGAAGAGACACATCGACCGCCCCCCGATCGGAGTGGTTAGAGCCTTTTTCCCCCGGTCGTCGAATTCCCGCACAATTCGTCACCCCCGACTTCGCGTCCTCCACTTCTGCTCTCTATCCCTCTTGCCATTCTCGCCTGTTCGGTCGCTCCTATGTTTGAGTAGTCCGTCCAGGCTTTATCGGGATCTACTTGACTAGGACTGTTTTGTGGTGGATTTCAGTGCCCACATTCCACGGGACTTTTGATCGTCTACTGGGAATTCTCGCTTCTCAGCCGCCATGAGTTATCAACAATCGCAGGATATGTATCACGACAACCCTTCTGCGCGTTCCCCTGGCTCCCAGCGTCACCAGCAGCCTTTGCACCGTCAACCTTCGCGACAGTTCGACGCGTACGGCCCCATGCCCGTCAATCTCTACGAGGACCCAATGGCCCGTTACGACACGGGCCGTCTCGAACGGTTGAACCCCTCGTTGCACAATAACAACTACGCTTATGATCTGCCCGGCTCGCAGACCTGGAACCCCAATGGATTTGCCAACGCTCAGGCCCTGGGAGGTATTCGGTCGGCTTCTGCCAGTTTGAAGACCAACACTCGGAGTGGTCGGGCTGGTCTGCCTACAGTATGTTTTATCCATTCCTTCAGAAAATGGCGTCAATTATCTTGGTATTCATGCTAATTTCTCATCTTCAGACCTGGCTCGACCAGCAGCCTGGTATTACCAGTCCCTTTTCCAATCTCGGACCCGGCCCCCTGCAAGGGAGTACGATGCGTCCGGAAACTACCGGTCATTCGGAGGTCGACGATGAGCTGATCCCCACGGCTATTGTCATCAAGAACATTCCCTTTGCCGTCAAGAAGGAGCAATTGGTGCAGCTGATGACCGAGCTGAACCTTCCCTTGCCCTACGCGTTCAACTACCACTTCGACAATGGAGTTTTCCGGGGCTTGGCTTTTGCCAACTTCACGTCTGCCGAGGAAACCGCTACTGTGATCGAGGTGCTCAACCACTTTGAGCTTCAGGGCCGCAAGCTGAGGGTGGAATACAAGAAGATGCTCCCGCTCCAGGAGCGCGAACGCATTGAGCGGGAAAAGAGGGAGCGTCGGGGCCAGCTGGAGGAGCAGCACAGACCCATGCCCAACACTCAGCTCCAGACCCAGAGCTCCATGTCGTCGCTAACTTCCCATATCCCGGCGACTTCCCCATCGCCCGTTTCGCAGCGTGGTCAGAAACTAGGTGAGTTTGAGATGGCCTTTTGGGAGTATTGAATCCTTTACTAACGAACAGACGCTCCTCAAGAAGTCGATTTGAATGACAGCCAGACGCTTTCGTATTACTCCCAACTGCTGCTGTTCAAGGAGGATACGGCTCGCGACTCTGTGCTTTTCCCTCCCAACCTGTCCCCGGTTCAGCGTCGTACTGTCCACACTCTTGCCCACAACATGGGTCTCGGTCACGCTTCTCGTGGTTCTGGTGACCAGCGACAGGTCCAGGTGTTCAAGGTTGCACCTGGCACCAATGTGAGCCCTCCGTTGTCTGCCATTCCACCAGCAGTGCAGCCCGACACTGGCCGCCGCGGACTGAACCGTGCCGCGACGATTGACTTTAGCGAAGCCCGTAACGAAGGCCCTGGTCCCTACAACACCCTTCGCAACCAGGCCTCGGGATTTTTAGGCGTTCTAGACTCCCCGGGTAACTTTGGGAACACCCAGAACCTGAGAGCAGCTAAGTCATTTGCAGACTTGCGCTCCTACACCCCATCGCCTGTGCCTTCTTCCGCGAGTTTCCCCGCCGCCCTTCAGTCCAACGGTGCCCGCCTCCAGCACTATGACGGTGCCACCAGCGGCGCTTCCAACACTCCTACCTTGACGCCCGCGCCGTCCGGATCTTCCCTTGGCATGCAGAGGGATGATAGCCTTTTGGTCAACAGCTTGAGTGGCCTGTCTCTGGGCACGGGAATTGGTGGACCTAATGCGAGTCCTCGGAGATTGAGGGGTATGTTCTCTTGGGAGCAGGAAAACCAACCTTCCAGCGCTGGTCCTATCGGCAGCAACCGATCTATCGGAATTGGATTTGACGGTCAATCGCAGGAGCGGATGCCCATTCGGCAGCCCCGAGGCCCGGCCCCCGAGAAGGGCTCGGGATTTCGACGTCAGAACGGACATCATCAGTCACGTGGAAGTGATGAATTGCGCACCAATTCCGGGGTGGAGATAATTGTCGAGTAAAAAAAAAAACACTACAAATTGTTTTTTTTTGCGATGGGAGATGAAAAACGGCGGAACTTGTTGTCATACTGCTTTGCCGCAAGACGACTACGACTCTTATATCACGAGGCCTGATCCTTATTTGTTTTGCGATTACTGGCTTACGATTCGATGAGGGATGACGAGATGACACTCCACAAGAGAACAAAAAAAAACTTTTTTCTCTGATCTAGCCAAGTTTAGACGTTATTTTGGGGCAGCCCAACGGACACGCTGTTTGAACGGATTCTTTTATTTTTCCTCTTTTGCTCGCAACATACGAAAACTCAAAATGATAAACTACAGAAAGATTTGAAGATTTGAGACGCGGGCGCCTTGCATGCAGCAACATGCCTTTTTATTCTGATTCAGTTTTGTGTCTGGCGGGAAAGAAAGCAACGAAAATTTTCTAAAAAATTTGCACCAAAAGAAAGAATACGAAGAACGACAAAAAGAATATCCGATGTCTTGTTACCATGGCCAAGAGATGACATACCAGCATTTGCATTATTGTTTTGTCCATTTTGTATATGGGGCGATTTGCATCGTTTAATGTTTGTGTCCGATTTCCCACCATTTACGCTGTACTCTCCCCTAATTGTTTCATGGAATCCGAGTCTGCCGGGTGGATTTGCTGAATTATCGACATGTCAAAGATGTGATTGTTCCTGGGCTATTTTTTTTATTTTATTTCTTTTTATTTTTTTATTTATCTTCTCTCCTCTTTTTTATAACATCTGGCCTCCATATTATTGGATTCAGTTTCATACCTGCATTTATGCCTGGACAACAAATGGAAATTATGCTGCGACTGTCTGTTCATCTTTTCCATTCCTCCGATAAAACTCTCCGGTATGTATGCCAGGATATGGAACTGTTTACCAATAATTGAAATCCATGACTTCGGTACGTTCCCTTTTCCCCTGCCGCGCCACAGAAAAAGAACAAAAAAAAAATCAAAAAAGACAAGCATAAATCATCCATCACATCACCCGTCATACTCGTCTCTGTTTCCATCACCCGAAGTCGGCATGCTCAATTCATCACATTTCCATCTTCCATTTTTCCATTCATTTCGATTGAAATTGGGCTTCCCCCTTTTATATTCCCGGGTTGTTCCAAACGTTTGAGGTAATTCTTTTTATTATTTGCTCTTATGATTATTTTCTTTTCCTTTTTTTTTTATCTTTCTCAAATCAATGTATGTTTTATTATTATTTACTCTTTTTTTCATCCTTTATGCCCTACCAGACTAGGGATAAATATTTTAAGACTTAAGACAGACTTTGATTTATTGTATGCTTTTTTACTGTAATTCGGCAGATTATAGTGGTTTTCGTAGGTATGTGTTGTAAACTGGGATGTAAGTATGGATAGCCCGTCTACTATCGCATCATTTCATGGGTGGTATCCAAAAATGTCCGTCAGTCTATCATGGACAGAAATCACTCCTTCGTATTCAGGACTACAAGGCTTGAGTTGAGTAGGAAATTTTATCCACCAGTTCTTTCAGTGTAGCGGGGTGGATAGTGAACAATAGGGGTGCTACTATGACCAGGGTGTATATGCATGACTGCCCTAATGGCGGAATACCCGGTCAATCCCAAGGTACTAATTTGATCAAGGCGAAGAAAGATGAAGCAGTAAAATTTAATGTAGTTATATTTTTGATATAAATATGACAAAACTACTGGTACAATTCCATGAGATAAGAATAAACATAAAGGGGATAAAACGCACTCAACACCATCGGATCGATTAAAAGGAATGGTTCGAAAAATCAAAAGAAAAAAACATTTCCCACTACCGAAAATTTCCCCTTCCCATGACAGCGCCCTGGCAAGTCGAGACGAACAGTTGTGAATGGACAAACAGAAAAAACAACTACCGGGGAATAAAAGACAAAGAACGCATGTCAGACTGCAGCGCCGTAATAAAGAACAGTTGACAACGGGTCAGGGTGCCGGAGATCCTACCCTGCTAGGTCTTGGCATGGCATGGTATCTCTCCCGGCGGTTTGGTGGACGAGGGAATTGGCGTTGGGAAAGCGCAGAGAAGGGTCTTCCGAGATACCCGGGTTGCAGATCCAGCTCAACACGTTGCTGCAGGAGACATGTATTCCAGACCTTTTTCATTCATCATCAATATCAAACGCCATATTCGTTGGGTATCTGCAGTGTTTTTTATATTTAAGCATCGGCCTTCTTGCCCTTCTTTTGCTCAACCTTGAGCAGCAGTGCTCGGTTGATACGGGGCAAGACACCACCAAAAGCGATGGTGGCGCGGATAAGAGTGTCCAACTCCTCATCTCCACGGATCGCAAGTTGCAGGTGGCGAGGTGTGATACGCTTGACCTTGAGGTCCTTGGCAGCGTTACCGGCGAGTTCGAGAACTTCGGCAGTCAAGTATTCAAGGACAGCAGTGACATAGACGGCGGCTGTGAACAGATAAACGGTTAGCGGAAGCCGAGGGAAATTGACCACTTCGAAAGGGATATCAGCATACCTTTCGCACCAACGCGCATCTTATTTTGCGTGTTGTTCTTCAAGAAACGCTTAACACGACCGCAGGGGAACTATTTGATGAATACTTGTCAGCCTAGTCCTGTGCCACCAAAAGCCATCGTCTGCACGTCGTATGGGTATGAGGGGCTCGCTTCAAAACGAATCAACGGTGGCGCGGATGAGCCAAAAGACCAGATTCCTAGAAGGACGAAAGTGGCCACCACCATTGATAACTCGAATTTGACGCGTTATTGTCTAAAATGATGTCGCACTCCATCGTAAAACGTGGGTCATTCCGCTAGGATGTGGGGAAGATGAAGATACAAGCGACACAGGCGATAAACAGACAGAAGAGGATGAAGGCATTATACTGACCTGCAGGCCGGCTTTTGCACTGTGGGACTTCTGAGTTTTCCCCGCAGCGTCCTTGGAGCCACCCTTTCCACCGATAGACTTTCCTTTTCCACCGGGCATATTGAAAAGTGTTGAGATTTGGGGTCGCGGTGATGAAAATGTCGCGTCAAACGAGTTTTAAAGGTGATGGGGTGTGAGGGTGGACGTTGAAGCGATCCGAGATACCGTAGACACGCGCGTTGTTGATGGATGAAGAAGTTAGAAATGCCAAAGCCATCCTCGTCGCTAAAGACGGGCGTCGAACGTGGAGCGACGCTAGTCCCGATTCGGAGCCACCACAGCTCCCACCCGACCACAGTGTTGCCTCGAAGAAAGCGACTTCTGTCGGTGAGTCAGTGGCACAAAGCAGGTAAATTGTTAGTTTCTTTCTTGCAGAGATAGTCTGAAGACGGATAGTTAGTTTATGAGTAAAAATAAATAGTAAGCCCGCGTGGTTAAAGCGTAGTGCTGAGACTCTTCGCCATGGTTGACGACATTGCTCCAGGTATGGCCGCCATTTGACCGTTTGTATCTCCAAAGTTTATTGGATAAGTCAATATAATAGTGAGCCCTGGGCATGTCTATTGCTGAGCAGTCAGTCTGAAGCTGTAGAAAGCGGCAATAGAGCGTTGCTTTCCCTGCATGTTAAGCATCATCTGCGTTTGACAGGAAGTCGTAGAACGGCGAGCATCATGTTTAGTCCCGTTACATGACGAAGCAGGTGATCTTGCTGCCTGAGGCCACAAACAGCTGGGGTGCCCATGCGCCACAGTTACCCGTTATCTCTTCTCCAGCCACAGCCCAGCCACTACAGAAGGGTTTTCCCTCACGTGATGCTTCCACGCCTTTCTGCCATTCTGGACAGCTGTCCGACTTGCCCGGGGCGCTTCCATCTCCGCAGATCGAGCAACGAAAAGATTCTGTCCTTGTGCGCGCTTCCTCCGTTGCTCTTCAATTCAGGCCTTCGTTGCGCTTTGATTACTTCTCCGTACTACAAGGGCTTCTCCACACTACTATTCAAAATGGTGTCTCCTCAAGTGTAAGTATCATCATGACCGTGTTATTTATTTGGTCTCGCGACTGCGGAGGCAACCACGCAAATGATACAGCGACTATTGTTCATTGCTGATAATGGCTTCCGTATAGAACAAACCTGGGCATCATCCTTGTGATGATGCAGCTGGCGAAGAAGGTCCCCTTTGAAAACCCCGACGTTCTGCTTATTGTGCGTTGCTTGTACATCTTGTCCAACGTGATCATCCTCGGTCTCTACCTCTTCACGCAATCGAAGATCACGAGCAAGAAGGGTATGGAAATCAAATATAAATGTGTCTTACAATCGCTAACTGCGGATGATTAGACATGAGTACCCTCAAGTACGTTGAGCCCGCACCAATGGGCACCGGCGAGGAGCCCCGTCCTGTGACTACCACCGTCATGGACTACGACAAGGGACAGCTGCGCACCCTGATGAAGGGCCAGCTGATGGGTGTTGGCATGATGGGTGTGATGCACCTGTACTTCCAGTACACCAACCCCCTTCTGATCCAGTCTATCATCCCTCTCAAGACCGCCCTTGAGTCCAACCTGGTCAAGATTCACGTCTGGGGCAAGCCCGCTACCGGTGACCTCCAGCGACCATTCAAGGCCGCCAACAGTTTCATGTCCCAGGGACAGGTCAAGAGCGACAAGGCTTCGATCCAGAACGCGGAGAAGAACTACCGGGGCGGTGTCAAGGAGGAGTAAACGCGACGCATCAACGACATTGGGTTGGAGAATCGCAAGGGGCTTGCTCTTTCTCTGTATTTATAGAAAACAGGAGTATCCTGGGATTAATTAAACCCAGGTTTATATTATACCTCTGTTCGTGCCGTTTGCTGAAAGAAAAACAGGCCGCATTTTGAGAATAGTTTTCGATAATGTTATAATAACGCTTATATTCATCGTACCTATATTTGAGGTTTCAACGCCCGTGAGATAATCATTGGTGTTATCGATAATAGGCGTGACTGTAAAATCATGAGCGGAATCAATTGATGCAAGGCAGTCGTCGAAACATGGGATGATTCATTTTCGCTGATTGATTGTTGCCTTTAGGTGTTATGTAGCCGAGATGCGTTACAAATCAAGATGAGGCGAAAAGTACTCTCCGTAGTCCATACTGAGTCACCGGGAGGTGGTGGTCGATCATGAGGCGTCCAGGATTTGCCATATCAAGATGGTGGGATGAGACGCGGTGAGAATAAGCAACAGTGCACAGGGCGGATGGCTCAGCCCGATGCACTATTGAGCATGTATGCACCTGCGGCCAGGTTCCAGTAAATAATGCGCAAGTAGTGGTCGCAGTAGTATTCGATTTATCATCGCTGGTATCGGGGTACCTAATAAGAATAGAAGCAAGCGACAGCGGCGTAGGGTGACGTTTCACAATGATATAGCGATGCGTCTGCATGCAGATGCCATGGAATTCCCCCCATGTACCAGTGGTAAACCCACCAACACTATTGGAGACTGGGGGATCCCATCAAAACAAATAACCTCTGATAATTTGCTTATTTATGCAGAACCAGTTGATCCATCAGAATCCAAGACCCAGAAAAAAAAATCAGACCCAGCGCGTGATCTGGGCATCTGGCAGCCGGTGAATGTTTCTGGAGTACGGAGTGCAACTGCACAAGCAGCCCAGCTTCTTTGATGGAGGAGATTCCCCAATCGGTCCAGCCCCTTTCAAATCCATGGAGGGGCAGTTGCGGGACTATTATTGTTCCGGAAGCCAGACACGAAAGCGGGATGGCCGGACAATGAAAAGCCCCTCCTTCATGGCCCATGGTGGGATGTTGCTGAGGGCGGTTTCTATTACATCATGCACCCCCTGTGTGTTTCTCCGGATTGTCGTGCGAATGTGAAGAGCACGATAACCGTTCCAAGTGTAGCCTAGGTAATTATGTATAGCAAAGACGATCCCGACTCCCTGGCAAAAGATTCTAGAGATCGAGCCCGGGGAGACAGGGCGTCCGGCGTGGTTATTGGCCAGGCCGGCAGCTGCCGAGGACGGGCAGGAGTGCCAAATATCGTGAATCTCCTGCTTTGCCCGGTGTATGAAACCGGAAAAGGCTGCTGGAGAGCTGTTCAGCGGCGCAAGTCGGGAACCCCAGCTACGACCGTTCGATATGCTTCTCCAAACACTGTTTTGCCCCGTCAGTCCGCCCGGTGTGCGCATTTGACTGGAAGGGGGGAGGGGTTGCCCCAGCAGAAAGAAGAAAAAAACGAGGGAAAAAACCAGTGATCTGGTCGTTGCGTCAGAACTAGTCAGTCAACATCGCGGCCTTTTTCTACTTCCCCTCCCCCGCTGCTCTCTTCTCTTTCTTCTCTTTCTTTCCTCCATCACCACCACTGTCCTCACTTTCCATCTATCCTTTCTTCTCCAAACACTATAAGTAGGTCTCCTTTGCTCCCTCCTTTGCTTGAACCTTCTTGTTCTTCATTCCAATTGCTCTTCTCCCTTCAGCTCTTCTCTTGACTAACAGCTACCCCGCCAACAGACTCATTCAAAATGGTCGGCCCCAAGGTTGGAATCAACGGCTTCGGTCGTATTGGAAGAATTGTGAGTTCCTTCTTGCTCTCTTAGATCTCGAATTATTCATGCTAACAAGCCATACAGGTCTTCCGTAACGCGTGAGTGATGCCCTCAACCCAAGCTTCAGCCATAGGTGTCAAACCATCCAGACAGTTGGAAACCGGCTTATACCTATTGGTTGGCAATGTTTGAAGTATCCATATTAACAAAAAGATAGCATCTCCCGCGATGATGTCGACGTTGTTGCCGTCAACGACCCCTTCATCGAGCTCGAGTACGCTGTACGTTGCCAACCCAGCCTAAGCTCCTACGAGTGATACAGGATGCATGAGGCTAACTGAAGATGATCCACAGGCCTACATGCTCCGCTACGACAGCACCCACGGCAAGTTCCAGGGTACCATTGAGGTCGCTGGCCAGGACCTCGTTGTCAACGGCAAGAAGATCCGCTTCTTCGCTGAGCGTGACCCCGCTGCTATCCCCTGGGGCTCCGTCGGCGCTTCCTACATCGTCGAGTCCACCGGTGTCTTCACCACCACCGAGAAGGCCTCCGCCCACTTGAAGGGTGGTGCCAAGAAGGTCGTCATCTCCGCTCCCTCTGCTGACGCCCCCATGTTCGTCATGGGTGTCAACAACACCTCCTACAAGACCGACATCAACGTCCTCTCCAACGCTTCCTGCACCACCAACTGCCTTGCTCCCCTCGCCAAGGTTATCCACGACAAGTACAACATTGTTGAGGGTCTCATGACCACCGTCCACTCCTACACTGCCACCCAGAAGGTTGTTGACGCTCCCTCCGCTAAGGACTGGAGAGGTGGCCGTACCGCTGCCCAGAACATCATCCCCAGCTCCACTGGTGCCGCCAAGGCTGTCGGCAAGGTCATCCCTGCCCTTAACGGCAAGCTCACTGGTATGGCCATGCGTGTGCCCACCTCCAACGTTTCCGTTGTCGACTTGACTTGCCGCATCGAGAAGGGTGCTACCTACGATGAGATCAAGCAGGTCATCAAGGCCGCCTCCGAGGGCGAGCTCAAGGGTGAGTTAATTCCTTGGTATTAATGTATATCAAACTATTTGCTAACTCGTTCATCTAGGCATCCTTGGCTACACTGAGGACGACATTGTCTCCACTGACTTGAACGGTGACAACCACTCCTCCATCTTCGATGCCAAGGCTGGTATCGCCCTCAACGCCAACTTCATCAAGTTGGTCTCGTGGTACGACAACGAGTGGGGTTACTCCCGCCGTGTTATCGACCTGATCTGTAAGACACCGATTATTCTGACCAAGTATTGTACGCATGCTAACAATTACTCTAGCCTACATCTCTGGTGTTGATGGCCAGTAGGAATCAGGACGGAGCATTTCGATGAAAAGCCTCCTTTGAGTGAAGGTTCCTAGTGGGTCAGCCGTGATTCACTAGAACAGTGAATATGGACTACTGATTCCAGGAGCTTTTCTCGGAGGACAAAACATATGATGACGTATTTTAATGAAATGACATAAGATTCAAGTTCAAATATTTCCTGGATTATCAATGAGCAGTAAATGTAAATAGATCCTGTGAATCCAATATTCGTCTGTATAGTCCAGTTCAGAAAGTAGTCTTGGAACAACTGGAATCATCCCTAAAGCGGTGCCTGTGATAGGCCACGGCGTAACGCGGCGAACTCTCGGAATGCGCCAACTTGGATAGACGAATAGATCGATTAAAACCGCAACCTTAACATCCATCTTTGCCCTCTGTCAACCGTTGAACATTCGTCCCATTTTCTCCGACATCTTATTGTATGTTATAACCATCTGCATCTGTATCTTTATCAACATATTGCATCACGCTTCGTTGGGCATATGCGACCACGACAGTCACGTGCACTGGAAGCTAGGTGAACCACGCCTTGGAGAGCTTCATGAACCAAGACTCTCCTGGACCAGAACGCCTTGACTGATGCGCGCGTTCCGGTGATTGCCGTCCCCAGAGCCACTTGTAGTAGTTGTGGATTGATGACTCGGGGCCATTTGTGATATATCTGGTTTCCCCTTTTCGTGTTTGTCGAACTCATAAGCCCATCATCTGCACTACTCTTTCTTTGTCCCAAGCTTCTGGGCTCCCGATACATCCAGTCTCCACTACGTGCTGTGGTTTTCAACAACTTTTAAGATACCCTCTGTTATCCTCGTTTATGATTTGAATTTCTTTTTTTTTTTTTTTTTTTTTCTGTCAGTTTTATTTTTTTTCTGTCTTCTTGTCGTTTTTGGAAACGGCCTCAAGGTCTTGGTGGACGAGCATCTGATCAAGACCACGAATTCGGCCATGAAATACTAGCATCACCAAATATTGCAGCGAAGGTGACCTGAAGGCAAAACGACTTGATTGAGATTACTCTCCAATGGCTATGGAGGAGGATGAAGATACCGTCATGGGAGAGGCGGGCTCCCAATATCCCAACCCTCCTGCCTCTCGTGAGTTACCAGTTGGCAGCCCCAGCAAACCACCTGCCTCAGGACAGATCAATGGGGGGTCAGATCCGCTGCTCGCTCCATCTCTCTTTGGGCCTCAGATGAGACTGCCACTGCCGCCTCGTCCACCTAGTCCACGGCCTCAACCTGAAGAGACACCTGTGGCGCCTGGGGTGCCGGACCAACAAGGTGTGTCGCCACCTAAGAGTCTGGTCATGTCCGGGGAGTCTGGTGATGCTACTTCCGAGTCCCTTGAGAAACGAGATAGCATTGTTGAGGAGAACTCAGATTGGTCTGAGGACGAACCAGCACATGCAGGTCTTCCACTTGCATTTCTTCAATCAGGAATCTGCTATGATGTCCAGATGCGTTATCACTGCGAAGTGCGGCCAACAGCAGATGTCCATCCAGAAGATCCAAGAAGAATTTATTTCATCTACAAAGAGCTATGCCGAGCGGGACTCGTTGATGATGTAGAGTCCTCAAGACCGCTCGTTGCTCATCCTCTGAAGAGAATCGATGCTCGCAATGCCACCGAAGCAGAAATCTCTCTTGTTCATACGACAGACCATTTTGCATTTGTAGAGAGCACTAAAGGTAAATCAAAGAATCATTCAAGTCGTCTGCTTCGAGTATATGGACAATCCCCTAACTGGTGCTATAGATATGTCCGATGATGAGCTTATTGCTTTGGAGCATACCCGTGACTCGATTTACTTTAATAAATTAACATTTGCGTCCTCAATACTATCAGTCGGAGGAGCGATTGAAACATGCCTTGCTGTCGCGACGCGGAAAGTGAAGAACGCCATTGCTGTTATTCGACCGCCGGGGCACCACGCAGAACACGACAAGACTATGGGTTTCTGTCTGTTCAACAATGTTTCTGTTGCAGCACGAGTATGTCAGAGGCAATTAGGGGACAGCTGCCGAAAGATCTTGATCCTGGATTGGTAGGTCTTACTCCTTTTTACCAGCCTGGGAAATAGCTAACTAGCTCAGGGATGTTCATCATGGTGAATAAAAAGTATACTCCTTCCAGTCGAAGCAACTACTCACACGTCACAGGAAATGGAATTCAGAAGGCATTCTACGATGACCCCAACGTCTTGTACATCTCTCTCCATGTCCACCAAGATGGGAAGTTTTATCCTGGGGGTGACGAGGGCAACTGGGATCATTGTGGTGCTGGTCCTGGAGTTGGAAGGTAATTTGCAGTAGCATTGAGACCTAGCATCAGTTACTGATTTGGGGACACAGAAATGTGAACATTCCATGGGATAGCCAGGGAATGGGAGATGGCGACTACATGTATGCCTTCCAACAGGTTGTCATGCCCATTGCCCAAGAGTTTGATCCTGATTTGGTGATCGGTAAGCATTTATACCCCACTGCACAACTGCGATGGAAATTGACATGATATAGTTGCATCCGGATTCGATGCGGCAGTCGGTGACGAGCTTGGAGGTTGTTTTGTAACGCCAGCTTGCTACGCCCACATGACACATATGCTTATGACACTTGCCAAAGGCAAGGTCGCTGTTTGCCTGGAGGTTTGAATACGCTACCATCTTATTGTTTTGTATTGCTCTAACACTACAATGGTAGGGAGGCTACAATTTCAGGTCCATCTCAAAGTCTGCACTTGCAGTTACAAAAACACTTATGGGAGAACCGCCTGACCGTCTTTTGTCGACCTCACCATCGGAAGTTGCTACTTCTGCCGTACGGCGTGTCATGATGATCCAGTCTCGCTATTGGCGTTGTATGTATCCCAAAGGACCGCAAGACGGCGGACTTTGGACCGAAAGGCTTCATGGTATGTTGTTGAATCAGATTCCTGCATGGCAGAAACTAAAAATGAGTCAGATGTAATCCGCGGTTATCAGTCTAAACAGCTTTACGAAAACTACAAGCTCACATCACTTTACATATACCGGACTGCCATTTCCAAATCATTTGAAAACCAAGTTTTGGCGACGTATGGACAAAAGAATTCGGATTAATGATTGCTACTGACCGTGTTATGCAGGTCCAACTATCATGAATCCGTGCCTCTTCTTGTTATCTTCCATGACCCGTCGGTATTTCCCTTGAGCAGGACATCGGGATTTTCACTAATTTCTATGCAGTCCGGAAATCATGGGTCTACCGCATCCAGTTACGAATAAGCTAGAGGCTCACAACTGTTGGCTTGTACGTGGCTCGTAAAACCGGACTTTGTGTCAGACGCTAACGAGGATAAGGCTGATATCGCAAAGGACTATATCGCTTGGGCAATCGGAAAGGGTTACGCCGTTATTGATGTCAACATACCTAAACATGTCACTACTGAGCCTGTGAGTATTTCTGTGAATTGATACCATTTTGCCTTCTAACACTTCAAAGTCGACGGGATACGAAGATGAAGACGAAAATCGGCCCACTGCTACCGAGGAACTGGCTGGATACCTGTGGGACAATTATATCGAGTAAGTCAAAGCTAGTATGGTTATCCAATATGCGACATGGAACTAAATGGCTGTTCTAGGCCCAACGAAGCCACCGAGATCTTCTTCGTCGGGATAGGCAATGCATTTTATGGGGTTGCGAACCTCCTGATCAACCGGGGTAGGTCTTGCCCTGAACCTTCAAATAATGGCTATTAATTATAGAAGACACATTATACAAACGAGTGAATGGAGTCATCTCATTCGTTGCCGAGAACCCAGTTCGTGCGATCGCCTCGCACACCCAATATTGGCTCTCAAGATGGTATAAGGAGGTAAGTTTAACCTTTGAATACTATTGACATGGTTCAGGAATTAACACACCCGGATAGAACTCTCTGGTCTTTGTTTCCCATACCCACGGCGTTTGGAACAACGTCGAAACACGACGGAAGCCGTCAAAACGCTACGGGCATCTTCTTCAGTCCCCCAAGGCAGGACTCAGTGAGATGCTTATGCACCACAAGGACGAGGTATTCGAGTGGATCGCGGCACGAGCAGATCCGGAGCCAGAGAATGATGAAGAAGAAGAACAAGACGAGAAGAGCAAGAGCAAAAGCCGGTCACCGAGAAAAGAAGCCAACTAACCGGGACTGACTCCTGTACTTTGAAATGGATTCTTACCTGATTTCTTTTCTTTTAGACAAAGTTGATATTATTTGTGAGAATACTACCACAGCCACTACATAGCGAAGAATTATTATTATTGAATGCCTTATATGACTCCAAGTATTGAACTCCATCCATGGTCTCTTCGGCATTTCTCCGCCACATCCGCACGCCTTCTCCGCAATTGGCGATTAGTGGCGTTGCATTGCATTATTGATTCATGATTTCCCCGCTGGGATGATCGATTCGTCCCTGAAGTGGCTGAAATCATGGGATCGTTCTAATTAAATCAATCAATATACAGAGCAAAATAAACAAAGAAATAGATAGAAAAGAAAACCACTGTTCCGAACACAACTGACGTCAATAATCAGATGACAACATCCCAAATCCGGGTTCTCCAGCATCACAATCAGTTGTCACTTGCCATCAACTAGACTGGTGCACTGTACTAATAATAAATTTTAATCAAAATACGAGCCCAATTTCCCTTCCATCTAAGATCCATTTCAACGCCCCATCCGAGACATCACCAATCCCATCCCACCAAGTCGGAGAAAAGGTGGATAATAATCTATTCCTGAATCCTGAATTCTCAATATACAGTTCAAAAGTGTTAAGTGATCCTATGGATCAGGCCAAATGTAACAATGTCTCACTTTTACCGGATACGTCGGTTATCTTCAACAGGATCCTCTTTCGCCTGAGTACACTAGTTACTCCGTGGTTACTTGGTATAGCTACCTAGGTCGTTTAAGTCTATACATCCTTGGCATGATGCGGATATCGGTCTCTTCTTCGAATAGAAGGCCATGATCCGATATCCGATTCGAGACATGCATGAGTGATTTGGCGATGGAAGCTGGAAAAGTTGGTTTTTTGGTTAGTTAGTTCTTGGGTGAGTTGTTATCCGGATTTAGGAGATGGCAATGTCTTGGATGAAGGGTTGCCTGATTTGTGTCTGGTACTGGATGTAAGTACATGAGATAGTTATGGGATGTTGAGAGATGGATGAAAAGGGCTAAAAATGGATCAGAGAAAAGGTATATAAGAATGGTTGATTTCCCAGGTTGAATATCATTTCCAGAAACAACTCAGTTCATCAACTATCTATCTATCTACAAGAACATCATCCCAACTCTTTCAATTCAATCTACACAATCAATCAAAATGCATCTCACAACCCTCCTCTCCCTCCCCCTCGCCCTCGCCCCTCTGGCAGCCGCAGTTGGCAACGCCGTCGTTGCCAACAACTGCAAAGACCCCATCTACCTCTGGTCCGTTGGCGGCTCAGTCGGTCCCAAGCAAACCATCCAGCCTGGCGCCAACTTCACCGAAGCCTTCCACCATGACGACGCCTCGGGCGGTATCTCGCTGAAGGTGACCACCACCGAGAACGGGCTGTACGATGGTAGCCCGCAGTTGACGTATGCGTATACGCTGGACGGAAACAACGTGTGGTATGACATTTCGGATGTCTTTGGAGACCCGTTCTCCGGGAGTGCGGTTGTTATCAAGCCTGTTGATGAAGGGTGTGGTACCCTTTGCTGGCCGAATGGGGTTTCGCCTGGGGGAAGTCAGGTTAGGAATTGTGGGGAGAAGGAGGATATTGTCCTGACGGTTTGTGCGAGTGGATGTTAGGTGGATTGTTGATTGTTGAATATGGATGGGGATGGGATGGTAATGTTTTATTTGTTAATGAAGCTATGTCTTGCTCTTGGATAAAATATAATATGTCAATGAATGCTTTGTTGTTTTCTGCTTCAAGTCAGCTACCTATGTACTTCGGGTCCATCAATATGCACTGGAAATACTTCGAGATCCTTTATACTACGTCCTTCATCGTGAAACCACTGGAAGATGTTGCATCTCCCTCTTCCACAACAAAAATAGACGTCCCCGTGTAAAACGCCTGCCCCTCGACCTGTACAACCACAGAATCCTTCAAGTCCTCGACGATCTCGGCACTGAATGAGCCCTCCCCAAAGTGGTTGGATACCAGAGAATTATATGCCCAGCGTTGACCAGCAGGCCGCAAGCCCTTTGCATGGGCCAATGCCATTCGAGCCGTGACACACGAACCTGTTGGTGATCGGTCAATCTGGCTCTCAGCAAAGTAACAGAGTCCAGTTTCTGCTCCGGTGACGTTGTTCGGCTTCGATCCGATTTCAGAATCCACAACCATCACTGAATATAAGAAAGACAGACGCTTGTCCTCGGGGTGTTGGACGGCGGATATGATCTCAGGTCTTGTCATCAGGTATGGCTTCAGTTTCTGGGCACAAGATGTCATGACGTCCAAGTCCACATTATTCAAGCCGCTTAAGAAGCCAAGTTCTTTGGCATCTACAATGGCATAGAATGCACCGCCATAGCTGACATCCAAGGTGATAGACTGCTTGTTGGATCCCAACGCTGGCCATCGGATTTCATGAGGGATGGGAATCCTCACTTGAATAGCTGTTGCAAATGCAGGCGTTGATAGGAATGTGACCGGGCGCGAAGGGTCAGATTTACGCCCGTCTGCCGTGGTAGGAACCGTCACTCGTATCAGTCCACACGGGGCATGGATATTGACATTGACTGTTTGTGTCGCGACATCGAGTTTCAGTTGATCGCGATAGGGAAAGACGTTCGGGTCATGCGTATCCACAAAGAATCGTCCAAGACCGATTGTTGCATGTCCACACATGGTAGAGAATCCTTCATTGTGGATGAAGAGTGTCCCAACATGGGCATCCCCAGATTGAACCAGCTCTGTTTTTGGCCGGATAATCGCCCCATACATGCCATCGTGTCCGCGAGGCTCAAGCATAACCCGCTTACGGATGTGGTCGTACTTTTGTGTTGCTTGGTCGCGTTGTTCGAGGAGAGTTCCATATAGCGGAGGGAAACCCGAGTAGACGATTCGGGTTGGCTCGCCGGTTGTGTGCATGTCGACACATCTGATGGCCTCCGTGTGGGTGGCATTTTCAAGAGACTCAGCTATATCCATGGTGAATGTGTAAATGGAAGTTGTACTAGTTTTAATGCTGATATGGGACAGCAGTTGATGATATTTAATTTGTGGTCCCCCTCATTGATTCGGGAGATGATCCCGAAGTCAATTGACCACGCCCTTCTTTTGGCACTTCAACCATAAGAGTGTCTGAGAAAAGAGCTGGTAATTATCAATAACGAAAGATCGTACTTCTGGTTTAATTGTGATGGTTAAATTGTGAGAATTATGCCTGAGACTTGATAGAATCTCTGTAGTCATTGCCATGTCGGCTCGGCTTCCGAGGCGGGGATGCAGGCATTGGATCCCCGGATTGATTCTTTATCAACTCTCGGATTTACCACTGATTTGACTGATGAGGATAAGGACCGTATCTGAGCCCTGTAGAATTGACAATGCCAATTTGATTTCAAACCGTCGGGGGCTGTATCTACCTTGTCGTACTGCATGTGTGCCTGTTCCTATCACCGGAGTCAGTTGAAACCCTCACCGTGTGACCAATCAGCCTATTGATAAACCTCTCCCCTTGCTTTCCCACGACTCCCTGGCCGATGATGAGAGAAGAGATGATTTCCAGCTGGAATGATGCAAAAGCCACTCTCGCCAGCTGCATATCACGCAATCTCACCGCCTTCCCCACCCGAGGCAGATGCTCACCGCCTCCACGGCGATCCTCCCACTTGGTCCCCAAACTATCGGGATTATCACTAATCCCCGAGCCTCAAAGAGATAACGGTGGCCATTGTGTGTCTTTCTCTCTTCTCCCTACTTCCATCTCATTCCCTCCTCTGCAGATCTGCCTGCTCACTGACGTGTATCATTTTCCCTTCCTTCTTGGCCGCATTGTCCTTGCGTGACCGCCATCGCGGAACAGCGGCTTTTTCCTTGGGCAACCCTCATTCTCTGGATGCCTCCAAGGTCCTCTGCACCTCTCCGCCTGTGGAACACCAGAGGTCACCTGTATATCCCAGCTCTTCGCTCGTTAGTCCCTTCAGGCGTTTCTGCGGCGATCGCCCCTCATTTTTCCGCTTTGCCACGACCTCTCCCGTCTCGGTTTTGTTTGCTTTCAGGCTTGTCGACCTGTCGTTCCTTCTCCCAGTCTTCTCGTATCTCTTTCTCTGCAGGTGTTGCGAACATGGGCTCGATTGAACGCCTCGCCGAGCGTCTGGAGAAGCCAGAGCTCGATGATCGATCATACCGTGTCATCCGTCTCGAGAACAAGCTGGAAGCGCTCTTGGTTCACGATGCTGATACAGACAAGGCTAGCGCGGCAGTCAACGTCAATGTCGGAAACTTTTCAGACGAGGATGACATGCCGGGAATGGCTCATGCAGTAGAGCATTTGCTGTTCATGGGAACCAACAAGGTACGTGAATTCGGATTGGTTACCATCCTTCTAGAACCGCCTTCCAACCCAGCTCGGGAAAGGATAAACCAACTAACAAAAATCTTCTGAACAGTACCCCAAAGAAAATGCCTATAACCAGTTTCTAGCATCCCACTCGGGTTCTTCCAATGCATACACAGCTGCCACAGAGACAAACTACTTCTTTGAGGTGTCTGCCACTTCCGCCTCGGGCGATGACGCCCAATCAAATGGCGCTGTATCTCCTCTCTACGGTGCCCTTGATCGGTTTGCACAGTTTTTTGTGTCTCCCCTATTCTTGGAATCAACATTGGACCGTGAATTGCGAGCGGTGGATTCAGAAAACAAGAAGAACCTCCAGAGTGACTTGTGGCGTCTGATGCAGTTGAACAAGTCTCTCTCAAGCCCTTCTCATCCTTACCATCACTTCTCTACTGGTAATCTCCAGACTCTTAAAGAAGAGCCGCAGAAGCGTGGCTTGGATATCCGTAATGAATTTATCAAATTCTACGAGAAGCACTATTCGGCCAACCGGATGAAATTGGTCGTTCTTGGAAGAGAGTCCTTGGATCAGCTGGAAAGCTGGGTGGGAGAGTTGTTTGCTGATGTGAAGAACAAGGATCTGCCACAGAACCGCTGGGATGACGTCCAGCCCTGGTCAGCAGAAGACATGTGTATCCAAATTTTTGCAAAGCCAGTGATGGACACCCGGTCTATGGACATCTACTTCCCATTCCTGGATGAAGAGTTCCACTATGACACCCAGCCAAGCCGGTATATCAGCCACCTTATTGGTCACGAGGGACCGGGCAGTATCCTAGCTTATATCAAAGCAAAGGGTTGGGCAAATGCTCTGTCCGCTGGTGTCATGCCTGTTTGCCCCGGATCTGCCTTTTTCACCGTCTCTGTTCGTCTGACACAAGAGGGATTGAAGCAGCACCGTGAAGTCGCCAAGGTGATTTTTGAATACATCGCCATGATCAAGGAGAGAGAGCCGGAGCAGTGGATTTTTGATGAGATGAAGGACATTGCGGATGTTGATTTCCGATTCAAGCAAAAGTCTCCGGCTAGTCGATTCACCAGTTCCACAAGCAGTGTCATGCAGAAACCATACCCCAGAGAATGGTTGCTCAGCTCCTCCTCTCTGAGAAAGTTTGACCCCGAGTTGATCAAGAAGGCTTTGTCATACTTCCGGGCCGACAATTTTAGAATCATAACCGTGGCGCAGGACTACCCCGGAGATTGGGATTCCAAGGAGAAATGGTATGGAACTGAATACAAGGTCCAGAAGGTCCCCGAAGACTTCATGGCCGAAATTAACAAGTCATTGGCGACCACTCCGGAGAGTAGAATGTCTGGTCTCCACATGCCGCACAAGAACGAGTTCGTTCCGACCAGGCTCTCGGTGGAGAAGAAAGAGGTTTCGGAGCCGGCCAAGACACCGAAGCTTATTCGCCATGATGATAAAGTCCGTCTCTGGTTCAAAAAGGACGACCGCTTTTGGGTACCCAAAGCTACCGTTCACGTTACCCTTCGAAACCCCTTGGCTTGGGCAACTCCTGCCAATCAAGTTAAAGCGAATATTTACTGTGAGCTTGTTAGGGATGCTTTGGTTGAGTACTCATATGATGCCGAGCTTGCAGGCTTGGATTACAACCTCGCTTCCAGTATTTTCGGCCTGGATATCTCGGTTGGCGGGTACAACGACAAAATGTCTGTGCTTTTGGACAAGGTCTTGACAAGCATGCGTGATTTGGTTGTCAACCCAGACCGTTTCCACATTATCAAGGAGCGTCTGTCGCGGGGATACCGAAATGCCGAGTACCAACAGCCGTTCTACCAGGTTGGTGACTACACCAGGTATCTGACCGCGGAGCGAGCGTGGATCAACGAACAGTACGCGGCAGAATTGGAACATATTGAAGCCGAAGACATTTCCACTTTCTTCCCCCAGCTTCTGCAACAGACTCACATTGAGGTTTTAGCTCACGGAAACCTCTACAAAGAGGATGCGCTCCGAATGACAGACTCCGTGGAGACAATCCTGAAAAGTCGTCCTTTGCCCCAGTCCCAGTGGATCGTGAGACGTAACATGATTCTGCCACCAGGAAGTAACTACATTTTTGAGAGAACGCTCCAGGACCCTGCAAACATCAACCACTGTATTGAGTATTATCTGTTCATTGGCAGCATGACCGACAAGGCACTCCGGTCGAAGCTGTTGCTATTCGCTCAGATGACCGAGGAGCCCGCATTCGATCAGCTTCGCAGCAAGGAGCAGCTGGGTTATGTCGTCTGGAGTGGCGCGCGCTACTCCGCCACGACTATGGGTTACCGAGTCATCATTCAGAGCGAGCGCAACGCCAAGTACCTGGAGTCTCGCATTGATGCTTTCTTGAGTGGTTTTGGAAAGTCTTTGGAAAAGATGTCTGACGAGGAGTTTGAGGGCCATAAACGAAGTGTTATCAACAAGAGACTAGAGAAGCTGAAGAATTTGTCTTCTGAGACTTCGCGTCTTTCGACTCACGTTAGCTCAGAGTACTTTGACTTTACTCAGAATGAGTCCGATGCTGCCAACGTTAGAGCGTTGACCAAGTCCGACCTCGTCAAGTTCTACAACCAATTTGCTGACCCGGCTTCTTCGACTCGTGGCAAGATGTCCGTTCATTTGAATGCGCAAGCGGGCGACCATGTGAACACCGAGGTGCCTGTGGAAGACAAGGCCAATGGCGTGAACGGTGTCGAGAAGCCCAAGGAGCCCCAGTACATCACCAATGTCACCGACTTCAAGTCCCGCCTCTCTGTGAGTGCCGGGCCCAGCCCAGTTACGGATCTCACTAAATTCGAGGACTTTGACGCCAAACTCTAATGGATTTGTTTCACGTCAACATATGATATCTGAATGAACTATTGGGACAGGATCTATTCATGTTATGCATCTGGTTTTGTTTTGGTTGTTTACGAGGCATGAGGAGTAAGTAGGTTGGCAGGTTTGAAGTTGGGGTTTAGGGTATGGCCGATTTTTCTAGATTCATTCCTGGATGTTATGTGACGGTAAAGAAGATCCAATAGAAGTCTTCCTTTTAATTCATAATGGGGAGATGTCGTGTACAAAGCAGGTGGCGACCATAGAAAGAGGGCCTGTGATAATGATAATTCAAAAAAAAAAAAAAAAAAAAAATACAACTGTTCATTCTTGTTGAAAGAATAATACTTCTAGTAACAAACAGAACACACGCATCAACTCTTCAAAGATAGAAGAAAATACTCCCACCATCCCATTTACTGAGGTGGTGCGCTCTGCAAGCAGTTGGGGCACTCAACCCTGCAAAGATGATCGGGATCAGCCTTGTCCGCATCCCCCTCAACTCCAATTCCACAGAACCGCAACTCCGTGGTATAGTAAACCCGCATCAGACCAGGGTTGGCATCCGTCTTGTTGTAGTCATACGGCTTGCCCCCATCCAGCACAGGCAATTCCCAGAGTCCGGCATCAGTGCCACAGCCCGGCGCGAGGTGGAGCTTGTCCTTGTTCTCGAACTTCTTGGGGTAGCCGCTTGCACCAGTTTTGGTTCCAGCTTCGTTGTATTCGGCGTTGACTTTGGATTGGGGGATGTGGCCGAGTACGGTGCCGTTGTTGAATTGGCCTTTTGCGCAGATGTAGTTCTATATACGTTTTCATGGGTTAGTTGGTTTTAAGGGAGGTTTAGATGATGATGAGGAGACTGACCTGGCTGATAATGTTGCTTGAGGGGGGTGTTGGAGTTGCCATGGTAGTGGTAGCCGTGAGGGCGGCGACGAGAACGGCTTTGATGGAAACCATTTTGGCTGAGTTGATTTGGATTAAGGTGATAGTGAAGATATTGATTGAATTGTGTGGGTTGATGGACTGTTCGTGAGGGTGTTGATCTGTTTTATATACTCGTCGTCTGACTCGATATCATCGCAATTGTTTCTCTCCCCTGACGATGTTGATAATAGACATCCTATGTTCCCATAGACCACATGAACCGGTTGAGCGCCTGATCAACAAGGTGAAATTCCTGTTTCGTTGTGGTTCTCAGCTAGGTGAAGCTTTCTTGGGGGCCTCAATATATCAGAAAGGGAAAGCAATGCGTCTTCCAGGCACGAAAATTTGGAATCAGTCTAAGGCATACCCGATCTGTCGTTCGTCTTGTAGGCTTGATTTGAGGTGAAGTGAAACAATCTGATGTGAGATGCATTAGTTTGGAAGCCCTGCAGAGATATTCAGTCGGTATTGACGAATCAAAGTGGTCTGTGGTGCTTTTGGGGCCGGAAATTGGCTATATATAAGTGATCGACGTGGAATTAAAAAAGCTTCAAGAGTCTTGTTCGTATACATTGTGAATAATAAGCATTTGCTTATTCACCTACCACGTGAGGCTGTGGTCTTTGGGTCATTAGCCTCGTGTTGAGGCAAAAACGATATCCTCAATGCCCCCTCAATCCCCTGATTTCTCTTTCTTTGTGGAAGAAACCATCTCCAGATTGTCAATATATGGATTCATTCCGTCTCGTTCTCGAGGATGACGATCCTCCTGATTTCACAGTAAAAGTCCTTGACGTTGTCAACAATACCATCCAGTCCACAGACAGCGCCGCAGCAAATGATGCTGCCCTCGCAATAGATGCCATATTGTTGGAATGGGTGACAAATGATGATGATACGAAGAGAGACCCTGAAGGCTTTTTCTGGTGCTTCTGGGAGACGTTATATAGCTTCGCCCAGCAATTGCCTCACGACAGTGTTCAGCAAGATAGACTAGCAGCTATTGTTGAATCCTTGGCCAATCTACCACCCAGGACTGTTGAACTCAAGTTATGGAGAGAATATCAACTGTGGAAAGAGCTCCCGATATTCGGTGCTGCTTTACGAGAGATGCGGCTGTGTGAGTGCAACAATTGACTTCTTCCACAATGTTGATGCCAATTGACGATAACAAGACAACATCAAATGGGAAAAAATGAAACCCGACGAGAAACGAAGATTCGTCAACTTGCAAGCTTTTGCTGCTCGGGTCCTTGGTCTACGTCTTCTTGGTCTGGAAGTATATGCCATCTGGGTATTCACGGATGCCCTTGAGGGTGCGATGATTCCCATCCGAGGAAGTCCCGATCTGGTCTCTCACGATCCAACCATCGTCACGGATTTATCTTTCAAGGTTGCTGCTGCGGCTGAATGGATGGTCCACGGGGCAAAGGTTATGTATGGACGGGATGAAGAAGTCTATGCCACAGACGGTGGGCCGTTGTGGAAGTTGGGCAAGAAGGAGGGGAACAAGCTGAGACGCAGATATAAAGGGACCAAAGGCCTCTGCCCTCAACGGTGGGATCTTTGGAGGGAACGGTTTGAAGTCATCCGTGACTGTGAAGAGGTGGATGAGAAGACACGAAATGAGGCTGGACGAGCTGTGACGGTGATGTACAGGGCCCAGCCAGAGCACGAAAGGTAGCGCAACTGTTAAGTAATAGTTAGTTATTATGCATAAAATCCATGAAGCTATTGAGGGAAGGCGTTGGGTAGAGAGAAGCGTGTGGATAGGGCTAGACCAGATCAGGGCAGATAGGCGAAGGGCGCCAGCGTCCAGCCCCAACAGTCAACGCCAATGAGGCAATTCGTGTCGATAGACAAATGATCCGCCTTCCCTCCTCGGCAGTAAGCACGATTTTGACTGACGGACCAGGCCGTTTTGGTATACTTCCATCAGCCCGTGATATGATAAATTCTGGCGGATCTGCAGGGAAAAGGCGTCTTGGCTGACTTCGCTTGCTGCAATAGTTGGGGTCCGTTCGGCTCGAAGGTCTCGAAAGAATTAGTCAAAATGCCTCTATTGGTGGAGTTTGCAGATCTCTCGCCAACTTAATATGCAGACAAGCATCAAAGTGGATGGGAGTGGTTGGCAGTGTCTTACCTACTGCACCTTAGGCTGGAAAAGCTGAAGCTGAAGTCTCTGCTGATTATTACCCCCCTTTCGGAATAGTTATGATAAACAGATGGCCTTAGCCATGGGCAAACCTGCCAAAATGCATCGACTTTTTTTACCCTGCAGATGCGTGTTTGTTCTTTTGTCCATCATCACTCATTACGATGACCTGGAAAAGTTTCCCGCTGTTCCACCATGACTACTGCCTTACATCAACTACATTCATTCTCCTTTTTCTCTTGCATTTGATCGCAACTGTGTCAGCTGATTCTACTCTTTTGACCTTCACCGATGACAGCTGCCAGCACTCATACAGATCCATCGATGGCCCAGATGGGCATACCGAAGGGCTGTGTTCTGAGCTGCGCAGCAATGGCAACATGAGTAGTTTTCAAGTGACTAAATTGAATACTGGCTGTGCAGGTAGGCATTTCCTTGGCTCCTGTAAGAAAAAGTAAGGGTTATGTCTAATTGTGTGTGCGTGTCATAGTTACCATCTACGCATCTGATACCATTACCGATGAGCCCTGTTCTGCTACAGTGGTCGAAGTGGCTGAAAGATATAAATGCTATAACAGCTCTTGGGTTTACTATAGCATTGACGGGTGTACTGGATCTGGGGATGATAGTGACTCTTCCTCTGGATCCTCTGGCAGCAACCACATTGACGTGGGCAAGATTGTCGGGGGCGTAGTTGGGGGTGTTGCGGGAGTTGCCGTGATCTGTGGCCTGATGCTATGGTTCTTTCTGTCTCGTCGGCGACAGAAAGCCCCAGTCCAGTCGCCTGTGCAACCCCTGGAGTATCAAACCCAGGGTCAAAACCATGGTCAGGCCCAAAGCTGGCGCCAGCCGCCGATTGTGGAACTGGCAAACATACCACAGGCTGTGAAAGATAATAAACTGACACAGCATCATGAGCTGCATGGATCATCAGTGGTAGAATTGCAGGATTCACAGGCTGACACGCAGCACCGTGGTTGATTAGGATGGAAAGAGGCCTATTCATTTGCTTTCCTTGATATATTTAGCGGTCATTGGCATGTTGAAGGAGAGCGTATATAATGTTGCTAGTTCTGGTGTATAATGGGGCCATGCTGATACCCTCAGCCTGTTATTGAATCTTTGGCAGTGGTACGATGATGTAAATAGCTGTATTCTGCTAGCCAGTAACGAACTGTAATGTCGTGTAGAGGTACTATCAGCAAAGAAAAACATTATTATCCAAGAGATGCCTTTTAGAAGATAGATTGTTGAAATTGGGGATTGGATATGGGAAGATGACGAGGCGACCAAACAGCGGAGATGGGGACGTCTCGGGCCACGGTTGAATGTTTTCGCGAGTCGCAGCTCTGGATGCCCATAACAACAGGCGTCGATGAATACAGCAGCATCACGTTGCGACGAAGCACCTCAACGCTCCAGCACTCAATTGTGTTCTTCTTTCATCCCATAGCAGCACAACTTCGCATCGTGTCATATTCCTTTTTAAGAGAAAAATAGCGACCAAGATGTCGACTACTACAGGACCAGCGATGCATAGCTCCCGCCCGTACGTACCTCTGGCCGAGTCTGCTTTCTGTAGCGACTTTTGAAGCTTGCTCTTGATAATGTTACTCCTCTTTCTCATTTTCATACTGACTGACGTTCTTATTTTCCCGATACAGACCTATCCTCCCCAAGAATTTCTCCGCACAGCAACCGGAGACCATCCGTCTATATCCCCTCTCCAACTATACATTCGGCACCAAGGAAACGCAACCGGAAGAAGACCCTTCGGTGTTGGCCCGTCTAAAGCGTCTCGAAGAGCACTATGAGCAGTATGGAATGAGACGTACCTGCGAGGGTGTGCTCGTCTGCCATGAACACAACCACCCGCACGTGTTGATGCTTCAAATCGCAAACGCGTTCTTTAAGCTGTGCGTATCTTGGGTTATCGCTAGTGGAATACTCCTTGGATGCATCTAATACGCTGTTTTACAGACCCGGAGACTATCTCCATTTCGAAGACGACGAGGTCGAGGGATTCAAGAAGCGACTAAACGAGCGTCTTGCACCTGTCGGCTCGCAGTTCTCCGGCGAGGGCGTCAATGAGGACTGGGAAATTGGGGATACTCTCGCGCAATGGTGGCGACCGAATTTCGAGACTTTCATGTACCCTTTCCTCCCCGGACATGTGACTCGGCCTAAGGAGTGCAAGAAGTTGTACTTCATCCAGTTGCCCAAGAAGAGTGAGTCTGATTACGCATTGCCAACCATAAACAAGAGACTATATTAACCGGTATGATATAATAGAGGTTCTCTCTGTTCCAAAGAACATGAAGCTTCTCGCTGTGCCTTTGTTTGAATTGTACGACAACACGGCTCGTTACGGCCCCCAACTCTCCGCTATCCCGCATCTTCTGTCCAGATACAACTTTGAGTTCGTGGATGAGAATGACAATGTCGTTGCGGCAACCCCAGGAACACCCTTGCCCGAAGGTCAACTTCCCCGAACCAAGGTGCTTGCTGAAGGCGGAGATGACCAGGACGCGGGGATGGCAGACGTCAAAGCGGAAGGTGAGGAGAACGGGGGTGATAGTAGTATGCAGTGAGCGAAAGGAATTTATTCATGCCCCCCCGGCGAAATCAAATGTTTGGCAGGGGCTCTGGCAATGACGTAGTAAGTATCCTTTACTATCATTCTTCTATGCAGTGCCAAAAGACTAACGATTGACCAGCATTGAATCCACCTAACCCATTTACTTTCTTTGCTTGTTTTTTTCCAAAATTTTTTCAGGCAGATGCATGATCAAATTATTTTGTATGATCGGCGTTTCGAGGAGCGAACATACCTCTTTTTGTCTTTTTTTTATTTATTCTATTATGATCTTGCTTCATTTAAAGGGTTGAGGTCGGTATGTATTTGAGAAGTGCCTACAGTAAAAAGGGCGATTCAGTGATGAGAATCTCTACACATTTATCAAGGCAGAGTAAATGGATATAATTACATGAGATTAAACAGCATCCATCTCTTGCTTGATCTTATTTAAGGATACACACCGGGAATCAGGCCAGCGGTTATAAATAGTGATCTCGCAACTTTGATTAGTATAGACATGGATGATTGAGACTGGGACGAAAGATATTATTGAATGAGAAACTCAACAACGAGCTGTTTTTCTGATGCCCTCGACAAAAGGATTGTCAGCTGAGCTCTTCCATAGCTCTCGATAGTCTCAATAAACACCAAATCGATCAATTGATAGTATGTGCCATGTTGGTTTTCATTGGCAGGTATCCTTCGCAAGACCCATGGATATTCTGCATGAACAGGCATAACCACCACATCACCATCCTGAACTTCATTTGGTACAATTCCAAATAGAGTCGCGCTTGGACTCGTTATGAGTATGACGATCTTCGCAGCCAGATCGTACAGTTTATTCCATAGCATTTGGTAACACTTTGCACCCTCCTCAGAGTAATCTCTCCCCTCTATGAAAAGACTGCCATTTCAAATGTGGTCTTTGCTGAGATCTCTGGCTATCGTATTCCGGCCAAAGAAGGTTAAAGAAAACTCGTAGATACGGTGATTGTCAAGGGCTGATAGGTGGGTCTGTCCCTCTTCGCCCCTTACATGCTCCAGAAATTGCTCTATAGACGGACATCGATCATAAGGGTCTTTATTGAAATGGAAGAGAACTTGACAGTCTCCAACAAATCGCCCGCAAATTCGCAGTATTCTGAGATCTTTTGTGATACTGATCGCGTATCGAGGATCTCGTACACGAAGAGCTTTGATACTGTGTGACTAGGCAAAAAATTTTGTACAACGCGGAGGTCAGTAATGCCTGGTACCCACGATGGAAGCAAAGCATCCGAAGGCGAACTCATGAAGTACAAAGTAACTAAAGCTGGAGTCTCCCTGTTCGTTGAGTATGACGAAAGCAGCAGATTCGAGCATAACTGTTTCAGTTGGTTTGATATAATTAGGCGCGTATGCGTCCTGAGCAGCAGAATAAATGCCATATAGAGCCCGAGACTCGCTGGCATTGCGGTCGTGTGTTGAACCCAATAGTATGCTTAACAGATTCGTAGTGGTACGTAATTTGACAGTTTTGAGCAAGCCTCTCTTGTGAACTGAAGCCTCTTGCACAGACACGAAGCTAGACACTGACCACGTTTATCAAGATGTGCTACGATAATCTTTCTCTGTGCAAGGCTGCTTCGAGGTTGCGACAGCAAAGAACGATTCATCGTTGACGAAGATTTCCTCTTTATTACTTTGATCCCCCCAGCCATAAGAAAATGCCTCTAATCTGGGGGAAGTCGTTAGTGACGCAATATGGAGCTGACATTAGATTGGGCTCTGGTCATTTTTGCTTGGAAGAATGGTTATGAGGCGAATCTGCTTCTCCTCAGGATTGAGAGGTAAGCATAAAATTTTGATTTTGCCGGACAAGGGTTTGAAAATGTCGAAATTGATTCATCTTCAAGGTGACATTTTTTGTCCAGCTGGAACAAGGCGACGTAGCGTGGCTAGCAGCGATACGACAGGGATCGCCCGGCCACGCAAGGCGCACTTTTCCTAAACGTGAAACGCTGTGTCAGCCAAGGATTTTTTCCTAAGAAAGATAGAGAGAAATGCAGATTAGGATACCAACATAACTCTGACCTTTCTGACATGTTCTCAGTTGACAGTTCCCGGTGTTTCAAGTGTTGAAGGACACTGTGGGTCGTCGAGATCTTATCTTCGGAGATTGACTAATTAGTACACTGGACTGCTCCATAGCTCATCTATCCTCGAACCTTCGAGCAGACAGTTGGCACAGTCCATCAGATTTAGACTCGAAAATTCCACCGAGATCGGCAAGGAAATAACGGTTCCGTTCGTCCTCACTCCTCAGGTTAACGATGGTGACACTGGGAACCGGCGCTGACTTCCTGTTTCACATGTGAATCCCACGGAATGCCCTTGATTAGCGTGTAATCCAAGAAAGTCACATAGATTGTTCTCGGGATAGCCATGGCTTCACGACCGACGGAGTTCCTGGGGAGAAACATGGGAGAAACTTGGCAGTCACCTGTTGTGTCTTGCCCTGTCCTATCATGTGCTGATCTAAGATCCTCTCTGTCACCGCTGGGGTAAAATTCTCCGCCTCTTCTCTTTCCTTTCTTCCGCGTGAATGACACGAGCGCTAATCAATACCAAAAAAAAAAGCAAGTTAGAGTTACATACACTACCCATCGTCATCCCACGGGTATCAACCTTTGGTCCTTGGTTAATCCATTGAGCCATGGGGCCAATAATGGTGGCGGGGCCTGAAGAAACACAGGTTCCCCCGCCTGTCGATCGTTTCTATATTAACCCCTCTCTTCAGGTACAAAAGTCTCTTTTTGGGAAGGTTAGAGAGGGATTAGATCGGGGATTTGGTCACTTTTGGAACAGCTCAAGATAATGGCGTGACATCTATCCGCTTGCCTGCTTTGAGGATGCGGATCTCAAACGGCTTACTTCTGACTACGACACAACCCCGCTTATGGGCCAGAAAAAAACCATGTTCTCGTATTATCGGGGCTGAGGTCGTGGCTGAGGGGAGCCGTATATATTGCACGGTCTCCCCAATCAAGGGCTGATGTGAGGGTTTCGAAGGAGTGGCAAGTAGAGCTTTTCTTTTAAACTGTTGCAAGGCCCCAAACCTGCATCATCGTTGATACCTTCTTGCAATATCCCGCGATGTTCCGCCTTGGACGTGTTTGGGCTGCTTCAGCCTTGGCTGCGTTGACTGTTGCTGCTCCAGCTGGACTGGTAGCTCGAGGTATGGAATTCGTGTTTTGTAATGGTCTCAGTTCTAATTTCAAGTAACAGATGGTTCTGCGGATGTCTCTTCGGATGTCTTGCAACAGTTGACATTGTTTGCGGAATACTCTGCCGCTGCGTACTGTCCGAATAATATCAATTCAACCGGTACGGCTGTGACCTGTGCTGTGGGAAATTGTCCAACGGTTGAGAAGGCCAGCACCAATACCATTGATGAGTTCGATGAGTATGTTAATTACTTTCTGGCAATTGGAAAATAGAGGCTAATGGTGTTGCTATTGTGATAGGGACCACGAGTATGGAGACGTTGCAGGCTTCATCGCAGAGGATTCGACGAACAAGCTGATTGTCGTCTCTTTCCGGGGAACGACCTCTGTCGAGACATGGGTTGCCAATTTGGACTTTGGAACAACCAGCCTCAGCGATATTTGCGATGACTGCAAGGCTCACGGTGGCTTCTGGAAATCGTGGGAATCGGTTGCCGATTCGATCACCTCGAACGTCAAGTCGGCTAAAGACAAACATTCTGACTATAAACTGGTCTTTACTGGACACAGCTTCGGAGCTGCTGTCGCTACGCTGGGTGCCACGGCTCTGCGAAAGGCAGGCTATGAAATCGACTTGGTGAGTGATGTGTGCTTTCCTATCATCACATAGTAAACTAACGACCCTGTTCAAGTATACCTACGGTTCTCCTCGAGTTGGAAATGAAGAGCTTGCCAAATACATCACTTCCCAGGGCACCAGCTACCGCACGACGCATACCAATGATGTTGTCCCCAAGGTTCCACCGGCCTCCTTTGGATTCAGTCACACCAGCCCGGAGTACTGGATAACAAGTGGGGACGAAGAGACCGTGAAATCTTCGGATATTGATGTGATCCAGGGAGTGAACTCAACAGGTGGAAATGCAGGAGCATCCGGGGTCAGCGTGTCTGCTCATCACTGGTATATTGTTGCCATTGACAAATGTAACTGAGCAACGAGACGAAGAAACACATGTAAAACAAATTTATGCCGATATCCCATTAAATAGCAGAAGAAATCCTTCCAATGACCAAAGGATAAATTATCCATTATTGTCTGGTGCGCACTTGAAATATACTCTTAGGGCAGCTCCACTGTTGATCCACCACGGCTTCTGCCACCTGTACCCTGAAAATACGGGGGTCAAACCATTCGAAATCTCCGGATTAAATTCTGCTACTATCAGTCGTATCCTTTTTGCGATTCGATTTTGTCTGCTCCCAAATTGCGGCGTGGACCTGCAGATTATACAGCGGCTCACAAAAATACCTAACTCCAGTCTTCGCCAAGTCGAAGCTTCATCATCCAAAGCTCCCGCCTACACGCGTCCTCCGAACCAAACCTCAAGCTCCCTTGCACAACCCCCCACGCCCCAAGTTGTTCAACATGCGGGCATGATTTATGTTCATGCACTCTCGATATTAAACTAATTACTCGTTAAATAATCTCCGAAAAAGTATCTATTAGTACCAGTCTACAGCTCGTCTCGTGCCATCCCCACCAGCCATGCTATTCTCTCAGGGCCCCCGCCGGCGCAATCGCGAAAAGGCCATCATAATCACCATATTCATAATTTGCGGCCTTTACTTCTTGTTCTTTGCGAAGGGCTCCAGCGGAGAAAAACATGCGGCTACAGTTCCCCACGAAAACACTGCGGTGAAAGTGGAATCGCCGAGTCGCGACAAGCAGCCTGGGCAAGTTACCGCGCCGCAAAAGACGAAAACGATACAAAAGGATATGGTCGTCGCTAGTATGAAGAGCGATGATACGTCATGGTTGTTTGAGCATTTCCCGGAATGGCACAAGAGTATCTATGTCGTGGATGACAAGAGCGCGGAGTTGACAGTGAAGAAGAATAAGGGCAGGGAGTCTATGGTGTATTTGACGTGAGCGATGATATCTGGGTTACAGGTGATTTGTTATATGCTAACTATTGGGTTATTAGATACATCATCGACAACTACCACAAACTCCCTGAAACGATGCTCTTCATCCACTCCCAGCGATTCCAATGGCATAATGACGACCCATACTACGACGGTGTCCCCATGCTTTCCCGTTTCCAAGTCCCATACCTCCAGAGACAAGGCTATGTCAATCTCCGCTGCACCTGGGCTCTTGGATGCCCGGTGGAAATCCATCCGCACTCCGACACCCATCGCGAGAACGTCCATGCTGGTGAATATTTCAAGACAGGTTTCATGGAACTCTTTCCAGGAGCCGATGTTCCCGAGGAAGTTGGAGTTTCATGCTGCGCACAGTTTGGAGTCACGCGGGACAAGGTCCTCGAGCGCTCTAAAAAGGACTATGAGCATTTCAGGGAATGGTTGTCTGAGACGTCACTTCCGGATGATCTCAGTGGACGGATCATGGAGTACTCATGGCACAGTATGTATTCTCCTTAAAAGAGGATTGTTTGAAAAACACATGTCCCCGCTAACAAGCTATCGTTTAGTGATCTTCGGGAAAGAACCCGTCCACTGCCCCAAGGCTGAAGTATGTTACTGCAAAGTATTCGGATTATGTGATCTCACTTGTACAAGCGATGGATCATGCGAAAACCGCTATTCGCTTCCACCATATTCGTCATTACCAAAGGGATGGCCATATGTTGGCTGGAAGGGCCAGGAACAGGATCCGACCAAAGGGCTTCCTGAGGTCTGATGATTGGGATTATTTTCCAATTGCCAAATAGTTGCATCCCTTCCATCCGTCGATGGCGATGTTGACGTAGATACTCTGCTCGCCACAGATGAGGTCTACGGCCAACGTCATATATCCCGGGGATTGTATCTCAGCCCGTGTCCCAAAGCGCCGGCGTAAGGGGAAGCACTGCGCCTAAGTACTGCTCAACAAGATTAAGGATGATGAGCCATACACTCGCCCTCAGTATAAGATCGCGAGGTGTATGGCTACCAGCCAGTTGCAGTGACATGGAAAGTGAACAATTCATCGCTTGCTGTTGCTGGATCGACAGAATAGCATGGACATTTCGCTTCCCACTTGAATTCTTGAGAAATCTAGGATAGCGACGCTGCAATCTTGCTTACGGTGCAACCGACATATGTGAAGCTCAGTTGTACAGGATGAAAGGAGTAACACTATATTAAATCAGCAGAGAAATTGATGTACAGTATCATTTATATTGATGAGGGGGTATCGAGGGCTGGTCTCTTGCATACCCACATGGATGCCATCGAGGCTTGAGAATATGTACAATAGCTGTTTTTCGAATCAATTATGATATGGCTTTTACTTTATAAATGCCAACAGTAACTATATCTAGTCCTTAGCGCTGTAAATATCATAGATGACTCCCAATCGTGCTGGATTCGGATGTCATATCCCATACAGTTACGGTGTGGAGCCGAGGCTGAAGAAGCTCCCCCCGCATTCGAAATTCGTCCAACTTTTATCAATCTACTCCGTGCCAACAACCACTGAATCGATCATTGCCATTACAACCACCTATTCAAATTTCTAACCTCAGCTCCGATTTCAATCAGCCGTACCTGGTCAAGGAATCCTGGTCTCAATTCCCGCTCCCCGACCAGCGCAGGCGCTGAGAACCCCGTGATAGCTATCAAACCTCAATCCTCACTTCAACCTCCAGACAACCAAACGAAGACGAACAGAACACACAAGCAGCGAAAATGTTAATCATCGGCTTAACTGGCTCAATAGCAACGGGCAAATCAACCGTCTCCTCCATCCTCTCATCCCCCCCTTACTCCCTCCCCATCATCGACACCGACCTCCTCGCCCGCAAAGTCGTCGAACCCGGCACCCCCGGCTACAAGGCAATCGTCAACTACTTCGGGCCCAGCACGCCCGATCTCCTCCTCCCAGCCGATGACCCCATAAGCAAGAACTACACCGCAGGGCGGCCACTCAACCGGCCCGCGCTGGGCCGTCGCGTCTTCGGCACCACCGAGGAACGGAAACGCGACCGCATGATCCTTAACAAGATCGTTCATCCCGCTGTTCGGTGGGAGGTATACAAGGCTTTGATTTATCGTTATCTCACCGGGTCGTGGGCGGTCGTCCTCGACGTGCCACTGTTATTCGAGAGTGGGATGGATCTCATCTGCGGGAGTGTAGTTGTGGTAGGCGTGACGGATCCGGAGGTGCAAATGGCGCGGTTACGAGCGCGCGATCCGCACCTCTCTGCTGAAGATGCAGAGAACCGGGTGCGCAGTCAGGGCGATGTCAAGGGGAAGGTTGAAAAGGCCGAGTTCCGGGGGACGAAGACCGCGCGGGGAGTTATAGTGTGGAATGATGGGGATAAGGCTGATTTGGAGAAAGAGGTGCGCAGTGCGATGAAGACGATCGCAGCGGCGAGCCCTCGATGGTGGGCGTGGATGCTGCTATTGGCGCCTCCGTTGGGTGTGGGTATTGTGGTATGGAATATGGCAGTCAATTTCTTGACGCAGAAGAGTTGGGCAAAGAAAGAGAAGGAGGAGAAGGCGAAGCTATGAGCTTCTTCATGTTAGGGCCATAGCTATTGTTTTGTGTATTTATATATGGTGACATCAGATGGTTCAGTACATTTGGCATTAGAATCAGGTTATTCTGGCGTTTCATATGACATCCCTTCAATAATATGCCTAGTTGACAATCACTCATGTGAGATAAGGGAGAAAAGATGGTGTGAACATCAGCAGTGAATGAACTCTGAAAGATAGAATCAAGGTCAAGTTTTTCTATAAAGATACTCTTGCCTATCGCTCAGCCATATGGGAGGATACCGATGTTTGCTTATTCTATCGAAGAAAAACGTTAAGACAATGACATTACTTGACCAGTGTTCTTACTGCTGGGACAAAGAAAGATAGGGTGCACATGACTACGTTCAAAGGTTCTCTTATCTCACTGAAATCTTTCTGGAAACTCAATTGCTTTTCATCTTAGATTCCTAAACCCAACCCCAGAGAGAAAGAACTTTGCCAATATCTTAAACATCCCCTAGCAATGTCTTGCCCATGTGGAAGTGTAAAACGCCATTTGATTATTGAAGGCCTGGAGACAGAAAGGCCTCGATTGGTTCGGATTTCATCACTGGGACCTGAGGCCCGTTCATCTATTCCACTGAGCGTTCGGCCGATGGGTACCACTTTAAGTAGGTCTATTATCATGGAATCTGCACCAGCAGCAAGTGAGCCAGGTATGTTCGATCCGTCAGATGAGTTGAGCTCGGCTGAAATAGAGGGACGTCATTACTCCAGGAACCAAAGCCATAATTGAACACAAATCAGGACCGAAGCGTTATTCAATTGGATTCGAAGGCTCTAAGCTGCAGACAGTCCTCAGCGAAGGCTCTAAGCATCACCATGACAATAATCCTCATCCGCGGGGAATCCTGAAACAGCCGACATCAGCATTTCCCTTTGAGAATGACAGGCACTCAAGTCCACACATCGCCCCAAAGCCAGTAGAAAGTGTACGGCTTGAAGTCGGGCAGCCCTCGCAGTCCAAACCCCCAGCATCCGATATTATGAAGGTCCACGCCTACAGGAGACGAGGAAACTCTATAACAAAGGATCGAGATTCAGCAATTGTGTGTGACAAGATCGAGATCGGGTCAGGCGATATATTGATGGGTGGAAGTGTCATGCCTGAAGAGTCAAATATCCAGAATATCCAGGCAGCGATTGTTCCAGAAGGCCCGCAATGGTGACACCAACAAGTGGATGAAGATTGTTTTGTTTGCTGGATTTGGCCTTTTTCCCTTTGCAAAAGCCCAGGACTTGCCAAGAAGAAGTTGTGAAAACCAGCTAAGTCGATCACCTGAAAGATAAGCGAGCACAGGAAGCATATGGCTTGCCTATGAATAATGTGATACTATCATTAATCCCCATTGGCCTTGTAACATAGAATAACAAGACCTTGATCACTCTTAGGGGCCTGCAATTTATTTATGCTTGCGTTTCTTCTGAGACTTATTACCACCACCTCCTCCCACAGCACCCTGGCGAGTACCCGATAAGCTGGTGAGCTGAGATAGTCTGGGTCTCTCGGCCTGCGGTTTGAATTTTCCTTTCTTGTTCGCTGCCTTCTTCTCTTTGTTGATCATGGCGAGGACGTCCATTTTTGTGTTCTTGTTTCTGTTTCCTCCATCTTCATCTCCATCCTCGTCCTCATCTTCCTCATCTTCGTCTTCATCTTCCTCTCCATCATTATTCTTCGACACGGTTTGTGTCTAGTAGTTGTTAGCATAATTTCCCCGCGCAGTCGCAAAAGACATACCTGTGCCTTCTTCTTGGGTTTGAAGTTTCCGTAAGACTGTCGCCCACTGTACAGCATATCCGCATCATCGTCCGCATCCAGGGAGCCTGCCGCGACAACCAACGGCTGTGTTGCCTGCTGTTCCCCAAAACCGGAATAATCGAGCACCCATTCTGATTCACCGGCCTCCGCGGCTTGACGACTGACAGCTTCTCTCCGCTTTTCCTCCTCCGCAGCCAGCGCGGCCGAAATAGCTTCTAGGTCTGATGATTGCTGGGCGGGAGGGCTATCGTGGCCGACTGAAAGTCTCTGTCGTTTCGGAGTGGGGGAGTTGGAGGTTTCGGTGGATTGCGCTTGCGAAGAATCTTTAGCATTAGCAGCAGCCGCGCGTTGCATAAACTGTAGTATTAAATGTTAGCCCGATCTAAAACAAAGGGCAGCAATCCAAAATTAACTGATTGTATGTATTCTAACGTACTTTCATTGTGAGTAGCCGCGAAGACATGGTCTTCTCTGGCTTTGAGCCAGCAGGCGAGGAGGAAGGCATGACGCAAGGCCGTGTGTAGTAGACAGAGCACCGAATATGATATAATTGAGCTGAAAAAAAATCTTCGCGCCTCTATCTAAACTGCTGCTGATACAACCAGTCGACGAGCAAAGATTAAAAACAGAAAGCGGAAGGAAAATGGAAATGCACGAGCGGCAGCCGCAGGAGCCGCAGGAGCGCAGCCGATTGGCCTAACAAGCGGCCGCGCGAGCTCCCGCAAACCTCGCCCTTCCATCCCGACTTCGTCTTTCCTCCGCCCTCACCCGCCATCCACGCTTTGTGCTTTTGCCAATTCAGGGACCTCAGTTGCCCAGCATGCTGTCCTCTGCTCGCAGCCGCATCGCGGCTTTCTCCACCACCTGGTCTCCGCGCTTTGTCGCCAGAGCCAGCTACTCGTCGAGCGTCCCTCGTTTCTCGGAGAACCGCATGCAACCCAACGACCCGACCCCTCCTACGCACAAGCCTAATGTCTCCGCTACCAATGCTACTCCTGTCGACTCGATGGGCGCCTGGGATGCCCCTTTGAAGGAAGAGCCCGAGGTGGGCGAGCGCAACCGCCAGCTGCAAGCCCCCAACCGCGCCAACACATGGGCCGCCAGCCAGCAGCCGAGAGAGAAGGCTATGACCGGTCCTCGATTCGAGCAGACTATCATGGAAATGCAGGTGCGTATATCACGCTGGTTTTCAATTGGCTAGGAGGAATGTTTCAATCGGTGGAAATGAAAATTATATGGCCAAAAGTGGAGATGTACTATTGAAATAACTGGGCTGACATATGACTTTTTACAGCCCCAACCTTACGCTGCCATTGAGCTCATCCACAAGCAACCAGTCAGCTGGACAAAGAAGAGAGTCGTCAGCTGTGACGGTGGCGGTGGTCCATTGGGTCACCCTAAAATCTTCATCAACACCGACAAGCCCGAGATTGCTACCTGCGGCTACTGTGGTAACCCTTTTGTATGTATTTCCTGAAAGATTGCCTCGGAGATAGAACAAGCTAACTTTAAAATAGGCCCACGAGCAGCACCGCGCGTACCTCCAGTCCCTGCCCGCCACCAGCTACCCCCTCGAGCCGACTGGCGACCCTGCCGAGGTGAACAGCAAGCCTGTCACTGAAGGTGGATTTGAGCAGCGGTAAAAAGAGACCTTTTGATTTCTTTTGTTGGCGTTGACGACCTGTTTTTATTGTTTTCCGCCCTTTGATTGGGTTGCATGTACAGATTTGTACCAGATCAATAGATCTGTTATTAGGCCAAGGATAACCAATGTGATAGTATAACTGTGGCATGATTCTATTACCTACAGTAGTAGTTTTTGATTACTTATTGAGAGCCAATTACTAGACCAAATCCACCATCTCCTTTGTCAAAATGTTTATCGCATCACGTGAAATTACAGTCACATGATTTCAAATGGACAAGTGAAGATTAGCTCATTATTAACCTTAGCTTCTGATTTGTTTACCTGACCTCGGTGACATCAGACCTATGATGGTCATGTGATCTTTATAGTATATACTACTAGTATAAAATCTATGATACTAAGGGCTAGATAATTCAGTCCATTTTACTATAAATGTTATGTTTTGTTGTCTAAATATATTGGCACTCCATAAGCAAATAAGCAATTCTTTCAGCCACGATGTTCAGAATATACGATCACCTCACCAGCATGTATAAGAATTCATCCATATCGTCGGTTGGGCCGAATGATGTCCGTTGCTTCCCTGCTACCGACAAACCTCTCTGTAGAAGTCAACATACTCGAAGCATTCAAATCAGGATGTGCTGGGATTTCGGGTATATTCAGAGGCCACGTCGCAGCATGACGCGGCCATTCATTGCGTAGCTCGTCCAGCTCGTGTTCAGAGGCATTCCGCTGGTAATCAGGAAAGGTGGAGCTCTCGAACAACAATTCAGCATGTTCATGATGTTCATGGTTTGGCAAGTTGGGAGTCTTCTTCACTCTAATTTTTGCCATCTGCAAAAAGGTTCTGCGGCTCTCGATTCCGCCGCTGGTGTTGGCTAATGCATCGAACGATGGCTGGGAGTTTTGCGACAGAGCGATTAGCTCCGCAACTGAGCCCCAGCTGCGTGAAGTGTGTCTGCTACGGATAACGTATATAATGTGGGCGGTAGCCATGAGGAGGTGAGTGAGGAGGACTGTCATGGCAAGATATGCTGCCAGAGAGCCTTTGAATGAGAAACCGCTTATTTGCATGCTTGCCTCAATCGTTGTGAGGTTCTCGGGGCTGACGGCGGGAGTTTCCAAAGCAAGCTTATTCCCTAGGACTCGTTTCTCAAAGTCAGTAAAAGGATGTAATTTGCTAGCGGCCACTGGGAGCTTGCCCCTGAAGTATTAAACGCTCGATAACTTCTGGTACGGCTGAGACCATTCACAATCACACTGCAAATAATGGCTTCAACGAGAGCAAGCTTGTCTTGACTTCCAGACCCCTGATCAAGCCAGCCCGCCGTAGCTGTATTCGGAGAGGAGCCCAGGCCAGCATTCAGGAAAATACTCTCAATCGTGGATGGTCGCCAAGAGCCAATACCAGGAGAGGTTGTCGGGGGTGTCAGGAGATTCAGCCAGTCATCCCCAAGAGATATTCGGCCATTGCTAGCAGCCTGTGACGTGGCGGACCATGCAGGCGTGCGGTCGCCATATTGAATGTTCCATGGGTACCACCCAGTCCAGAAAGTGTATTTGTCGGTGAACACCGTCGTCGGGACCCATCCAGCCTGAACCGTACAGTCGACCACAACTCTGGAGGCCTTCTTAAATTCCCATGGTGTCTCAAACACTCCCCCAATACTAGCTGCGCCAAATTGAGTTGGCAGATAAACCCATTGAAATCGTAAGTGGTTGACAGCAGTATTGTTGAGACTGTGTATGGCAAATGGCAAGCTTTGGGCGAAGTTGAATCGACCATCGATGGATGAGAAGTTCACGGAATTGTCTGAGTCCAGCAGCTCCTGCGGCTTTGCGCAGCTAACGACGCTAATCCCACTTCTGACATTGGCAGAAACAATCCGGTCATCAACTTGATCGGGAGACGTGCCTCTTTGCGATGTCAAAGCCTTCCACCAGTCGGTCGCGAGCCTTTGCAATATCACCACAGCTGCTGCATGTGGCTGGATGAGCGTGGTTGCATCAGTGTCGGCCTTTTTGCTGTTTCCTACCGCATAGAGAGGAGGGACTTGAGACGAGGGGCTGGATACCGGCCAGTAGAAGTTAGAGCCAGCGAGATTCTTCGCATATGAGCGAACATTCTGCGAGCGAAAATCGGTGGAATTCACAGTTCCCCAGTGCTCCCACAGGGAGTGAAACCCACCCGCCGGACAGATTCCCAGACGAGTAGAGTCGTTGCATTTGCAAAATAGCCGAAGCTCCGACAAGTCTCCCGACAAGTCCGCTGGCCAAAATTCACTCTCCGATCCATTCAGATAAAAACGAGTGCCTCCAGCGGCCCAGTTCTGGGATTTGGGCACGAGTAGTACCGCACTTGCGGGTCCAGCCAATGTAGCCGTGAGTCCGGCCACGACGACGACCATGACAAACATCACCTTTCTGGGTTTATTGCCATGACCACCGACATATTTCAAAGTGCCATAGAATTCTTTTTTAAAGAAGAACTCGAAGTTATTGAAGGTCAAGCCAGAGCCTACCAGGCCGAGAGGCAGCCCATCTCCAAAAAGCAGCTCGAATCGGACGAATTGTAGAACGATAAGGCCAAGACTAGACACAATCATGATTTCGTGGGCTTTGGCAGCCAACTGGAGGAACATGAGGTTGATAGTCTCGGACCTCACCGGCGACATTAGATCGGAGCCCAAGTAAACGCCATTCAGGTCCAAGGTTATGGTTGTGATGGTGACCAGGATAGTGACAAGGTGGCAGGTACAGCGTCGCAGTGCTGTGAGTACTGATTCGGTGATGATGGCTTTTGGCTCTTCAAGTTCATCGCCGAGCCTGCTGCGAGCGCTGGCATCGCTTCTATTCTTTTTAAACACATCACGAGGTATCCACATTCTCGCCAACAGTCAGCCCAAGGAGAGAGAGGACAAAGATTGACCGAAGACAACGTGATTCAGGTGGAATATGGGAAGGGAGTACCCAAGAAACGGACGAAGAAGAGATGATGATTCAAAGGAATATCTTAGCTGGAAGTTTTCTCTCCCCGTTCGCCAATCCAGTCTGGGCGACTCTGGTCAATATTATATTGTCCATGTTGACAGACAAAGCACCCAGACAGGTTACCACCGAATTTCCAGAGCTTTGGAAGTCCGTAATGACTATTACCATTTCCGAGACACCCTCACACGCCCAATCTGGATCTTATTCCAGATCTTTATGTTGAGGAATATCCTGCCTTCGTACTCCATCTGGAAGCTTTGACAGGAAGTTTCTTTCACGACAAGGCTCGGGTACTTCATTGTTTCATTTTCCCTTCCCCTGAGCCGCAATCTGTCACAGACAGAGTCTAGACATCACCAACTAAGCCTCTGGGAAAGGCTGTCCCTTGTCTCATCTCACTGCAAGTGGTTTGATTTTGTTGGTTCCGCGGGCTTTCTTCTCTTTTTCACTTCCTCTTGGGAAGGAAGCACCATGTCCCAGACGATCGATCAGTAAATCCATCTCTCTGTGATCTCGTTTGGAAAGTGTTCAGGGAGATGCGCGCTGAAGCAGTCGAGGGCAACTAGAGACTCGTTACGCCGTTGGTCAAGATGTAAAACCAGATGTAAAACTGATTGAAGATGGAAAGATTGGATCTCCAGGAAGATCCCGACGGGAGATCAGCTGGTCACCTGACTCCTGCACCCTTTCATTGGCCACTTTTGCTCATTCTTCTCCACTCTTAGGACAAAGAAGATGGACAAAGAAAACGACCCACAGGAGCCCTAGATACAGAGTACTATCCCAGCGCCAATCCTCCCCTTTATACCCGGAACCACCCCCCTATCGATGACATGTATAACATAATTCTCTATCTTCGACACTCCTGTGTTTTGTTCATACGAGCCAGATATCTGCTTCTTTGAACCCTGTTGTCCTCGTTATTGCGCGCCGACCAGTCGTCTCTCCCATATGTCTTCCGCTCAAACGACTCGAAGTTGGCATGGCTGATTTCTTGCACCGTTTTCACTTTGGCAGACTCTCCCTGTCGACCACCAGCCTCTTATTTTGTACCTTCTCCCTCCTCTATCTTTTCTCCCTCTGCTACTATTATTTCGCCAGCTATCGTGATCCCACATCCTATTTCTTTGACCCCCTTCGGGCCTACGAGCGGCGATATTCGTCAACAAGAATTGCAGAGGCGGAGGGATTTTTACTCAATGCCAGTGCTATTAATCAACCGGCGAGGTCGGAAAACTGGATCCCTACGATATGCGTAGGAATAGCAACTGTCCGTCGGAGGGGAGAGCAATATGTAGGCTTGACATTGGCATCCCTTCTGGCCGGCCTGACCGAGGCGGAGAGAAATAGCATCTTTCTAAACCTTCTCATCGGTAACTCAGAGCCATGGGAACATCCAATTTATTCAGAGAAGTGGGTTGAGACGTTGCCAGACCGCGTACTGACGTACGGACAAGACGATCCCGACTTTGAGCGTATCAAGAACTGGGAGGACGGTGGTTGGTATCGAAACAAAACTATTCACGACTATACGCATCTGATGCAGGACTGTTACGATACTGGCGCGGAGTATGTGGCGATGATCGAGGACGATACGTTAGCGGTGAAGGGCTGGATCGCGCCCGCCTTACAGGCCCTCGATATCGTCAAAGAACGAACCGCGAATGAGAGATGGATGTACCTGCGACTCTTCTATGCCGATGACCTCCTTGGCTGGAATTCGGAGGAGTGGCCAATATATTTGGCTTGGTCGTTTGCAATCTGGGCATTGCTTACAGTGACGATGGTAGCCGCCAAAAGAGTATTCAAGCACGAGCTGAAGACGTTTCCAGCCAGCACGATTTGGATCATATCCTGTGTGTTCATCCCCGCTGCTATTGCGCTCCATTTTATGGCGGGAAAACAGACAGTGTGGCCCATGTCCCCCGGCGTCCATGAGATGAACAGATACGGATGCTGCTCGCAGGGCCTCGTGTTTCCTCGTTCTATTATACTCGACTTTCTTGCGCGGACAGACCTGACGACCGACTGGCTGGTAGACATGATGGTGGAGAAGATCGCAGATAATGAGGGCTGGACACGCTGGGCGGTGGTCCCGTCTTTACTGCAGCATATTGGGGCTACCAGTTCTAAAGGATATGGGTTTGATGATTCGGCGAGGACTCTATGGAATTTTAGATTTGAAGAATACCCGTACTAGTCACTTAACCTTACAATTTATCTAAATAATATAACCTTCTATTACAGAACTATATCAATAGCTTAAAGCTATTTTTATAAGTATTATTATATACTACATCGAAGAGCCTGGCCAGATGGTTATCCAGTTTGGGAGGAACTTGACGACCCAACTCCGTATATTCTCTGTAGTAATATCATGTCCAAAGATACATACATCTCCTGCTACCTCGAATGGGCACCTCACCAACCAACCAATTAACTAGAACAGCCCCCTTTTTATAGGAATATGCCGTATACGTCTACAATCATCACAAACGCCCCCATGAAGCATTATCATCACCATCAAGTCATGCCTTTTCACCCTGAATCGTGGCAACAACCTTCCGGGTGTGTCGACTAGCCCGGAACTCCATGTACCAAATACCCTGCCAAGTACCCGTTGCCAATCGACCGTTAGAAATGGGAATGTTGACCGAAGCACCGATCAGTGCGGACTTGATATGTGCCTAACCATGAAACCAATTAGTTAGTACACCTTTCCCACACAACTCACATGAGTAAGGCTGTAAGGCTGGGGAAAACAAACCGGCATATCATCCTCCCCTTCAGCAGAATGTCTATACAAGTTCCCCCTCTTATCATACGGCGCGATCCGCTCCATGGCATCGGCCATATCAGCCTGGACATCGTCGTCCCAGTTCTCGTTCAGCGAGAGCGCGCAGCTAGTGTGTTGCACGAACAGGTTGAGCATGCCGACTTTGTAGTTGCGGAGTTCGGGGATCTGCTCGAGGACGTGGTCGGTGATTAGGTAGCAGCCGCGAGCGCGCGGGGGGAGGGTGAAGGTCTTTTGGTGCCAGGACATTTTTGCTGGTTATTTTCTTTATTTTTTGGAGGAAGTGTTGGGGAGGAGGATGGGAGCTGGGTTGTTGTTAGTTGGTGTTTTGTTTTATTTTTGATTTTTTGTGCTGCGGGGTTGGTGGGATAGAGGATGAGGGGGGAAGGTGAGGGGGATGCAGTGCAATTGCTGCAAATGTTGGATTTTTGGATGAATTCAACTGGATCGGAGAACTTACAGTCTGTGATCAGCTCTAGATAGATGTTTGGTAAAGTGATGAAGTTGCTTGGTCTGGCTGTCCTGGATTATCTCTGGTGGGGAAGCGGCAGACTTTGGGGCGTCGACGTCATTTGGTTGGATTGTTTGCAGATGCGAATAACATCAACACTTGAAGTATACAGAGAGTAGGACTCATAAATATAGGTAATAAGAAACAGACAGCCACTTTCGCTGTCATGTATATGTTGATATTTGTACTTGTATACTACAGTACAGTTAAATTATATATATCCCCAACCTCACGAAGCAAAGCTTGCTCATGAATAAGAGGAGGATTACTACTAGCATGTCCCTAATCCGCACTCCCAAGCGCCTTTCCAGCATCCGTCGAATTATCAGGTCGAACGTACAATCTCTTGAAATCACTCAAATCAGAATAACAAACCAAAACCAAGAACTAACATAGTCTTCTGACTAACATAGTGCCACCAATACTGACTACGGAACGCACGATCCAACGACCGGCTGGCTGGATCATTCCACCCCGTGTTGCTGGTGTCAAAGTGCGCATGGTTCGACCAGGCTACATATACCTTGTGGTGGTCGTTGCTCCTGACGCCATTGGGGTCTTTGGCGTCGCCGGGCTTGGATCTGGGCTGTGTTGAGGGTGTTTTGGATATCGGCCCAGGCGACGTTGTGGTAGTCGCTGTGGGCGGAAAGAGGGGCCCGAGATGGTGCCCACATGTTGTTTCATCTTTAGAATGGATTATTATGACTCTTTCCCCGTCGCTGGAGTAATTGTAGGCTATCATAGAGTTAAGAAGGTGGAAGAGGTAAAGACCCAGACTCACTAGTCATACCCAGCCTCGATACCATCGATTTTCGCACCATCCTTCTCAATCGATCTGCGAGTTCGACGCCGCCCTTTTTGAGGAGATCGGTCATGTCGCTGTCGGATATCTGCGTGACAGCTGCAGCATGGCTGGCTGCCAGGGCTCCCGCAAGGGTGGATTGGTTGCAGATTCTCATGTTTTAATTGGAGTAGTTGGCCTATTTCAGCTCGCATAATGATTCGCCCTCTGCTCTAAGAGCCAACCATCGGGGGGGGGGTTCAATGTTTTTAGAACAGACTCAGCCACAGCAGATGAACGTGGGAATGCCATCACGTATTTCCTAAGTAGGAATAAAAAGGTGACATGGTGAAGTCGTCTCAGTGTCAAATCGGATTGCCCCGCTAAACTTCGCCGACGATCACATCCAACAAAGGAAAATGGATTTCTAAAAACGACTTAGAAATTATCCTAGTACATGAACTGTTGATAAACCTGCAGAACACGAGGGGGTTGTAAAGAAGAGCGTGGGATGGACGTGGGAGCGGAGTCGACCATTGCCCAAAAGGGCATGACGAGTGCATGCCGGACGAGGCATGCTCTTTTCATTGATTGGCGCCTCCAGAATATTCGAGAAACCGTTTCTTTACGATCTAATCGTCCGGACAGATCCACAGGGTGGGTAATGGGAAGTGGATGTCTCAGTTTGCTTTTTCTCGCATCTATATCCTGCTGTCTTCCAATTCATGTTGTTGTTTCAACTCACCCTTGATAAAACATGGCTGAATCATTATGCAAAAACGGTGTACATTATCATTATTCCATTAATCATGATTGATACCCAAAAATTGACAGATATTGAAATTCTCCTGCCTAAGATATAGACTTTCATCATCGCCATAGATCCCCTCGGCTTTCTCGTCTCCATCCCCCACTGCTCTTGGGACGCTCTTCTTCTACAGGCACAGCAAGGAACCCGCCGAAGCCGTTGCCTACCAACACACTCTTTCTCGCATCACCGCCCCAGGACCGACTCAACTGTGCCTCGTGGAAACTAACCGGCCGTGTAGTGCTATCCCGACGACCCCGCGTCGAGATTGGTTCATACGGAGTAAAGTTCCACTCCAGTTCGTCCAGGCCTTTACTATATACATTGAGTGGTTGCGACAGACCACCCATGGAAAACTCGGGCCCCTTTTCGCCGCCTCCAAATAGTCGCGGGGGAGGCGCAAGCAAAAGTGTTTCCGGGAAGGTCGCATCACGGACATAGAGGTCGCGTAGGGTAGGGAGAGAGTTGGACATAAGCGAGGAAATCAAATAGGTATAGTATGAGTTTGCGGCTGGGATCAGGCCGCGGGGACTGGTGTTGGAAGTAATCTCATAATGTAGCATAGTAAGTGACCTTGATGCCAGTGGTGGCACCTTTTCTGCCGGAAACGAGCGGGCAACCTCTTGGACGATTGAGAGCTCAAGGAGTCTCGGCGCGATAGCGAGAATCTGATGCAGGGCCGACGGGACAACCCCTGTAGACGAGAGAATTAGATGCTGCAAAGCATTTCGATTAGCTGGAAGAGCCAAAAACGCGGCAAGCCCGCTTGCCGTAACGTTAGGGGTATCTCGAAGGGTTAGCCGTTGGACGGCTGGAAACGCTGGCAGAGACGTAGAGGGGATAAAGCAGGAATCGTCAAGCCACTCAAGGTCGTCCAAAGTTAATTCACGAAGTTTTGGGAAAGACGCCAGAGAAAACCGAAGAATATTGGGCTCAAGCTGTAGTCCAGCCAATTCCAAGACCTCCAGGTTCATCCAGAGGTGAGATCCGGGCAGTTGTGCAAAGCTCCCCTCAGAGCCGTGGCGATAGCTTGTCCGACGGAGATCCGGACATCGTGCCATCAGCTCCTGTTTCAGAGGAATACAAGATGCATCGTCATGGGATATTCCGGATGGCAAGTCCACATATCGAAGATTGGGTAAGACGGAGACGGTCCGTGCGATTTCGGCCTTGTTGGCCTCTCGGGTCATATACGGCATACGGAGGGACAGAACCAGGTTTCCCAGGCCCTGCGATTGTCGAACAGCTTGCATTAGAAGGTTTAAACGGACTTGCGGCGCATCGATAGGGTCGCCATTGCGATCAAAAAAGGAGCGGCGTTTTCGCTTGGCGGCCAATTCGACTTCGCGTTCGCAGTAATGAACCGGATCGATACGAATATGGGTGTAACTAAGGAGAATACCAGATTAGCAAAACCAAACAAAAAGATCAATTCATTCAGATGGCATTCTCACAGTAAATTCCGAGCCTCTGTAAACCAGCGCTTACACACCAACGCAGAGTGTGCCAGATCGCGCATGTCACAGAGCATGCAGCCATCCTCGGTCATGGACTCCTCGGAAGTGTTGTAGCTGTCATCCGCCGTATGAGGACAGACAAAAGTGAAGATGCGCGCCAGCACATGTCGAGGCAGGTCTTTGGTCAGATCCCGACCGACCACACGGATAGGCAAAGGAGGAACGCCATTCTGCTTGTCGATGTGGAGATTGTCATAAGTGACTGCGTTCCCCGCACGGCTCTGAGATTTGGAGCGCTTTCGAAACCGGCTGAAGAAACCCATGATGATCCAGGTCGCTATTGAAAAAGCCTGGAGAGGGAGAAAGGCATTGAATTGCGATGGGAAGTGGAGGGGGAGGGAGGGGGAGAAAAGAGAAGGAAGATAATGAACAGCAGGGGAGGACTAAGAAGGGAAAAAAAAGGCCTGTAAGAATAATAATGCATGCACCCGCCGTTCAGACCAGTTCAGGGTCCATTTATTTGATCGACCAGAAGACATCATCACCATTCAAGAACAGACACTAATTTTATGCTGATGCTTTCTCTTCTGACCGGTCAATCACATCCAGGGACTATTTTCTTGGCTGGGGATGCTGGCAGTGTGCCTCCAAAATAATGTGACCAGATTATTTCTATTTATTCCTCCCAACCGCCTGCCGATCGCTTTGTTTCCCCATTCGGATCATCCTGTCCCTCTCAGCCTTACAATTGGACCTTTGCTCCCACAAAAAGATGCAGGTACTTTTCAAAGAAGAATAATAACAAACACCCCCTGAAGGGCAATTCTTCCACCAGCCATCGCTGCGACGTGGCAAAGATAAGGGGCGTTGCAACGCGTGTGCGGGTGTTTCATCGGACAACCTTTCAACCTCCGTCCGGGAACCAAGTGGAGAGAAAGCTGGAGAATCGGAGAGAGCCACTGTCCAATGTTGGGAGGTGCAATGATAATCCATTGTGTCCCAGGGGTGATCATCGACTTCAAAGGAAAAAGCAGGTTACGCATCTTGCAGAGATCAGCCCTTTGACAGTTGCTATTATTGGCCCCTTTCAGAATGTCTTGGATGCCCGTTTTTATGGTTGCTGAAACCTGGATTCGCATCCGTTTGATCGTCTACTGAATCCCATAAAACGATAATAAAATGGGTCGATGGATATAAGGTTGTGTGTCTGAAATTGGGTCTGTTGACATCCCCATGACATCATGGGGTCATTGATGCTATTCCCGTCCTGACAGTGTCATGCCTGGAGATTTCCATCCAAGACATTTTATGCATATGCAACTTGAGACGATCGATTGGGATATCTGAAAGGCAGAATCCCCCACGCGGCATCTAAAAATGGACAAAACCGAACCTGGAAAGAAAGGGCACTTCCCTACTAAGCCGGCCGTCACCGACATCGCTCCCGAACAAGCCATTGACTTTGAACAGTGGAAGCATCGCCCGCCGTATCAGATACAAAGCCCTGATGAATTTGGAGAAGCCAAATGGAGTGGAAGCTGTCAATGTGGTCAGGTCACGTACAAGATAAGGCAGGAGAAGCCGTTGATTGCCAAATACTGTCATTGCCATGGGTGTCAGGTTATGCATGGTGGGTTTCTGATTTACCAAAGTGCCAAAGGTGCAGATATTGATGCATGCAGGTGCGCCGTTTCAATGGTCTGCGGTCTTCTGCAAGCCCGACATATGTTTTGTCAAGGGTGCTGAGGGCCTTACGTTCTATTCCTCCTCTCACCGGACGAAAGAGTATGAAGCTCCCACCAAGGTATCTTGTTCTTTTTGCAAAAGCCCCATCATGGACGAAGGACGCAATATGTGCTTGGTATTTCCAGAGTTGATTACAATCGGGGATTCGGACGAGGAGCATTCAGCATGGCGGAGGGCGTTTGAACCAATGTACGTCTGCTCTGTTCACGATGTGGCGCTGTCGACTGACCAGAATAGTTGTCATATCTACTACTGTCGACGAGTAATGGAAGTACTAGATGGAAAGCCCAAATGGGCCGGCATGGACGACGACAGTGAATTGATGGATGATAACGGGAACATTTTGAAATCCGAAGATGAAGATTGATAACACTACTCCGTATACTGATGTGCTATGTAAATTATATAATGAGGCAATACTAACAACGTCAAATTAATCCATCTCATCCGGCCAGTTCTCTGGTAGATCCAAACCACGCCATGTCCACTGCTCGCCCACCTCCTCCTCGCTCAGCTTGCAAAGTCCGTATGTCTGACAATAACAGGCCCGCTCATCAGGACAGCTCTGAGCCGGTTTCCCAAATATCACTATACCGCGTCAGCGTCACATACACACCATCAAAAGGAGACATACTATGCCACAAATACTCAAAAATTCTCCCCGTAATATCCGATGGCAAATCCGTCTTCACCAACCACTCCCTATACCGAATATACTCCTCCACCGGTCTCCGGAGAATCACCTCCCTCGACACAGCAAACTGGCTACAACACGGCGTGCCCACTTTCTCAGGAACGCTCCTCCCTGGGAACAGCTCCATGAAACTATTCGGGAACTCCATCGCCGTCGGATGGTCGAAGTCATTTGGTCTCTCGCGGAGATATCGGGCTGGTTCGAGCTCGGCGGGACATCCGAGGATATTACTGCAGCGAAGATTGACGTAACCGGTGGATTTGACAAAGGTGAAGTTGAGGTTTTGGATAGAAATGACGGAGTCTCAAAATATTATCAGTAGGATCTTGGGATGAGATAAAAGGGTGAAAGGCAGACAGACCGTAGAGAGGATTATCGTTGTGCCATTGATAACGGCCATCATGCATAAACACCGCCATCTCAGGTAGAGTTGAATATCTATCGATGAGATATCTGCTTCTGTCAATAACACCATCCAGTGAGCAAGAAAAATTCAATCCATAACTAACGTCAAATAAACCATCGCTTCATTCCCCTTATTTACCGGCACCGTCAACTCAGCCTTCTCATCATCAACCCGATAAATATTCCACCTCCACCCAGGCAGATTCTCGCCCACCCAGGACATATTACTGCGACGTGTAGCCGCAAAGACCAATTCCACTCGATAACCGTCACCCCCAGCGCGAAACTCATCCAGGATAGATAATTTCGAACCATAGCGGCCCAGAGCCAGCTGGTATAGCCCGAGAACCATGCAAAGCCCTATAATGGTATACGGGAGGAGGTGTCGGTATCGATATCCCGACGAGCCATGGACGTGGACATGTTGAGGTGGCCGGAGATGCTGGCGTATTGAGGGGCGAGAATACATGTTCTCATGATTTTGAAGAAAAGGAGAAAGGGAATTTTGAATTGGATTGTGGGTTTTATATTATTTCTCGTCGTTGTGCGTCTTATCGGGATTGTGACGGTTTCAGTGGGAAAGGTTACATGGACGGACTGGGAGATGTGTAAACAGTACAGAAAGGAGATGGTGATAAGGATGGTTTGGATATAGAATATGATATATCAAAGAGAAGCTATATTTACGAGTTGAATAAATAAATAGATTTAGTTGGGGATTCAGGACTCGATGATGCCATGACTTGATAATAACCGTGGTCCATCGCCACTGATGTATATCTGATATACGCAAGTAAACAGTCTATATTTAATATTGATTGAAATTCGAGATGGCTATTTATATGATATAAATCTAATATAATATAGATATAATATTCTGCATATTATCCTGATCAAGTTGTGGTGCCTGTTTGTCCGATTCACTATAACATGTCATAATGACTGCCCGCATGGAATTCATACATGCACTGCATTCTATCGATGAAAGACTTTATCAAAGTCTTTTTTATCATTTCAATCTATACTTTGGCTTATTTCTTTATTATAATATCTAGTAGTCTTTGTGTGGTTGTATATATGGCATCGTCAGCGTCATCTAGATCGAAATCAACACTCCATCTTTATTATCGTCCGGTATAATTCCAAACTATATTATTTTTTATAAAGCTTCTTACTATGCCATAAAATTGAATATAGGCATCCGAAGGGATTGCAGGCGGAAATGCCACTGTTGTTGACTGCTATTGTCAACGCAACTGCCTGCCAACGGCTATACAACTCTACAGATAATCATGACGAGCATTATGGTCATCATGGTGATAACTTTAGGCAGACGATGGCTACCTACAACAATTAACTACCAGTATAAAAAGCCCTCCCAGTTTGAACTTCATCCTGGCATCTTCATCCATCTTTCATCTCTCTGATCCTTCATATATACAGCAACAACCATCAAAGACACTCGTTAAAAACCATGCCATTCATCATGCCTCGTGGTTATAAAAAGGTCTTCTCTTTCTGCAAAGAGAAGATTCAGTCTTCCTGCAAGAAAGAGGGAAAATCCCCCTCCAACTCATCTTCTACATCCTTCCACTCCTCATCTTCATACCAATCTCGCCCTCCTCTCCTTCGATTACCAGCCGATCTCATCGAAGGAATCACCTATTTCCTCTCTCCCGCTTCGCAGGTCTCGCTGGCCCTGACCTGCAAGCTTCTTCTGCAGACCATCAACGCAGACAACAAACTGCAAAAGTCTAAGAAGTTGCAGGATAGCAACACATTTTACCACACCAAAACCCTCGATCCGTGGAGCCTGTTCTGTACCCACCGTTGGGCGCTGCTCCTCCTGCTCGAGGATGATAAATGGCGCTGCTGCGCCGACTGCAGCAGCCTCCATCCTCACAAGGAATTCCCCTCCGCAGAGCTGGACAAACCAGCTCACGAGCGAAAATGCGGACTGGGAATGTCAGCGGGGTACATCGACCTCTGTCCCTGCTACAGACTCACATCCCGGAAGCTGTGGAAGTTATTCACCCAGCTTAAGACCGGCGTCAACCGCCCCATGTTGGGCTGGACTACAGACGGCGTCAGATTCTCGCATACATGCCAGCATAGCCAGGAGTGGTGGTCCATCGACATGACCGTCACCCTGGGCCTGAGCATCGACAAAAGCGAGGTCTACGTCAACACCAACTACTCGATGCCGGCCATCATCATGCACAGCCCCAAGCTGCGGGCAACAGTCCCCTTCAGCTGCTGTCGCAGAGCAAACGTCCTCCAGCGCCTCGTCGACATGACAAGAATCGACTACGACATCAACTTCGGCTTGCGCCGGGCATCTCTCGCAAACATTCAGCGCAGACAATGCGAGTTGTGCCCTTCCTGCAGAGTACCCGTGAAGGTCGACCACAAGGACCACGGCCGTATTTACTTCCGCACGTCACGGGCTTTCAGCAAGGGCATGTTCCGGTACAACAACCAGTTCTGCCCTCATAGCTCGTGGTTCTCTCAGTGCATATACGAGAACAAGACTGAGCTGCAGGAACATGTGTTGATGTTCAATCATAAGAACACACACTGGCGTGAGTCGACACCATACACGCCTGGAAATTTATTGGAGGAGACCAACGAATTGGAAGAGATCAATTCGATACAGACTGATCTGTTACAGTCTGATTTGTTAAGAATCGACTCGGCAATGTCCTTGGCCATGTTGTTTAATCGTGGCCATTACTTTGGAGAAGAATGGTACTGAATCAATCATGTACCATATACGTATATATCATGTACTGGGGATGTTTTGTTATTTTGTTAGAGATGGAAGATTTGACTTATCTTACTCATGTGTGTATGTGTGTGTGTATAAATTTGTGTCACCAATGGAACGATGTTCAACCTTCCACATCTATAACTTTTAATAGAAAAGTAAATGTCTATATTGAATAGTAGAAAGTAAAGCTATATAGGGTGAACTTGTTGTTAGCTCTACCTGCTAGATCTTTGGAATGAGGCTTTGGCCTTGTTGATGTGATAGATTTAGGCAGACACAAAGGGTGTTAGAGGATGGAATATAGACATCATCTGTGGTGAAGTAGTTCTCGAGAATATAGGCACGTTTTGGTGGTATAAGCCTAATGATAGCCAGCTTGAATACAATGCGGCCTATATGACTGCAGTTCTGATTGATTAGGTCAGGAAGACTCTAGTCATAAAGTCCGATTAGGGCTCGTTTGGAACAAGAAAAATATGGGTGGAAGTTTCTTCTAGAGAGTATATTGGATCAGGATACTGTGTATTTATGTCAATAATCATGAATATTGTATTATGTGATGAAAAGAAATGCCCTATTCAACTAGAAAACCTCTCCTCTCCTATTCAAAGACCAAAAGGCCCAGGCAGATAGCCTAATACCAATCGTTCGGACTAATAGACCATCCAGAAGCATTACCAGTGATAGTAAGGTCAACATGCTGCTTCACCAACTTGACCGTGAAGTCGTACATGAACTTGGGCATCTTCTCCATCAATTTATTAAGCACTGCACCATGATAGCTCCTGAGCTCATCAACAACCACGTTAGCCACCACATCTCGCAAAGCGACGTCGGGGGAGAGAGCTGGTTCGTAAATCAGCGAGACGATATGGTATAATCTATCAGATTTGGATGCGTTAGCAGATGGCAGGCACTGCATATTGGCCTTGAAGTTTCTCTGGGACAGCTGCTTCAGCCCTCCAATCAGGAGACGGTCTGCGAGGACGTAGAGATTGATATCCATCCAGACATCCTGGTGCCAAAACCGTTCTGCTTTCTGTCAGAAACTGTGTTCCATCTTGTCATCAGAATACTTCATACCTTGGGCGTCTAGCTCCCCCGCGTTATGAGGCAGAGCCGAGGGTGGATAGTCGCCAAACCGAGAGGGCTGGTAATGACCAGTGTAGAGGTAATCGACCATCGCCTGAACTACCAGCTGATGATCCTGAAGCTCGACCTTGCCGGAGAACGATTCCTAAGCAAAGAGAACCATTAGTATCAGAAAGAATCATATCCCAATGCCTTCATCTTACAGAGAATCCCGAGCCACACGCTTTATCAAAAAAGCCTGATTGCGAACACACAATCGCCTTGTGAACCGGGAAGGATTTTTCGCCACACAAGATCGTCAAGTCGCTGTATTTCCCACTTCTGCGGATTCTATTCGATTTGATTCAATTAGACCAGACGACGAATACCATCTCGTTTCCTGGTGTACTTACGAGGAGATAGCCCCAGTCAGGTCTGCTTTGTAATCGTGTTGCATCGTGAAGAGTTGATCTAGATGGTAGTCTTCGTCGTCAGAGTCCATGTTTCTTTCTGCTAGAGAGCTGTCATGCCTGTGCGAAAGAATATCCAAGAAGAGGGGATGAGGCTATTAGATGACCAAAATGGAGATTCTTAGCTGTAAGGAAGTAGAATAAAGAGAACAGACACTGATTAGGCTGCTATGGGAGAGGAAGGATGAAAGAAAAGGTCTGGCAGGTGTCAAAATAAAGACTTGGGATATTCACTCTGTCTGTTTTGTGAATTGTCAAAATCACTGGTGAATGCCATGTGATTTTTTCCTTTCAAAAACATTTGATATCGAATGAAGTTGAACCGGATTCTGCTTTTCCTAAGCTCTCTTTATATCTCTCCAAATAACCATACCCAACAGATCTCTGTCATACTGGAACTTTACTTTCTTATATCCACATGCTTCTTTTAAGAGAGTAAATTTATCTTCTATAGAAGTGGTCTTTGGAGTAGTTGCTGATTAGGAAATTGCTACCTAGCATGTGTCTATCTAACACCAAGTAAGCCCATCCCCAACAGCCCAACATTCTCAGTTCTGTAACTTTGCAACAGGAATCCTACCTCATTACACAAGTACCTCGTTTTAACCTCTTGAATCTCAGCATGATAGTGACAAAGAAACGTCAGAGGTCCGGGGATTATTCAATCCAGAGTTCTGAGCAACGCCTACCGAGAATCCAACGAACAAGCACCAAACGGAAGATCTCCTAGTCGGATTTCTAGGACCAGAGTCAGAGTGACAGCAACCCAAACTACCTGTTCTTGACCACCTTTCATCAGGCTGCACGCTATTTTACTTTCTATGTTGCCTGTAGGTTCACGCCGTCCCTGACAGCATAACGGATACGTCTTTGTGATGGAATGGGAAAGCCGTCTTTGGAAACTTCTAGGCAATACCTGCCCAAAAATATGCTGTTGGCGCTGGTCGAGGAATAATGGTATGAGCATAACGACCTCTTAAAGAGCTTTTATTGGTGATTGCATCGAAACAAGTCAGGCGAGAAGGGGCTTACAAGATTCGGGACTTGGAGGATGAGGAGGAAAGTTTTTAGGCTTGTTGTCACGAGGAACCCACTTTGTGTCGAGTTGGTCTACTGTTTCTTTAGTGGGAAGGATACATGTATTATCAGGGTAACAGAATCATAAAGATCTTTCGGGAACCGGGCTATCTGGTGCCCGCTCAGTAGACCGGACTGACAAGGCCTATTCACTGCTTCGTCGTGACCAAATATGAAGCGACGTTGGTATCTTCACTATTTTCTGACAACTTTCTCTTCCTATCACTTTCTTGTCACTATCACTCTTTTGCCCATCTCTTTTGGGAACTGTCTTTTTGTCTAATATTCATTAGATGCACCAGATATCAGGTTACTCTCTGGTCTTTCGTTCTCTAGGCTGGAATTTTGCAACAGAGCATCTGTTCTTCCTTCGATAGAATACCCATAACCGATTCTTGAAGAAGGACAGACTGAAATAGCAACCGAAACTCTTAGAGCAGCTATTTGCCATGGAGCCTGATGGCGAAGAGTTCCAGTGGATATCTTGGATTATAGCCCCATTTGTACGGGTATGCAGGACGACCAATAATAGGATCTTGATGGAATGCGAGAAGGTATTTGTTGGAGAGGATAGCAAGGTGAGCTGGGTCAATCGAGTCCAACTGCATCATCTGTCAGTCTAAAGCTTACACTTCACATTCTCGGACTAGGAAACCGAAATCTTACAGCTGTGCCTATAATCAAAGGTGACTTCACGATCGCCCAGAGAGCAAAGTGTGCCCTATTCTCTGCAAGAGTCAGATTCCCGTTTCCAACCTCTAGCATGTCAGGGTCTGGGTGGCCCCAGAAGTCGACATAGTTCATCATGAAGGAGTTTTCGTTGGCGATGTCTGATATACGACTCCAGTATGCTGCTTGTCGTCAGATAAGCTGTCCAGAACGATTAGTGTTGGGACTTACGCGTGATATCCCCTGACATTCTCCAGGAACTGCCCGTCTCATTTCCCCATTGATTGACGTCGGCTTGGCCCCATTCACACAGCGAGTATAGGATAGTCCTATTGACGCTTAGCAGCGCATCGCGCATCTTCTCATATCGATAGGCCGTCTTGGATGTGCTCCAGTCGTACCCTTCTGGTGCAGGGTTCTCGAGGTCTGGACAAGTACCATTGGGATAGGTTTGCGAGTTGGTTGAATCAGGTACACAAGCAGTATACTGATCCGTCCAGTTCGTGGGTACTCCACAGTTGTCGTATTTGAGGTCTGACAGGTTGCAGTTAGCTAAATCCATCTCATCCATAGGGTCGCCTTACAATCAATTCCCCATTCAGCGAAAGTCTGAGCATCGATTTCCTCATATCCAAGACTGGCTGGATATCCAGCACAGGTTTCTGTTCCGGCGCCTGTCAAGGTCAGATAAATGCAATACGCATACTATGAACTTGGAACGAAAGACATACTACTATAAATACCGACTTTCAAGCCAAGATCGTGAATCTCACTGACGACACCCGCGATTCCATCAGGAAACTTTTCTGGGTCCGGTATGATGCGATTCGTGGTGGTGTTTCGTCCGTTTTTGATAGACCAGCAGTCGTCAACTATTTACATCAGTCAAGGGTTGTATTAGACAGGGTTGCAGATTGAAAGTACTGACTGTTGACATATTCATATCCTAGATCCTTTAGACCTAAGTTCACCAGCTCATTGGCTGCAGTCAAGATTTTGGTAGCATTGATATCACATCCAAAGGCATTCCATGAGTTCCAGCCCAGGGCAGGCAATCTTCCCTAATATGTCTCAGATCATCTACTCGATCCGACCAGCGAAATAATTAGGAACATACCACACCGTTAGGTCTGACGAGGGCATTCGTGACAGGAAGTAGAGACAGCAGTGCTGTCCGTACTGGCAGATTGTTCAACATCTCAAAGAGGCTTCTTCGTTCATATAATACGGATGACACATAGCTAAGGCTGCGCAGACGGTTCCTCGCATGCTTATATAGTACAACTCTCCGGAGCGGGGAAATTCTTCGACCTACTAGTCATTTACCAGGATGTTGGGTTGACTCCTAAATCCGTTGACCATTCGCTTGGGTATGCAGAGCGGACCTCCGTGCTGAGAGAGGTTAGTCTACATATGTGCCTGATTCCTGCCCATGAAGTGCATACTAATTACAGGTTGAAGTGCTTATAGATTTAACCATTAATGCAATGAGTACTATAAATCATGAACAACCGTCGAACAGAATTGATAAACTAAAAGACTAGATATAATAATCGCCAAAAATCTCACGGAAAAACTTCTCAAACGTCTTCACGTCCACCTCGGGAAAACACGAATTATGTATTCCCCCCTTCGGCCTCCAAAACCGACCCTCGCCCTGCACCCCTCTCACCAGAAACCAGAAATCTACCGGAAAAGCACTCGGAGCACTCTTCAACTCCACCGGCGCATCATCCGGATTCTTAAGAACATGATGCGCCGTCTCAGCAGCCATAACATTCTTCCACACCCGCTTCCCAGAATACTTCTCCAACAATCCCGCAATCTCACTATAACTGATATGATCACTGACAAAGTTGACGGTGGTATTCTCACTCGACTCTGGATGGTGAATCGTCTTCACCACGAACCGGCCTAGATCGTCAAGATGCGTAAAGTCGATTTTGGCCTCGGGGTTGCCGACGATCGGGAGCGTGTATTCGTTTACGTCGGTTTGCGTCCACGGGCACCACACTTTCTCGCGCGGTTGGTTGAATATGTCGCCGCAGCCGATTATCGTATAGGTCATTTCGCCTGAGCTGATGGCTGGGTGGCGGACGACTTGCTCGTTGCATTTGGCTTTGATGTTCCAGATCTACATTTCATCAGCTTCCGGTTAGGGCTAGATATTACCCCCTGTCCCGGGGTGGGAAAGAAAGAAACATACAGGATGAAGATACCCATACGTATCCCCCGGCTTCCGATAAATATGATGCATCCCATACTCACTCGGATAGAACCTCTTCACGCGCGCATCCCACGCCGCATCCTGAATGACCGCCTGCGCCTCCAACGCCTTCCCATTCAACGCACTAATCACTACATCCACGCCCTGCAAGACGTGCGAGAGATCACCCACCGTAACCAGTGACAGATTAATGACTTTCGTGTCCAGATTCGGGGCTCGGTGCGCTCGGGCTTCTGCGCCTGGGGGGATGATTTGCAGAATGCGGAATTGGGACTCGGAGCTGAGGAGAGCGCGGAGGATGGCGGTGCCGATTTGGCCTGTTGCGCCGAAGAGGGCGATTGTTTGGACGGTCATGGTGGTTTTTCTTTTTTCTTGCCGTGTTGCTTCTGGTTTGGATATCGCTGTCTTGTATATAGGTGTAAAGTGGCGTATTTATTACTTCAGATATTGCCCCAGCATCACTTGTACGTCATGTATACAGCATTCGAACAGATAGCCAATTCCATATAAACAATTCTCAGACACTGTATGTACAAAGTGTAAAAAAAGCAAGCTCATGCATTATCAATTAGAATGCAACTAACCATCATCTCTCTTCTTCCCCTCGCTCTTGCTTGTTTCTCTAAACATCAAAAAAGAAAATTAAAAAATCTTCTCCAAACCAGACAAGGCAGGCAGCCCAGTTGTTGAAATATCTAACCACCCAGTTTCAACTCATGATACATGTCTATCGTGAAATCGTTAGTCGTACACATCACCACTTTGCGCTTAGCGGATTCTCTTCTCTTTCTCGCTCGCTCTCTTAGTTCGGCTCGGGGGTTTCGTGTTCTTTTCCCTTTCGCCTTCCAAAATATCACATTCAACTTTTATGCTTTGCTTCGCGGGCCAACGGGATGGGTGTTTTGAAAATTAATGCAGGAAATGTAGAATAGGTGTAAATTTATTACTGGCCGTTTCCTAGGATTAATGCTCGTGCTTGATTCGGATCTGTCCCGAGGACGTTGATAAGGTATTCGATGCTGAAATTATATTAGTATGAGTTATAAACGTAGAAAGTGAAAAATATCTCACCTGGCATCTGAGGCCAACCTCCGCTTTTCCTTTTGGAATTCCTGTTGGCATTTCTCCCAGGCCACGGCTCGTTCTTGAGGCGCCACGGTCTTGATACGGACCTTGAATGATGCGCTCACGGGTCGGTGGTCTGACGCTCGAACTTCATGTCGTCGGTACTCTAATTGCTTGATTCGTCCCAAGCCCCGGTAGAGTACCCGGTCACACCATGCAGGAGAGCGCTTCTTTTCACTCGAGTCATAATTATCTGTCCCGACATCGTATTTGTAAGTTGGGGCAAACAAAATCGGGGCCTCATTGAAGGCCCGGAGACGGAAACCTGGGTTCTTCCGTTTCGATGCAAGCAATTGATCGCGCTCTAGCAGCTTGGGTAGATTGTTGTTTTTGACCGCGTCGATGATAACGTTCCGAGGAATTGAGTCGATGCGGTAGTTGAAGTCGCCGTTTAAGATACAAACCTCGTGGTCCATGATCATTGACCCGTCTCCGCCGCTCACAAAGTTATCCGAACGGGCCAGAAGGTTGTTTTCGGCCGGGAAAGGCTCGGCCTCTAGAATTGCCGCAATATCGTTATTACGGTGTGCTGTTTGAGTCTGTCCGGCTGCTAGATGGCAATTCACGAAGCAGAGAGAACTGTCATCGAGCACAAAACGAAGAAGGAGAGCACCCTGAAAAGTTAGAAGTTGTGGGGTTTAATCGTATGCGGAACTTACCTTATTTCCATGCAATCCACCCATTCCTCGCTTCACTTCAGCAGCGTTGACGTTCTTGATTCTATGGCGCTCCTTGTGTTTGACAAAGATACAGGTGAAAAGGCCAACCATATTTGATGTGTGCAGCAGGACGTAGGACTCTTCAAGTGGCATACAGTCGTTGATGCATTGAGTAAGGTGCTCAATCCACACTCGGTACTGGCGACTCATATGCTCCTTCTCGCCATGTTCCTTCTTTTCCTTCTTTTTGCTGCTCATAAGCAGGCTCTCTGAAAATACCATTAGCGCGAGACGGGTATGCAATCAAGAAATACACTTACTGGCTGTGATTTTCTTGTTCTCCAAATCAACAAGCTCCTGGAATCCAAACACCAAAACCTCGGGCGGGTTCTCTGGATGAATTGCATCTTGGATGAAGTTTGACGTACGAACGCTGCCTGGGGTTGAAGCACCGGCATTCCACGTCATAATAACAGTGTGGATCTCACGGAATTTACACCACTCCACGTCTCTGTGCTGCATCCGCATTTCTATTGGATGTTAGTATAAATCTGAAAGAGCAATGTAAGGTAACAGTGAGAGAGTCTAGTAACTTACCCAACCAATCATCCTCCAACATACCATCCCAAAGACGGATACAATTGTCGGTTCCTAGGGAGGTAACTTGCAGACGATTCATGGTCCACACACTGCTGGTGTCCAGTAAAAAGCTACAAACCGGGCTATCGTGTGCCCGCCAATCCTTCTTCACAGTCCACGGGTTCGTGGTCGTGTCATATACATAGATCATACCGGTCTTGTAAGCCGCCCACAGATAATCGCCAACAATACCAAGGCAATTGATCTTGTAAACGCTTACATTGATGACCGCCAGGCATGCATAGTCCACTGCGGAATAAACGGTGACCTTGCCGTCCGCATGGCCCAGGTATACTCGGCCGCCATCCTTGGAAGTGTATGCACCGGAAGTTACATCCCCGGAGTGCTGCAGCCCAAGAGGTCTTTTGAGGACCTTGAAAGAAGTATCATCACGTGCATTCGGGCGATAGACATGCACTTCTTTGCCAGCAGCCAGCCAAAGTTTATCCTTAACAACCATGGAGAATGTCTGGTTCCGTGCAACGCGGTCGTAAGGATTATGGTAACTATACTGGAGGTTCGGTGTTCCAGTTTCATCCGGCGGCCATACAAGCAAACGACCCTCATCATCTACTGTCCACATTTCCTTCTTGTGTCGGAGAATTTTAACAACCTCGCGCCGTGAAGGGTAAGATCTTGATGTTATAATCGACCGAGTAGAAATATCGACTTCGTGAAGATCTCCAGAGCTCATACCCAGCCAGAGTCGCTGCCCCTCATCTTCCAGTCCTTTCCCGGGCTTGAATGCGAGAGACAAACTTTTGACAGTCTCTCCATGACTCAGGCTCATGATCTGTTCACCCGTCGTAAGATCCCAAACTCGGGTCAAGTACCCAGTCGTACACACATACTTCCCACAAACATCCATGAGCCGAGTATCATATCTCGTCCAGATCTCGTTAGGTCCAGTTTTAATTACTGGAGGTCGCCTACTGGCATTGGACGAGTCAGGATAATCGGTCCGGGAGATAGCTGGCTCGTCCATGTTTTGTTCATCTGTCTCTATCTCTGGGAGAGGTGGCGGTGCTCTATCATAAGATGATGTGGGAGGTGGTCGTTCATGAGTAGGTGTAGGTGGAATTGGTCGTTCGTATGTCGATGGCGTTGGAGGCGGCGGGGCGCGTTCGTATGACGGTGTTGGTGGCGGTTTATTTTCTCGAGAAAACGATGGCTGTCGCTGCATCTGAGGAGGTTGAATCCGAGGGGTCTGGATTCCTGAGGGTACTTGCGATGCTTGCTCATGTCTGGGGCTCGCTATCGAATTCGCAGGGCCATCGGCATATCGTTGTCTAGATGGAGAGACACCACTTCTGCGAACTGAAGGATGGCGAGGTGGTAGACCTGGCCGATCATACGGGCTATCGCTGATTGTTTGAAGTTTCTGGGAAGATATAGAGACACCAGACATTGGCTCCTGGGATGGTAAAGACTGAGCCTGGGGAATCTGCACCATCAGCGGCTTCGTATCACGCGTGGGCTCTGGCATCGCCCGTCTCCGGGAGAAGCCAAGTTCGCGCGGATCTTGCGTCGGTCGTGGAGCTGGAACTGGCGATCTCCTTTCATCCATTGAGCGGCGAACAGGGGGCTCCGCAGAACGAGAAGACGAGCGTCCGAGCACCGATGCTCTCGCCGTAGGCCGTTGGCTCGGCGATGGCTTCTCAGGACTACTCGGCGGCGTATTAAACGGCGAAACCGCCTCGTCTGACGAAGGTGGCTGTCTGGGAGCGAGCGACCCTGTATCTTGTTTCACCAAGGCTGGTGGTTTCATGGGGATCTTCGGCTTGTCGGCGCGGTTGACAGGCGGAGGCAACGAAACGCTCTTTGTTTTCCGATCCGAGCCCTCTCGTGGAAGAGAAATAGAATTCGAACTTCCCGGCGACAAGTGCCTAACCTTTTGTTCGGCGGGAACAGGCAATGGAAAGTTAGGCGTTGTCGGCCGGTTGGCGGGTACCTGGGGAACAGCTCCCGCAGGCAACGACTCGCGTGACGCATTTGGCGGGCTCCGGGAGAACCTGATATCATCGCCCTGCTCCGGAACAGGGTCAAACCCGTGCGGCGGTGATCGAGGCGAATCCACCGTTAAAGTAGGCCCCAGTTGCGGCGAGGAGCGCAAGTTTATGGACATGGGTCTATCATGACGTCGACCGGGCAGCGGGCTGGGTCGCGGCGGGGCATCGCCATTCGAGTGTTCGAGGCTTTGGCCATTTTGCGATTCTGCTGCCTGGCCCCAAGGCGACCGGGGACGGGACAGGTCGAGAGAGGCACGAGAGGAGGAGCGGGTGTCGTCGCCAGTTTCGGAGGACTTTAAGAATGAAACCGAGTCGCGGGGGGTGCTCGGAGCCGCGGAGGGGGATCGACGGTGGGCAAGGCCTTCGAAGTGTGAGAGGAGGGAGGACACAGGTCTCTAAAGATAAATGTGAGCAGGAATACATTTTGTGGAAGAAAGGAGGGGATGGGAGGCGCATACAATGGGAGCATTATCCGTGTCCTTATTCTTGCCGGTTCCCTCCATGACCACAACGAACAAATTAAAGATTATCGATCAAAGAGATGGATCATAGACCCTTCAATTGAAATTATAATGAAGACTCCGCTGCATAGGAAGTCTGGGGTGGAGATGGAGAACAATGCAAAAGAGTTGCGGAGAAGACGACAATAATAATAATAACGAGGGGCGGAGGTTCGGGGGGGTAAAGGCAGTTTAGGCGGAAGCGGTCAGGCGGAATTATAAGCCACGAGACAGTGTAGATAGAGATGAGAGAAGGAGAGTCAACTGATCATCTGAAGAGAGGACGGGAGAGATTATCACGATAGTCAGGGGGGAGGAGAGGGGAGGAGAAGGTGAAGATGAAGATGGGCGGGAGGCGAGAAAGAGGGAGAGACAGAGAGTGGAACGGAGATGCTGTCAATGTCAATAGTTAATAATAGCTCCGTGATGCGTAAGTCCAGAAGAACTCCTGAGGATGAACGGAGACGAGGGATTATTTATTGGTACCTGCAGAAGCGGACTGAGTAGCACAGGCTTATATCGACCGCATCAATAAATCAGGATAATATCAAATAAGAACTGCAATAGAACGCATTCCCCATTCCTCCTCATACTGACTGCTCTGTGAGCCTCATCATCAGCCAAGCCCGTGGATTATTTTTAGCTTCTTCCGCCCCGAAATTCCATCGCCGTCGATCTCCAACGAAACAAAAAAAGAGCCCCCGTTTCAGCTTCATCTGGAGAAACAGGACAGAAAAAAAAGACTGATCAGTTCCTATCTATCATAATCATGTGGTACGTGACTCCTCCTAGAACTCGTCATATTCGCCTGCTCTTCTTTTTTCCCATTTCAACAAAAACTAATCTCATCACCCCGCAGCAAACACATCCTCAACGCCCAAGTGTCGATTCGATCCCCCTGCTGTAAGTGCTATCTTAAGCTCGTTCCATACAAGCCAAACTAATATATTCTTCTTAATGAAAAAGGCCGAAAATGGTTCGACTGCGCCGAATGCCACCAGGAACAAGAAGCCCACTCTCTCACCAAAACCACTGAAATGGTACAACACCCCGCCTTTTCTCCTATCGCCCATCACTACTCCATACGCCCTCTAAGATACAGAACAAAGTTGGCTCATACTGGGGATATGATAGGTCTTTGCCTGTAAGAAATGCAAAAAGTGTTTCCGCAAGGATGCCGCCGAATTCGAGGACTGGTATATACACCCCTTTATCAATTCCCCTGGAACCGTTACTAATGAATCTACAGTGACGAATACTGCCCTCACTGTGACAACCACTACGTGATTGAGGCAAAGACACCTATGCCCGCTTTGCAGGTTGAGGGTGAGGATGCGCGCAAGGACTCGAGGTACATATGCCTTTCTTCAACCTCCGCCAGACACATACTAATGGCAATAGAATGCTCAAGGATGAGCGTGTGCGTGCTGACCAGGAGCGGACCATCTTCTCCCTGGGCAATGATATCTCCGACCGGTTGGGTTAGATTGAGTCGCCGACTGTTTTACGATGATTACGATCTGATGCCTTCCTTGCTCTTCATCCGGCTAACCCCCCCGGCTACTTCGTACCGACTTTGTATATCCACCCCAATCCCGAAGCCCTTATTAGATAGATATCCAGCGGCTGTATCATCTGGTAGAACAAAGAAAAAGAGAGAGAAAAGTTGTTGTTTTTTCTCCTTTGTCGAAAGACGACGCTTTTGCATAAATAATTGGAAGAAATTAAGAAAAATCAAGTCTCATGATAGCTTCACGTAATTCTAGTATCCCCAATCTATTCGCCACCAGGTCGTGTTAGGATGGCAGCAGTTGTGGTGCCACCGCGGCCAGTCTTCTTCTTAGCAGCCTCCTCCTGCTTCTCGGTCTCTATGCTCTTGACGTAGGCCTCGATCTGGTCATCCGGCAGCATCTCGATCGTCTTTCCGGGGCCCATGATGGCCACCTCGATGTTCTTGGCGCCCGTCTGCACCACCTCCAACAGCGACTTGATGGTGAGCTGAATCGTCTGCTCCCGGTCCATCTCTTCCTGGTGGTTGCGCTCGAGGAACTCGCGGACGGTCTTGCTGGAACGGCCGATGGCATTTGCTTTCCTATATTTCCAAACAACCCCGTTAGTCACCATTCATCCACCAACCCCACTTTCACTGCAACCAGACAACAACATACCAAGCAGAATAAATACCAGAAGGCTCAGTCAAGTATAGCCTGGGCACATCATCGTTCGGGTCAAAGCCAACAACCAAAGTACTAATTCCAAAGGGTCTAACACCACCACTCTGGGTATATCTCTGCTGCACACTGGCGATGTACTTGGTGATGTATTCGATGCTGACGGGGTCTTCAACAGTCAACCGGTGCGACTGGGCTTCTAGACGGGCCTTGTCGATGAGAATGCGGGCATCGGCGTTCAACCCAGCAAAAGCGAGGGTGACGTGGTTGTCCACCAGGGCGATCTTGGAGGGGGTGATGCGGGTATCTTGGAGTTTGAGAGCGGAGCGTTTCTCGCAGCCGAGCACGACGACATCTTTGCCTTTTACGCCGACAGCGCAGGTTCCTGGATTTTTCATAAATGTGTTATTATTGGCAGCTCTATTGGTTTGGTGGGATGAGCGATGGCTGAGTGTGTACCTCTCTTGACAGCCTCCATGGCATATTCCACCTGGAAGACGTGCCCATCAGGGCTGGAAGGTTGGTTAGATAGCTGCAGCTAGAGCTGTAAATCGTATAATCCGCATACCTGAATACTGTGAAGTGTTAGAATAAGATGTTTTCTCCTCATCAATGACGGTCCAGGTAACTAAGGTAGCTTAGCTGTCTTACCTGAAAGAGCTCGGTCGTATCCGGACATTACGGGCGAGGGGTGATGCTATCAACGGGGGAAAGATAGATATGATGGAAATTAACGATTAAAAACAAGAAACCACAGTGAAACAATGCGTGGTACGTGACTGAACAAGTGCTGGGGATTGAGATATCCGTCCTAGACGATGACGGGATGCCGCCGGTTGGAGGTGGACGCGAGTCCCGCGGTTGCCTCCAGAGCTCCCAAGCGCTAGCGCGCGGCTATTTCATACACAACGATGCCCAACCTACAGTTCCTACGATCGAATTAAATAGAATTAAACGGATTTCTGTTAATTATGACAGCAATCAGAAGCATCAGAGTTGTGCAAATAATCTTCTTTCCAATTTGGTGATCAATCGATATTGATATTGACATCGCAGCTGAGACGGAGTCAGTAACAATGAAATGCACATTTATCCACTCTTCTAGAAACTACCACAGAATGAATAAAACACATAAAAAGTGCTACATCAAATGGATACAACGAGAAAAAGATGAGGGACCAGAGCCGAGCTCCGTGGGTCAATAAATGCGAGACACCGCTGTCCAAATCCTGCACTTCAACCCTGACCGATGACCCAGTGCAACCCAGAAGACAAACAAGAAGCCATCCGCTAGAAAGCAATCGCATACAGCGACAGGAGACAGAGCAGAGGGAGAAAGGACAGGGCAAAAAACAACAGCTCAAGTTGGCCGAAGTCATGCATCCCAACAACATCCGACGAAATCCACACCATCGATATCATATGCTGGTGGCCCTTCGTAATCATGTACAAGACAATTGCTGAAAACAATGTACTGTGTATGCGTCTGTACCGCTTGAGAAAGAAAACACCAGCTTTTTGTTCTGTGCGAGGAAAGAAAAAAAGAAGCACACAAGAATACCAAGTAAAAAACAAGATGAAAGGAAATTATGGACATTCAAAAATAATCTTCGCGCAATTCCCCAGCTCCTGCTCCGTGTGCCTCGCATATGTCCCAAATGATCTGTTGTTGCTTGAAATTTTTGCAGGCTCAAAAGTGATCCCCCAACACCTCCAACAAAGTCCATTCCATTGTATCCCATCCCTGATCAACAGACCGTGATTCTCCAGTGATTCCTATTGCAGAACAGCGCAGTGATAAACATCGGAAAACAAAAAATATCTAGAATGCAATGCCACGACATGCTGAACTTCGACAATCCGGTCTACCGTGCCCGAATGTCAAAGTAAAACGAAAAATGACAGATCTTAAGATCAAATTGAATGTGCAAACATGCCCACCAAGGGGGGAATAAAGAAATGAAGAGAAGAAAAAATGAAAAACAAAAGATAAAAACAAAACCAATGGGAGAATCGACGTAGAAAGCGCCCGTACCACCTGCCTTTTGCTGTCCCAGGAGGGCTGTCCAAGCCCTCAAACATCGCTTTCAAAGACGGAATAGTAAAACATGCCGAAAAAAAGGACGGACGGAATGACTGCGAGACGAGGTAAAAAAAAATCCCTGATTGAAACGACGACACGCTACCGGCCTGCTCCTCCCAACCAGATGCACCAGAATTCCTTATACAAACACGCATTCAACGAATATCGACCGTCACATATACCCACAAGCGATACCTTCATATTGACAACCAAATACGGGGAGACCAAAAGTCAAAAAAAAACACCTCCCTGTTTTATTACCATGCCTGTTTTTTGTTTGTGTTGATTTTGTCTTCCCCGATTTATGCTGCGGGAGACTTGTTAGCTCCGGCGCCGTTGCGGCGAGGGTGGCCATCATCGGACACGGTCAATCCACCGAGACCTGTCGAAAGGAAAGCAAAGGGATCGCTAGATCCATCGTTGCCGTAGAAAGCACCGTTCGAGGCACTGGATGTACCGTGATCGGCTCCGGTAAAGGCAGCCTGCGTGGCGGGGTTCGCAAAGGAAGCAGCAGCCGAGTGGGAAGTGTTTGTCGACCCATATCCAGCGTTCATCTGGCCCATCGGGGGGTACGCTCCCGGAGCGCTACCCAAACCGGAGGGCAGGGCGTAGTTGTTAGGGGGACCGCCAAACTGCTGGCTGAAACCACCGAAACCACCGGCAGTCGATGCGAAAGGAGCCGGGGCCGGGGTGCTGGTCATGGAGTTGGGGCCCATGCCAAAACCAGAGGGAGGGTCCATGGGGGACGGGAAGGCCGAGTCGGCAACAACGGCTGCTCCAGAGCGAGGAGCACCGCAACGCAGGCAGTTGATGTTCTTGGCGAAGTTATGGTAGCCACATCCTTCCGAACCACACTTCCAGTCACCAGCACGGAAAGGAACAACACCACCGTTGCCTCCCATGCCACGAGAGTGGCCCATTCCGTGACCACCGTGGCCCATGTGAGGAGGCATCATAGACGGCGGGCCGTAGCCATAGGCTCCATATCCCATCGGGTCGGGGGCCGCAGCCATGGCAGGGAACGAACAGCGGAAGCAAGCCGTACGGCGCTGGAAGTTGGAGAATCCGCAGGACGGGCAGGTCCAGTCACCAGGTCTGGGGCGGTTCTTAGAGGGAGGGAAAGGAGTGAGGATCTCCGCGGCACGGTCAAGAACGCGGCTGGAAGAGGGAGAGACCTCGATGGCCTTCTCATTGAGCGCACGGCCGTTCATGCAGAGGCTTTCAGCAGCCTGGAGAGCAAGTCAGTATAGACAATAACCATGGAGAAAATGAAAGCATTTGCATACCTCTTCATGGGATGAGAACACAGCAAAGCCAGTTCCAGTGGGCTTGTGCTGGTCCGGAGTACGCAGAGTCCAAAAAGCGATCGGGCGGCCACCAAACTGAGTGAACCAGCTCTCCAATTCCGACTGAGTGGTATCGTGCGGGAGACCGCTCAGGTGAAGCACCTTGCTGCGTTCCGTCAAGAAAGCACGAACGTCGGCTCTGGCATCCATGGGACGGGTCAAGATCTCCGGGTGCTCATGCGGGGGTTGGGACTTGCGGATCAGACCTCGGAGCACACGAGCGAGTGTGATGGATTCCTCCATGGCCCGTCGAGGAGAGGCGGGGGCCAATGCCTGCAAGTGGAAGGGAAGGTTGTGTTTAATAGGAGCGGAGGACTGGACGGGTTCGACTTCGAGAGCGGCGCAGATGTTGGAGAGGGAGCTAGGGCCAAAAGGCAGCGACTCGGGGTGGTGGGTTTGCCATCTTTGATACTCGGTGCGAAGGTCAAAAGTACGCGAGTGCTGGAGGTACGGGGGGAGAACGACGGCCTTGTCTCTGGCCTCTCGAGGCAGTTGAACACGGAGATCCCACGAGTCCAAGGTCACAAAGGCGAACTCGAGGTTCTTGCTGAGAAGGTGTTCTTGGGCAAAGGCGTCGAAACGGTTGATGGCATCGCGGAAGGTACCTGCCGAGCGGACGTGCTCCCATGTCAGAGTGGTCAAGCTCGCTGTCGGAGACCGTCAGCCATTGAACCAGCAGACCGATACATCCGGGGGAGAGATTGAAGATGTTGATGCACTTACTGCAGAGAGGCGTGATCGGGGTGTTGACAGGTTTGACAAGGACACTTTCCCGGTGCAACTAATAACACACAAAGTCAGCGATAAGCGGCGAAATGGGAGTGTTGTTCTTCTTGGTATGTAGCGGGCCTAAGCACACACCCCCACGAGGGGAGGGGACAAAGGTAAAACATGAAAGTCTTAAATTCAGATTATCAGGGAATGGAATGCCCACCTCTTCGCAGGTTTTCGTATCCAACAACATCCATCCCAATTCGATCACCTCTGCCGAATCCTTAGTGACGTAGACGCCATGTTCATCGCAGGTCGTAGCAACATGGATGACAATGTAGCGATCCAGCTTCGGAGTGGGTGCTGAAACGGCTGCCATCTCTTCTTCGATTGTCTCGTTGTTTCGCTCACCAACTGGGGGGTTGCGGCGGCAGGGGGGTGAGGGACGGGACGGAGAAAAAAAAGTGTCTCTGCAAGGCGAGCAAGAGACACACGGCTCACGACAAGGAGAATGTCGTGAATCGAGAAGCAAGGCAAAAAAGGAAGAAAAAAAGAAGAGGGAGGGGAAAAGAAAGGAAGGAGAAAAGACAAGCGGAGGAGGAGGGGGAAAGAAGAGGTAGAAGGAAAAAGAAAAAAGTCCCCCAAGGCCAGGTCGGGAGAGAGAAGGAATGAGAAGGACGAGGTTCGTTGGTGGTGGAGCGTCGAGATTAAAGAAAAGTTTCGGGTTTCTGAGGGGAAACTACGTAGACACACAGGCCCAAACTGGAACCAACCGATCGAATATGATCTGATATTATCGTTAAAAAGACAGGTCTATAATTATCGTTTGGAAAAGGCGATAATAATTATCCCCATCCAACATGGTGGTTTGTTGAGTGCCAGACAGGCAGGACGAGAAATACAGATTACGACCGACGAACAACTCCTCTCTCTACTCTCTCTCCAACGGCCAGATCCCTGTCGCTTGCTCTTTAATTCTTCCTGCCTGTGAGACAAGCAATTTATTCCGCTTGTTTGCGAGTGATTAATTCATTTAATCTCACTCGATTCAAGCTGTTCTATCTATTTCCCATGTTGAATAAGAGCAGTATTAATAACTAACAGTCGGAGGCAATTCAGGAGTCCTCCGGCGTGCCTCATGTCGCTGTATGTATGTGTATCCCATGTATTGATGTATGGCGCTGTACGGGATGGTATCAATACTGGCCAGAACCATCCAAAGTCAATTCCCATATAAACATCAACTCATCCAAGCATCCGTCCTCCTCGTGCTCACACACTCAGCAGGAAAAAGAACTTCAAAAAAATCTGAAAGGGGTTCCTGTCTGGCTATCTCGTTGTTCCTTGGATCCGGCCTCGCATCCGAAGGCATCTCCACCACTAACAGTTTTAGCAGCGGTGCTTTTCACTGCGAAGGGGACCCACCTGACAAAGGCGTGGCGCTAGCCAGATTAGTGATGCTGAGTCAGTCCGTGGTCACGTGGTATTATACAACTGACAGCAGAAAGATTGAGTACCCAGGTGGTCAGTCAGATGATGGGGCAGTTGCCAGTCCTAATAGCAACCACTCGATGAGTTACTGCATGGTATAACCCACATGTAACTATCCAGTTCACACTGTGTAACTCGGATATCTAGGCATTTATACTATTGGATCGTTATAGCAAAGTATTAACAATACTATCCACTGTAGAAGCATAACCAAAGAAAGCATCATATACACAATGACCGTCAAATCCCGTCAACCGTTATCCAAAACTGTCCACCCATCCACCAACGCCAAGCGAAAAAGTGCATTACTCCTCAGGTTCTGATTCCTCGGGAATTTCGGTTTTAATAATCGTCGTCCGACTGTCCTCATTTTCATCTTCTTCCATGATGCTCGGTTCCACAGACACCATACGACGACTCGAGATATGCTCGATCGAAGGCTTGACGCTGCCAGAACGAACACTCATGGCATCGCTCTCGGGCTCTTCGGTTCCTTCGCGTGGTCTGACGCTAGGAGGTCGCGAGCCTCGAGCAACCGCCAGGAGCTTAAGGACCACGTTCTTCACCTTTACCAGGGCGTTCCGGCTGGAGGCCTCAGTAGCTATGCCATCCTCTATAGCCTGGTCCAGAAGCTCCTTCACTTCCTGAGCAAGACTAGTATTCTCCGGATCAATGTCGACAGCTTGGGCGCTTCGGACACTATTTCGGAACGGATCCTCACTTTCAGGGTTCCGGGATCCAGCTCGTGCGGGAACAGTTGGGGTTGTGATATACAGCTTACTCATGAGAGAAAAGAGTAGCTTCTTCTCATCCTTTGAGCACCGGTTGCTGGCACTGCTGATGCCCAGGACCCGTTCCAAGATGTCCCTCACCAGTGCCAGATGTACAAAGCCACAAGCATTGGAGCTGGCTGTGCCACCTGCCAGGACTCTTTCTCCGCCCAACCCCACGACCCGTCGCTCATCAGTCCACTCGGAAAGCATGCCTAGAACACCGCTCATTAAAGCCTTGAGTTCCTTCTGGCCGACAGTCTCATCAATTTCCCCGTCACTGTCCTCTTCCGCCTCAAGAGAATAGTACTCCTCTGCCGCGTCCATAACGTTCCGAACGACGGGCACGGCCACTCGGCGCATATGATGGGTGTTGGCCAACCGGGAGTGGCAGTAAACAGGGAAAAAGTATGCCAAGGCTTGTCTAAGGGCCGGGTTCTCCCGGGTGCGAGGGTGGAAGAAGGACTGCACAAGGGACTGTAACAAAGTCTCAACAGCAGTCTGGTTAAGTTCTTCGATAGCTGGAGGCACTTTCGATCCAGAAGGTGTAAAGGCGTTGGTAAGCAACAGCTTCGATAGTGCACTGGCAGCAGCAGACTGCACAGTGTTCGGGGAGCTGGCCTTGAGTGATCTTGCGAAAACCTTCAAAAGCGGTTTGTGGAAGATTGGTGGCGTCACAGTCTCCCCATCGGACTGGGTTACGGGTGTGAGAAGCGAAGGATGTGTCGTAACCATATCACACAGGATTTGCAGAGCGGTCACTTGCAAGGCCTCGTGTCCTTTGCTATAACAGTGGATAAAGAGGGTCATGTTTTCTTCGGCTAGCGTCTGAATTGGAAAGAACCGTTAGCAGATTGAATCAACTGATATGGAGGATAAGATATTAACCCACCTTGTCCAGTAAACAACAAAGCCCCAAACATTCCAAGCCCCGCTCTCTGATGGGAGCTTCGTGACTGCGAACAGCAGGGACAACAAGGTTGTTCAACATGGTCACCAAGTTCATATTCTGTTGCAAGTTGCCCTCGACATTTTGCAACATGCACAGAGCGATGTGCAAACACTTCATGTTCACCACGATCTCCTTGATAATCTTGGCCTTGGCCTCTTCCTTGTTAAAGGAGGCCTCGGACTCGGCATCTCCTGGGGTCTCTGACCGGTGACGGCTACTTGTGTCGTCACTAATCTCCGATCTTGCGGACACGAAGCTGTCCTCCGTAGTGATAGTGTCGTGGACTTCGGCAATGGCTTCCAGGACGACACTACAAAATTCGCTTTCCGCTGCGGCGTCCGGGCCACAGACACATCTCAATGTCTCAATGGTAAGCTTGGTGCATTCTTCAGGTAGCTCTGGAACAGCTAGGAACTCTCGCAGTAGAGTAAACATCTTTCGTCGTCCAACTTCATCACTGTAGTCGAGAGTGATAGCTATATGTAGCAGCTGCTCGACAACAAATTCATGTTCCACGGAGTCTTCGTCGTTTGCATCGCTGGTATCTTTAGCGATTTTCTTCCTCTCCAAGAGCAGTGCGGTGTATTTCTGCAGGAAAAAGGCGAGAGCAGTCACTTCAGGCATCTTTTCCTCAACGAGGCTGTCATATTTCCCATCATGTTCCACGCGACAGAAATCATTGAAAGAGCGTATGAGGAATGCTGACTCCCCTGTAAGATTTTCCCAGAAGGGCTCGTCAAAAACAACAGCTTCCCGGTAATCCGCACGACCTTCCCAGAAGCTGCGCATAGCCTCGTGGGCAATACCAGATTCCATTCCGGAGTTGACTACATCAATTCGCTCCAGTAACTCCAAGAGCGCTGGGATGTTTGGGGCGGTTCGACCAACGGGACCTTCTTCAGACTCATTACTATTGCCAGCGCAATCCTCAACCCAACGATCAAAGAACAGTTTTCCGGTCGCCTTTCTAACACTCTCATCTCGATCGCGCAGTCCCCATCGAAGGAGTTTTTCTCTCATAGATAGGGATAGGTGTCGGAAATCGCCCAAGGTAGGAAGCAGGCGTGAGTATAGTGCTCGTCGCGTGGCTGGGTCAAGATCGCGGGCTCGTTCAAGAAGATATGGTAGAGTGATCTGCGCAAGAGGTAAGTTGGTCAGGAGGGTCTTTCGAACTTCAGCGCTCGTATCATTCTGCATGATCTCGATTAATTTTTCCAGAAGGGCTGTAGTATCATTTTCATCATCTTCTTCTTCATTTCCGGCCAATCGACCTAATCCGAGCACTGCCTGGACTCTCACAGCTGGCTCCTTGTCTCTGATGCGCTTCAAAAGACCCTGCCGGACAGTGTGATACAAATCGTCGTCAATAGCGTCGAGGGAATTTACAACGTGCGCAACAATCTGTGTGGCACGGAAACGAACTGTCTTGTCCTTTGCTGCGAGCAGGGGTACAACCAGAGCGGTCAACCTGGTTGCCAAACGCGAAGTCGGAGTCTCCCCAACAGTCTGCATTCCATCGTCGTCGATGGAACCAAAAATCTCGGCATCCTTTTCCGATGCATGCGTCAAGAAGGTACCAAGGAAGCGCAAAATTCGATCGCCGACGGGCTCTGACTTCTTAATGGGCAGAATGCGCAGCAAACACCGGCCAACTTCCACGTTGAACTCCGTCTCCGGGAACGTTTCTTCATTAGGGATCACGACCTCCTCCTGAGAATCCTTCTCTTTGTTGTCCTTTTTCGATTTCTTCTGGGCGATTCCACAGCTGAATTCTTGAAGTTTTCGGAGTCGTACTACTAATTTTCTGTGTCCGGTTGTCGAGCGCTGGGCATCGGCGAAAATCAAACAAACATCGCGACGCAGGTTCGGCGACGTTTCAGGCAAAGGCGGTTCATCGGGAATAATAACTGCGGCGGGTGTCGCAGATCCAGCTCTTCCCGATGCTGAAGGCTGGGCCGACGACCTGCGTGTTGTCGCAGAATTCGAACGGGCGGCGACTCGAGCAGGCATGCTGGGTCGTTATTGAGGGGTAAATCTGTATCTTATCGAGCAATCGTTAAGTCGAACTTCAAACAGCGTCAATAATCATCTCATAAAAGCGTCATCTATTGCTCTCTGTGCGCTGTATCATATCACCCCGCGTGTCTGGGCTGAAAACGCTGGTGGTGTCGTCCGTTGTTCGTCGTTCAATTGAATGGACTGGGCTGGATGTTGCGATAATGCCGGGTCACGGGACTGCAGGATAAACAAACAGCCCAAACGGGAAACAATAAGATAAGGGCTAGGGTTTGCGGCACGTGGTTTGATGACATCCGCAATTGGACATACATTGTGAAGAACCTCTCATAACTTCGACACTTGTGGTTCTATCCATTCTATTCCTCATTTATTCTAGTTCATATATCTGGCCGATTAGATCACCGGTGATAAAATGCCCAAAACTGCACTGATTATCCCTCAATTGCCCCAGTTCTGCTCAATCACGCCATATGCCACGTGATCTACAGCTGACTAACGCCGACAATCGGTCTTGAGATTGCGGAGACCATCGGAGGTTGGCTTTCTCCCTTCTCCAACTGCGATCTCTTGGGAGGCCTGGACATAATGTTTCGACAGAGTATTCGTCGATTTGGCACAACTGCTCTCCGTGCAGCGGAGGGTTCGACTGCCTATGGGGTGAGGGTATCCCAAGCCCAAGGCGTGGTCAATGGCCTGACAGAAGGTATGCGCAATTAACAACTCATACGGTCTATGAAGCAATTGGATCTGACGATTCCCGACTACAGCCATCGGAAACACCCCTCTGATCCGCATGAAGCGCCTCTCTGAGGAGACCGGCTGCAATGTTCTTGGTAAAGCCGAATTCCAGAACCCCGGAGGCAGTGTGAAGGACCGAGCTGCGCTGTTCGTCGTCAAGGACGCCGAGGAGAAGGGTCTCATCCGCCCCGGTGGTACTATCGTGGAGGGTACGGCTGGTAACACTGGTATTGGTCTGGCACATGTCTGCCGGTCCAAGGGCTACAAGCTTGTCATCTACATGCCCAACACACAATCGCAGGGCAAGATCGACTTGTTGCGTCTGTTGGGTGCCGAGGTCTACCCCGTGCCTGCGGTGGCCTTTGACAACCCACAAAACTACAACCACCAGGCCCGCCGCCATGCCGAGTCGCTTGAGAATGCAGTCTGGACAAACCAATTCGACAACATTGCCAACCGCCAGGCACACATTGACACCACTGGCCCTGAGATCTGGGCTCAGACTGAGGGCAAGATCGACGCATTCACTTGCGCCACTGGAACCGGAGGTACGCTGGCTGGTATCACGCGCTACCTCAAGACTGCCAGTGACGGACGGGTGAAGAGCTTCCTCGCAGATCCCCCGGGCAGTGTTCTGCACAGCTACATCCAGAGTGGAGGAAAGCTTACTGAACGCTCCGGTGGCAGTATCACCGAGGGCATTGGTCAGGGCCGTGTCACAGACAACCTCCAGCCCGACATTGATCTGATCGACGGATCACTGAACATCAGCGACGAGAAGTCCATTGAGATGGTCTACCGTTGCTTGGAAGAGGAGGGTCTCTACTTAGGTGCTAGCTCTGCGCTCAACGTGGTGGCTGCTAAGGAGGTCGCGGAGAAGCTGGGCAAGGGTAACACCGTGGTGACCATTCTCTGTGATGGAGCGCACCGATACGCAGACCGTCTGTTCTCTGACAAGTGGCTCCAGAGCAAGAACCTGCGGGGGGCTATTCCCAAGCACTTGGAAAAGTACATCGTGTTGCCTTAGACCTGTATTATGACTGAATAGACTATTTTTGATATTTGTCGTCAGCTAAACACCATGCTAGTTCACATACACTTTTTCCATCCTACAGAATGGTTATATTCCTCGCCCTCCCATACCCATTATATCCCACCCCCCTCAGATTCCACACCGAATGCTCCTGCTGCACATTCCCCCCAGCATCAAAAGCCCGACTAATCACCTCCCTCGCCGTCCCCTTGGACATACAAAGCTCTACCTTCCACAGAACCCACCCCCATTTCATCTCCTTCCCAGATTCAAATCCAGGCTCAATCTTCGCATCAACCCATGTCTCCCCTTCATCTGTCGATACCTGAACCTGCGTAACAGGCCCATCCATCCCCCCAGGAACCGCATACCCCTTCACCTCCACCGTGCCCCGATGATACAACCAAATCGTCTCATCGTCCTCCGGGACCGCGACGACGGAGTTTATGGGTGTGTTGTACATAGCTGGTGTCTGCGCCCAGTATTTCTCCGCGGAGACTGCGTCCACGGCGTCTGGGGGAAGGATCTTATAGTCGTGTTGCTGGTACCAGTTTGATGACTCGGTGTCTTGGACTGTGATTCTGTCGAGCCATTTTACCCATCTTGCGCCTGCGACGCCGGGGAGGACAACGCGGACTGGATAACCGTGGTTGGGGGTGAGGGGGGCATCGTTCATCTGATGAGCATCTGAAATCAGTATCACCATCAACATACAAATACAAAGAAGAGGAGGATGAATTCACCTCCAACGCAAGAATAACCTCCCCCTCAACCCCCAAACACCTCTCTAACGGAATACTCCCCCCAAACCAATCATCATCCTGACACTGAACCTGATAACACCCAAAAGCCACATGTCTCCCTTTCCCTGTCTCATCCTCCTCTTCAACTCCAGCCCTCATCAGCACATCCCTCAATCTCGGGCCCCTCCATTTACAATTCATAACCGCACAATCCCCCCAATCGATGCCCTCTACCTCCTTCAACATCGTCCGCATCGTATGTCGCCGGTTCCCTGCACACTCGAGCGCACATATTACCTCGTGTTGCGGGGATTCGGTCTGAAGCTCATGTATAGATAGGGATAGAGGGGTGGAGACTTGGCCGTCGATGCGGACGGTGTGGGATTCTGCGTTTATGTGTGGGATTGGGCCGTGGTTTCGGTCGTAGCTTATGTCGGAGGGTGTTATGAAGCTTGTTAGGATGTTAGAGGCACCTGGATGTGCTGGAATAGGTGGAGAGGTGAAGATAGATACCTAGCGACGAGCTTCTTCTTGGATGGCTCTCGGTTCAACGGTTTTGATACGGAATAGTCGACTTGCTTCATTGTGTTAGCACGACAGGCAGTCGGTTTATTTACGATACGGACATACTGTGCAGCTCATTTTGATATCAAATTTGTTGTATAAAATAATCAAACCAATTTACCAGTTCGGGGTGGGCAAGATATATATACTGGTTACGTCATGGGGCGCTCGATAGCTGGATATACACAAGTGGCGCCTGTTTTGCTTTGATTCCATTAAAATCTATTGTCTCATAGCAATTGACAGTCTTGTTACACTTTTAATTTACAAAGACATTATTTACTTATTGTCGAGGCCGAAATGGTCGTCGTAAGTATACAGATGCAAGACGTATGCTTCGTGCAAATCAATTAAACAAACATTGCCACGTGAATGAATCCAATTAGATAACACATATCAATACCTAACTAGCAGTAAGGCATCGACTTAGATCGGAGAGTCTATATCCAGTATCTATACACTGAGCACCGAATATTATACAGATGAGTTGTGAGTCTCATACATCAACAAGACCAAAACAAGGTGGTGGGTATGAATGCCTTCACCATGCATCAAAGCAGGCAAAAAGCAGGTCCCTCCCACGAAATCAGAAAGTCAAGCACACTGTAGGTGGCAGTTAAGCCAACAACAGCAGAAAGACAGACAGATATGAACCAACAGTAAAAGCGCAGTAAAGCAGTCCAAGAAACGCCCGCAATGCTCGTCAAATCTATCCCAAATCGCCCATGCGCCATCCCAATGTATACAATAATGTTGACAGCGAAACACGACAGAAAAGCCTGAACTCAAAGAATTCCAGCCAGAAATATCTGTCTGTTTCCATTAACCCCATCCAGCTTAATCGGACTCCCCGGGCATTCTCATATAGGCATCGATAGCCGCACTGAAGGCCGCAAAGCCAGCACAGCCCACGGCCGCAGCCTGAGGACCAGCATTCGCGCCCAGGATTCCACCAGTGATACATCCCGCGGCGACACTGTTTGTGAGATCGTTCTTCGCGCGGAGACCCTCAATGCAGCACTCCGTACCGGAGTACAAGGCACCGACAATACCAAAGTTCTTGGCCGACGAGAACGAACGAGAACCCATGTCCTTGAATCCGCGACGGACTTGTTCCTTCCAGGGGAGATCGGCAATCGCGCGGCCTTGCGGGGTGAACGAGGAATCGTAGGACATCTAAGCCGACAGTTAGTTCCCTGAACATCTTAAACCACAGACCAACGAAGATAACTTACACTAGCCATGAAAAGACCAAAAGCACCACCAAGGGCGAAACCCATACCTCCTGCCATGACGGTCTTGACGGGACACGATTCCATTGCGCCGGTCATCTATCCTCGTAGTCAGTATGGTCCGAACACGGTGGTAGAAGACCCTTATGTATTCATCGAACTCACCATTTTCACCATCGCTTGCTCCTGCTCGCTCATTCCTTGCATGTTATTGCCTCCCATGCCACCTCCCATGCCGCCGACGGGCGGAGTCATTCCTGGAAAGCTCATCCTGAAGTAGCTTCGGGATGTGGGTATCTAACAATCGGGTGGTTTTCCGTGGTATAAAAGCAATCCAAAGTAATCAGTTACCCTGGGAAGAGGCTCCGCTAATCGCAGGATAAAGGGAAGGAATCAACACGATGGAGACAACGTGGTAGAGTCGACGATAACAATCCCCGGACTTTTTGCGGAGATGGCGACAAACGCAAATTTATTTTTACGGTAGTCGGAGAGACCAGTAGTGCAGGACTACACGTGATATGTTGATATACTCTCGGTCTCATAACTGGTTAAATGGCTTTTAGAGAAATAAAGCAATGATATTAATTGAGTTGGGCTATTTGGTCTTAAAGAATTCATTCTAGATATAATACTTATTGTCAAATCAATATCAATAATCGTATCAATTCCACTAGTCTACAGTACAAACGTATCCAAAAGGGTCAGATCAGACACAAATCCGACAGAAGAAGCGACATAATATGTAAAACAAAATGTGAATATAAATAGAGAAGATAGAAGGAAAAAAAAAAAAATGAATAAGAGAAGAGAAACATTAACGCTTTCGTCGTAAGGGTATTCAGGTCAACAATCATAGCCCTGCGTTATTCCGTACTTGTCTCATACTCAAGATCTTGACAGACCAGTCCGCCAATAACAAAATCAAACGTATCATCTCAAGAGGGGGAAATGATCACGTATGTCCATGTATATACAACACGTCTTGATGAGAATGTGGAAGGGATCTTTATGTCTAAAGAAAGAAAATTGCTTTAGTCTTTCTTGTCGTCTTTGTCGAGGATCGGAGAATTGGGACCGCTCAGAGATGGGGAGAGACTTCGTTCCCATTCGGCCATCAGGTTTGAAGCCGTTTTGGTGAGGTTTGAAGGTGCCATCTTGGTGATTGCCGGCCAAGGAATGCCATCAGATACGCTGGGGTCAGGAATCTCATTGTTGGCTGTGTTCCAGTCTCCGAAGCTATTCGCAGTCAGCGGAACACTGCTAGAAAAACGAGCATAGCATCAAAGAAAAAGACCAAGAGGGAGAGCAAAACCTACCTAGTGCTTGTGCGGGGACTGCTGGTCTGCGTCATCGGGGACTGGTCATGCTTCGATTCCAATGTTGAGCGGCTCGAGGAAGGAGTATGCTGCGTCTTTTTCGGCTGGGGCGTGTCCCAGTCATCCCAGTTGTCTTCAACCTCGAGGTGGTCTGAGTCGGTTGCTTCGTTCGGCCCGCTTGGGGTATTTGAGGCTCCGCGAGGAGTCGGGGACTTCTGCCCAGGAGGATCAATGCCGAATTCAGTCCAAAACGACAGATCTATGTCTGCCGATTTAGTGTCTTTACCAGATTTTCTCGCCTCTGCCCCCCTGCCTCGTGTAGACGACGGCGATCGAGAGGACTTTCCTCCCACCGACAATCGGTCTCTGCTTCGCGATGTCGAGCTGGAATTCCGATTCCGTCCCGATGGCGTTACCCCCCTCGATTCGGTCGCATTGATTCCCTCTTCTCCCACAGTAGCCTGTCTGATATCCTCCAAGAACGTCCATAGACCCTCCCTCAAATCCGAAGCCATTTGTTTTCCAGTGCGCATGAGAGCCTCTCGAGAGGGCGGCGGCATTGTCTTCCGCCACTGTGACATGAGTTCCTCCGTAGGATCAGATGCATCAACAGCCATGCGAAGATTATTACTCGTAGTACGTTCGAGCGACGGCAGCGTTGCAGACCGAGGAGGTCGAGAAATCCGATCATCCTCTGTAGCCGACCCAGACTCAAACGGCTTGCCAGAACCCGCAACAGGAGAAAGCAACGACAGCGTCCGAGTATGAGAGCCCTGAAACACTCGTCGTCCATTCGCCGATATCTTCGTGCCCGCTGTCGCTGCAGCACGAACACTGCTCCGTCTCTCCAGCTCCCGACTCATTCGTGACTGGACCACCGACGACGGGCTATCAATGCTGGTACCCCCACTGCGTTCTCTGTGATGCTGGCTCTCGCTGCTATGCTGCTCGGGAGATCTCAAAGGAATCAACGGTTCGGCATGGTGGTTGATTTCTGTCCGTTTCCGAGTCTTCTCCGACGACGCCCACTGCTTCTTTAGTGTGGAAAGCTCCGTTTCTGCACGTTGGAGCTCCTCACGAAGCTCAAGGACCTTTCGCTCTTGTGACGCAATAGCCGTGAGAATCTCATTGCTATCATCTGACCCTTCCAACGGTATATGTGTGCCGAGGGGGAGGGCAGGGGACTGCTGAACGGAGGACTGCGTGACAGGGGTCATGGATCCGGGGGTGGTGATGCCACTGAGGTCGGCCGGGGGAATGTTGATGGGGAAGTTGAGGGTCAAGCGTTTGGCGTGGCGAGCAGCACCATTCGGACGAGGAGGGAGAGAAGATCGTTTCAGTCGAATTTGTTCACGATCAGCCAGAGGTGGTGATGGTTCGAGTGGCTTCTTATGCTGCTGCTGTGGCTGTGGTACAGCTCCCGCATCGCCCGTTCCCGGGGAATCCTCCATGATGGCGGGCCAGCCTTGAGGCTCTCAAAAAGAATGTGGACTATAGAAGGGAAGCAAAGACAAACAAGAATCTCATGATATCCAAGGGGAATAGAAGGGAAAAAAACGAAGACAAAAACAATCGATGAAAGGACGAAGAGAGAGGAAGAAAAAGAAAGAAGGGAAATTAAGTGACTACGTAAAAAGAGATTATTATTATTGTCCTCGACCTCCCTGACTCTCTCAGCCGGCGGCGGGTCAAAAGCGCGCATCCCTTCCGCCTGGAGCATCGCCGGCCTCGTTTCAACTTTCAGGGGCCCACGAGGGAATCAAAAATGACCGCCTCGAGGAATATTTGATTGCTGGCAGATCGTATCGTGTGACCATTTGATTAGTCGTTGGGACGAGGAGATATTTCCGAGATTGATTCTGCATCTGCAGTTTGTCGATTGCAGCTGCAGGTCGCAAGGACTATCACTACCCAACCTGTGCGTTAACGATATTAATATCATGTCCAATAACTCTGGAACATGTCTCTCTTATGATTATTGACTGTCTCATTTGGCCAAGAAGACATCAAAACAAACAAAGAATAATGTAGATCTTCGTTGGGGCTGATGCTGAGTAGATTCAACATGCAATCCTCATAAAGGATTGTTGAGGCTTCATAAAAGGCCATTTCGACGGGTACTCTTAGATAAATTAAGAAGCTCTGAAATTCAATATATTTAATATTAAATATAAAAAGGCATCTTTGACTGTCCCTCATGTTGTTATTGATCGGGGTTATTTACAATAAAGACAGTCGATACCTTGCATATTATATCCAGAGACAAGTGCAAACTCAAAGCACAGCTAAATACAAAAGTCGAATACAGAATCCAACAGGATTTATATCACAGTATGGGATCTTCGTGCAAAGCATAAAACCAGAACCCAAGAGAGAAACATATTTATCAGAAATGAAGAAAGAGAAAAAGAAGTTACACCAACATCCTAACCCAGCCAGATAGTCCTCAATAATCACAAGTTCAGTCCAAATCAAATAAAACAAGAAAATACCGTACCAGAAATCCCAAACTCCAGTGCCGGCTTCCAATAAAATCACAAACAAAGAGAGAAAGGGAGACTAGCTGTCGAATATCTTTCTGTGGACCTGCACTTCTCCAGAGGGATCATCATAGTCCCTGCAGAGATCAGTCCTCAATCATGGGTGTCGTCGACCAGCAGCTAGCCCCAAAATGAGCGACAGAAGTCGACAATAACAATTAACCCCTGACCAGGGGAATTAAAAAGAAGGGAAAGGTAGAACCGAAATATACCAAGCATTATTCATACGCCGGAACCTTTTATACAGCGAAAGTAATGAGCTCAGGAGAGCCCAGAGGAATGAGGATGAACATGTCGTTTCTAGAGTCCGGGCCAACGATTACGAAGGCCTTCAGACCAGCGCCCGTACAGCACATCCGACAGTTGTTTGGTGTGCTCCATCCCCGGCACTTCTTGCCCCGGGAGGTTAGACAGCTGGGCCGGGGGCAAGCTAGGCTCTGGTGCTGCGGTGGACTGGCGCCGCCGGTGGCTTTTGAGGTGTGGGTTGTTCTGTGCCAGGACAAGCCGCGGCCTTTGTGGGGATTCGGGTGGTGGAGCTTGCGGGACGAGGCCTGATAATTTTGGATCGCTGACACGGGAATTTAATTAGCAAAAGCCGTTGTAGGATAGGAGAATAACATTACTTACCCCATAATTTTTTCGTTCATGGTCCGGATGATATGGTATAGACCTTCCGGGTCGACCATTTCCAGATCGCTCCAGGCCTCAGCCAATCGTGAGATGACTTCTCTTTTTTCTTGGTCTCCTGTTGTGCCAAGAACTTCCTGGCAGGACATTCCTACAGCTTTGCTGTATGCTCGACGACCCAATTGTGCTTCCTTACTGTTTGGTTCCGAGAAGAGCGTCTTGGGACTGGAATTCTCATCGAGGCCGGGCGGGTATTGCGGCGTGGTGTAAGAAGCATCAGAGGGGATCTTGTCTGACACACGGCGGAATTGGCGAACTGTTGACGGGCTATTGCCAAAACTCAGGTCTACGCCCAGTGGCTGTTTCATGCCACTCGATCTTCTCTTCGCATTGGGTCGCCGGATAGAAGGACTTCGGTCGGCCATTGGTGTTCGTCGGACGGTCGAGTTCGGGGCGTGCTTTGGCATTGGAGGGTTGGAGATGTGTAGGTTTTCCATCATTTCCGAGTTTTCATCCCAGTATTCCTGCGCATCTTCGTCGATAAGGATATCATCCTCTTCTTTCGAGACCTTCATGGTAGGTGCTTTGACTGTATCGAATACCCATCCATCATCATCATCTTCAGGCTTTGTGATTGTGTTGCTGAGACTGTCAGTAAATGTTCTTCGCGATGGCTCTCAATAGTACTCACAGAGATTCCGCATAGTACTTGACGTTTTGCTTGACACCTCTGCCAGCATCCCAGTCTTGCTTCCGGTGAATGAGTTCCTGCAAAGCCTCGGTCTTTCCGGCATTACGGATGAACTTGTGTCTCAACAGTTCCTTGGCGCTAGGTCTCCTATCCGGGTCTTTGATCAAACATTGTGCGATGAAGTCCTTAAATGTGTTGCTGTACTGGTCTCCTTGGAGGATCGGGGCAGGCTCCTTTGGAATCAAAAAGAGGACCTTCATCGGATGCGTGCTCGCGTGAGGCGGTTCTCCGTTGATCATCTCGATGGCGGTAATTCCCAGCGACCAAATATCCGCCTTGTAATCGTATCCAGCCTGCTGAATCACCTCGGGCGCCATCCAGAAGGGTGTTCCGACGAAAGTGTTGCGCTGGGATTTGATATTGATGAGCTGCGCAGCAACTCCAAAATCCGCAAGCTTCACCTTGCCCGTATGTGACAGGAGCACGTTGGCAGCTTTGATGTCGCGGTGGATTTTTCCTTCGCTGTGCAAGTAGTCCATACCCTGCAGCAGCTGCTGGCAAATGATGGCCACATGCGCTTCGTTGAACATACCGGGTTTGAGCTATAATATATATCCCATTAGCACAAACCCAGGTTTCCAGACAGATAACATTTTCATTACCAGATCGAGGCAAGACCCTCCTCCCAGATATTCCATGACAATCCATAACTTGTGTCCCCGCAGAAAACTCGCTTTGTATTGCGTCACATAAGGGCTATCACATGTAGCCAGGACGGAGATCTCCTGCTGAATTTCCTGGATATCGTCTTCGCTCGATTCGAGATCAATCTAAGATAAAAACAAGCGCCGCCACGGTCAATTTGAGTCCTAACAAAGAAGACGATGGGAACTGCAGTATCGGTCGCACAACATACGTGTTTAATCGCAACGATTTCCCCGGTAAACTTTTCAATGGCTTTGTACACGATTCCGAAACTTCCACCTAATCATAAAGAATCCAGGGGAAAATCCCCCCGCCCAATCCAATTAGCCATACGTCCTTTCTTTGATGCAATTGAAAACTGCATATATCATTGCAATTGGCGAAAACTCACTTCCCAACTCCTCCATCATCTGATAATGACTCGCCATATCGTTTTCCATGGTTGCGGTCAAACTGCGGGTCAAGTCGCAGCAGCAGCAGCAGCAGCCCAGGGGGGGGCTCGGGGGTGGCTCAATGGAACAAGTCACAAAAAAGAAAAGAGAAAAATGGGAGAGAAAAACGACACAGCACAAGATGGACACACCCGCGCGCAACCAGCTAGCTCTCCTATCCTGTCCGGCAAGACACTTTTAGCTTAGCTGAAGACGACGAGCAAATCGACCTTGGGCAGCAGAGCTGAAGCTGAAGGGAAGGTGGATGGGACAATTACTTTTCGCTAGTCCCAGTCCAGCAATAATCTCTGGATGGTGCCGCGGTCAACAACAGGCGGTAGCGCATGGCAACGGGCGGCCTGAGGCAGCCAGTGGAGCGGGCTCCCCACTGTCAGTGCCTGGGGCAGAAACGTCCTTGCTTCTTGAAGGGAGTGTCAGCTGCTGATAATATTTGATATATTGTGCCCTTGCTATGAGTAGGGATAGAATATGGATATAGACTCTATACCCGTCTATACGGCTGAGTCAGTATGGAGTACTCCTTGTAACAGCATGACAGCTACCAACCATGGATACTACAAAGCTGATCCAAGGTACAGCATCACAACAGTCATCAAAGTGGGACCGGCGATTGTTCTTTGACATCTCTCTAGATGATATCTAGATCATATTCCCGTTCCATAATTCGACAACTTTCCTTCATATTAGCCCTTTCTCCCTGAACTATTAGCACTAACTATGAAATCAGTCCCAGCCCTCTTATGGTGATCGCACCACCTCTTTTTTTTCTGGAAATTGTAATTCTCCTTCACTGCCGGACAATGTAGGAAGTGCTGAGGCAAGTCCGCCTCCAAAAATGCTCGATCATAGTCCTTTTTTATCTGGGGTTGAGAATCCAAAACCGAACCGTCTTCCTCCTCCTCCTCCTCCTCCTCCCAGCGGTAGGTACAAGCTCGACAGTAAGCGCCCGGTTCCAAGGTGCTTGTCTGGCGATTCCAGTATGGAAATGAAGTTGTCGCCTTCAGCCTCCAATACTTGGACATATATTTGCTGACCCGTCGCAGATAAGACGGTTGGCAAAGACGGGGTCGACCAGCCCTGTCACCCGCTCTTTTCTGATACTTCTCGAGTTCCAGTTCATACTTCTTGTCATATGCCTTCAACCGCTCCTGGAAACTTTCCCTCATATTCTCCAATCCTCCATGAACCCGTTTCCCCAAATCTTTAGCCTGGGTAACATCGACAAACCGTCTCCGGCGCTTTTTGCCCGCGCGGAGAGCGTAGATAATCGGCAAAGACTTGATATGTGTCTCAGAGAGCCCGAAGTGGAATACGAGATTAGGCACCGCTGCCACTCGATACTCGCGATGAGAAAGACTGCATTGAAAGCACGAGCGCGAGATGGTGGGGAGGTAAATAAAGGGACCAAAGTCGCCGCATTTTCGGCACCAGGGGTGGCAGAACTCTTCGTCTAGCCAGCGAATTGGGAAATGTGAAGTGCACTTGGTAGCGTCCATGACACGCAGCGTGTCCGAGGCGTGCTTTCTCAGTAGATGGTACGCGGGGAAGGATTCTACCAGGCGTCTTGTTATCGTGTTGACTCGACGCAGCATCCCCAGACTGAGTAGATCGAGCTCGAAAAGAATCTGATGGAGTATTTCGACTGGAAGCTGGCTCACCAGAGGTGTAGATAGCAGTTTCCTGGCTTTCACTCTGTTGCGAGGAGCTTTATACAACTTCCTTGGGGCCTTGGAATCCCATGGATCACGGTATAAATTGAGAACATCCCTAGCCGGGTGACTCCAGCGATATGCGGTGCCTGAAGCCATTTTACTCCGTAGCGGAGACAGAGGTGGGAGTAAGAGACTGAAAGCTTGATGGTTGGGATATTCCACGTCATTAATGTCCAGTGCATTCTCTTACGGAGTGGCTGCTACAAACCACGGATACTACAAAACTGACCCAAGGTGAAGCTAGCGTTCGAACAATTCAATGGTATATTTTTTGAAAACTCCTGGAATAAAAGTACATGACGTGCAATCTAAATATACTTGTAAGGGTTCAAGATTCCGTTCTAAGTGCCTCGTTAGCCATGAAAATTCAATATCTTCGGATAGAATACTTACCGGATCGTACAAGTCCTTCAACTGCTTCATCAGCTTCAACATGGTGTCATTTTGGCTGTAGCCGATAAACTCCTTCTTGGCAATACCCAGACCATGCTCAGCACTGATACTTCCGCTGCGCTTCTGGATCCATTCGTACACCCAGGGCTCAATGGCCTTCTCGACCTCCTTGTTGTATTGGCGCACCGACACGTTCAAGTGCAGGTTGGAGTCACCCATGTGGCCGTATCCGACAACAGCACGGACGGGGAACGAGTCATCGTCACCGACGAATCCGAGCTGGGTGAGACGCTCACGGCAGTCATCCACCAGCTGGTACAATTCGGGGAGGGGAATGGAGACATCGTACTTGTAGGTACCACCCAAGTGGCTCAGAGCCTCGGTGATACCCTCACGCCAGCGCCAGATGGAGTGGAATTGGGTTTCGTCCTGAGCCAAAACACCATCGGCGACGATGCCCTCGCTCATGATGTGCTCCAAGAAGCCCTCCAACTTGGCCATGTCGTGTTCGGCGTTGGAGCCGCTGGTCTCAACCACACAGTAGAAGGGGTATTCACCCTCCAGGGGGTACTTGTTACCAGTAGACTCGTGGACCAGTCTCTGACTGCGACCGTCCATCAGCTCGAAAGCAGAAAGGATCTCAGAGAGCTGACCCTTGGCCTCCTTGAAAGCCTGGCGAACCTGGTCGTAGCTCTCCAGACCAAAGTAGGCTACATTGACGGCCTTGGGACGAGGAGGGCACAAGATGGAAACACCGGTGATAATACCAATGGTACCTTCGGAGCCGATGAAGAGCTGCTTAAGGTCGTAACCGGTGTTGTTCTTCCGCAGAGTCGAGAGCGAGTCGACAATAGTTCCATCCGCCAAAACAGCCTCAAGACCCAGCACATTTCCGTGAAGACTTCCATAGCGGAGCAGACGGAGACCACCAGCGTTGGTCGCAACATTTCCTCCAATATGGCACGAGCCCTTCGCGCCCAAGTCCAACGGGAACAAGTGGTCCTTCTGAGCCAGGTGCTGATCGGCCACCTCGAGGATAACACCAGCATCCGCCACCAGCACACCGGATGCCTCATCGAAAGAGCGGATCTTGTTCATGCGCGAGGTGTTGATAACGATCTCATCGAACACCGGCACAGAGCCACCCACCAATCCGGTGTTACCTCCCTGCGGGACGACAGCCAGCTTCTTCTCGTTACAGTATTTCAGCGCCTTGCTGACCTCCTCCTTGGTCTGGGGCTTCAGGACCAACCGCGTGTGGCCACGGTACTTGCGCATCCAGTCGCTGTTGAAGGGTTCGATGTCATCCGCTGCATCGGTCGTCACACCATCAATCACCGCGGATTGGGCGCCCAGCAGCTCCTGGAAGTATTTCACATCATCCTCGGCGATCTCAGCGAACTTGGGGTCCCGCTTCAGGTTGGGGTAGGCGTGGGTGGTGTATTTGATCTCTTTGGTCGCATCGGTACGGGCAGCGGAGGTGACACTGAATGTGCGCGCGGCCGCCACCGAGGGGACGCAGGGGGCAAGAGGCCGTAAATAACAGCGGGGTCTGGGGACTCGAGCCCGTCGGAGGGCGGTGGAAATACTTCTGGCGCTGGACATGATGTGGTGGTGGGCAATAGAGGAGGGAAAAAGAGAGGTCAACACGGCATACAAAATTATGCCAAAAAGCTCACCGATAGGTTTTTATCGGTCTGTACGGAGTAAGGGTTCCGGTCGGACTTCCGATCCCGACGGATTCTATGCTTGTACGGAAGATGGAATGGAATTATGGAAGCATTGAAGAGAAGCAAAGGCAAGAGGAGCAATATTTGTCGATACAAAATGATTCTTTAAATTTGGGATGGGGATGGTGCGGATTTTAATCCGAGGAATTTGCACTGCGATCGCTACTAGGCACACCCCAACTACTTGAATACTAGAATATGTCTCTTTTTTCAATTAGGTAGGTATCACAGTACTACTTTAATTATTCCTTTATGTAAAGAACTAGTTTTTAGTAATTGTTGTGGTCGAGAATAGAATAGTGCTAATTAATGGTGTGGTTGTATATATTCTCGACAGCATCAAAATACGAGATCCACCCATGAAGATCATTAAATGAAGCAACTGGAGGAGTGACTTGCCGCAGGAAAAGATAAAGACATCTAACATAATACAAGTAAATACTTCTCTGTTGGATAATCCTGATTGGCAGGAAGACTTGTTCATGTTCTTGATCGACAGACCAGATCTCAATCATACATCATAGAGAACTCGAGATCAAGCTCTCGCATCCAGAAAATACACGATCACAAACACCAACGCATTCCAGCTTCACCGATTTACCAACTCGATATGGCCAATATCAAAGTGGGTGTGGCCGTTACGTCATGAACGTGCCCCGCCACGGCTCGTCCTTTTAACGTCGTCAATCCGGATCGAACGTCTGTCCATCACAAAGTACCTTGCTGAATTATCTTCAAAAAATGTCATCCTACGTCCTTGTTACTGGGGCCACTGGTCTTCTTGGCCGGCAGGTCTTTAACACCTTCAAGCACTCTGGCTGCCTTGTGGTCGGCCAGGGCTTTTCGAGAGCTACCCCGCCTACGATTCTCAAGGCGGACTTGGAGAACCCCGAGGATGTCAAGCGGATTATGTTCGAGGTGAAGTAAGTGGCTTGGTCAATTGGAATTGTGCCATTGGATATGTTCATCGCTGCTGACTGAAATGAATGCAGGCCTCAGATTGTTATCCACTGTACGTCATGACACATGAGCCAACGTCCTACGACAACCTTTCTAATTGATGCGTTTTAGGTGCCGCGAACCGTTCGCCGGATCTCTGCGACAAAGACCCCGAAGCAGCTCGACGAGTGAACGTGGACGCCACCCGGGCCCTTGCGGAAGAAACCAACGCTACCGGCGCACTCCTCATCTACATCTCTACAGACTACGTCTTCCCGGGTACAGAGGGGGATGCACCTTACCAAGTGGATGCGGAGACGAGGCCCCCCAACCTGTATGGCCAGTTGAAGCGCGATGGTGAGTTGGCGGTTCTAGAAGCTACCCGGGATACTGGGTTGGGCGTTGTTCTGCGTGTCCCCGTGTTGTACGGCTCCGCGAAGAGCAACTCAGAGAGTGCGGTGAATACCTTGGTCGATGCAGTGTGGAAGGCACAGGATGAGAATGCAGGCGTCAAGATGGACGATTGGTCCCTGCGGTACCCGACCAACACTGAGGATGTGGCACGGGTCTGCCGGGACATTGTGATCAAGTACGTCAAGGAGAAGCGACGAATCAAAGAACTGCCCAAGATTCTCCAGTTCTCCTCAGAGGATCGGATGACAAAGTACGAGATGTCTGAGAAACTGGCGGAGGTGCTTGGACTGTCGCTGGCAGGGATGGAGAGGAACAAGCAAGGAAACGACCCGAATGCGTCTGTTCAGCGACCATACGATACACACCTGTCCACCGAGGCGTTGAAGGAGCTTGGGATTGACGTTAGCACCCAGGACTTTGTTGCATGGTGGTAAGTGAAATCGATTGGGATCGACTGCTGGAATGCTAACCCCAGACTGTAGGCGAAAGAACCTGGGCGCGTACAAAAAATAAGCAGGGTCTTGAGACGGTCATACGATGGAACATTTGAGACTGGACTTGGACTTGCAGGGGCTGTATATTTTTTATTTTATTTTTTTCTCCATGGAATCCAACGATGCATGGTGTGATAATAGAAAAAATGTATTGCATAATATAGCATACAGGCTACTTCAAAAAGACAGGTCAAATCAAATACTGAGAGTGCAAAGAGTTATTTAATGAATTAAATGAGCTAAACAAGAGCTTTGTGCAGCACAATAATTGAAGCGATAGACTGTCAATCATCCGCACCTCGATTTGGATTTCTGTCGATCATCGACCGTGTCCGATTGCAGCCAAACTATTGAATCGAATATCAGACCAAGTCACTCATGAGATGCCCTTTTTTTTCTTAGTTTGTTATTTCCCTGTTTTAGTCCTCCTGATTCTCTCAGGATAATTCAGTAATTCTCCCAAATGCCCCCTCTTCCTCCTGGTGGTGAGTATAAATAGAGATCTCGGAAATTAGAACCGGCGTAAATCAAGATTTCTCCCAACTTTTGCTGCAGCTGCAATCACGTCCAAGACCAACTAGTTTTTTAGCACTGGAGCACGATTTTGAATTTTGATTCCAGCGTCCCCCTTACGTCTGTTGGGCTGCTGCATGTTCGCACCCGATTGCAATAATCTGTCGCCCAAGAAAAAGAAAAAAAAAAAAGAAAATAATATCGCAAAGAAAAAGGGCCCACCGAACAGACCACCGGCGGTTGCCACTAATTCTCCGCAATTGGCCAGCCCTTTGGGATGGTCTTTTCTTCTTCTTTTGCCTGTCTGCCTTTATTTCGCTGCTTCCCCCCTTTTAGCTGGTGGCTTTTGCTGCTGAATATCTGCTGTAACGCACAGTGAATCCTCGACTGCCTGGTTCTTTCTTTCATCTCTTTTATTCCCTTTCTTTCGTTCGTATCAAACCGTCGGCCTTTGTCGGACTCGTTCCTGTTGCTTTAGCGCTGTTTCAGAGCGACGAACAGAGCGACCAAAAAATTCCCTTGACAGTGCAGACATCCCTCAATTGAACCTCTTTTCCTTCATCTACTGAAGGAATTGATCTCGTACTTCTCGAGGATTGATTGCGCTGGGTATGATGCGGTCTATGACTCGACGGAGATCAAGATAGAAGAAAACAACAACAAGCAAAGCAACCCACCCAACACAAACACAGCCATGGAGTCGCAGTCGCAGTCACACGAGCCAGTGGGCATCGACAGCCAAACTCAGGCACCCGTCAAATTCTCGCGCTATCGATCCGTAAGAAAAGCCGCGAAGAAACTACAACAACTTGATACCTCGGCTCCTTCTGTACCTGTGCCCCCGGTTACGTCCCCGCAGGCTCTGCAGAATAGCCCAGGGCCTGGGAGTATTACTGGGCCGAGCCCGACAATCTCAAAGAGCATGTCGCGATATCGGCGTAACAGAGCGCCAACTGCGACTTCGTCTCCTGCTTCGCCTACTCAATCCCCGCTTCCTGCGTCTGTGGAGCAATCGCTTGCGCGGGAAGGGTATCCGAGCCCGCAGCAGGAGTCGATGGCAGGAAAAGCTGCAGCTTCTGGTAGTCCGAGGAAGGCTGCAAATGCTGAACCCAAAGGAGGGAGATTCTACAGCGGAGATGTGGGCAAGGCAGCACCGACAGAAGACGACGAGGCTACCAGGGAAAAGCACAGACGAAGCGCCATGGATCGGTTGACGGGAGGAAGTAAGATGTCAAAAGCAGTGATAACATCTCGGAAGGCTACGATGCGAGAGAGAAGTCCCCGCGTGATTCTTGACGACAGGAATCCTTTGCCCGCTGAAGATCGACCGAGTCGGCGATCTTCCAAAAACGAATCGAAACGAATTTCATTAAAGGATAGGATCAAAATGTCGCGATCAAGTCCTAAAAATGAAGAGCCCACACAGAAACCCGTGGAACCTCCTACTGGACCCTCGATTATTCGAATGGATGCGCCTTTATCAGCGGTGAATGCCGGTGAGCGGACGGTGCTTGTTCACTACAAGAGATCGTCTCTCAATCTCCCTGTCACGCCCGCTACAAGTGTTCAAGATCTGCTCTTCCTCGCCTCAAGCTACCTAGCTGGCGGGATTGACCCGCAGACTTTTATCGCGATCGAGTCCTTCTCTCAATTGGACTTGGAACGGCCTTTACGAAGATACGAATATATCCGGGATGTCATGAACTCGTGGATGCACGACGAAGAGAATTCTTTGATCATTGTCCCTCCGGCAAGCTTCGATGCTATGAACCAACTCGATATTCAAAGTATCTCGGCCGAATCACCTGTAGACGTGACGTTCCATATCTACTACTCGCAGCGGCCCAAGAAGTGGGATAAACGCTTCGTTACCTTACGTGCAGATGGACAAGTGACAGTATCCAAGAAACCAAATGGACAAGAGCAAACGAATGCCTGCCATTTGACTGATTTTGACATTTACTCACCTACGGCCGCCGCCTTATCAAACAACATCAAACCCCCGAGGAAAATCTGCTACGCCGTGAAAAGCCAGCAAAAGTCCACCATGTTCGTGTCGACAGAGAACTATGCCCACTTCTTCTGCACCAATGACAAGGTAACGGCCGACGGGTTTTACAGAGCAGTTCAGACATGGCGCAGTTGGTATCTAGTGACTAGACTGGGGGCAGGCAAGGAGGACTCACCGGTAGAATCCGACCGAGTTTCGTCTGACTCCAACACATACCAGCCAGTCCCTATCAAGCCATTGGTGGACCTGAACGCTTCAGATTTCTCCAACAGCGAGCCAGTATCGCCCATCTCCAGGGAGCAGAGCAAGTCGTCCAGAGCGAAAGAGCTGTTTGCCCGGAAGAAGAGTACGCGTGAACACGCGCCTCCCCCATCGGCTTACCCCAAGTCTCTGTCCATCAACACCAACGTGGCTGGGTCAGGAGCACCGGTAAATGATGAAACTCCTTTCGAACCCACGAGTCTTCTGGGTCGGACCTACTCAATGCGTCGACGTGCTATGCAGGAAAGGGATGAGGAGGAAAAGAGAGCAAACGAACCGCTCACTCCGCAAGGTCTGGTCAGGGGCATAAGTTCGCGCCGCCAATTCAGTGGCCCTTCAAGCCAACCTCACAGTCGATCCAACACGATGACTTCCGCACAACCCCCAGATATGGGTGGGACTGTCAGTCGATCGCAGTCGATCAACAAACACCAGCCCCTTGTTGACCTGACGCCTAAATACCAAGAGCCACCACAGCATGCCCGCAAAGGTCGAGGCGTCGCCGTTGAACCCGGAATGCCTTTGATTGATGCGGCCACCGGGCCGGATCTCGCACCAAATTCCATTGCAATCCCACCATCAACCACCTGGCGACGACCATCGGTCTCGGAAGCACCGCCAATACCACAACGGAGTCGCCAACGCTCAAACACCGCTCGCAGCGTCAATAATGCTCCCCCGTCGCCAGTTTCTCCCGATGCCATCCCACTACCTGATGGCCCGTTCGTACCAAACAGTCTCCTCTCACGATCCACCAAGGCGACTACAATCCAAGGACAACCTACAGGCCATGGAATAGCCACAGGCGACCGCAACGCAATGAAGCCCATGCTGGACCTTTCCCCCGTCAGCCCATTTGCCGAAGGCAGTCTACTCCGGAATCTGTAGACTGAGATATCACCCGTTCCTTTTGTTTTATTTTCACGATAACGACTCTCGCATTGCATATTTGAAGCATTTTCTTTTCTTTTCTTTTCCCTTTCAGTTGTGTCCTACTTTAGCACACTGGTGTTGGTTGCCAATTTTGGCCATACGTTTCTCTCGGGTTGTTTGATTCTTTTACTGATCCCTTCTTGCTTTTCTGGCACGATTCTGTTTTTTTCTTCTTTTCTTTTCGTACTTTTTAATGTGATATTTGAATTTCCTTTTTCTTTCTGCTATCCCAAGTATTTCAGTCATCTTGGCTACTGCATTTCGTTCGGTATTATACCACCTCCACACAGCAACAGGAGGATTATCGTGTCTATTGCAAATATCCAAAACTCATGTTTCCAGCTCAGTTGGAACAGTGTACAGACAGAAAGACTACAAGTGACTACCCAGTCTAGTAATTAATCAATCAAGCACATACACGTCACGTCCACCTTGGCTACTACAGGAATAAGATCATCGTAATCAATCTTAACGAGTCATGAAAACAAATAAGCATAAGCATAATTAAGCAGTAACCTAGAAATAAGACTAATGGACGAATAATATCCGAAGAAATAAGAATCCGATTATTGATCCACTTTGTAGTTCCACTTTCTCCACTATAGCTGAAGATAGGTATCACTTGTAGATATGAAGAAGTCTTCTTTTTTTCGCATGGACAAAATCTAGGATACTGGATTAAACGAATGACGATCCTTGTTATCGCAATATTTGCGAAGAGCTCCGTGGACGGATTACGTATTCTCCAATCAGGGCCAAAGAATTTGACCTGGTCATTCTTTAAGTATATTGGGTGCAAGATATAATCTCTTCGATGGATCGTGATGGGGATGCTATCTGATTCTCACGTACTGTAGAATACCTGTATGTACCGCTTGCAATAGGACGTTTCATCGCGGCTATCTGTTACATTTGACAGACGCTCTATACAAGAGCAAAAAGAAAAGAGATGAGAATGCGATGGCCGTATCCGTATGTGTGTTATCAAATGGCTGCATAGCTGGGCCTTTTAGCTGGGATGATTACTTGACAGCCTCAAGGAGGTTAGCAATTTCAAGAGTTTTGCCACCGTTCTGGGCACGAGGTCTCGTTTCCATGAACAGCTTCGAGGTGAACGAGTTTGCTTGCCATTCGGGTCAGCGAAAGCCAGCTCGTTGAGGTTATTTTTGAAGGCATGTCCCGCGTAATGCATCATCACGATACTCCGCCTAGGAGCCTTGTTAGCCGTATCAAGAACCTCGATGATGCTGGAGTTTACACCAAAAGCATGAGTGGGGTAGGCGACTGAAGATATCATACCTGAAACGATGAATATAGCAACTGTGGCCCTAGGCGAGGTGGTGAGGGTACTGAGTAAGCTGCATTGTTGCCCACCAGGTAGACTAAGATGACAGGACAATCGTCCGGGAAGTGGAGGGAGTATTAGGGAGGGCTCGCAGCGGTTCTGTTTCTGATACATTATGGCGCCCTGTCTGGGCCGTTTTCGAGGAACATCCCAACATCAAATATTGTGTATAGCCCTGTCCTTGCGTACCAAGTTGAAGTAGACCAATTAGAGCATTGCGAAGGTTAATGACCAGCGGTAAAATCGAGAGTTTCGAAAGTATGTTGACATCTCCAGTTGAGCGTCGAGATATCCGCGTTCGAGGCATGGTAAAAGGAGCTGTTCGGGTATGAGCTTGGGAATAGTTACGCATAAGGATGATGTCTTACCATTGCCAGAGTTGACGGAAAATTCAAGCGCCCACTGCGTGGTGTCATTTTGCTTCGATTCATTGTCATTTGATATGAACCCATAGCGACAAGCGAGGTCGTCCATATACATGGCTAGTTGACCTGTAAGAGATGAGTATGAACTACCGAAATGAATAATCGTAAGACATACCTAGTGCAAGTCCGAAAAGGATAAATACAGGCCAAGAGTTCACTGGTGGTGGATACTTGGAGTGACCGAGGCGGGACGAATTGATTATCGTCTCCGACTAGCATGACACGATTGATAGCTGGCAAGGTAGGTAGTGAATACTATTTGTATCTCAGGGTCTCAAAAAATGAGGTCTCATCAAAGATGGCCATTGTTGGCAACCAATCCCGACGTGCAAGGGTCGCAGCGTTCATTGGCATAGTAATGACATTGTCGAGGCTGTATAGCATCAGCAAAGTTTCGGAAATATAGTTGAATAGCTGCTTACCTCTGAGCTGGGCACAGAAACTGCATCCATGTCTTGAATTTGGCAGGTTGTATCTTTTGTGTCGAGATACTGTTTCCATTGACGGAAGTTTTCAACCAAAGTAGAATAAGTTAATACAATCGGTGCCTTACGGATGTTAGCTTACAGTCAGTATGGCAGAGATATTGACTCACGAGTGATATATATAAACCCCGTAGTTTTTATAGTCGAACATTTTCCAGGAGCGAAACACAACCGATCAACATTTTGAGATCCGTAAGTGAAACAGGCAAATCTGATCCATGTATCTGCCATGAACACCGGGTTCCAACAATTGGCATGCTTTGGAAGGGATTTCGAGAATACCATTGATAGTATGAGGATATGAAGAGGAGACAACGACGCGAAGACCTGGAGCTTCCAGATCCCGTGGGGAGTGTAGAAGCCGTATCGACAGCGAAAGTCGTCCATAAATCGTGTGAGCTGTCCCAAAGAGAATCAGCATTGATTCATCGAGCGTTGAACGATACTAACTAACATTCGCAACATAAATATACCATGTATCACGAATGGCTTCACCTCAAGGATTCCGTATTGTGTTTGGTTGTATCCTAGTAGTTCCTGACGAGTGCCGAGGCAAAGCTTATTATCGAAGTATTCACATAATCCTCGCTGGTTTATTAGCATCGTCCAATGAAAGAATGGGGATTCATACAAACATCGCACTAATCCCCTTCTTCCCGGTCTGTGATTTCCATTTTGAGAAAGCCCGTATTGGGGCTGATTATATTTCAGCAGGTCATGATGTCGAAGTCATGTATGGTCGTATATATAAAGTATATAAAAAAAAGTATATATAGAGATGGCAGAAGAATTAAAGTCAACGAAAAGGATCCAGTACTTATAATGAGGGTCTATATTCGCCAAGATGGCAGAGGAAAACCCCTGATTCACTTTCAACTTCACCGACTTTTGATAGAATCGAATAGAGTCAGAAGCTCCGGAAATTGCGTTTGTTTGCTGTAGATCACGAAGCTAAGACGCATGAGAGAATCAGATGTCGACAGATGATACTAAGACAGCTGGTCAGCCCCTTTACTCGTTGGCAATTCATATTCGAAGGATTATCCAGGAGTACCTTTTCGTTAGTAGCTTGTCGGATGGCATTTCCTGACTCGAGACCTTCGGGTTGTTTTGTAGAATCATTCTGCAAGATCAAAGCAAATCAGAGATAGGTACACATGTACAATAGAGGATTATGAACATTTGGGGACGTTATTTCTGTATTTCGTAGAATTCTGGCACTGAACTCAATATCGATTCGCTCAGGCTACCCAAAAGGATCTTCATGAAGCAGACGTTATCGCATGATATGCTCGACTTTGGGATTGCTTGTGAAAGATTCCCATTATCTGAAAATAGTTCGTTAAGGGGAAAAAGTAAAGATAGCAAGTGAAATCACTTACCAAAGATGCATAGGTTTTAGTGTAAGAGTATAACGTGCTATCTCCACTCGTGGTTGGGTGTGCTAACGGGAATCACCGAGACAATCGCATCGATGAAGGTGATCATCGATGCATTGACGATTGACTCGTCAATGTCAGTGAGCCAGTTGGCTTGGGAGGCTTTCTACCACTTCCCCCAATTAAATACGGTGAACACAGGCGAGATGAGAGGACTAAAGATATCGATGAGTTTAATCCTCTGGGTATCAGAGAATTCAACGCCCTGGCAAGCTGCACGTCCCGGGTGAGAATCCACACCTTTTGCTTCCCAAGCTGTCCGATGCGTGAAAATAACGTGACTTTGGATCAGAAAGTGACTTGTACTCGCTGAAGAGGCTGACTTCCCTGTGCCCGATGTCAAATCGACTGCCGGTACTCGTTCCCACTAGAAGACGTATGCTCAAACGTGCTGGGTTCCTAGAGAACCGTTAGACCGATGGGTTTGCAGGGCAATGGCGATCCAAACATTTCGAGTGACCAGGTCCCATTGAGTCGACCATTCTCCCTCACAATCACCACGTCCACAAGTTCTTTCAATGCATTCTCGCAATGTATCCCTGCTTCTTCCCCGCGAGAAGATTCTGATCCCGAGTTGTCGCTCTTGCCACTTGCCGAGCCTGTTGATAGATCCCATCTCCTGGTACACTTTGCATTATGTTACTTATGTCTTAGAGTTAGGATCGCAAGAGAGGATTTCGGCAGCTGAGTGTCGTGGAGGAGGCAGGCAACCAGGTTATAGACCAAATTACGGTGCATAGATGAAAAGCAATCCTATCATGTTAGCCAGCTAGACAATGCTATGAAGGGAGCTATAACTTACTTTCATCTGATGAGGCAGAGAAACAGACGACATCTGGCCATTTGGCATCACGGTTTGTTGGGATATCCATTGGGCGGTACGATCTATCGTCATGAATCGATAGCTTGTATATTCCATCTTGTAGTGTTGGGCCACAGTACAAGCGAGTATCCATGTCCCAGTATGGCAGACTTTCTGGTAAAAGCAGAAATATTTCCAGTGCATCACATGCAGCTTGTGCCGATGCAAATATTGCCAGAGAGGTCAGAGCCTGATGGAAGTCGTACTGAATTTCCCAGGCAGCCCCTTTACGACTGTGAATCGGTGCTTCAAAGGAGACTAAATCGCTTCTCTTCGAAGACTGAGTTCTCTGCAGGAACTTCTGGGGTATGGTACAGAGTAGAATCGAGGTATCTGTCTCGCACATGGACAGCCTCGCCTGTGACTTCTTTTCTGTAATTTACCTTTGGCTTGGGCTTGTTAGAAGTATATTCTCGCAGTATGAATGAATGTAACTCACCCATTCTATCATCGTTGATGTGTATGATATATTGGTGGAGGTTGGTACTGTGTACATATAGAGCTTGGGTATATGTGAGCAACCTCTTGACTATCAGAAAGAGGTCAGTATATCTCCTAACAATCCATGATAATAAAAAAACCAGTCTCAAAGGCTCACCGGGAATGTCTGCTGTGCCATGTTCTTGAGTAGAATCAAGAAGGCAAAAGTCCCTTTCTGTCGGTCTTCCTATCAACAGGCATAGATACGTCTGGAATGGTCTGAGTGAGAATGGCGAGTGATGCCGGATGTAGGGTGGGCATCGTGCAGCAGGTGAAAGGTAAGGCTGTAGATCACAACACAGTGGAGAGGGTTCATAGAGGATCTGCTCCGGGGCTTATTCTCATCGGCACCGTCAGCGACGTTCATGAAAATCAATGGTCGTGGTTGACGGAAGAGCGGGAAGTTGATAGAGCGTTAGATTGAGCCAAACACGTCCTCCAGTTGGAGGAGGTGCTGCGTGGCAGTGGTTAATTGACCGTCATAGAAGACGGAGCTAATGAAGTCATCAATGGCTGCGTCCATCTAATGCTGCTCTCTAAAATGTGATCCATCAAACCTGCACCCCGGAGGGGCGCGAAGAGTGATGTGTGTAGCTGCAGTGCTGGGAGGTGCCATGACCACCGGAGTTGATTGATCTATCCACCGTTTTGATGTCTTCTCCGGGCTTTATCTATATTGAGTCGCATGCGATGATTTGGATCTGATCGACACGGAAATATTAGCCAATGTAGCAGGAGGTGACATCTAAATGCTTACTAGATTTGGAATTTCCGAAAGAAGTTTCTTTGCTGAAATATAAGTATCTGGAAAAGGAGTTGTCAGTGTTGTCCATTCGAAGAGAAGGTAACAACTCACAAAGATTGGTTGAGGTCTTTTGCTCTGGCAGTAGAGGAAGGAAGAACATTATGGTGACATCCGTATATATAATCAAGTTGGGGTGAAGACTGAACCGATGGCGATGCATTGGATATAAGTAGAGACAAGATACTCTGGCAAAGACGATAATTTCTATTCAATCAGCAATCAGCATCATGGATGCATCGACAAACACATCTTCTGCATTACCAACAGGGATAGGAAAGAGAGCGGAGAGTTGCGTCCGATTCTTTGTCCAGTATCCCCATTTGAAGGTCATTTGCGCTTGGTTCGTGGTATGGCAGTGTCATATAATGCCACAAAGCTTGTCCAGATTCATCCGCGGATTGACCTCTTTCTGTGGATAGACAGATGAGGCATCATTGAACAATCAAGTAGATGAGACATGCATTACAGGGTATGACTAAATCACAGTTAAGAGTGGCTGTGCTGTATGGCCGTGTATTGGAATGGTCAGAGATTCGAGACCAAGAGAAGTGGGATTAAATAGATGAGAAATAGTTTGATTCACTTGATATTAAATATAATATTCAATATCATATTATAAGATATCATAAATTCACCTGGAATAAGCATAATTAAGCAGTGGACACTAAGCACTAGTAGGTCCACATCTCCACTTGGTATAATATGATCTATAATTATTCATATTAATATATTGATATCGATAATATTGATATCATATTTATATAATTCTCTATTCATCAATAGAAAGTAATGCAAGTAATAGTAACTGTCAACGTCCGATTACATAATGCACACAGCAGGCAAGGACTGTTGTTTATCTCCTTCTTCCCCTCTCCTTGCGTTGCTTTCTGTCTTTCCCCTCCATCGTTTCTCGTTCCAGCGCAGCTCATTCTTTCATCTGCTCTATTCTTTCATCGCATATACACTCGTTTACTATCTACATTCGTTTCTAGCTCACCGCATCCGCTATGCACAACGGCTACCCTGCATCTCCTCCCCCGTCAGTCAAACAAGAAGATGAAGACCAAGTGCCCTTGCCTTGGTACAACCCACGGGGATGGTCCCGTCGAACAAAGGTAGTTACCGGTATCGGGATAATCGTCGTGATCATTGCTGTGATTGTCGGGGCTGTCGAGGGTACCAGAGCTCGTCGCTATCCTGACTACATACCGCTCAATTACAAGCTGGTCGACACTTATTCCGGAACGTCATTTTTTGATCAATTCGATTACTTTTCCAGCGAGGACCCTACCAATGGATTTGTGCAGTATGTGCTCATACATTTGTGTTTCTAGGCATTTTCTGACTTATGGTGTAGTTATGTCGATCGACAGACAGCACAGAATCTCAACCTAACATATGCCTCTGATTCGTCCGTGGTTCTCAAGGTCGACACCTCCGAGAAGAACGCGTCGACTGGCAGGCGATCTGTCCGCATTGAGTCAAAGCACAACTACGATACTGGTCTTTTCATTTTCGATATTCTTCATACACCCTACGGCTGTGGTACCTGGCCGGCCTTGTGGCTCACAGATGGATATAACTGGCCCAAGAATGGTGAAATCGATATCCTGGAAGCTAATAACAGAGGCACAGAGGGCAATGCAGTCACTTTGCACTCCACGCCTGGCTGTAATATGAAAGTAAGGCGGAAACAGACAGGATTTGCCGAATTTCTCACTTGCGACAACAGTACCAACAGCAACGCGGGCTGCGGTGTACAGGGCGCACCAGATACCTATGGCGAGGAATTGAACGACAATCACGGAGGTGTAAGTACTATCCGGGAAAAAACAACTCTTTCTAACTTTACAGGTCTACGCTTTGGAACTACGTCTCGCTGGTATCCGGGCGTGGTTCTTCCCCCGAAACTCTATTCCAGACGACATTACAAATTCAAGTGCTACCCCTGACCCGTCGACATGGGGAACTGCGCTGGCCGACTTTCCCAACACAAATTGCGACATCCCGTCTCATTTCAACAACCAAAGTATCATTGCCAACATCGATCTATGCGGACAGCTTGGTGCACAGCCCCAACTCTATACAGAGCTGTACAACTGCCCCGGAAAATGCGAGGATTTTGTCGCAAACCACCCCCAGAACTTCACGCAGGCGTATTGGGAGTTTAAGAGTTTCAAGGTTTATCAAGCGTTTTGATTTTATATGAGGATTTTACGTAGTGTTTGCTTTGGCGTTCTTTTTGGCTGGGTATGGGACAGCTCTGGATGAGCTTAATGGTAATGGCTATAGATTGATGATACCGTTATAGATTGATGATTATATAGTTACCCAGGTGGCTGACTTGCTTGTGGATTAGTTAGATACAGGCTTATGGAATCTTTTCCACCGAAGTACCGTGAAGCGTAGATTCTGCAGATTAAAGAAGGCTTCCCATAGAAGTCCAAAAACGATACTCAACCATGCCCGAACAAACATCTATTAATGTCAGTTATATTGAATGAGTGTATGATGGGAAGCTGCAATATTCACATTCGCTGGCAGGTATGGATAAATCCTCTACCGGGATGCTCCACATGGAAGTGTCGATCTATGCGAAGCTAAGAGTGACAGCTGATGTTATTTCAGCATCATACTACTGTACTACATGTTTTATAGATTGTTATGGTATAGATGAGTGATCAAGCAAACACGCTAGGATATAGATTGCAGACGCTAACAGACAGACAAATAAATACCACCTTTTCTATAGATACATAAAATGCGAATAACTGACATAGCCACCACATATCTACCACTACCGCTGAGACCGGCGAGTCGATTGACGACGCAGCACCGAGTCGGCATTCATCCCGGAATTGGCACGGTCGCGAGGTTCCAGCCCCGAGGTAGCGCCGGTTTCAGAGCGCGGGTTCGTCGATTGCCGCTCCATGTCTGTGGAAGGGATGGTGGAGAGGTTTGAAGCGCGACGGCGCATGCGCTTTTCTGCGTCTGCGACTTCCTTTTGGTTCAGGGCTTCGGAGGGGAGGAGGATGGCACGATCGAGGGTGTATGGGAGACCGCGATGGCGGCCGCGGACTTGCATGGCGATGATGACGAGTTTGGAGATGACTTGAAATTCGGAGACGAAGGAGGCGTTGACGCCTGGGTAGCCGAGGGAGAGGCCGACGGTGCCGTAGGCGGAGACGACTTCGAAGAGGACAGGCCAGAGTTGGAAGGAGTATTGGTCTTTGTTTTGGAGACGGCCGCCTTCGACGATGGCGATGATGAAGAGGCCGAGGAAGACGTACCACAGGTCGAAACTGAGTTGTTTGCGCAAGTGGGCGCCGATATAACTGGGGGCGTTGGCGTTTTCTTCGGCTTCTTCTTCTTCCTCGGGGATTGGGTAGACGCCCAGACTCTTTTCTTCATAGACGTTTGTTCGTCGCATGGAGATGGCGATGGGGAAGACGGAGATGTACATCATGATGAGGTAGGATACTTGAACTGCAGGGTGGAGATCTGACAAGCTCACGACTGAGAATCCTGCGGTTCGCGTAGCTGCGGCCTGGAAGAGACCACATAAAACACGGATTCCAGGGGGTAGATTAGTGACGGTTGGATCGTTGATCTGGACACTGTCAGTCTTGTTTGCAGAAAATGAAGTGGGAGAATTCTCACATCCAAGATGATGAAGAAGATCAGGTCAATTCCGTTCAGCGCAATGAGAATCGCAAACAGCCACCAGGTCGCATTTCGAGGAAAGAGAAGCGTAAAGCATCGACGGGGATGGTCCAGCAGAAACTTCAACTCCTCCCAAAGAGGACTGTCTTCTGTTGCTATCTTAGAGGCAGCCCAAATGATCAACCGAAGCATACAAGGAAACCCAGTGTTGCCAATGATGATGAGGAAGGTCATCAGAAGCAGAGGGAATACGGCTTCTTGGAAAGACATCATCGAGTCCGGGGTTAAAGTGAATCCAACATCGTTGAACGAAGAGCCGGCCGTGAAAATTCCCCACCAAGGACGTCCTTGACCATCTCCTGTGACCACATTTCCCCAGTGCGTAGTCATAATCCAAGGGACTAAGCAGACGATTCCAAGGAGGTGGAAGAAAACGTAGTAGGACATCAAGACAACAGCCAGTGTCTTCAAAGCGCGATACTCAATACCTCCCAACTCATCTCTCTGCTCCTCCGTCAGATCGACGAAATTGGAGTTTCGGCCAACGGTGGCATCCCAACTGAGATAGGGAAGAGTAGGACGGTCTCTTTCTTGAGTCAGAGATCGGAAAATGCTGTTAACCGTGTTTCTCCTTGTTCTTGAACGGCCGAGAAACGAAGGCTCATCGTTCGCGTCTCTGGTCTCGCGCACAGTTGGACGAGTATCCATCCGGGGAAAGGTCGTGTTCCTCGTCTTGGTCCGCCCCATGTCCGGCTCGTTAATCGTAATATGAGGGCCATCAAGTGGTCCGACATTGCTGGAGTCCTCTGAATCCGGACGCTGATCATCGGTCTGATTACTCGGTTTCTTGGTAAGTTCCTCACCCCCCTCTTCTTCCAGCACCTCGGGGACACCACCCCGGTCGTATTCGCGAGGACTTGGGATACGCAAAGCTCCTTTGTTTCTTCTCTGATTTTCCAAGAACGCAATGTGATGTTCAGGGCTCAGCTGCGTCGGCACGCGTAAACCACCCAGGCCCAAGTTAGAACCCAACCCTGGCTTGGGCTCCGCGCCGCTCCCCGATTCATCGGTTTGGTCCCCATTCTGGGGCTTCGCCTTGGGGGACTCTGGGGCCGAGTTTGTCTCCTCCGAGATCTTGTCCGGATGAGACCCGTCCCGCATGACGGCAATCGGCCGCCTGCCAACGCCCATCTCCTCCATGTTGTAATCCTGCCCATCTTTATCGGCGGTGACGGTGCGGGCTCGGGTGCGGGTTTGGCGTAGAGCTCGGGCGTCTCGTACCACATGCTGAAACCGCTTTTCGAACCAATAGAGACGGATGAAAACGAGGACGGTATTGATGAAGATCGGGGTCGTAAGCATGGAGACGAAATATAAAATGACCTGCTGGTAGGTCTGGAGCAGATTCAAATCCACTGTGTTGAGACCACTCTGGGTGGCCGCTCCCGCGGAAAAGAAAAGCGCATCGATATAAGCCAGTTTACTCCCGGGATAGATGATGATGGAAGTAATCATGCTCACGCAGATGATGTAGGTATAATGGATAAGAATGAAATTCATGCTCAATTCCTTCAAGTACGGAATACGGGCCGTGACCTTGGCCATCCGTCGCAAAAAAGCAGAGTACATTTTGACTTGATCCCACGGGACGGCGTAAGGCCGTCTTGCTTTTCTTTTCTTTTCTTTTCTTTTTTTTTGCGCTTCTGTCGAGTTAAATGTACCGGGTTTGTCTTTTGTTTTTTCGGGGAATTTCGAAGAGGGGTTGTACGGCAGAAGAAATTCTAGAAGTCGAGGACGATGATCAACCACCCGCCACGCGACAATGATGCGGCGCACGAGGTCTGCGATTGCCGATCTCCAATAGCTGCGCAAGGAGGAATCTTGTAAAAAGAAATAATAATAAAACGGCCAACTCGACCGCTGTTAGCTGAAAGTCAGAGAAAACCGACGTTTGAACAAGACGGAGCGGTTTTGAGAGTGCAATGTCATGGTGAACGGGGAAGATCAAAGAAGAGGACTGGGAAAAAGTGCGAGCACGCAGGAAGGAAAGAAAGAGAAAAGAATCGGAGAATAAAAAGAGTTGGGCCAAAATAAGAGATTTTTTAAAAAAAAAATAGACACCGAAGGGCAAAAAGCAGAAGCGCTAAAGAAGAAAAGCTCGTCAAGGTGTGAGAAAGAGGAAGAAATCCCTCACTGGAGTTGAAGATCGAGGGAAAATAACAATACGAGATGGGAAATTCTACGAGTTACATACTGTACGGTACCGCTGCGACCGGACGCAGCGTGCAAACGGAGAGAGAGGAAAATTCAGCTTCAGCACCACTGCTGATCGCTGCGAGTCCAGCTGGACTGGGTTAAGTAGGAACGATGCCCCTATTTACTGATTGTTTCGACAACCAAGAAAGCTGTGGATGTCTGCATTGACTATCTGTAAGGACAATGTGCTACCTCAGTCTTAGCACTGTTAGTCTCTTAGCAGCATTATTCTTAGCAGCCAGAATCTTGGATGCCTGAAGAAATGGTGGGCCTGAGACGCAGCCAGCCAATCAGAGGGGAGGGGTTTCAATGTGTCGGTAATATTACATACACCGGTCAGGTGTGGCGCAAAATACTGGTAATATACGGTATGTGACAGCCTCCTTTTCTGATCGACAATCCTTCTGTCGTGCTTGAGGATTAGCTTGTCTTTTGCCAGAAGTTTCAGATGGGATTATCTGGGTCCTGGCAAATTTAAAATTAAGCCACATCATTGAGTGACTGACAGAATGACAGATAGAATGACAGATAAAATGGAAGATACAATTTTTGGATTCTTTGCTTTTTCCACATGCAGCTGCGTGCATTGCATTGCAGCTCAGATCCCAACACACCAAAGACGGTCGGTCCGGGCCTGGAAGAATGGGCAGATCGGACGCTGATGGCATTTCCCAGGATGATGAGGGAATCCTTGCAGATAATGTGATAGCAGCAGCAGTGAATAACAGCCAATCAATTGTCTACCTATTTATCTATCAATGTTCAGATACTATCAACTGGCATCCTTGCGACTGCAGTCTTATTGGCAGCTTACTATGAGGCTTGGCGTTATGGGTCATTGCTTACCCGCACCTCAACTTAGATCTATGGATCTTAATGCAGTTCAGTTATATAGGCAATTACCTTAATAGACTAACAGCATATTTTGAAGAAAGATCTGTGCTGTCATTCTAGATCTATCAATTGTATGCTCATTCGTATGTTAATACTCCAGTTCATCAGACACGGCACATGACATTGTCTAATTGTCCAATTATTCTATCACTACATGATATGGATTATTCTAGCCCATTTCTATATAAATAGAATCAAATTAAGTATACAAAATACTTTCGAGTATATGAACAGTTCACACAAGACTACTGTATGCACTTATCACTGCATCTAAGCAGATCTTCAGATAACCCTCGACAATTCCTCCATCCATCTCAGATGTTATCTTCCTTATCCTATCTAGCATTCCATACCTGACTGGCTAGATAGCCCTAAAAGTCTTGACCTGATAGCAAGCGTAACACAGATGCTGCCCAATATGCAGTGCAACAATGGTTTCTTTTCCGATTGATCGACATGAACGATGCAGCCTAAATGTAATTTCAGCTCAGATCCCATTCTCCTAAACTCTGCTTTTTTTATGCGGTCATTGCGGTGTGATGAATCGAATCCCCGTTGAATCTGATATGACATGTCATGCTGGTCTGTCTGGATCTTGCAACTTTGGTTCGTCTGGATGTGTTTGTGATACTTGAGATCTGCTCTGTGACTCTGTATATCCTTGTTTTTTGCCTAATCTTGGTCATCACGGCAGTCCATCTGGATATGGTTTCGCCTATGCCAATACGAGTAACTCGGATATGCCCTCCGTGCTGACGGAAAGTCCGGATCATCGTGACATAATTTTCATCCCCTCTCGCACAGTGAATGATAATTGCTGTAAAATAAGAGACAGAGGTTGAACTATTCGACCTTAACCTGATAGAGAAAAGCAGGATAAACCATGGCGACGCAAATGATCATACGCAAAAGAAAAAGGCAAATAGGGCTACTCTCTCTGATCTTTGCGGCATCGATTTTCTTTCTTTTTACGTTGAAACAACTCAGCCGAAGAGATGGAGCGCAATCAGGACTACGACTGGCCGACAATCCATTAGAGGCACATTCCACTTCAGGTCACGACTGCATGAACTCAACAGGGCATTTTGTACCTTCCGAGAGCCAAAACAGCAGCACCCGATTTATCCCACCATTTCGCACTAAAGGTCGCTACATTGTTGATTCCCAGGGCGCAAGGGTGAAACTTACCAGTGTCAACTGGTACGGAGCGAGCGATGTCAAGTTTATCGCATCAGGACTCGACGTGCAGCATCGTGACGATATTGCAACCCTCATTCGTGGAATGGGTTTCAACAGTGTGCGTCTGCCGTATTCCGATGAAATGGTGAAGACGAATCCTTGCATCGATCGGTCGCTGCTGTCTGCAAACCTCGACTTGGTTCCAGATACCGAGTACTCTAGCGGTGAATGTGCAAGAGCCCTAGATGTGTTTACCGCCGTGGTGGAAGGGTTGACTGCTGCAGGCTTATTGGTAATTGTGAACAACCACATCACTCAGGCCACTTGGTGCTGCGGTGCAAATCTCTGCGATGGAGGATGGTCAAATGACTGGCTTGGGGGACGCTTGCTCTGTCGCGTTAGCCAAACTGAAGAAGAATGGATTGAGCACTGGGAAACGGTCATGTATCCCTTGGCAAAAAATGAACTGGTTCTCGGTGCGGACCTTCGTAATGAGGTCCGTGGCGTCTGGGGTACCATGCACTGGCACTCATGGGCAGCAGCAGCAGAAAGGGCATTGGAGCGACTGTTGCGTCTCAACCCAAATTGGTTGATGATTGTCGAAGGCGTTTCATCCGCAAACGACCTCTCCGGGGTAAAGAAGCGGCCTGTTCAACTCAGCATCCCTGCCCGAGTAGTCTACTCGGCCCATGTCTATGCCTGGTCGGGATGGGGCTCCCTGCTACCCTTTTCGAAACGGAAATATAAGAGTTTTGTAAGGGCCATGCAGGAGAACTGGGAGTATCTGCTTGCCGAGGACACGGCTCCCGTCTGGGTTGGGGAGATGGGCACTCCTGATAAACCCGACGCTGGCGATTTGAATTATTGGAGGCACCTGGTGCAATTTCTGGAGGAGGTCGATGCGAGCTGGGGCTATTGGGCGCTCAATCCTCGCAAACCCGCCAAAAACGAGAGGGAGAGCTATGGCCTGGTGGGGGACGGATGGGACAGCCAGTCGGTCAGATGGGATTATCGCATGGACGACCTAAAGAGAATAGGACTGAGCGTAGATTGATGACCTCGGGATGGTTTAGCATCGTTGCATTCGCACATGGTCTCTTTTGAGTGTTTCATGCAGGGAAAAAGATGTGACGATGTCGAGCAGTCGTTGAGCCACAGGTTGTGATATGCGGATATGATTGGTCAGGAGCGGAATCCATGCGCTGATTATAGGACTCTGATTGGTTGACAAAAAGTGTGATCATCCTTTTTTACTTAGGTAAGCAGCCCTCGTTTGAGCCAATCAGAAGCCATAAAATGACTATATCTTCATCTTTCTTGATTGTTGATTTTTATATGCGATAATTTCTAACATTCTGCAGTCTCCATATCATGAGAACAATATGAGGGTATATCCACAGTATACGCACATCCAGTACTCTGGTCATACAGTGTTGTTATATCAGTGACCATCGCAATGAGATGCTATCTAAGCTTCGCTTCATCAAACTAATATCCAAACTAAACTCTAAGACCCATTTCTAGCTGGTCCTGGGCAAATACATGAGCTCTTATTTTGAGGTTGCCTTCAATGGTCTTGTACCTACTTTATAGGATAGAGCAGATCATCCGCTCTTGGTGGTTCAATCTAATTAAACTAACCGTTTCCCATGATCCAAATCTCCACGAGATCTTATTATGGCGTTGGTCTGGCAAATGACCTTCCCATGCCGTCTTTTCATCTCCTCTCACTGGTGCATCCAGGTTGGTGGTTGGTTCTCGTGGGGTTTCCTGTTTGGGACAACGTGCCTCCTTTCCTCTTCTCCCACTCTTTTCTTAACGAGATCCCCCCTCCTCAATCGACACTTCTTCTCCCCTGTATTCTTCCGTGTCGACTCCTGCAGCTTCGCTCCTGAGCCTGTCTAAGAAAATGCTTCGGTGGTTTTCTCGCTGTCTTCCTGGCTTCAGCATCATCGCACTGCTGCTACTCCTTTTGCTCACCTTCACAGACGCAGCCTCTCTCTCGCCATGGAAGGACTTTTTCCCACCATCGACAGACAAGCCGTCCGGAGACAAGCCCTCCCCCATCAACATCGGGCAGAAGATATTCATGATCTACACCATCCTCATCCATATTAATGGATTTGGGTTCACTGTCCGCTTGTCATGGTCACTCTTCAACGTCACCAAGGAGACGAAGCTTGCATTGAAGAGAAGGATCTGGCAGACCTCTCGCACGCCTTCTGAGGCTGATGGAGGTGACTATGTCGATAGTCCATCTACCCCGACGCAGAAATTCCCGGATCCTGCGGTTTTTAAAATGCCCTATTCGTCAGTTGACAGCATTGATGAGCTGGAGGAGGTTGTTCATGCTATCATTCTGCCGAATTATGGTGAAGATATTGGTACGCTGAAAACCACTCTGGATGTTCTCGCAAGTCATCCAAGAGCGAGTACGCAGTATGAGGTATGTCTTAGAGCATAAGATTAAACACCACAAGGCTGACAACGATAGATATACCTTGCAATGGAACAGAAAGAATCTGGAGCCGCCGAAAAGGCCGCAAAGTTGATATTGGCATTCGAGAAATCCTTCCTCCAAATTCGAAGTACATTCCATCCAGCGAATCTACAAGGGGAGATTGCAGGGAAAAGTTCCAATGTTGCTTTTGCCGCTCGCCACATTGTCGAAGTGCATCGCGCGGACCTCAATACAGGCGCGTGTAATGTGATCATCACAGTGATAGATGGTGAGTCGATGTTATCACGCTTTACTGATCAGTGCTAACTCTATCAGCCGATACGCATCTATGGCAGGACTACTTTACCGAGATCCGTCGTCTTCATTATATACATACCACCGAGGCAGACCGCACGGTCTACTGCTGTCCGATCATATTTGACCGCAACTCTAATGAGAGCCCGATATTGGTACGATGTGCTGATTTGCTATGGGGCTTTGCGGGCTTGTCGACAATGTACCCCGGCGCACCTATCTCTATACCAACATCTGTATACTCCTTACCCTTATCTTTGGCTGAAAAGGTTGGTGGCTGGGATAGTGACCCCACTGCTATTGGCGAGGATATGCACATGCTACTCAAGTGCTACTTTGAGACAGCAGGGAATGTCGTTTCCCGTAACATATTTATACCAGCCAGCCAGTGCAATGTCTCCAGCGATACTGGTCAAGGCTGGAGACGGACACTGGATACCTGCTTTGCCCGGTACAGACAGGCGTTGCGACACATGTGGGGAGCATTGGACTCGGGATTTGCAGCACGCCGGACAATGAGCTATCTTCGCCTCCACAGCCGGTGTCTATTTCTACGACCGCGACACTTTGCCTTACTGCACCTTATGTGGGAGGCGCACTTTCTCCCTTGCCATCTGATGATCCTTATGGTGTTCTCGTTGATATATTCCCTCATGACTCCTCCAGAGCTACTACACCCATCTATGACATGGACGTTCTGGTTCACTGGACTGCTTCGCACATCTTCCTTCATCTGGATGAACGTCTGCCTGGCACTGTACGAGCGGTGGTATACAGTCTGTCTGCAATCACGAAGAAAGGATATGCTACAGGCCAATCTGACAGACACTGGCTTTTCCCAACGTACCTGGTGGCATACGACGCATCTCCTGGAACGCATCTGCTTTCCAATTGCGGGTACCATCTTTGGAGGTATTCCGACAATCCACGCAGTTTTCTCCCATTTTTGGACAGACAGGTTGGTATATCGTGTCAGCAAGAAACCGGACTTTGCCATGGTTGGCTCTATGGCATAAGTGTCGTTGGTATATGAGAGGATGTTCATGATATATATACTACCTTTACGATTGTTGGACCATGATTGGCTTTTTGATTAGAATAGATACGATAGTTCCTATAAGATAATACTAATGCTAATGACTTACAACTCCACTCCAGTAAACTATACGTGCTCTCCTATCAACAACTCCAACGCGGGGTCTCACTGACCCCGTGGGCGGGACCCACCGGTTGCCCACTTCAGCTTTCGATGACTCCAACTCTCCTCCAACTCGGCGAAACCGACCTCTCATAATCCATCAGCTATCCAGCCTGACATATTTAATCGTGACTATACCATCGATTTCGATTTTGCATCAACCTCACTTTCTTCAAACACTTATATACTATATAAAAATGGCCCCTACTCACCGAGTTGCATTGTGCCAATGGCATATCAAGGTATGTTGCCCTCAACAGTCGCCGATGTGCTCCGTCTATCTCAGAATATTCAAAAGCTGAGCCAACCGAAAACAGGACCTCGACATAGTAATGAACCACAAAAAAGCAGGCGACTTCATCATAGAGGCCAAAGCCCAGGGTGCTGAACTAGTTGTACTGCCAGAGTGAGCATACATCGCACTCCCAAACATTATACAAGGCAGCTAGGCTGATTGAAACAAAGATACCACCTCAATGGCTTCGATCCAACAAACCCCACCTACGTTCTCCAAGCAGCAGAGTACGAAAGATATCTCACCGTCTACCGACTCATGGCACTAGAGCGCAATATCTGCATTGTGCCTGGTACAATCGTCGAACGACACGTCAAAGTCGATGAGAACGGCAATGAAGTAGTCCATTTGTATAACACAGCCTACTTCATCTCAAATACGGGCGAGATTCTGGGATCCTACCGGAAGAAGAATATCTGGCACCCTGAACGCCCGCATCTTACCTCGTCGGGTCTGGAACCGCATGAGGTTTTCGACACGCCCTTGGGTAAAGTCGGTTTGTTGATTTGTTGGGATTTGGCCTTTCCTGAGGCTTTTCGGGAGTTGATTTCCAAGGGCGCAGAGATTATTATTGCGCCTACTTATTGTATGTCTCTTTTCCTTCTTTATTTGCAAATAAAACTGACAGAAAAACAGGGACAAAACACGACGCCTCCCCCGAAGCCCTAGCGCACAACCCAGACTGCGAGGCCCTCTTCCTTGAATCAACCCTCACAGCCCGCTGCTACGAAAACACCTGTGGTATCATCTTCGTCAACGCCGCTGGGCCGGCTGATAAATTCCTCGGCCTATCCCGCGTGACGATGCCTATTGTGGGCCCCGTTGGTAAGATGGGAAATGAGGAAGATATCAAGGTCGTCGATATGGATATGGGGCTGCTGAAGATTGCAGAGGCGAATTATCGGGTTAGAGAGGATATTGCCAAGGAGGGGTGGCATTATACGTATAGACATAGCGCGGCTTGAATACCTTATTAGAAGAATTCTGGGAAAAGAGTTTTGGATGCATTAATTCATTATCTGGTTGATTGACTGTTCCGTCCTATGGAAACGTCTGATGGCCATGCTTGGTATCACAGAAATAAGAAGCTCTTGGATCGAAAAGATCAAGGCATGCAAGAAGACCGAAGAGAAAAAGAAAATCATGAATCCCAACGAAGAGATATTCGAGTCAAATCCGTCACCACTTCTCAATGAAAAGAAAAAAAAAAAAAAAACAGATATCAACTTGAAATCTAACCCTTCAGAGGCAGAAAGAAGAAGCCATTAAAAGGCACTTCCCGCGATCTAGAAAACCAACCCGTTAGCCAATAATTCAACACATCCAAGGATAGAAGAGGGAAGAAAACATACCATCATAACAGACTCCAGAACCGACTCCTCGACAACCCTGGCAACGCAACCAGAGCAATCAGAGATAACCCTGGACGAACCCATTTCGCCAATCGACTCGCAGTCTTCAGCGTCACAGTGTTCCTTGTTGGCGTCGGGGTCATTGGCGATTATGTCGCAAACAAAGTAGATTTTCGTGTCGATGACATGGCGAGGACTGGCCAGGCAGGCAGATGGGATAGAGTGGAAGATGATGTAGTGGCACATGTTATCCTGACCACTACTTTGGTATTCTGCTGGAGAAGAAGAGAAAGAGAGATGTTGGGATTCTGGTTTGCTGGATGGATAAGTTAGTCTTGAGGATATTAGAGTCTCGTCATGCGTGTTCTTACCGTGGAAGAGGTCTTCGAGGGAGCTCGACTCAACGCCTAGAGAAAAACCGCTTTGAAAAGCCTGACGAGATTGATGATAGAGATCAAAAACAAGAGTCCAAGAAAAACGGCAAAGACAAACTTCCTGTAGATGTAAGGCTCTGTCATCGTAAGGAAGAGAGGAAAGGGGATGGGAGAAAGAGAAAGACAGAAGGAAGAAGAAGAGGAAGAGGGAGGAGGGAAGAGAGAGGAATACAGGCTAGCTACCCCTCCTCATTCACTGTTGAGCACATTTTGGGATCATATGACGCTTTAAAATACGCCTGTCTACACCTATATCTTCAAAACCAAGGAGGAGGACAGTCTTTGAAGCTGTATACAGCCCATCCCCAGGATATACTTCTATGTTTACAGATGTGAACGCTCATTGGCTCTGGCAAAAGACGCTAGTTGAGGGGAACACTGGCACGTGCACACCACGTGAGATGATGCACTAAGCCTAATTCAATCCTGTACCTGGTACCAAAGTTACGTGTATTTTACGGTCTGGTTACGCGAGGCCACAGTTTCAGGTCTGTCGAAGTTTCAGTCACTGGAATGGAATTCGTAATCTGCTAGCATAATGATATCACCTAAATATAGAAAAAAGAGATGTGTTTTGAATTCTAGAAGACAAAAAAACCAGTCTCAACGGAAAAAATCATTAGGCGATACAAAGTCGTCATGTGGAATCTCTTAGCAACTTGACATCGGAAAAGAACATGTAATGTAGTGGTATGGGACTCGCAGTCTGGCATCAGGAAGAAAATCATCAAGCGTAACTCCGAAGCAGATACACGAACAGACCCAAAAAGACCAGTCAACCACCAGCAGGAACAGCAGGGACGAAAGCGGGATGGATCAAACCGGCGGCCCCAATTACTGGACCTGGCTGACAATCTCGCTGGCGCGGGAGAGACTCTCCACCATCTGCTGGCATTCCTTCCGCCGACGGACGGTGTAGTCGCTCTCCTTCAGCAGGTCGTCAAGCTCGGCGCTGCGGTACATCATCTCGAGCAGCTCACGCTGCATCTTGTCCTTGGTGAATCTAGAAGATAGTTAGCAAGATTCTGCTAGTTAATAAGCGTATACATACTGAACAAGGTTGTACATGACAGCCTTCGGGACCATGTCGATCAGAGTCCGCTTGACAATGTTGTAGTAAGAAGTAACGAGCAGCTCTGGTTGTGTTGTTAGTCAACCGTCTCTCAACCTAACTCGGAAGTTCACTTACTGATAACCTCCACCTCGGTGGTTTCGCGCTCAGACAAAGTAGTCGAGGCCTTGAGGATCGGTGGGGGAGCCTCCATAGCAGCCATCTTCTTCTTGTTCTTCGAGGCCCAGAAGCTGCCAAAGAATCCGGAACCACCAGATTCGGTTCCGGTGGTGTCCAGAGAGGGGCTGCCCGCGCGGCCAGGGAGAGGCTTGCCCGTCTTAGGGTCAACCTGGACCGGCTTGCTGCTAGCCTGGCGCTCGTTGACGATAGCCATAGCCTAGAATTTTGGTTAGAGATTACCCAACAAATGGCAGGAACAAACTTACGCGTTGTCCGTTGATGAAATCAGGGTGGCCGGTGTTGATATAGCATGCTTCCATAGCGATCAAATCCCGGACGAGCTTGTTAGTAGGCTCCATGCACTTCTTGAAGAAAGAAATGACAACAGCATGGAACTTCTCCTTCAGCATGGGGTATCTCCGGAACAACTGCTTGTTCAAGAGCTGGCCCAGAATGCGGACGAGCTCATCGTAGATCAAAGAAACACACTTCAAACTGGGGTCTTCAAGCTTCTTGATCTGCTGTGTGACAATCAGCTCAAAAGCGGTGGTTCCAACGAACAGCGCAGGCGAGGGACCGGAAGAGTTGTAGAGCATGGTTCTGATGTCCATATCCTTTGTCGCGTCAAACGGGTCGACCGCCTTGATACCATTCGAGTACAGCTCATGGAACACAAAGCTGATACGAGCACCACCAGACAGTTCGATACTAGACAGCTCCGTGTTGTTTCCCTCCAACACTGTGCGGTACTCATTGCTGAATTCTGTGATAATGTTCATGATAATGTTCGAGCTGTTTCCGAGAATCGAATCACCGAGCTGCGCGAGCTCCGTCGAGTATTTCGAGAGAGATGAGGAAATCCGGGCCTTGATGTCAGGTAGCGTTTGCTTAATGTGCATCATAAGGATCTAGCAGGTGTTAGAGAGCTTTCTCAGCGTGGGACCACATATACAAACCAAGTTGAGTTTCCGAGCGAGGTATGGAGTTCCGCAGTACGATGCCTTATTCCGATAAGCTCTGTGACCTTCGAAGAAGTTTTTCTCATTCTCCAGCGCGGAGGCAATCGGCCGCTTGTTCTCGATATCGCGCTGACCACGGTTGACGACCGGCACATAACCCAAACGCAATGGAATAATCCTGCCCGCAAGAATATCCACAACATCCGTTCCCTCGTCCATAAGATCGACCTTGGTCAAGACACCAATGGTACGCTGACCTTCCGGGTCTACCTCGCGCGCAAGCTTTAATCCATCCGAGTTGGCAAGATCCTGGTTGGCGGAAGTCACAGCAAGAATAATCGCATTAGGCTTGCCGATGTACTTCAAAACCATATCCCTGATCTGCTTCTCGATATCCTTCGGCTGGTCACCGACAGGGACCTTGGTCAAACCGGGCAAATCGACCAGCGTGAGGGTGAGGACATTCGGCGAGTAGATTCGCAAGTTGATAGGAATAGGCGAGATACCGGCATTGCGACCGACCTTGGACTCGGTTTCCCTCACAATCTCCTCGCGAATCTTATTGAAATCGTGGAACTTCTGGCCGGGGATGTGCAGGAACTCGCCGTATTCGTCCAAATTCGCCTCCTTATCGGTTGTATCCAACGCTTCGCTTTTGCCATTCGGTTGCGACTGTGCGGGCTTGTTGATGAGTTGCAGAACGAGGGGTCTCCGAGTAACAATTCCTGAACCACGAGGAAGGCTATATCGATGAGGTAGCCCCTGGTCAGCTAACGGCGACGAGATAGACAACGGGACAACAACAACGCCACACCAAACACTTACAAGTCTCTGCCGACAATGTTTTCTAAAACCGAACTCTTTCCGCTAGACTGCGATCCAACGACAGCAATCTGGGGCAAATCAATGGGGTTTTGGACCTGCAATAGAATGGCGGTGTCAGTCTGCGGGGGGCTCTGCTGGCTGGATTAAGTTCCACGAGCTTCATGACACACTTACCCCGACTGTCGAGAAGACATCTTGCAATTTGTTAACCAGCGAGATCAAGCTGGGATCGTTCACGTTAATCCTGCGAACATCATCAAGTCAGTATGGGGCCCTAAAGCTTGGCCATGAGGGGAGCAGGGGGTATGCGCACGAGAAGCTAGTTGGGCTGGCCATGGCCGGCAATGAGAACAGGATGAATTCACTCAAATGAAGGTATTAAAACAGGAGTATCAAAGATAAATAACAAGAATTCAAGAAGCCCTTGTCTGTGTCTCGGGGGTGTAAAGGTGGTGGTTGAAACAAAGGGCGGGAGATAGACGGAGGAGAGGCGTCGAAGTTGCGGCCAAGTGTAGAGTTTCGCTTCCGATTGAGATCTGATATGAGGCCGACCGACGGCACATCCACACAACACCCACGGCTGGATTCCAGTGGCAAAAGAAGCTATAGGCAGTATAGAACTGACGGTTATTAGATACAATTTAAGTTGATTTACTATGGAATTGTACGAAAGAAGCCATGACGTCCAGCGTGGACGCGTCATGTGGTTTTGGCCACCCGAGAGGGCAATAAACAGTGCTGCTGCCTGACCGTTGCAAAAAGAACCCAATCAAATATGATGAACATTGGCTCGTGGAACGCAGAGAAACTAGATAAACTGGAATAACTACAAATGGGAATTTGCTATGCTACAGGCCGTCAACCGAAAACAATGCCCGTTCAGTCCAACATCGTACTTCCTTCTCTTTTACTCGTCCGACACCGAGGCAAATCGCTCGGTCATGGACTGGAGGACCTTCTCATACTGCAGGGATTTGTTAGTAGACGCATCGACAGGATGTATTAGAGTTTCAAAGACTTACCTTCTCGGACACTTCGGCCTCGTTCTCGGGGACCTCGAACTTCATGCTCCGCAAGGAAGTTTGGATATCAGCAGTTGCCTCACGGACCTTAGCCCAGTTTTGGCCTTGGGCAACAGCCTTCTGGGCCTCATCGTGGAAGCCCATGAAAGCCTTCATCATGTACTCGGTCTTCCACAAGGGGCAGAACTGGTCATAGTCACTGTAACCGTTCTGCTGAAGGAAGTCATCCTTGACCATAGCAGCCACATCGAGAATAATCTTATCCGAGTCACCCAGAGCGGATTTACCGACCAGCTGCACGACCTGATCCAAATCTTCGGACTTGGTCAGCAGTTCTCTGACCTGGTCTCGCAAGCGCGGGAATTCAGGGTGGTCTTTCTCGTAGTACTTGTCGAGTACTGTGGTGTATTTACTGTAGGAGATCGATGTGTTGATGGAGGGGAAGTGCTTTCGCTGGGCCAGTTTCTTGTCGAGACCCCAGAACACTTGGACGATACCAAGTGTACTGCTAGTGACAGGGTCGGAGAAATCACCACCCGGGGGACTGACAGCACCGACAATACTGACACTACCATTTCTCTCGGGGCTTCCCAGGGCGGTACTCTTTCCAGCACGTTCGTAGAAAGAAGCAAGCTTGGCACCCAGGTAAGCAGGGAAACCTTGGTCTGCAGGCATCTCTCCTAGACGACCGGAAATTTCACGAAGAGCCTCGGCCCAACGAGAACTGGAATCCGCCATCATGGCCACGTCCTTGCCCTGGTCACGGAAGTATTCGGCGATAGTGATACCGGTGTAAATGGAGGCTTCACGAGCGGCGACGGGCATGTTGGATGTGTTGGCGATCAGACATGTACGCTTCATGATAGGCTCTTTGCGACCTTCAACTTCGATAGAAAGCTAAATAGGATTTTCATATTAGCAAGGGGGAAATGCGCTTGCGGTTTGATGGGATAGGTATACCTCGGGGAAGTCCATCAAGACTTCGGCCATCTCATTACCACGCTCACCACATCCGACGTAGACAATGATATCACTGTTGGAGAACTTGGACACACTCTGCGAGATGACAGTCTTGCCGCATCCGAAAGCACCAGGGATACAAACAGTACCACCCTGCACACTAGGGAATAAAGAGTCCAACACTCTCTGGCCGACAACGAAGGGCTGGTCGGATGGCAGTTTGTCGTTGACGGGTCTAGGCACACGGACAGGCCAAGCGTGCATCATACCATGCTCGGACTTTTGGCCATTGAACTCGATTTCCAGCAACTTCTCCTCAACTGTGTAGCTACCCGCTTCTGCGATCCGAGTGATGGTACCCTTTGCACGAGGGGGAAGCAGAATCTTGTGGTCGTTTACCAAGCTGTTCTCGAAAACGCTACCCCAGACGTCACCTCCAGTGATGTGATCGCCAACTTTGAACTTGCCAGGAGTGAAATCCCATTTCTTCGTGCGGTCCAGCGCATTGACGGTAATACCACGGGGAATGTAAATGCTTCCGGACTGACCGGCGATTTCCTTGAGGGGTCGTTGAATACCGTCGTAAATCGTTTCCATAAGACCGGGGCCAAGCTCGACGGAGAGGGGCTTTCCTGTCCTGGCGACAGGGTCACCAACAGTCAAGCCATCTATATTGGGCGAACGAGTGTAGGTTAGATATAGTTGCCTCTTGAGATCGCCGCTCGTAACATCGTACCTGTTTCTTCGTAGACCTGGATAGTGGCCTTATCTCCTTCAATACGAATAACTTCACCAACAAGCTTATCATGTCCGACTCGGCACTAAGAATCACAGGAGAGTTAGAAAAATTCCTTGTCCATAGCGATGGAATCCCAGCTCCTTACCAGCTCGTACATAGCACAGCCGATCATATGCTCGGCCACGACGACAGGACCGGAGACGGAGAAGACGGAGCCATTTTGGTGGTCGTCGCCAGTCTTCGAAGGAGCCATAATAGGTGTAGGGCGGGGTTGTGTAGACGGGGAAGGCAAAGAGGGGTGATGCTCGATGCTGCTGCTGCTCGAGCTGCTGCTGGGGGACGTCAAGGTGGGCGAGTCGGGGAGCGGTGGCAGGTTGTCTAGTCCGCCGGGCGGTGATGACGACCTCGAACCGAAGGACAGATCAACAACGCCGCGACTGGCAACCAAGTCCAGCAGGGAAGGGCGTGTTTTGAGTCGATTGACTCCTAAACCTAGCATCCGCTGTGGATTTAATCGATTACAGCTTATCGAATGAAGTTTATGGGCTGAATTGACTGTGTTTGGGGATTTCCTTCAGTCAACGTGCTTGCAAAGTTCACTAACTCAGCCGTGCTTGGGGGGCGGGTTATCTTAGGCCTTGTCTTTGTCCACTTTGTTCAGGGTGGCACTACCAAACTATCAATCATACCAGTACTATTGACGATCTAATACTCCGTGTGGGCTACTGGACTGTGCTTTTGATCGGCTGTTTTATGAGATGTTGCCTATGTTATTAGGAGGGGTACTGGCGCCCTTCAGTACTGGCCGATGGTCGACATCACCAACTTTTATTCAGGGGGGTATTCTAATTTGCAACACCATCACATGGACACTCATTATTCGCAAAATGAACTTCTTCGGAAATAAAACTGACAGGTCGACGATCAAAAAAGGCTGATGAGCCACCGCACTAACAACACATGTCAATTCCATCATATCCATCTATTAGCACTAACTGGGTAACATCCACATCTGTCATATGCATAATATTATGCATCCATAAAGTCATGATGAAGACTTGTATTGGCTGTTCGATGCGCAATGAACTTGATATTCAAAAGCATTCTGGGTTTCCCCGCACAGGAACTGTCTTCCTCTTCAGCCATGCTTCGCTTTCTCCATGTTCACATGCTGCGGAGTAGGAGGCTGCCTCGATCCATGGAAACCGGATGCCATATCGGCTGCTACTTGCTAGAATTGCTTCTCATGTCTATGCTCGTTGGATCCCGTGGTCAATGAAGGCATTATAAACGCTTCTCATACCATGGATAAGGATCATGAAACTATACTTTCCTTCTACTTCCCAGTTGTCGGTTTCTTCAAATCTTTCCGTTGTGTTGATTTGAATCGAGAGCGTTCGTATCCAAAGATCATGGACACGACTCAGTTGAGCAAGACTGGTATTAAGCGTAGCTGCTGGGGTTATACATTCGACTGGACCGATTATCATCGATCTGCAGATGAGTTGCGCCCTTTGATATTTACATATGACAGTCTCGCAGATGAATGTCTGCAACGGCTCGATGGGATTTCATCTCCCTCTAAGAACATCTCTCGTCAGGATTCGGGTTCAAGTGAAGGGGCAAAGACCAAGCCTCCTAGAAGAGACCTGTATTCTTTGTTGAGAGACCATTCGTGTGATGATCCGAAGCTTACCGAACTCTGGGCCCAAATCAACACTATTCCGGAATGGGTCGATTGGGAGCAGATCAAAAGAGGACAGGATGTGTTCTATCGATATGGATTGCCAATCCTGAATGTGGTGAGCATATGGCTTGTATCGACAAAATCAACTCTATCGGATATTAATATTTGCTTACAGCTCAACTTCGAAAGCCTATTAGGTGGCATGTTCGTCTTCTGACCAGTGCATATCCCTGTGGGCTATAACTGATTTATATTGACAGGGGATCTGGACGTGTTGTAGAAACTCTGGCCCGTACGGGTGGTTTCTCTGCAGATGTTGCACGGCGTAGAATGTTGGAAACTCTACAGCATGTCCTCCAAGTCACCGACTCTGTGGAGTCTCTCAAACCAGGCGGTCCTGGCCATATCTCCTCGGTTCGAGTGCGATTGCTGCATGCGACGGTTCGACAGAGGATATTGAGCCTTACTCGACAGAAGTCTGAATACTACGAGGTGGAGAAGTTCGGCATTCCAGTCAATGATCTAGATTGTATCGCAACTATCAACACATTTTCAACGTCGGTGATCTGGCTGGGGCTTCCTCGCCAGGGAATCTGGCTCCGGGACCAGGAGGTCGATGATTACATCGCTTTATGGAGGTTGATCGGTTATTATATGGGAACACCAACCGAGCCATTTTCGACCAGAGCCAGATCACGAGCCACGATGGAGTCTCTTCTTGTATCTGAGATAGAGCCAACGGAAATCGGCAAAGTTCTTGCAATGAACATCATTCTCAGCCTTGAAAACACTGCACCTTCCTATGCTTCAAAAGGGTTTATGGAGGCGATGACCAGGCAGCTCAATGGTCAAGAACTCTCCGACGCACTTGGCATTCCGCGACCTAATGTGTACTATCAGGCCCTCGTATATGGGTACTGCTTTTTCGTCATGGTCATTTCCTACACAATTCCACTGGTTTCTTTGGCAGATCAATATTTCATTGCGGTATGGGTTTCTATACACCATGGATCTTTCGTGATACATCTTACTCACTATACTACAGGTTCGACGCAAACAATACTACGATATCATTACAAACAAGGAGGGACTTGGGAGAGAAACCCTCTTTGAATTCAAATACGTTCCCTTCTTGACTCGGACTACACGCTTAGGAAAACGAAGGGTATCCACAACTAGTAAGCCTGGTATCGAATACCTGGCGCACATTGGAATTTTCGGTGCTACTATTGTGGCCACTATGTTGGGTTACGGAATGATTTCCGGCCTACGACTCCTTGATCTAAATAGACTGCTTCTCCAAGTGAAGGTGTAACTGGTTTCTTCTAACGGTCTTATCATGGACATTTTCACAATACATTTTGGTTTTCATATTATCTGTACATTGGGTATTCATAACCCCATATTATCTGAGATACATTATCATGCCCATCCTTCGTTCCAAATCGATTCGGGATTCGTGTGGAGTAATTGGTAAACAGGTTACTTCTATACAACAGAGTGCAGATTAGCCATCATATCCATCCTTTATACCGGAATTTCACCAGTTTTGTAGGAGAGTTCAGTAGGTACATACTCCGCAGCCTTTGCAAGCGCAGTTGTTGTTACAGGTGCAGCCCTGGGCACCATTGCAGGCACAGTTTGATCCACAATCGCAGCCCATCTTGACAGTTTGAGATATTTTGGATTGATGAAGATTTAATAATATATTCTTGTATGGATAGAAAGATAGGATAAAAAAAAGAAGATGATAGAGAAGATGTTACACTCTTTTTTATAAGCGACGGTGGCTATTTTCGGGGCGCTACGGCTATCATGGTGGCAGCATCATTATGTCGTCAGTGGAGAGGATGAGCTCGATGATGTTTTGCCATCTTTCAAGGGATAATTCTGGAAGGCTGCAAATATGAGAGAAAGTGTTTTTTCTTGAATGTTGTATACGATGCTGGAATTTGTATACAGTTTTGTGGTGTTTTCTAGATTTGGTGCCGTCTTTCTAGCTATATATTGGGCTGGAATGGTCATATCATATTGGTGGATTCTGATGTGATCAAATAATCCGTAGATTGAGTGTGATTAAAAAAAGGGATATTCCAAAGGAAATGATTGGAAATAAACGTCATGATGTTGTTACTCTGATAGCACAATGTTGTATACTATCTGCTACAAGAGTCAACCATTAACAATCTATGTCTAGAACAACACCCAACATTAATGGTCGCTAAATCTTCCAAATACCAGAAATGAATTATCGCATTTAATTCAGAATAGTCCTTTGGGTATCGATGGTCAGACTGCAATCGTGCCTTGCAGATGTCCACCTGGTATGACTTCAATGGCACCAAATGGCCTGCCATCCCCACCGTCGCACTGAGCTGTGTCTCCCTTCATCGCATTCCCCTCACACCACCTTAGAAATAAGAGGCATGAAAGAACGAGCTATTTAATATCTTGGTGCTGAGCACCACGTATTTATTTAGACTGTTGGCATCAAAAAATGATACATACCGAATGCGGGGCAGATAGCTGCATGTAGTGACTCGATAAGAATGGCGGTGGCTCTGATGATGAAGTGATCAGCATCCCTTTCTTTCTGTTCCCCACTACAGTATCACAATTGCAACATAAATAAATGAGGTCGTCTAGCTGAGGAGTGGTGTAATAAATAATACTAGGAGAAGAGAGTATCAGGAGGACTGACGCAAAGATAAGACGGGGCACAGGTGCAGCTGATCCAACCGTTCCAGATGATATGATGATATTCGCTTGGTCCAGTATGCGATCTTCAGCCTATAACAGAGCATCCCTACCTTCAGCCTGAGCGCGAGTTTTTTCCATATGTCAGCTGCTATTAACGGTTCAGATGATGCTTTTATAGCCAGATCTGGAGTATTTTGCTGCCATTTCATAAGGATACTGCTATATGAAGTAAAAGTGGTGGGATGACTCGATCTCTACGAATAGTTACGTAGACACCCATGTATGTAGGTAAAGTACTTGCTTTTTCAACAGCTCCAGGGGTTTGATTAGAATCAATAAAATTACTCGAATTAATACTCGTACCTTGCCAAACCGAAATATCCACTCATTCTTCCAACAAACTGGTGGATCTCATCGTCTGCCGTCGTGACCTGCCATCGCCCCACGGAGCTTAAAGGCGAGCCGCCGTTGCTACAACCTCAACTTCCTCTCCTCCAGCTTCGACGCCCTCCGTCTTGCCGCTCCCTTCAGCTCTCCACGGGGTTTCTCATGTTCGACCAGCTTCATTATTTCCGATCAGCTGGTTTCTCGTTTAAAATCCGTCCTCCTTCTTGTCGTTCGTCATCGCCCGACTAAGCAGACGCTCGTTCCCCGAACTTCTCTCGAATCCGAATCCGATAAGACCTCCGCCCGGTCCATCTTCTTCCACTCTATCTCACGGGGGAACCCTCGATTCCTTCGCTCCATCGTGACGATTATAAACTTATCTCCAATAAAATAAACGAACAGACGGCCGTACGGGTCTTTGACAAGCTCCAGCACGTGGACGGAGCTCCCGCCCATTATCGTCGAGTATCAGTGACCCACCTCTGATTGAGGTCTGCTCACCTGGTTCTTCTACAGAGCCAGGCGGAACGGCAGATCTGAACTTCTTCGACCTGGCACGCAATCCTTCTTCCCACAACCCCCCTTGGGCTGCTCCCGAATACCGTTCCTGGCCTCCTCTCCATCTCGCTCCACAGGGAAGTTCTTCCACTACAGACCGAAATCCATCACCTTTCCCGCTGGACAGCGATACTGGTGACTCTAGCACAGCTGGTGCAGACGAAAGCTTGCCTCTGTCGTTGAATCGCCGTCGACGTCGTCGCAGTACACCCGATACACCCGAGGATACAAGTGAGGGGGGAGATCGAACGGGAAGCGAGTCCGCTTCTCAGGAACAGAGCACGATCCAGTCACACGCCCGTCCAGAGGGCCATTCGCCGTCCCCCAAGCGCAGGCGCCTGGCAAATATGCGGCCTGACGGAGCGTTAAATTTAAATGGCTTCTCCCAGGCGTCAAATGGTTCCACCTCATCTCCGTCAAGGAAAGAGGGGTTGTCCCATCCGCTAAACGGTCAGCCAACATACGTTTCCAACGGAGAATCAAATGGCTCCTCGAGATCGTCGGATAATTCTCCGTCATACTTTGGCCATGATAGAGAGGAAGTAACGAGGATTCTCATCCAGAGTCTGTACGAGCTAGGTTACAGTGGGGCAGCATCACAGTTGACCAGGGAAAGCGGTTATCAGCTCGAAAGCTCGGGCGTTGCCACATTCAGGAATGCAGTGTTGGATGGACGATGGGTCGAGGCTGAACGCATCTTGGTCCAGTCGTTCTATACCAATGATAATAACAATGGCGAAAAGACACCGAGCAGGGAAAAATTAGCATTGGGGGCAAACGCAGAGAAGAACGAAATGCTCTTTTATCTGCGACAGCAGAAGTTCCTCGAGCTGCTGGAAGCTCGGAATCTTGGAGCAGCGTTGATGGTGCTTCGTCAAGAACTGACACCTTTGAATTATGATATTGCTCGACTGCATGCCCTTTCTAGGTAAGATTTTGCCACCACTGATAGTATTTCAATGTTTGATTGAAACCCACTGACTTCAAATAGCCTTCTTATGTGCCCAACAGAACATCTTCACGAGCAAGCTGGATGGGACGGCCCTATTAGCTCGTCCCGGGAACGTTTACTATCTGAACTTTCGAGTACGTTTGCACTAACCTGCTCTCACAAATGGTAATCGGTTGCTAATCATTCGATAGAATCCATATCGCCGTCTGTAATGATTCCAGACCATCGTCTCGCCGTATTATTAGATCACGTCAAGCAAAACCAGATCAACAACTGTCTATATCACAACACTGCAGTTCCACCTTCGTTGTATTCAGATCATCTATGCAAACGAAGCGATTTCCCACTTCGAACAAGTATCGAGTTGAGTCAACACTCAGATGAGGTCTGGTACTGCGAATTTTCACATGATGGCACAAAGTTAGTCACGGCTGGCCGGGATCGTGGTGTAAATATCTACGATACGACTACTTTCGCTGTGCTACATAAGCTGGTAGAGCACGATGATGGTGTTGCCCATGTCAGTTGGAGTCCAGACGATTCCAAACTGATTACCTGCTCCCAAGACAAGAAGGCTCGTGTATGGAGCGTTGAGGTATGAAATTATCTTAAGAAAATTATGGAAAGCCTACTTATACTTACCCTGTTCAACTTAGACTGGGCGTTGCCTCTTAACAATCAACCACCATCGTGAGCCAGTTACAGCAGCCGCCTGGGCTGCAGATGGCGAGTCGTTCGTCACGGCTTCTCTAGACACAAACTCCCAGCTTTGCCATTGGAGTATGCGAGGCCAGGCTCTTCATATTTGGCCTGGAGGCTTCCGCGTTCAAGACTGTGCCATCACCCCAGACGGACGACGACTGATTGCGGCAGATGTCAAGGAGAAGATTCATGTGTACAATTTCATCACACACGAAGAGGAGTATTGTCTTCCAATGTCCAGCAAACCCACCTCGGTTGCTATGAGCAGAGATTCGCGTCACATGCTCGTGAATCTGTCGGAGGGTGAGATTCAGCTTATCGACATTGACACCACGGACATTGTCCGCCGTTTCGAAGGACAGAAGCAAGGCCATTTTGTTATCAGAAGTACCTTCGGTGGCGCTGCTGAAAACTTTGTTGTCAGTGGAAGTGAAGGTATTTTTTTCTTTTTTTCAGGCTCTTTTCCATTTCCGTTACTAACTTTTTATCAAGATTCACGTGTTTACGTATGGCACAAAGAAAATGGGACTCTTGTCGAGACTTTGGACGGGCACATTTCTGGTTGCGTGAACTCGATCTCGTGGAACCCCACAAACCCAGGCATGTTTGCTTCTGCAGGGGATGACTGCTTGGTGAGAATGTAAGATTGCCTTTTTCCTCGATGGGCAGTGGTTGAAATTTTACTAACAAACCCTCAGTTGGACACCGGATTGTGCTACACCACATAGTGCTGCAGCAGGAAAACGCAGAGCAGTGTCCTCAAATGGCCTTACACGTACCAGCGCTTTACGATCAACATCGAGCTTCTATGAATGAATTTCCCCTCAACCAGCTTGACAGCTTCTTTTCTCGGTTAAATTTTTTCTTCAACAGCAATTTTTGCATCAAGGTCAAGTGACGTACCTGGAGCTTTTGGACTGGGAATAATTGATTTTCTCCCTTATTTCCTCCTTCGCCCTTCATATGCATGCATGTCCGCTAGTTTTCCAAGATTCATTCCAAGAGGCATCAGACACTGCCATTTTTGGTCTTACAACATGCTTGCATCCGCTTTATAAGCATTTATCTTTTTGTGGCCTCATGGAGGATTTTTCTTCGGACTTTTGCACATTCGTATATTCTTCTCCTTTCATTGACAGGGCACCATCCTTTTTTTATTCTATTTCATCCTGCTTTGGGCTTTGGTAACTCGGGTGTCCTGGTGTGGTGTCGGGAGGCAAGATTTAATTCGACGGAGTGAAAGCATCATCCGTCATTATTTTCATTTGTCTCTTATTGTTTGTTCGGTTCCTCGTGGAGGAATTCATCAGGCTGTGCCATTTTTACATGTTTTTCAATCGGGGTAGGTACTAGAATCAGAACCAGGCGTCAGACAATCCGTGAACTTGATACATATATGGTTAGCTCAAGTTATCTACATCTCTACTTTCCTATTCTTTCTAGTCTGTTTTAGATCTTGGGCCCACATAGAAAGAGAAAAAACAGGATAGATTTTGTGATCAGATCGTTGTGAAGGTAGAGAAAATGACGACTTCCCGAACAATGTTTATAAATAAAAAGAAGAATCAACCCCGAAACACGTTTCAAACTCCAAAAAAAAAATGAGAATCCAAAGCATTTTCTGATAAGTCAGAAGTAGAAAGACAGCAAATCAAATCCTAGAACATGCAATCGAAGGGGGTGACTGAGAGGAAGTTTTGTATGTAGTTCATAGATTACTGCAAAACAAGGACGTCTGTCAGATTATACCGCTGGAAGGGAAGGAAGATATGAGGATGGATGAGCAACTCACCAGTCTGGTGGTATTTCCCTTTCCTCCACGCGATAGTTCAGCCTCTTTTCTTTATCCTTTCGGTCCCGGCTACAGAGTAGGATCTGAATTCAACATGTTCATACGTAGCTTTTGTTTTTAGCATCTTCGTAAATGACAGTATTGCGCCCTGTTAGCCCTAGGCATTGCCCAAAAAAAGAGTATCTCGATTGCTATAAATTGAAGTCATAGAGAAGCGGGAGAAAATTGCATAATCAGTCAGAGGAAGTGGTGGATTACGAGAGAAGATCAGCAACTGGAGGGGTTGTTAGTGAGGTATACCAAAATAGATACAGATAATTAGTGGCTTACCGTTCATAGGCATCTCATCGATCTGTGTGGAGTAGTAAAGTTCGATGTCACGGAGAATGCGGACATCATCGCTGGTGACAAAGTTGATGGCAACACCCTTACGGCCGAAACGACCACTTCGTCCGATACGGTGGATGTAGTTCTCACGGTTGGTAGGCAGATCGTAGTTAATGACCAAGGACACTTGCTGAACATCGATACCACGGGCCCACACGTCGGTGGAGATGAGCACACGAGAGTTACCCTGTCGGAAATCCTGCATAATGCTGTCACGCTCCTTCTGAGGCATCTCACCGTGCATGCTAGAGACAGTAAAGTTGGCCTCACGCATCTTGTCGGTGAGCCAGTCGACCTTGCGGCGGGTGTTGCAGAAGATAACGGCCTGGGTGATGGTCAAGGTGTCGTAAAGATCGCAAAGGGTATCGAATTTCCACTCTTCCTTCTCCACAGCAATGAAGTATTGCTTAATGCCTTCCAAAGTCAATTCATCACGCTTGACCAGGACGCGCACTGGATCAGTCATGAACTTGGTGGTCATATCAAGAACGTCGTACGGGAGGGTAGCGGAAACCACGACAACTTGGGTGGCAGGAGGAAGGTAACGGTAAACGTCGTAGATCTGTTCGCGGAATCCTCGGTTCAAAAGCTCGTCGGCTTCATCGAGAACCAGCATCTTGATGTGCCGTGTGCGCAAATGGCGTCTGCGGATCATGTCCGCAACTCGGCCTGGTGTACCCGACACAACATGTTGACCATAGTCCAACTTTCGAATATCTTCACCAATGTTTGTTCCTCCAATACAAGCGTGGCACTGAACGTTCATGTAGTCACCGAGGGCCATGATAACGGATTGAATCTGTGTCGCAAGTTCGCGAGTCGGGGAAAGCACAAGAGCTGCGAAATGTTAATTGGAAAATTCACCAAGACCTTTACCAGGCTATCCTACCTTGACTTTCACGAACCACGGTATCGATAACCTGGAGAATACTGATCGAGAATGTAGCCGTTTTACCGGTACCGGACTGCGCCTGGGCGATGGTGTCGCGACCTTTGCAGATTTGCACAATCGCACGGGATTGGACCGCAGATGGGGATTCGTAACCGTATGCGTAGACACCACGGAGCAAGCTCTCCTTCAAGTGCATATCCTCGAAGGTAGGAGCAACTGTGACCTCCTTGGAGGTGTTGAACTCCATCTTGTCTAAATTTGCGCCTGTTAGCCTACACACATTTTCACGGGCATTTCCAGGCCATACCATCAGCACGTCTGTCAATACCGTCCGCCATGATGAATAATCCCACTCCGCTGCAACAATAGAAAAGGGTATCTCAATTCACTGGATGAATGCTGACTCGGTGTCGTTGCGAGATGGAGGAGCTTGTCCGCGAGACTTCTGGCGAGGTGCCACCGCGGAGATCACGTGATGAATCCTCGCCGCAAAGCTCTTGAGCACCGCGAACCTGCCCGACGACGTTCATTAATTGAATCATCACCACGTCCACAGACGGTCGTTTTTTTGCTTCGCTTTTGTCTTCAAGATGGTGCTCGAAGATCAGAGATTTGCCCACGAGGATCTCGAGCGGCTGGAGCACGCTATTGCGGATCGCGTGGCCGACGAACCTCGCAACGTAAGTCGTCCTGATTGAGCCTTTTGCTCATCATCGTTGTTTGCTAATTACCAGTTACTGTCTAGATCCGAGAACGCCTGGCTCGCGACCATGAGATTGCCCATTTCCTGACGCGGATTGAAGACCAATCAAAGCGGTTACTCGATATTTACAAGGATGCCGACGGGTTACGAGAACAGGAACTTCAGTCCATTTCCACCGGCGAACAGTTCGAGGAGTTCTACAAGCAGCTGGATGACATCAAAGATTTTCACAAGCGATACCCAAATGAGCCTGTTGAGAATCTCGAGCGCGCCTACAAGCGCCGTCAGCCCGGGGAAGGCGAAATCGTTGGAATGGAGATTGACAACATGTTTACGGGTGAGGAGGGCTTTGGGCAGTACTTGGATCTGACGACACTTCACGAAGATTATCTCAACCTCCCCGGCGTGAAAAGATTAACATATGTCCAATATCTGGACATATTCGATTCCTTTACCCCGCCGCAACTTCTGATCAAGCGGAACAACAAGCTCTCCGACAAATATTTCAAATACGTTGGGGAGCTTGCAACATACCTGGAAGGCTTCATTAAAAGGACGAAGCCATTGCAAGATCTGGATATGCTATTCGCCAGCTTTGATGAAGAATTTGAGAAGCAATGGGCAGCAGGTGAAGTCCCAGGGTGGACAGAAGAGAAAGCCGAGAACGGTGCGCAAGGGCCTAAAACCGAGGGAACAGGCGAGGGTACCTGGTGTGCGGATTGTGAAAAGGAATTCAAGAACGAGAACGTTTACAAGAATCACTTGACTGGTAAGAAGCACATTCGGGCCGCCGAGGCCCGTAAGGCCGCTGGTTCGAACGAAACCTCGGCACCCCCTGCTGGAGGCGTTCAGTCTGCAGCTTATCGCTTGAAGGAACGTGCCGTGGCAGAGCGTGAGCACCGGATTCGATCACTAGCGCAAGCTCTCCAATCCGAACGTCAAGCAACGCGGATCAATGTGGAACGCAGACAGGGTATGACGGAGCGAGAACGCCAGATGGAGCTTGAAGCTTTGCTGGCTGAGCCCGAAAGTCTTGGTGCCGATGGTCGCGGCAACGAGCCCTCTGATGATGAAGGAGATGAGCGAATCTACAACCCTCTTAAATTGCCGTTGGCTTGGGATGGCAAACCCATTCCATACTGGCTTTACAAGCTTCACGGCTTGGGTGTTGAATATACCTGTGAAATCTGCGGTAACTTTGTGTACATGGGCCGTCGCGCTTTCGACAAACACTTTTCTGAGGCTCTTCATATCTTTGGCTTGAAATGTCTGGGTATCACGTCGAATACCAACCTCTTCCGCGAGATCACTCGGATCGACGATGCCATCAGGCTATGGGAGAAACTCGAACAAGACCGCAAGAAGGATCGGGACCATACCGACAACGTCGTACAAATGGAGGACGCGGAGGGAAATGTTATGCCGGAGAGAATATACCTGGAGTATGTCTTGACACTTCCCAACTCTAGAATGATTATACTAATTTCCAACTCTTTCTAGTCTCCAAAAACAGGGCATCCTCTGATTTATTTTTCGACCTTTGTCTTATATTCCCAACTATCATATTCTGCAGTTTCCTCTTCATTATTGAAAAGCTTGGAGTTTGGCGGGTGTCAATGTTATCATTTCCATAGGATTATGTTGCTGGTTGGGTTATTCTAGGCTGGGGATGACGATCTGTTAGATCATGGCCGCTGTGGCCATGTCCTCATGTATTCTATTAAGACTACCATCATCCGTACGATCATATTATCTGCTATTGCATCCAAAGTTGAAGTCCTCTGGTTGTAGTGTGCAATATCTCATCGGCACTTTAGATCACGTGTTTTCGCGATCCATGGACACGCTTCCCTAGGGTTTCGCGTCACTTCCCTCACTCGCTCGTCCTAATCTCTCAAATCCTATCGTGGGATGTATTCTGTTTCGAGTCTGCTATATCATGTTTAATTTGTCTTTTCTAGCCCCGCGACACGGCCCATAGCCCAGTAACCCATTTGAGCCGTGGCTTGGAGGCCAAAATTGCCATATGGGGTTCAATTTCACCTACCTGTGTGAACTCCTCTCGACCCTCGAGAATAACCGGATTGAAAAAGCGTCCACGGCGGCAAGGAACAAAAATTTGGACACACGGGCTGTAGCCCGGTGGTTTACGCAGCATGGCAAGCGAATACATAGCAAAGACACGGACCAACTAGCCCTTCTCTCGTGCTTGTTTCCGGAAAAGAGAACCGACAGAGTATACTGGCTGCAGGACACTTCCCTAGAAAGGGTAATTGGTCGATGTCTGCTGTTGGGCTCTTCACGGAGGCAGGAGCTTGAGCGCTGGCGCCATTCCGGAGGAGTTGATCTAGGCGAATGCGTGGAGAATGTGATGCGGCAGGCCGAGAATGACATTCCACGCGGTAGAGAAGTCACAGTAGAGGAGATCGATGTGGCCTTGAATAATATCGCCTCGCGATGTAGGTTCTCTGGGCCGCAGGTACGCAGACAGCGTACGGCAGTTGACGTGGAGGGCGCTTTGGGTCCTTTATATCTACGCCTGAGTAGCAGAGATGCTAAATGGCTTACTCGAATGATACTCAAAAGCTACTTTCCAGTAGTCTTGCCGCAAAGGTTCACGATGAAGAGCTTGCATTTTTTGCTTCCTCAGCTTTTGCTTTTCCAGGACTCGTTCGAATCTGCGTTGAAAACACTGGCTTCCGAACCAATAAATTTCTTCCCAGCCCAGCCAGAGCCTGGTCTGGCCAAAGATCTGAGTACCAAGGCCTTACAGTATTTGGATCCTGAGGTTGGTATTAAGATTGGGCGGCCGGAGTACTATAAAGCTCGCAGTATCAAACACTGCTGTCGAATGGTGGACCGTCGCCGAATGAGTATGGAGAGAAAGTATGATGGCGAATACTGCCAGATACACATCGACCTGACCAAGCATCCGAACTCCATCCAGATATTCTCAAAAAGTGGCAAGGATTCAACGGCAGATAGATCGGGAGTCCATCATATCCTCAAGCAGGCCTTGAGAATAGGAACGTCCGAGTGTAGATTTTCTCGTCGTTGTATAGTAGAGGGCGAGCTGCTTGTTTGGAGTAGCAAACACGGAAAGATAGCAGACTTTCACAAGTTGCGCAAGTTCATCTCTCGGTCTGGTGTCTTTATTGGAACAGACCATGATTCTCCGTGAGTGAAGCATATAAAGTGAGACCAGGACATGTCTGACTATAGCCAGGCCACAACCTTACGAGCATTTGATGATTGTGCTCTTCGACATTCTGGTCCTTGACGATGATGTCTGTCTGAGAAAACCACATAGGGAAAGGCGACTACTACTAAAAGATGCGGTACAGGTTATAGATGGTCATGCTGATATTGCCGAGCAGAGAATCATAGATTTCTCCCGTTTCGACGGTCAGGTTAGGCTCGAGAGTATATTTGCTAAAGGCGTTGAAGAACGATGGGAAGGATTTGTGTTGAAAGGATGCGACGATCCATATTTCCCGATTCTTTCTACGGAGACAAGAGGCGCATACGGCCGCTGGATAAAGCTGAAGAAGGACTATATACCAGGATTAGGAGATACAGTGGATCTTGCACTGGTTGGTGCAAAATACGAGGCTCGAGATGCTACTGCGTTGAAGAAGATCCGCAAGCTATTATGGACACACTTCTTCATCGGATGTCTCGACAATAAGCAGGCTGTGTGTCAATTCAACGCAACACCCAAGTTTCGAGTGGTTGATGTGATCGATCGAAATTGCATGAGTGAGCGAAACATGCAAATACTCAACCAATTCGGCGAGTTCAGAGCCTGCGGTCCCGAGTCAGGTTATGGTTTTTGTGTGGAATACGGACAGTCAACTATCCCACATGCAGATGTCATATTTAAGACTCCCTTTGTCGTTGAGATGCTTGGAAGTGGATTCGAGAAACGCTCGGGATCTCGAATCTATACCCTTCGATTCCCTCGGATCCAAAAAACCCATTGGGATAGGACGTTTGAAGACGCGGTTTCATTATCAGAGCTGCAGCTTCTGGCTGAAAGCGCCCGATCAGTGCCTGGCGAGGATGTCCAGGAACATGAGGAATGGACTAAGCGTTTGAAACAGGGGACTGGATCTGCACAGTATATTGTCCAACGATCACAAAGTGTTGTATCTACAACTAGTACATCCTCCAGACCAGCACTCAGCCCAGTCAAACGCTCCACATGGCCGAATAGCCCAAGAAATAGTCAATCAGGTCTGGACTCTACACAGGAAGGTTCAGCGGAAAGGCCCCAGTTGCGAAAAGACACCAACGTTGCCAAAAATAACATCGATATCTATGTTGACAAAACGGCAGAATCGGTATCATCGTCCGATGAATCTTACCCCGATGGGAATTTCCTGGCTGAAAATGACAATTTATCTTCACAGCCCAACTCTCGAAAACGAAAGCTTGATGATCCATCTTTAAAAACCGCACAGTCGAATCCACTGACCCAGAATTTCAATACACCAAAACCGGTGAATGCAGCGGTTAGTCCGCTTAAGACCAGGAAACGCTGTGTAGATAGGACTGGGGTTGCAAATGGGGCATCCGTTATATCCAAATCTTCTCAAACATCAGCCAAGTCGCCCTTGGAAGTAGTTCCATTCTATATCAACCATGCTATTCTGCCCGAGAAACAATGCACTTCCCATTTGGATGTGGAGTTTACACATGAAATCGATGTTTTCTTCCAAAAACTAGTCTCGCAGGAGACTCGAACGGATCTCAAGAACTCTAATCCCTTTGCGGTCTCTCAGGACATGGCCTTGGGTCTTGTTCTGATTGAAAGTGGTAAGGGGTTACTTGGTGCAGAACTTGTTGAGTTCAGCAACAAACTTATACACAAGGCTCCAAACTTGCCTTCCAGAGGGAAGATATTTTTCCTCGATGCAAACTTCTTGAATCTGGAAGTAGACAAGGACGACCTCAGGCTCTGCTTACGTTCTACGTGGGAGAGTATTGGGAAAGAATATTTCTATGCCTGTATCTCATGGAGCCCTGAGGAATCGGGGTCTACAAATGAGACTACCGGTGAAATTCCCTGCAAACCATGGGAAAGCAATAATCAAAAGAACGTGGACTGGGTTGACGATGGTTCAAAAAAGACAGGCGCGCCAAAAGTCGCGATTATATTTGAAAAAGACGAGTTGACCTCGTTGGGAGAGTTCATTTCGATTGAACCTTTGGTTCATTTTGCTGGTCAATATTGATTTTTGAAAACTCTTTGTGTATCTGTATAATATATCCCGTTGAATTATATCCTACTTGCTCTCGAATACATCATAGCAAAACCTGATACTAGGGCCAGCATACCCTCAACACCATCTAGTAGAGACATGATGTATTAATGAGATACTCACTCCCTCTATCACTGGTAATTAAGCTCTAATAAACTCTCCATGGGTTAGAGATGAAAGACAGCCCATATTATTTACTAGGTACAGGTACTTATCTCGAATCAGATGGGATGTTATCGGTAGACAGGGCAGCAACAACACCCGGCAGAGATTGATTCCTGTGGAGGTACTACGTGTATAGACCACATGTAAGTATCGAATCGAGAGTTTGTTGAGCAGAAAAAGCAAAATACACAGCTCAGCTGGAGATCGCCATGGTGGGTCTTCAGATGAAGTCACTTTAAACTTGTTTATTCAATTAATAACAGGTAAATCACTCGCAATTACATATCTCATATCCATGGTATCCCCCAATAACTCATATCAAGCACAGCCGATTTGTAAAGAGCATGACTGATCTGCTCTAGTTGTTGCATTGGTCCGCGCAGGTGTCCCAGCTCTGTATATATTAGCAACTATTCATCCTCATAAGATTTTCAAAGCATTACCTCTCCACGCTCAAGGCACTGGGTGAAGCAGTTCTATGGCATGGTTAGTCTGGATACAGTTGACTGGAGATGGATATTGCTTACCCTCTTCTGGAAGGGATTCCAGCATTGGTCGACGCATGCGGGGGGTGCCTTTGCACAAGTCAGTGGGTTCATATAGAGGATAGGGATGGGGTGGTTACGGTTCCATTGATGAGACAGCTGCCGTAGCAGTCCTGGGATATATTAGCAGGATGAATCTAAGATGTTGAGAGATGGTGTTACCAATGGACCGTCGTCAGTAGGCAGGGCTGCAGCAGCGCCCAGCAGAGACAGCGAGGCAATGGCGACGGAGAAAAGACGCATGTTGATTAGATTAGATTGGCTGGATAATAGTGTAGTGAAGACGAAGAAGATGATAAAGATGATGGAAGAAGATGCACCGATGAGGTGACCAGCAGCTGGCTTTATATCTTCACCTCGTCCCCTACTCTAAACTCATAAAAATCAAATCAAGCCTGGAATGGTTGAACTCGAAACCCCAAAACAAGACTCAATTTCAAAAGCAAGCTCCTATCTATGGTGAAGATCTGTCGATCGGCAGATTATCATCCTGGACGCTAGAGATTAAGCACGAATGACAAAAATGCTTGACTGGACTATATCTGCTGTACGACCGTGACACTTCAGCTGGCCCTACAAACCATAAAATGTTGGGTAGACAGAATGAGAGTTGGTGGCATCCACTGCCCAGACTATTTTCTCTAGATCCGCCCTAACTGGCTCCCTTGGAAATAAGCAAAAATAGCATCGATGTGATTGTGATTGAAGATGCAGGGATAAAGCCATTCAGACCGAAGAGCCGAACCAGATAAAGACTTTTTATGCTTGGGATATCATAGTAGTGATATCATCTCGATGGAGTGAATACTGTTGGTGGCCACTTCGAGGCCCGTGAGAGTCCATGTGTAGATAATTCAGAAATGGTTATGCTTTTATTAAACCTGATCATACAGACTGTTCATCCATAATAGAACGCCTCGCTAGCCCATGATTTATCGAATTGAAAGAGAAACAAAGTCATGCACTACTCATCCCCCTCTCTCCTTGCCCGTACATCTCTCATCAATGCTTTGGCCTCCTCCACTTCCACTCCATCTTGACACAGCTCTCCCGCCAATTGATCGGCCCGTTCAAGGTCTCCATTGCGCAGGGACCAACGGGCAAGCCATAATCTCGCCTTGGATGTCGTTGCTGTCACACCGGTTCCATGCCATCCATCCTCTTCTTCCTCGTTTTTGGTTTCCACCGAAGACTGTCGCTTGCGACGTGTGCGGTTTTGAGTTTCGCTTCCTGATTGGTCGTCGTCCTCGTCCGAAGAGACTGGTTCCTCTTCCTGTGCAACTTGGCCGGATTCTTGTTGCAAGGTGAGTTCCATGTACGCGGCTGCCTCGTCTTCATCCCCGAGGCGTTCGTGAAGTGTGGCAATTTGGTGGAGTGTCTCTGGGTCGAGAATCTTCCGCCCTGGCCCGTCCATTCCCCCGACTTGTGATGCATCTTCGGCGTAGTAGGAGCCCGCGACCAGGGCCCGCTTCAGCGCCTTAATACTCTGGTCTATGCGTCCCATCTTGGCGTAGCACGATCCCACTGCTTGCCACATCTTGGGGTCATAAGGCCGCAATGCTGCCGCACGTTGGTAATAGAATAAGGCGTAAAACGACATGTCCAGTACTTCGTATGCCTGACCTAAACCATACCAGGCGCGGTAGTCTTTGTGATTAACATCGACAGCACGGCGGTATGACTCAATCGCTGCGTGCGTATTCTTCATCTCAATGTACTCGTGCCCCATGAGTGTCCAGGCAGAGAGGAAGTTCCGGTCGAGCGTCAGAGCTCGTCGAAAGTACATCACTGCTTTTTCGTGCTCAGACTTGAGGGAGTAGTAGTTCCCAACCACACAGCATGTTTCTGGACGGAATTTATCAGTGGCAGTAGCCACCTGGGCGACAAAGGCAAGTTGCGGACGTGCACCCATAACATAGAGAATATTCGAGTAATGGTCAAGACTGTCTAAACGGTGTGGGGAAGTAATGAGGATTTCGGTAAATATATGGGATGCTTCTTCAAAATCTGCAATCAAGTTGGTCAGTATTGCAAAGCGGTCATTGTAGAATGAAATACCTTTTGAATGGTAATAAAGTAGCGCCCTCTGTGTCTTGAGGAATGCACTGGTGGGGAATATAGTTTCAAGCTCCGACAGAGCCTGGTAGGTATCCTCGGTGGCCTGGTATAGCTCTTGGCTGCAATAAACGTGAAATATGAGGGTCATGATATTTTGCGGGAGGAGGTCGACAACTTGTTTCAACTGCCCAGCAATTAGTTATCAGTGGGGCCAAGTCAGGGAAACACGCACGTCTTCTGTGCTCGCGAGCAAGTCATTCAGCTCTTGCCAGGCACCCCAATGGAACGGGTTCAAATGAACACTTCGTATAAGCCACTTCTTGGCCTCTTCTTCATTTCGTCCCTTGAGAAGAATGACACCATAGAGATATTCTAGCCATCCCTGTCCACGGTCTTCTAGTCCCTTCTCTCGTCGCTCTGTTAACCACCCCTCCAGGCCTCGTGCCAGATCAGGAAGTGCTCGGTTGACTGTCATTCCCCCGTCCGCTGGCCCTAATACCATCTCCGTCTCCTCATCCTTTCGCTTCTCTCCTGCTAGGTACTTGGAATACAGGGCGAGAAATAGCGATTTTTGACTGATCTTAGGGTAAGGATTCCTAGAGCCGCTGTGTTCCTTCACTCCAGCAAAAGGTGACGCTTTGGCCTTCCCTTTTTGCGGTGTCAATGAGTGTCGTGACTTCGGGTTTGGGGACGTGGTCGAGAGTGGAACAGGAGGTACGGTTGGAGGGAGAAAAACGGCAGCGCAGCGATCATATTCCCGAGTGTCGAAGTAGGACTTTGCCAGTAAGTATTTGTGGGCTTCTTGTGCTTCCAATGAAGCTTCGAGGGGATCTTGGACTCGGAGATAAGGGCTTGGAGCAGGCGGGGCATCTGCAAGGTCCATCGGGGAGTCGGGATCGGTGTCATATTGATCAATTGGTAGGAGGGTATCGAGCATTTCCGCGGCCCTATATTGCGACTGTTGTCAGCTCACGGAGACCAGCATGCATTGTCGAGCTTACCATTTCGCAGACTGGTAGAGACAGCGCTCCGAGCACTTTATCGCGGCATCCTCCAGCCGATATTTCAGCTCTTTGATATTATCCTCTGTAAAATTCGCTGCCATTGTGACCGATTATTTCACACTCGTGCGATTCCAATCACAAGATTCCAGCTCTAAGTCTCGGAAGGTCGATACGTGGGTCGCGCTAGAAAGTCTGCAGATGTTTCCGGTTTGATTATGGCGTATTGGGCGATGATCTCATATTCCAGGCCCAATCATGGGACTGTCAGCTGCAGGGATACGCCAAAAGGAATATAAAACGCGATTGTCTCGTTTTCTGATATAAGCTGGACGCGACTTCAAATCAAGGTGAAGGTGGGGATTGGTCGGCAATGGGAGCACCTCGCTGCTCAAGACGGCCGCAATCAAATGATCAGACCAGGATAGGCAACGGATTAAGCAGGAAGGATAAAAGGAGCCGATATCGCCAGTTGCGATGTCAATTTGGGATCAATAACGGAGCTGCGGTGATCCTGCGACGGACGATGATGATGCCGTCGACAAACTGCCACTTTGGGCGATAAGCAAACGAAGCAAACACGGCAAACAACAGGCGGGGGCCCCTCCCACTCCGCCTGTGCACCCCGTTGCAGCACGAGGATTGTGTTGGTATCCTGCTAGGATTGTCCGAGTGCCCTATTTATATTCTCCTTGTTCCTGGTGTTGATCCGGGCTTCTCTTCTCTGTCTTCATCATCGACAGTCTCCCACAATGACTACTACTCAGCGTGCCGATTTCGAGGCGGTTTTCCCCTCCTTGGCCCAGGACCTCCTGGACCACGCAAAGAAATACAACTTGCCCGACAATGCCCTGGAGTGGTTTAACAACGTAGGTTACCTCTACTGCAGAAACAATCAATATACTAATTGGCTTCATTTTTAGGCCCTCCATGTCAATGTCCCCGGTGGAAAGCTCAACCGTGGTCTCTCCGTGCCCGACACCGGTCTCGCACTCCTCCAGAAGCCCCTGACCGACGAGCAGTTCAAGCACCTCAGCACTTTGGGATGGTTGACCGAGCTTCTCCAGGCCTTCTTCCTGGTCAGCGATGATATCATGGACAGCTCGATCACTCGTCGTGGTCAGCCCTGCTGGTACCGTCACCAGGGAGTCGGCCTGATCGCCATCAACGATGCCTTCATGCTCGAATCCGGAATCTATGTTATCCTTAAGAAGCACTTCCGCTCCCATCCCGCCTACATTGATCTTGTTGAGCTGTTCCACGAGACCGCTTGGCAGACAGAGCTGGGCCAGCTGTGCGACCTGATCACTGCCCCCGAGGACCATGTCGACCTGGACAACTTCTCCATGGAGAAGTACATGTTCATTGTCACCTACAAGACCGCTTACTACAGCTTCTACCTCCCCGTCGCATTGGCTCTGCACTACCTGCAGCTCGCCACCCCTGAGAACCTCAAACAGACCCACGACATCCTCATTCCCCTGGGCCAGTACTTCCAGGTCCAGGATGACTACCTCGACGCCTACGGTGACCCGGCCGTCATTGGCAAGATCGGTACCGATATCAAGGACAACAAGTGCTCGTGGATCATCAACCAGGCTCTGCAGCTCGCCAGTGCGGAGCAACGCAAGACTCTCGACGCCGCTTACGGCCGCAAGGACGATGAACTAGAAGCCAAGGTCAAGGTCATCTACCGTGAGCTCAACCTGGAGAAGGTCTACCAGGACTACGAAGAGAAGGTTGTTGGAGAGATCCGGACCAAGATCGGCGCATTGGATGAGAGCCAGGGCCTGAAGAAGGGAGTCTTTGAGGCTTTCCTGTCCAAAATCTACAAGCGCAGCAAATAGATAATTATAAACAGGCTTTGCTGAGAAGGGAATTACCCTTCTCTCAGTCCTGGGTTTTTTTTGTTATGCCAGCGACTTTGCGCATATTCTTTTTACGCAAATACCCCCCGCTAGATAGCCTATAGAGTAACAGAATAACGCACATAACATGACTGTATATACTGTCATGCATTAATGTTTTGACCAATACGAACACTGGATCCCAATTCCGAGAGCTCTCCGACGTTTCACAGCATTCTTTCAAACCCTTCCACATCTACCTCCCATTCGGCCGGAAACCCAGGCACTAACCGTTGAAACCGACCACCTTGTCCCACATCAGATGCCTCACCCCCAATCCATCCCCCAGCTAACATTCCCACAGCAAACAAGAGTCCCGCACTCGCCGGGAAATATGGCGTAGGCGCCTTATCTCCCGGCCCTACAGGCATTCCCACGTCATCAAACGCAAGGTTCTCGTCCACCAGGTATCGCATCGCCGCATCGACATCCCCTACCTGGGCCGCATTCAACGCCAACATCGGAAAGTCCCAACCCCAACAGTCGGTGAAATTCCAAACCCGGGCAACCTGCTCAGCGGTCGCAACAGCGATTGATCGGCTCACTGCTCTCGAGGCGGGCAAGAGCCCGTAGATGGCAGCGAGCATCGGGTGATCGGTGACAGTTTCTGGATCCGTCCACATGTCAGGTATGCCTTCGTAGAGGGTGTATGTGGTCACGAGCTCATCGTCCAGCCCGCTGGCTATTGCCACTCTGGGCAATGGTGCGAGATGATCGACGACGTGCTTCCATGATGACGGCGCTGGCTTGCCCTGGTGCTCTTTCCAGGCTATGGCGGTTTCCAGACCAAACCGCCAATATGCAAGCTCAAAAGTAGGGTTGATGGTACTGTTTGGTGGTGTATTCTCTGATGCAGGATACATAGGTGGGCCGAGATCATAGACCCCCGTTGACGTATTCCAGAATGCAAACGAAGCCATGAAATCCGCAGATGCGCTGAGTATGTTGTCCCATTTTGATAGAATTGATTTCCTTTTCTGCGCATCATCACAGGTAAACTTATACTCCATTTCTGCAAAATAAAAAATATGCGGCTGCTGCCATATCAGCAGAGAATTAATCTCGCCTGGTGCTGATCTTCCACTGGGGTCACTCATTTTGCCCCATCTAGCGCCGTCATAGCCTTGCTCTTTGGCTCGGTCTATTGAAGATGATAGAAACCGTTCGTATACGCCTATACTACGTTCGAGTAGCGGGTATCTTCCCCAGGGTATCCAATGTGCCGAGTGCCAGAGATACATTTCCATGTGAAACTTGCCATACCAGCCGTTGTTAACGAGGCCTGACTCTTGTGGGGGGTCATCGCCGGCTTCGTTGACTGCTAACAGGTACTGCGAGAGGATTATACGTCGTTGGATTTCAATGGCTGTTGTGTTTCCAGTAGTGGTTAAGTCGATAAAGGATCCGGTTTCCCAGTAGTCTTTCCACCATTTCTTGGAGCTGGAGCTGACTGAAGTGACATCAGATGGTTCTTGAGGCATCATCTCACTTGAGAAGGTCGCTGTGATTTCAAACTCGCCAGTGGGACTGAAGTCTGGCTGTAAGATGTACCGGTGGGAGTTGACGTTCCTAGTGATTGATGCGTTGCCATTCCAATGCAATGCGGTAAAGTAGGTCGTATTGTCCATTTTATGCTTTGTTTGAGCTTCTTCCTCTCCCTCTCCAAAGAACAACTCGGTCGTATGATTAGAGACTGCCGCCCAATCTCCCACAAATGGGGCTTCGAATTTCTTCTTGTCCGTAGCGTAAGGGTAGTCAAAGAATAAGGCGATATTTTGCTGAGAGAGCAATTCAGACTGCACTCGGATAGCCACCGTATCGAACGCTGGATCGACCCATGTCCATACCGTTGTGGCGGTTCCATTTATCGAAAATCTGGATTCCAACCTGCCCTGCTGGATATCCAACTCTTGAAATTTATCAGTCAGATCATGCTCGGTGATATTCCAATCATCCCCGAGGAACACAAACCCAATCCTTCCCAAATTAATTCGATGCGGGTTCGCAATGAGCCATTGCGAGATTTCCGGCTCCTGTTCGTTTGGTATCGCGTAATTGACCAGTCTCCCATGTGTCCACCAGTCAAGCCCTGTATAGTCTGACGGCGAGGTCTCGCCAAAAGTAGTGGGTAAAGACGAATTATGCCATCCCCATGAGGAGAGAATGTTGAAAGGCAAGAATGTTTGCAGTCCTGTTATATCTGCTCCGAATGCAAAGTTCCCGTTTCCCACCTGCATAGGGGTAGTATTTGAGCTGGCATTGCGCGTAGGATTGAAGCGAGAAACTACTTTCTTGCGATCGATGGGCCGTGGTAATTCTGCTGCAATGACAAAGTGTCTTTCAAATAAGGAGAAAGCAAGTAATAGGGGTCCGAGAAGGTGCAAAAGCTTGAACATTGGTACTCGTCGGCACCTTTGGGCGATGATTTAGAATTATGTTGAGCTTCAATGAGATATCCAGCAGGAATAAGTCGGTTCTTTTGAATAAAAGTGGCCTTAGAGAATAGTCGAGGCCTCCACTGGACCAGAGTCGAGGTGCTGATGTCCAGAAATTCCGGGATTCAAATTCAATACTAATCCCACGAATAGCTGTTACTCAAAGGATAATCATTTTCTTTGCCTGGGATGGCTCTGAGAGGTGTCATCAAGAACAAGACATAGGACTATTCTAGAGTAGCAGCCTTCTCCTCATTTGCGGGGTTTAGCCTGGTGATATTTCGGGTTTAGATATGCCGAGGATACACCAGAAATATTTGAGGATTTATTGTCATAAATTTGGAATAGATATACCTATGTTCCATCACTGCCCGAGTTGTCGAGATGCGATTATTGAGGTCTTCCCTCATAATGGCCACAGAAACTGTTCTGCTCAGTATTTTGATAAAAAGCCGTCAATTCAACCGTTTGAGTAACCCTGATACCATCGAACGCTCGAGGGCCTTTGTAAAGTTGAGTGTTGACTAAAGGTACAGGATGATCTGGGGCTAAGTACGATCTAGATCCAAACCTGCCAGATTGATTTCCCGGTCGTGTTGTTGATCTCGAATTTGTTGGTCTGGTTCGAGAATCCCCTCGCCTGTAGCTAGTTTCTGACATAAGGCGTGGTAAGTAGTGGCTGACTAGAGGGCGTAATGCTGGAGCCGAAGTCACAATCTGATATATTCATCAGTCTCAGGAGTGTTTCTAATAAGAGGTACTGTAAGTGTAAAACGGCTTACCAAACCAAGGCCTATCTCAATAGTCGAACATATATATGTCGGATAGCCGACCCATGTCATGTCCCCATCTGTGATCTGCGTCGACTGATAATAATAATAGATACGAACGGCACCGGCGATATTAATGAGTATCCCGAGCCCAAAGACGTAAGCTACAGCAATTTTCTGACGCAAATTCATGTGTAACTTCCAAACCAAGGTCATCGGGATCAAGGTGCAAAGAAAATCGGTCACAGTATTGAGGATACTGGCCGTAAAGATGAATTCTGCTCCATCGAGACAATTGTGGTGGTATGCCGGTTTTGAGTCCCAGTATGCTTTTAACGGTCTAAGGCAATGTCAGTTTAGGAACAGTGGAAAATTCAGAAACGAAGCCTCACCGGCACTGAAGAAGAAGGATCAGGATAAACCCTACAAGACAGGCGGAGACAAGGAATATGGTTCCTGTAAGTATTATATAGTGAAAATTGAAGGCGAGCTTTCCAGTGTTTCCAAAGAGACGTCTGCAGAAGCACAGTAGTGACAATTTCGTCAACCCAGAAGACAGGGAAAATGTCACTTGAAATGCAAGGTTCAGTTTCTTTGTTGTGGAAATATCTAGTCTGGGAATATCCCAAACATGGCGATTCCATCCGTATCGTGCTGATCCGACTGACATGACCACATACATTGTCAAAGCGACTGCCTGTATACCTATTAGTATCAACACGATCTGGCGAGTAAGAATAGCTGTCATCGCGCTCACTGTTGCAAAAAGGATGAATATATCATCTACACCAAAGCTAGATGTGATTCTCACCCTCGAATACACACGGAGAACTATGGAAACCAAGACCAGCACACCAAAGATGATGTTGGCGATGACAATTCCCTGTCCATGCGTAGCGGGGTCAGTATAGTTTGGCTCTGGCCAATTGTCCATAATGGCCTGGTTCCTAAATCAATTGTCTCTAGTCCTTGGATGATGAATTAGGAGTGCGATATGGAATATGCCACAGGGCTGACAGCTCTTTAGACTTCCATATTAAACACCAAAGATCAATTTGGTTATTTACCACATAGGTCGGGCGATTCAGGAGATGAGGAGTCATCTGGCTAAGTCTTTGCCGCGTATTCCCCTCCTCTTATATGTCGGACTATGGCACCCTGTGAAGATGGCGTTATCCATATCTGCAACACATGGTTAGCGGGTGTTCGATTATCAGCGGCTTGGCCGTGATTCCGATAATCATGCATGCTGGGCGTTGTGCCAGAAGTTGAGTAGTATCCTGCATAAGCCATGGAGGGTACACACGAAAACCTACCGCGAGACAAATTAGGTGTGTTGCATTGCTGCGCAGATCAGAGGGGAAGCTGAGTGTCGGGCTTGTCTTAAGTCAGAAATCTTCCTCACACCGGATCATCCGTGGAGGGATAATAGAAGCGAGCCATCAGGGAAGCTGGTTAGATGGCAGTCATTTATGCAATGATGATGACTGTCGTGCTGTAAAGACACGCGGGCCTCGAAGGTGGGATAACAACCACTGAATCTGAGTATAATCTGAGCAATCAGCATTGAGAAATTTAATCGCATCAGATAGTGTGGGAAAAGACGGCAAATATCCGTACAGGGTAGCATTGGAGGAAATCACATGCAGTTCATCTATATAGTATCCTGCATGATTAGCTTGAAACAGCCTGCAGCCCTGAAACGCCGAACATGTACCAGCAGCAATGATCTGGATGGAATTGATTCTGTCAAGTCATTGGAAAACAAAGAGAGAGAGAGAAAGACAGATCCAGAAGAGGTGATTCCATAAAGTCACGGGACGCTTACGGCCTGAGGCCATCCTTCGCACAACAACTTGACCTTCAAACCTTTATCTCTTCCATGCATTAGACACGCCATGAAGAGCCGACACTCGCCCCTCTTGCTGCATGGATATAAAGTTTGGTTCCATCATCGCTAGCGATACTACCATGGGCGGATTCCTTGCCTATTCCCATTCTGGTTTGCAATCATTCGTTTATCTTAGGATCTACATGACTAACTTATCAAGAATCAATACTCCTATAGAATAGCATGTGAGTTCTCTGCAGGATCTGATAGCAGAAATATATTTCACAATAGACGACATTGCCTCTTGCATCGGCAAGCACAAGAACATAACCCGGGTATCATATTCTCTTCAACACCAGATGAAATGCATTATAAAAACCAAAGAATCGCTCGAACGCTTGATACGAACGCAAAATAATCAATCTCATCCCACCTAAGCATACGCGATGGTCTTCTCGGACTCGATGGGTTTCCAGTTACCCCTCTTGGCCTCCGCACTCTCTCTCCTGAGCTGTTGGCATGATCGAATGAACAAGATAATATGGAAAATTCTACAACGTATCCATCAGTACCAGCGTATAGCTCTATAGGGAGTTTGGAGGACATACGCAGATACTAGGGCCAAGATAGCAGCGACCAACGCCAAAGGTTTCTTGAGGAGTAATTCTCCAACCACAGCGATAGCTCCAAGGGAAAAGAGAACGAGGGCGGAGAGTCCATCAAAAACAAAATTGATGACGTGGTGGTTTGTGCGTTTGCAGATGAGAAGGATTTCTTCCACCAACGACCAGATTGCTACGCAGATGAACTGAAGGGGGTTAGCTGGGCTCAATCGAATCCAGGAGGAGACATACAAAGATATAGATGTCTATGTTGGGAGTCACCACTGCAATGAGGACGATAGCAACGATGTTGAAGATGAGAGCCAGCGTTCTCAAGATGAGAGAGTGGATCCAGAAGCGGCGCTCGTAGCGATCTGTAGCAGATGTAGTAGACACAGACATGTTGGTGTATTCTGTATGAGAATAGCCAGTGATGAATGGTAATGAATTGGTAATTGGTAGATGACAATTGAGATTAGTTTATTGCTGCCATGCTTAGTATTTATGTTCTTGGATTCCATCTCACAGATACAAATAGCATTGAGGCAGACAGCTCTGAAACACAGCCGCAGGCTTTAAAGGATGACAGGGTCGCAGGATGTAGAGCCCAATAATTGCCACAAAACAGTTGATAATAATTGATGCTTATTGGCTATATTAACTGGTCAACACGAAGGAACTGTTCTAACGCTGCTAGTTCAGAGTCGGCTTCAGGATTTGTCCCACTGGCGATGGAGGGCTGTGACAGCAACACCGCCACTATGGCCGACCGACCGTCCAACTAAGCCCATAATATTCTAATATTACCATTTGTCTCTATTTAGGCTGGTTCGGCCCTTAAGGCTTAATAAGGCTGACTAATAGAACTGATCTGTATAGAAGAATATTATCCTCTATGATAGATAGATATCATATCAACACGAGTCGAGTTAGTGATAGGTAGTACCTTAGTACTTTTTAGAACTTAACTTGATGAAAAACTCATTATTTTGGTAATATTGTTAACTTTAAGTTAAAAAGTACTAGAATGTTTATCTAGAAAGGTCAAAAATACCACCGTGACTCGACAAGTCGAGGCGCAAAAGCCACCTCGAACTCAACTCCTAGTAGTGAGTGCTAAGCAGTTCTGGATGGCTATCTAAGCTTACTAAACTTATCTTTCAGACCCTTGATTCTAGTCAACTTAGAGAGTTAACAGGACCTATATTCTTGTATGGGAATCGAAGAGGGCATAAGATGCGGACACCGGTTTTGCAAAGGGTTGTATCCTCACCACACTGCTGCACATCGCCGGCACGGTAAATTCTAGAATTAGCAAAGTGCGAGGGTTGGATAGAAATAGATTTGATTGGATCTTTTATTCAAAGCGCCGACCTTGAATGATTCAAATGGCTAGGCGCCTTTCTTTGTATTGGCTCGTAGTCAGTGGGGTAGTGTGTATTCCATGGGCCTCAATGTCACCGTGAAACATGCAATGACCAGTCGTGAAGGGAAATTTGAAGAACCTGGAGACTCTGGATCTTTCATTTCCACAAGCAGAGATACTATTTCTCGTCCGATTCAGGATATCCTGGATTGTATCAAGGAGGTTACGGGGGCAGAGAGTGTTCGAACCATGTAGATGAAGCTACATTGCCGCTGGGGAGATACGATGTGCTTCATGCATGACGATCGAATTCGACACAGGCGGAGAACACAATGGCCTTCTATCTGTCCTGGAAGGGTGGCGTATGGCGTTCTATTCCACTGCAGGTTCACGCGAGGCTCGGCGGCAAACAGTCCAATGGACTTTCTTGGATGAGCTTTCCGCTCTTATTCTATTTTAGCGGATAGTTCAAATCTATGCGAGGTTTCTACAACAACACTTCCACCACGTTCGCCTGGCTTTGAAACGCCACCAGTGACAGAAACGTCCCTCCATCATCATCTCAGAGCATTTGGGCTGACATGGTCATTCTTCAGAGGCAGCCGCACCACTTGTCATGCCAGTGGATCTAGGGCGAAAGGTTGCAGGAGGCACCCTTTTTATCCTTTCTCTGCCAGGGACTGATTCCAGCCATCTTTCAGGAAGAAACTAGTTTAGATATGCTGTCCACTAATTACCTTAACAGCGCCAGGTGTCTAAACTGTTGGCTACTGTAAGCGCATAGGAATTTGGTTCCGCTTTACTCGGACGCAATTATTTCAAATCAAGAGGGATACAGGGCGCCGGTACCTTTTCTCTCCATCTATCAGGCGCCGTGGCGGCAGCTAGCTGATTAGCTTCTGTTAATGTATGATCTTACATACCAGCCAAAACATAGAGAAAATAAATCACAACTGCCTTCTAGCCGCTTTGATTACAATGGCCATTGTATACCAGAACAAGGCGCTTAGCTGGCGGCCATCACTGCTGATCTTTAAGAATATTCTATATTCTTAGAATTTTATTTTAGATAATGAAAGGTCTTTGTTCAATATAAAATAGAGAGATAGTCCTCATTCATCCTACCTGATTAAATACTACACCAAAGCAAATCATTCTCTTATTTACCAGAAAATCGAACACAAACTATATACATTCAATATATATATACAGTCCTTGTACGTTGCCCCAATACAAGATGGATAGTCTTACTCATGTTCATCTTATGATCTCACAGCAGCATTGGATAAATACCTCTCGTGACTTAGCAAAACCAATACCCAACCTTACGACATGAGCTTTCAACTCTCTATAGCAATCTTTGGCTCAGGTATCTCCGAGCCTGCCCACTGGGGATTCTGCATCCATATTCCAGGGGAAATGGAGGGCGAGCTCCTCCATGTTAGGGTGATTGATGTGCGACTCAATATATTCCAATTCGAGCCTCGGATCCCACACGATTTGGAATCCCAGACTGCGTTTGGCCTGTGCAAATTAAGAAACCTCAATTCAGCGGAGCGCTCCAAGGTGGCTTCAATACTGGCACAGGAGCCGGCACCAAGGGGTGGAAAGGAAAATTGCCAGAATTGGGTGGTAGACGCGTTGGTCGCACTGGAAGTGGAAGAGCTCGTCCCAGACGGAACGGCAGATATTTGGAATTCAAGGATTGGCAAGGAATCTGATGACATCAAAGCAGATGTTGAGGATGACTACTGGTTCCCATTAAATGAGAGGTGAATGTTATTATACAGGAGAGTAGCGCATCATTGACAGATCAACCTCCTCCATCATCTTGTGTTCTTCTGGAAAGTAGGGAATGGAAGAATGGATGATATCAACCCACTCTTTGCCCGTAGCAATCCGCCTAGCAGCAAAGAACTCCCTCTCTGCGAGACTGTACCCAGCCTCACCCCAATCAACGATTCCAGCAATCAACCCGTCCTTGACGATGATATTTCCCGCGTGTAGGTCTCCATGGGTCATAACTCCCAGGTTCGGCAACCGTTCATCCCCAAACGACAGGATCTTCTCCTTCAGTATTTCCTCTTCGTCGTACCAGATCCCCTCTGGCCTTGATAGACGAAGGGCCTCCACAACACCCAGTTTGTACTGTTTAAAGGAATAAAAGGGCCCGTATGTCTTTGTTGATTTGTAATCCCACGGATGCCGGAAGAGGATGTCCCGGCATGGCCCGCCATTTACCGAGCCCAAGAAAGAACTGCCCAGTTGACGCCATTCCTGGACGTAGGATTTGAGTTGGCGCACAATCACTTGCATTTCCTCAGAAGACATGGTTTTCATGCATGAAGCGAGCGTTTTACCGTCGATCTTGCTCATCAGGATGAAACCTATATCCCCAACGGTGTATGCGCTGATGACTTTGGGCACAGGCACGTTTGTTTTTGCAGCAATGAGGATCAATGCTTCTGCTTCGCCCATCGTTACTCTCCAGCCAAGTTTCAGAATGGTGGAATCGGATAATCGCACTATTTTGCTGCCCAGATATTTACCAAAAGTCGAGTCTATTGCGGATTCAATCTGATCGATTGGAACTATGGTTCTGTCTTGTTCACAGAGAGAGTCTGTGAAGGTGACCTTTGATCGGTCGGCCATGATCTTGGCCAAATATGCAATAGGAGTGCCATTGGGATTCTGGGATTTTGCTGGTAAGATGAGGGATTTCATACACACACATATATATGATGCATACTACTGACCTCCTGGTAATAGTTTAAAATGCTGGCTGGAGGGTGTCCCATGGTTGTGATCTGAATTCAATATAAGAAAGCAGGAAAAAGAGGATTACTTGTCGCGGGGTAAAAACAAACACCAACTACGGTGGACTTGGAAGACAGGAAGCGCCAAAAAGAAGTTATTTTTGTTTTGGAAGATCAAGGAAAGCTTGCCTCTCAATAAGGTAAGTTAATAGACGCCACGTGCTAGACTATTTCACTGGCTCCTCCCTTTTTATCAAGCATTGGGTATTTAGTAGAGCAGCGTTTTGCATGTTCTTAGTAATTGGCGTGTGTTGTAAACAGAACATATGACAGACAGAGCGTAAACCGCCTATCTGGTATCATACATACTAATAAAGACTCATACAAAACAACTACTCAGCCCCTGGTACCTTTACAGTTCAATAGAGATTGAAACTGATTCTTATTTCGTTTGGGATGCTCAATAAGGCTGTGTTTCTCCACCGACGATGACAATTTCCCAGATTGATTGCTGGCAACTCAACCCGCATTCCACCTGTTTTGTATTATTTCCAGCACAACCAGATCGGATAGATCTCTTCTCGAATGCGATAAGAATAATACTACTATGTAATTCTCCAACTGCCACTCTATCGATACAAGAATCCGGAGACTGGCGATGGCCAATCAGCATGCGTGGTGGAGTGCCAATACGGACTAGTCGCTAACGTCGAACAAACTGGGGCGCCGAGTGTCGCGTGCTTGCAGCTCTCCTTTTCACCATCATTTTCCATCGTCTTCAGCAGTATGATCCTCCTCACCTCATCCTCGTCCTCGATGTCATCTTGAAGCCATGTATGGCCGTCTGCTGTCCATCTTCCTGGCGGCTGCACTAGTTCCTGCATCGCGGGGTGATTTTGGCCCCTATTTTCAGTCGGAGCTATATGAGACCGGAGCCTTCGGTTCCTGGCCGCATGAGACATTTCGCTCCACGCCTGTTCTGGGCCTATCGGTGAATTATTTCGAGCACCACCCTTTTTGTGATGATGGGCAGTACACCTTCCTCACGCCTCGCCAGGGTGGCACGTGGAATCCTGGCCCGGTGATTCTCGACCAGAATGGCCATTTAGTCTGGACGGCGTATCCTTATTTTGGTCCTACGTATAATTTGAATGTCTATCAATTCAAAGGAAAGGATTATTTGACTTTGTGGACTGGCAAGGATGATGTTGCCGGCCATGGAGAAGGTCTTTATTACATGGTAAGTAGCAGGAAGAAAAAAGAGCTCTCTCAATCGCTCTCGCCTGACCCGTCATACAGTTAGATTCATCTTATGAAAAAGCCTACACCATCAGTGCTGCCAATGGTCATGTCGCGGATCTGAATGATTTTCTAATCACCCTAGAGGGAACGGCATTATTCACCGTTTATGACTCCAAGCCCATCGATTTACGGGCTGTCGATGGGGTTGAAAACGGCTGGATCTGGGATAGTTTGATCCAAGAAGTCGACATCGAGACTGGAGCTCTCCTGTTTGAATGGCGAGCTTCGGACCATCTCAGTCTGAATGAAGTAGTCCGGCCCCGTGAAGACACGGGCGATGAGCCAGCCCGTCCATGGGATGCTTTCCACATCAGCAGCGTCGACAAAGACTTGAGAGGAAACTATCTCGTCTCGCTCCGCTACACCAACTCACTCGTCTACATTGACTGGCGTACTGGCAACGTCATCTGGAAACTAGGCGGCAAAGAAAACATGTTCACAGATCTCTCGGGCGGTACTGCTACGAATATCAACTGGCAAAACCATGCCCGCTTCGCCGATGGCGGCAATGCCATCACCCTCTTCGACAACGCATCTCGCGGCCCAGGAGATGCTCAAAACCCAAGCCGCGGTCTCTACCTCGGCATCGACGAGGGACAGATGACCGTTTGGGTCCGAAATACGTACTGGAGTCCCCGAGGCATCAGCAGCCAGGAGCACGGGTCCATGCAAGTTCTTGACAGCGGCAACGTCCTCATCGGCTATGGCTCGGCAGCTGCCTGGACAGAGTTTAACGGCGAAGGCAGTGTACTCTGCGACGTCCATTTTGGCCCAGAATTGAACTTCAACACTGGCAATCTCCTCTCCTCGCGTGTCTTCAAACAACACTGGGTTGGATTACCCAAGACTCGTCCCAACATCGGCCTATCCGGCTATGAAGCCGCCGTCAGCTGGAACGGAGCCACCGAAATCGCCACTTGGGTCCTCCAAGGTTCTGACCAAGAATATGTCAACATTGACGGCGACGATGCCAGCACCAAGAATAACAAAAAGTACGTCTTTCTTGCCTCTGTCCCTAAAAGCGGATTCGAAACTATCATCTCCATCCCGACGGACGCCATGAGTAGATATATCCGTGCCCTCGCCCTCGACTCCGAAGGCCACGTCTTGGGTTCGTCACGATTGCTCGAGTGGAATGCCGCCGAGGAAATTGCCGTCACGAAACCCGTGGAGGTCCCGTCGCAGTATGATTTCCGCCCATTGATCTTCTTCATCGTAGGTTTCGCTACTGCTACCGCGTTGGGTATTGCCATTTGGGCAGCAAGGTGTTGCATTGCAGCTCGCACTAAGCGAAGAGGAGTTGACCGAGACCGCGGCCGTTGGGGTCTTGTCGACTTCAACGGTGACGAGGAGGGCCTGAGTGATGATGAATTGGGACATGGAGGGGAATTTTCTCTCTTGAACAAACCCCCTGGTGGTGCGTCTGCGTCCAATTCACACGACCAGGATGGCTATTATAGCCAGGATGAGCGATGAAATGATTTTTTTCCTAAAAAGTAAATAATAGCGATTCGGGTTTTACTTATCAGTGAGGCCCTGACCATTGCCCAGATTGTATTTGTGTAACATATAGTTCGAAGATCAATTTCTTCACTTGAAAATACTACAAGCATACATGCATTGACGATAAGAACTGCTTTGCAAGGCTGCCAAATCATTAAAAGGGCCGCGTTTTGGCTAATGAGTGCAAGGGTGGGTACCACTCTTTCCTGTGGAATTGAAAAGGCATCAAGATGGTCTTCTGGACTTCTCATTGTCATTGGGGTGAAATAATATAAGATCATGCCAAAATATCCAACAATAAAACCAAAACATCAACCGAAGATGTCACGCACACCAACAATAAGAAACATAGGCATCGCTCTCACGACGAATTATGTAAATGGAATCGGCTGGGCCATACCAACACTGATAACCGGGTGGCAGACTGTCGGGATTGGTGATGGTCCTGTTATGTCGGGGTCGACGGATGTGATGCGAATGGCACGGTTTGGGGGTGGGGTGGTTCTTTTGAGAAAGAGGAAGGCTTATGGGAGTGTCGCATAAGGGCACTTCAGTGATTCTACAAGCTCTGAACTATTACTATATCTTCAGCAGTTAAATCTACGGTTACTTAGGAACGATTGTTCAAAGCCAAGATTCATATTCATATCTGCTCGACTAAAGAGTGTATCGACAGCAACTTGGCTTCGATTCGCTTCATCAATCATCAAATAATCAACATTTAAGCGCAGCAAGTGGCCAGACGCTGGAAACCACCCTTGGCGGCGATCTCCTCCTGGAGCTTGGCCATGCGCTTCTGGTCACCAGTGGGGTCGGCGGAGTCACCCTCCAACTCCCAGCTGAGGTAGTCGTTGGTGTAGTTGGAGACGAAGCTCTCGTCGAGGATACCAAGACGCTTGCCGTAGTTGGTGACCTTCTGCCAGTCACGGGTGACGTTCTTGAGGTCGCTGCTGAAGTAGGCGTAAGAGCGCTCGAAGATCTTACGGTTGACGGGAGTGCCCATGATAGGCTTGACGTCAATGTACTCCTCGTAAGCCTTGGCGGGCTCAGAGATAACGTAGTCAGTGGCACGCTTGACGGCAGTCATGAACTTCTTGACCTTCTCGGGGTTGGCGGCCAAGAAGGAGTCGTTGGCAATGTACAGGATGGAGCAGAAGCAGCAGCATCCCAGCTCAGCGAGCTGGTCGATACGGAGCATCTGGACGTCAGAGCGAGGGCGGTTCTGCTCGGCCAACCACTCGGCAAGCTCAACCATCTGCACGTTCTCGAGACCAATACCGGCGTCGATCTCACCGCGGATGATGGCCTTGGTGACGTTCATTCCGCAGCGGACAGCGGTGTAGTCATCGGTGCTCATACCGTAGTACTTGGTGAGCTCGTCGATCTGGATCTGCATACCGAATGTATTAGCTTGAGTCCAACATATCTCAGGGCACCAATCACTAACCTTGCCGAACTCTCCGACGTATCCGATTCTCTTGCCCTTCAGGGAGCGGAAGTCCTCGGTGATACCGCTGGACTTGAGGTAAACAACACCGGTGAAAGGCTCATCGAGGAGGGAGCCAATCGAGGTAACGGGGAAGTTACGGGCTTTGGCCTGTACTTTGTCAGAACTGAGTCTATGTTAAGTGATTGAAGACACGCACAGCAAGAGTGTGGATCATGGCCTTGAAGCCCATGTCGACCTTGCCGCTTCCAATGATCTCGGTGACATCGGAAGGGTCATTGGGCTCCAGAAGAGCAACCTTGAGGCCCTCTTCCTTGAAGTAACCCTTGGACTGAGCAAGGTACAGGGGGGCGTGGTATGGCGTAGCGTGCCTTTAAAAACACCCGCTTTAGCACCAGATTCTAACAAGGACAAACAAACCATATAACTAAATTGCAAAAGCCGTACCAGTTGGTGAGGAAAGTAATCTTGTCAGTGGACATTTTGGCAAGAGTTCAGGTACAAGGCAATTTGCAATTGTCTAGAACGAGTCAGCAATCAACGCAGACCTCAATCCCCCTCGTCTTGATAAGAACAAGAGGGATGGGGACAATCAGCGCCACGCATGTCCTTTCGCTAGAATTATCTAGATCAAGTTGTGACAGTATAATCTCAGAACGACTAGACCGCATCCAGGCTGTCTTCATTCTGGTTCTACCAAAGACATCACCGATGGCAGAATACAGAACAGTGAAGACAGAGTACCAGACAAAGTTCCAAATCGAACACCTGTCATGCATGTGGCATTGAGTGTTTGGTTATACTATTACAATACCTTGACCCTTGGGAACCCATAGCGAAAAGACCCTCCAGCCTGCGCGGCTACATGGTGAGTCGTACCAGACGATATCACACAAAAAAGGCGATGGAATTGATGAGAAAGAAGAGTGATGGAAGAAAGCAAGAAGAGAGCAAGAAGAGAGGGGAGAGGAGGGGTAGAAATAGCAGGGCGAGAAGCGGGGATCAACTCTGCCGACTCTGCCCCACCACCGCAAATGAAAAGCACACGAAAGTCGCTCACCGGAACGCCAGGAAGCAGGAAGAATCAGGATGTTCGTTGAGGCCATCCTGTTGAGGCGTCGCAGGGTCTATCCCGGTGGGCTACGAAAAGCATCGGACGGCCTCATTGGAGAAGACCAGCCCTCAAGGTTTGTTGCTGTCTTGAAGCCGGACAACAGCACTCCGACACCGGGGAGATGATGAAGCGATGATGGATATTATAATCAGGACTAAGCATCCGACCGAAAATATGGCTTCCTGGCTGGCGATGATGTGTTCTCGCCCGTTGAGATGAAGCTGCGCCCGTGGCAAGCCGGAGAGCTCTCTCCATAATTACGAGATGATCAACCCCTCAATCACTAAAGCTCCCCACCTGGTCTTACACAATCATGTCGTTTCAAATAGGACTGGTCATAAGAATTGGCAATGATAATCAACCAATGCTGGAACTAACTACCTGGATGCAGCCAAAGAATGGGAAAGAAAAGAAGCGTAATACAGTCAGGCTGGAGAAGGGCAAACGATCAAAAGTCAACAAATCAACATAGTAAAAAGCAACAACTGGAAAAGCATCAGATTAGAAAGACATGGCATCAATGCTCAAGAATTAGAGTCCACAGTGAGGTAGACAATGCTGTGGTGAGGGCATCTGACAAGAAATTCGATAAAAGAGAGGAAATAAATGAAAAGGAAAGAAAGAAAAAGATCGCACAATGAGAAACCAGCACGGCGAAAACTTGGGAATTTGAAGTCATCAGTGTTGTGTGCAGTGGGGTCCCTCTTGGTATATAGGCTAGGTATAGCTGTCGATCAACGCCCACCATTCTGATTCACCGATATGCTGTCCAACGGAGAGGAGGGTCGATCAGATGTCTTCTTCGTGCGAAGAGTCAGTGGGAAGAAATGGTCTTCTGGTTCTTCTTCCTCGCTGGTTCTAAATTGATCTCCGATTAGTATTGACCTTCTTCTCTACTCTTTGGGGATTTTTTTTAACCTACGGCAATCGCCATGCAAAATAATCTTCAGTGCTCAAGCCTTCCCGGGTTTCTTGGAGCGATGCAAAGTCTCCCGGCGTCATTAAACCACTACGATCCCGTGGGGATCCAGGCACAGACAATGGCCGGCTTATCTTCTGCTCTGTTCCTCCGATGATATCAAAGTAATCTTCTGCGCCTTCAAATGACGAAGGATAGGCTGTCAAGTACAGTTGTGGTCAGTTGTGGGCACAAAAAGATTGAGAATTATGCAAATACCTCTTCTCAAGGCCAGCTGACGGGCTTTGACATATTCCAGGCCCATGCGCTTCCAGTCCAAAAGATCGCTCAACCGCTCCGTACGGTTACGTTGGTTAATCCGTTGTCGTCGACTCTTCAGCGCAAAGTTATACATGAAGTCGGCAAGCTGATTGACCGAGTCATCCACACCCTTCATCCGACGATCCACGATATAGATGCCGTAATCAGACGAGTTTTCGATGAGTTCCTCCATGTAACACCCAAAGCCTGAGAGGTTAGTGGTGATACTGGGAACTCCCATCACTGTACACTCAGCAGGGGTGTATCCCCATGGCTCATAGTACGATGGGAAAACTCCCAAGTGGGTGCCACGGACAAAGTCATCGTAGTCCAGAGGCAGCACTGGGTTGGATGAGTTGAGGAATTCAGGATGGAAGACAACCTTGACACGGTCCGATGAATGGTTAAAAAGTTGAACGCGACGGATCTGGTTCAAAATCGGGTCTTCGGAATCATTGACCATATTATGGGTGACAATGGGGGGGAGGTTGTGTCGTTTCATGGCAAAGAGTCTACGGCGCAGCAGCACACGATCTTGACTATCGATCAGGTCTTTCTCATCCGGCATGTTATCGCCTTCCTTCCAGGACAGGCAACGCTCATACATTCGCTTTCCGATGCTTTTTTCAACCATCTCCACCGTGTCTCGCAGTGACTTCACAACAGCCTGTCCCTTGAGAGCTTCGACAGTGAGCGATGATGTCTGGCCAGGCATGATGATGAACGCTACAACAGTTGTCTTGGATCCGCTGGTCTTGAGACGGTGGTTCAGACGGGCCAATCCCTCGATGAACATGTCAACACCCTTGTTTCGGAATTCATACCGACCAGCGGTGAAAAGATAAAGGGTGTTGTCGAGGTCGAAATCATTGTGACCGTAAAAATGACCACGGACAAAGTCATTGATCTTCTCCTTTGCCTGCGAATGCAGGTTTTGGAACTCGTGCACCGCGGAGAATTTCTTGACGTTCAGCCCGTTGGGCAGCACTCCATCTGGCTTCCGCTTGAGCAAATGCTCACTCTCAAACGCGGTGATGTGCGATACTGTGGTAAAGACATCTGCCGAGTGTGCTGCGGCTCGCTCGATGCAGTACCGGTGATAAATTCCCCGTTTTCCCGCCTCTGCGTCCACATCAAAGTATTGCAGATGGTTATAAAAGTCAACGGATCCGGCGCAGAGATACCGACCGAGCAGGGTGGCATGGGTTGTGAAGATGGTTGTCAAATCCATATGGCGCTTCTTGGTCAAAGGTAAAGCGACACCGGCAAGCCACTCGTGGAAATGAGCGACAACCGCCAATCGTCGTTCGTGGGCAATGAACTGTATCGGTCTGTCAGTATAAACCCCTGGGTCGCTAATGGATTTGCTTTCGCAGGACAGAATTCATACCTCACCCAAAAACCATGCCACCAAATACCCAAACACAATGGCTTCATTGGTCTCATGATCAGTAGAGGGCGATGGAATTCCCGATGTATTCCACAAGTCGCCTTTCCACTCGTCAAGGTACTTGTACCCAGTTCCTGTATTGATGAGGAGCACTCGGGGCGCGCCTTCAATGAGCCAGCGACCGTAGACAATCTCAATACCCCGCTCCTGCATTGACTTCATTGTCTCAACCAGACGCGGGTTGGACGGAGTCAGTTCTTCGACTTCAACAGCCGCAGAAGCCCTGTTCAAGGGCCCGATGAGGGTGTAGCGATCGCCATATTCCGCGGTCGTTACAGGCGCTTTGGATTTGAGCACAGAGTAAATGCCTCCCACGCGGTTCGCAACTTCAGTTGCTACCTCAAACAGCATGTGGTTGCGAACATCTCTCTTGATAGGCTCGCCGCCATTCTCCTCACTTGCCATATTGCTTGTCGACCTGAAAGGGGGGGATAATGTGATGCAGGTGTAAAGAGTTAACCAGCACGAGAGGAAAACAGAGGCAGAACAGAGCTGGGAGCAGAACAGGAAATAAAACTAATCCCCAGGACAGCGGGGGAGAATAAATCCTGCGCTTGCACTCGTGTCGATCTTGTCAGAGTTTCTGTCTGGTCTGGAGGGACTGGAGGAGGGTGCGGGGGGTGAGTCCGGGTGGTGGCGGGGGGAGATCAGTGCGGGAAAGGTTGGGAAGCAGGATAGAGAGCTCTGTTTCACTTTCAGGAACTGAATCCCTGGCAGCTTTTCAGCAGGGGATGTCGAGAAGAAGAAGATAGAATCTGAGTCGATGTTTTAACTGTCTCTCTGATTTATTCTGTACATTTCCTGAGAGATTCTGGTGTTTTGCAGCGTGGGGAGAATGGGGGGGATGGCTCAGGTGGAAGAGAGCTCCAAACAGGGAACCGGAGGTAGTACGGACTAGGATGCATCCATCTTACGGTCCTTAGCTCCATTTGCTCATTTAGAGGATTTTGGCGTCGGTTATGGCAATTCATGCTGTCTACTGTGTAGTGCTGTTTTAATACGGTGTATTCAGTTCAGTTGATGTTCTAGAGAGAGCTTTTGATAAGCGATGCTGCGAGTCGCAGGCTGTTGTTGTCTCAAATGCCCTCGCAGTCGAGCTGTAGACTCGATCGTACCTCCATTACCGCCATTCAGGAACCGGATTCGACCCAGAAGTTAGAATAGTCAAATCTCCTGCATTCTACCACACTTGTTGCGATAAGAATCAAGTCCATCTACAACATTTCCGTTTTCAATGGAGCAAAAACGATCTGGGGAAAGCTGGACGCGCATTACGTCATGGAGCACGCCATGCATGTGATTCTGTGTTTGTCTTGTTTGTCTCTTCGCTTTGTCTTCTCTCTCGACAGGAAGTCAATTATCATCGCCTTCTTCGACTCAATTAATTCTCTCCAGAATGCCAGCTTGGTGTTTTGTTAATTCAGAAATGACAGGTACTCTTCTGCGTTCGTCCTCCCTGGGGCGCTACCACTACCTTGCAAATCGTGCTAATGTAACTGAAGGCCCGCGATCCACAGGTGATCCGTGTGTCCCGACAATATCACCACAATTCTATCCATGGCAATCATCAAATCTGGGTGATCTTCTATCTCGTGCGGCTTCTTACTATCACTCTAGATATACTGTGTTTACTTACATTATGAAATCTCTTCAACAGTGCGTTTACGCCGTCGCTAAATCATCATCCGGTTGCGACAACACGGTTATGCGTTTACACGGAACGCTTCAGAACTGGCAGCATGAGCCATGAACACCATGGGGTCTAAACCTTTCCTTGATCCGGGGGTAATCTAGTCCTTTTTTGCTCACCTGAAGTCGTTCCCCAAACGACCCCAGCGCCTAGGCATCCCGAGTTGACGTGCATCCGTTTCATCTCGGGCAGCGCCGAACCTGTTTTCTTCTTGCTTATGCCATTCAACCAAATTTCCCAAGCAATAACCTATCCAATTGCCGAGATATAAATGGGTTTGCATTATTTATTTCAACCCTAATCCTGCAAGAAAATGGAACAAATACGAGTGGTTGGGTTTTTTCCGCCCCTCGCATGTCGTGTCGCGCTCGATCCCCTCGGGCTGGACCGTTCTACAAATATAGGAGCTGGGGTTTTGTTCAACGCCATTTCCCCTGTCCACGATCTTCCATTTGGAGCTTCAATTTTTAGGAACACGGAATCCCCTCATCCACTGGATCATTACTGACAACGGGTATTTTTGCCTTTTGGACCACCGATCGCACTGAGTCTGGCCTTTGTTCTCCATACACTTGACATAGACTCGGATTTAGGGGAATCTCGGCACCTTCAAAACGAAGAGGCAAACACAAGAAAAGATTCTTGTCTATTTCAATTCCCTGGTGGGCACTAAACCGTTTTACGGATGTATGTAGCTTGGCTGCGCAAGCGTCGAGGATCCCTAAATTTTGTGTATATCATCTGTACACAGCTGAAGCTCTTCTGTGACTCTGTCACATCTCTGTGCTCCCTGCTCAAATTGCACGCGTTTCTGAGATTAACCTTTGCCGCTAGTTTACCAAAGCTCCCTCAGCTAGCTGTCATGTCATGCCATCGTTCAGGTGCAGACAGCCCAGTTGATTTACATACAATCAACAACCAAGAATGGATCTGCCACGCTTAACTTCCAGAGGCTTCTACGGAAACTACGTCTAGACAAAACCGCCGGATGATGTAAATTTTTGCTCGCTTGGATAAAACTTTCTGAAATCTACATTTAACATTGTTATCGTGTTTCTCTAGTTACTGCCGCCCTCTGTAGCACCAATTCCAAGCCAGATAATCAAATTCTCGATTTCATGTCGCTGATTTATCAAAGCACAACAATCATGTTGTTTTTTCTTGTCTAAATTGAAGATGTCTCTCTTTCCTTATCAGTGCCCACGTCAAACTCTTGATGATAATTCATATGCCATTGTGAGGCCCAACGGCTCCACATGCCCTTGGAATCAAAGTACAATGAACATATTCTACCTGGTTGTCCATATCCAGGATGATCTCCTGTATACTTCATTGATCATGATCACCAGACACCTTTACATGGCGCCACATGATATATTTACGTTTCAGAACAATATCCACCAATTCAAAGCTTCTCAAAGTCAAAGAAACTACTCTGCCTTGACCCTTTGACCAGATCCAGTACAACGAGTCATAATTGTTCTCAGAGACAGCTCGACAATCCCATTGTATATAGCCCTTGGCCTTGATGTCATGGCAGGGGTCTACGAAAGAACTCAATTCCAAATTCTGGGGATGCTCTACACAAGCAGAGAATTATATTAACCCCTTCTCACCCCCAAGTTCTTTTGATCATCCGTCGACACCTTCTGTCTTTACAACTCTACCATTACCTGACCCTCCCAACTCAAGTGCACCCATTCTCCACGATGTCATTCTCTGAGACCGCAAAACGCATGGGAGGCCTCTCCACGTGGACTCACCACTCATTTTCCAACTCCCTTGTCCAGAATCCGAAGAAACTTCTGAAGAAGCTATGGAACCGTCAGCCAACTTCTAAGGAGGTTACTTGCTACGCCACGTCTCTCGCCAGTACCATACTCCCTGAAGCTGTGTCTACTCACATGAAAACCGATTATCTTCGAGGTGAGCGTTCAAACAAGCGCAGTCGTCTCACTGTCATGAACCCAGATCCAGTGACGCCATCCGTCAGCGATGACGGTTCGATCTCGGAATACCTGATGCCCGTTGCTGAAGACGAAAAACCAGCGTCTGAGTCTGGCTTTGATTGGGAAGTTGGCTGTCTGGATTTCAACGACGAAGATATTGATTTCGATGCAGGATCTTCAAGCTATAGCCGCAGCTCATATGCAACCACCGATACTTCCTCACCAGAATCCCATGTGAATGAACCCGAGAAATCTGTGGACGGCTTCGTCGAGACCGTACTTGTTATCGAAGACCGCGACGCCGTATTCCTCGACCTCATTTTTGACACCGGCATGACAGCGCAACGCTTTCGAAAATCCTCAGATGCATTCGGTCGAAGTAGGCGCTCTCTAACAAATTTGATTTAGGTGGACATTTGCCGTGAAAGAAAATCCATTTTCGGCAAGCAGCAAACAACACTCGATCGATTTGACATTGGCCACACTCGATTTAGGCAAGACGGTTTCTTCTTTTTCTTTGCAGCACGCACAAACGGGATAATCTTTTTATATCAGTCTCTTGTCAATCTTACAGTGATTTGTCTGTGTTTCGGGTTCTGAGCTTAGGTCTACACTGTCTCGGGGGGTCATGCGGATGTTACATGGCTATTTTGAAAGAAATTCTAAAACAATACAAAAAAATTCTGTCATGCAAGGCAACCCCTTAGTAAATTGAATAGAAAATAATCAGAAACTCGCTGTATCGAATAGACATTAGTTGGCATTAGGCTAGGGTATCACCACAATCTTTCCCTCCGCTTTATCCTCCTCCATGCATTGATGGGCTTCCACAATCTCCTCCATCTTGAAGACACGCCCAATTTTGATATTTAACGTGCCTGTTTCCACGAGATTCACCAACGCATCCAAGGGCATATTCGCAAATTCCTCACTGCCACCAGAATACACCGTCAACTTTGTCTCGGATGGGATCAGCTCCATCGGATTGACATTCTTCAAATGCCACTCATTGCCCACGATACCCGCCATGGACAGAGTACCCCCTTTCTTCACGCACTGTAATGAATCAGCCAGTGTCACGGTGCCCACAAGCTCGAGAACCTTGTCGAAGTAATTCCCTGAGGAGTCGCGAATCTGCTTCGCAATGTCCCCATCGTCGATGAAGACCTCGTCTGCCCCGTTTTCTCGCAACATTCCCTCACGTTCCTTCCTTCGTGTTGTTGATGCAACAAAGGCGCCGTGGATTTTGGCAATACCCGCCGCCGCGAGTCCAACAGAGGTTGTCCCTCCCCGAATCAATAACCTCTCTCCAGGTTTAAGAGACAGTGATTTCACTACCGACCCCCACGCCGTCTGTAGCATCTCAGGTAGCGCACCCAGGACCTCCCACGATAGACTGGTCTTGACAACCTGCACCTGTTTCGCTGGCACGCAGGTATACTCAGCATACCCACCATCAAAAGCCCGTCCCATGCCACCCATGGCAGTGGCAACGGTACTCCCGCGGGGAAATTCATGTTCCAGACCCGGTGCCTTATCGACGATCCCTACAGCTTCGATGCCTAGGATCCGGGGGAACTGGACGGGCGAATGGCCCTGGCGAGTGAACATCTCTGAACGGTTGAGTCCAAAGGCTTTAACGCGGATTAGGACCTCGCCTGGTCCAGGGTGTGGAATGGGTTGTTGGGCGAGTTTGAGGACATTTGGAGGGCCTGCTTTGTGGATGACGATCGCTTTCATTGTGGACATGATGATGATGTTTCTATGATATACTGGTCTATTCCGGTTTACAAGAAATCACAGTTGTAGATGAGGTTGTCAAATGTTTATATAAAAAGCGTTGTATTCAACTAGACTCAAGATATGTTTGACATTATTCTATTTTGACACCTTGCAAAATGAGTCAAAAGACTTGCAGATAAAACGAATGCTGGATGTTGATCGATTTGATGCATCAGAAGGGCTGATGGCTGTTTGTTCTGTTTGCGCTGTTTGCTCTATTTCACTGTTTGTCTCTTTTGCTGCGTTTGTCTTTCTTATCCCACTTTAGCTTCACGACCACTAGTAAACACTAGAAGATCTACATAGAACGACCACGACTCCTCCAGCATGTTCCTCAAATCATCTACATATGTCATCCCCTCTACGATCTCTCTGATAAGTCTCACCATGTCTGATCGATTGTTGTCCCTTCCAAGTTCAGTGAATCTCGTACCTTGAGTTCTGGCGCAGATGAAGTCATCCGCTGCCCTCTTTCCCCACAATGACCTCACAATGCTGTCAACGTCTCTGGATGCAGGACCAAGATTTCCAAATCGATGCGTTCATCAGACCCGGACATGAAGGATATATAGGGGTGAAGATTCTTCGTCGTTTGACTTTTCAGACAAAAACTTCTAAATCAATTCAGCTATTAAAATCTAGCTCCTAAGGAGTATACAGACTCAGGTATGCTTCGAACTTGGAATCAAGCTTATAGTTGATTTTGGCTAACATTTTTCGGCGTTTTAGTTATCTTCAAAGACTTTTCCCTCATCTCTACCCAATCAATCACAATGCCTCGCGGCGCAGAGTACGACAACGGTGTCCCCCAGAGCGACAATGCCATCGAGGCAGGCCAGAACCAAGTCCACGGCACCAACCCCGAAGTACGTATCCCATTTGTGATTCCAACTCCCAAGCAAACCCGCTAACAACTCGATCAGAATAACCACCTGAACCGCCTCAACAAGGTCGCTGAACTCCCCGACGCCGCTACTAAGTCCGGTGGTGAGCACAGCGCCCAGGGTAGCGCCGGACACCCCAGCGGAAAGGGTGGCCATGAGCCCAAGACCCTGGGTGAGAACAAGGGAACTGGTGCTCAGGGCGTTTAAATTCGCATGATGGTTTCGGTTTCACGGTGTTTTCGGGTTTGCATCGTCTCTCTTAATTGGCATCTGGGTGTTGGTTCATTTGCCATGCTATGATATGCTATGTGTCCATGATATGTAATAATATGTGGCCGGTAATTTGCATTCAAGGCTACTCGTTTTACCTGCGGGAGTCGAATAATAAAAAAATGAATAAATGATCTAAAACTTTCCACTTTGCTTTCTACATATTGTCGACTACTCAATTGGTTCGTTCAAGTAGGACATGAGTCTAATTATAATTGATGACTCTGCAGGTATAAAATCAATAATAAAATGCTGGCGCTAGACGCCCAGGAAAATGAAAGAACTCGCTCATCTTATGTACAGTCCTAGGAAATCTAGGTGCAAATCCAAGGGTACCTATGCGATGAAAATGTATAAAACAGTCAACTCATCACCATTCATGCCCCGTCGCTTTTTTCTGTCGAATCCGATGACGACGAGGCTTTGCCGGAGGCCTGCTCCTTGGCCTCTGCCGCGATGGTCTTTCCTTTGACCAGCTCAAGAAGGCGTTCGCCGATATTCCCAGAGCCGTCTATCTTGCTCATCTTGCTGTGAAAGTACTCGACGTCTCGTTGCATCCTGAAGAAAATTATTATTATGATTCTGTGCCGAAAGAAAAAAAAAAAAAAATTTGTGGATGAAATAGCTTACCTCTGCTTTCCAGTTTGAGACTTGACAGGTGCTGCTTCAAACGCTTTGGTCCACTGCTCCCGGTAGCTGTTAAAGACTGGGCCCATGATCATCAGGACAGTCATGTCTGGAAGATGCTTGCTCAAAACACGATGCAGCGTGCCGGTTTCCTTTGTCAAGGTCTCCATGTATGTGTTCACGTTATTCGATCCCGCGGTCGAATCCCAGTCGATCTTCTTCATTGTATTGACATGCACGGCAGATCGTGAGCCCATAATGTCGACCAACTTTTCATGGATTCCAGATTGATGTTCTTGGTACAGTCGCTTCACCTTGTCAAATTCGCCCATCAAAGGACTAGACGACGCATGGCGACGGACGAATTCCCGGATGTATGGAACCAATGCAATTATAAAGCTCAAAGCTTGCGAGGAAAGGGCAAGGTGCTTCGTGGTGATGTTCTTTAAGCCAGCACTTCTTGTGGCTCCAGCACCAAGAATGAGTTGGGAAGACCGGGAGTTGAACAATTTCAGCGACTCCAGTAGGCTAGGCGCAATGTCCTGGATCATATTGGGAATATTGGCCATGAGGAACTGGAAGTCTTGGATGCTTCTCATCATTGCCACTGCAGACTGCGAAAGTATGTACTTCTGCTCGTCGATAACTGCAGTCCGCACCTTGTCTTTTCCGGTGCCATTGGCACCTGACGAATTCGATGTACCCTCTTGGCTCTTATCCGAGAGCCAAATCTTTGAGGCATCTACCCAAGCTTCGATGTCCCTTGTGCTTGCATCGAGGATCCTTGTAAGGATAGCCACATCAGCTTCATCGAAATCTCTTGCGTCCCATCTGTCCGAGTCCATCACTTCGACAAGGCTGTGCCTTTGTTTCTCACTGAATTTGTTGATAAAGTCTCGAATTTGGTTTCCAACGACTGTCTTCAGAGCTGTGCCACCTCTTCCTGAGATAGCTTCACATTCATCGGCAAATAGCCGGTTAAGTGTGAAGTACTTCAAGAAGTCTTCCTTTGATAACTGGGATGTCTGCTCGGATCGCACCTTGAGCACCTTGGTTATCTGAGACTGTGCAATATCTACCGCTTGTCCAAGCAGGCTAGACATATCCAGAACTTGTAATATTTCTTCCTGGGCAGCTGCTGCGCCACTTTCTGATCTGGACCTTGTTCCATTGCTCTTGTTCGCCGGGTTTGAGCCCTTAGTTGGCGGGGGAGTCTCCAAGCCACTTGCGATGTCAAGAAGCACCTTGACTTGAACACTGAGTCTCCGGAGTGACTCACTGACTCCAGTGTAAACTCGAACCAACATGTTGTACGCATCACCTGAGTCTAGAGCACGGAGGTTACGGGCAAGAATTGATGACTTCTCTTGCTGGCTCAGCTGCTGAGACCTGTGGGTGGATACCGAAACCATGGACTCATTATCATCGTCACTGGAGCTAGGCATTTGTTTGCGAATAAGAGCTTTCATCTCCCGAAGCACCGCTGTCTTAAAGGAGGTTGCCGCAGGAGTCGTATGGTTTGCACGCGCGAGACCAGTGAGTTGCTGGAACAACCTTGACCTCAATTGATCGTCAAAGGTCATATATGCAGGGGATGTGGCAGCACCAGGACGCGGAGTCCCACGTTGTCTTTGAAACGAGAAGCCCCATCGCTGTATTGTAACGTCCGATGGAGCGTTTTCGACGTGTTGCCTCAAGTCCCCCAGCAAGTCATTCAAGAACTGGTTCTCATAGCCCGTACCGATCCGATATCGTAGTTGTCCAAGGTCATCTGAGGCGCCCTCAAGGGCCTTCAGTCGTCGTAGATCGACCGGCTTTCTCGGGTGTTCTTGCTCTTCGCCCTCGCCAGGATGCTCAACCGTATGCTCCCCAGCCATCAGTTTCTCAACCTCCTCTAGACTATCCGCAGCTTCGTCAATCTCACCCCTCTCGACCAATTCCTCACACCGAGCAACTGATTCAACCACGTCTCGAAGCTGGGATACTGCATCAGCGAGCATTCGGATGTTCTCTCGTCGGCGTCGTAGATTGACTATCTTAAGACCACCCAGAGCCATTTCTCGATCAATCTTCTGCAAGTCTTTCCGCAGGACCTGTATTCTTTTTACGGAATCAGCAGCCTCTGAGTGCAACTCACGCAGTGATCCTAGTGCTGTAAAGAAAGACTTGGATGCAGTCGAAATAGATGAAATGAGATGGATTTCCACTGTGTCCATGTACCAAGAAAGCTTCTCCTGTAAGATGGCATTTGTAGCAAGCGCCTTTCTTCCAGTAGGAGCTGGCTCTGCCCCACCTTCATTTGGCGGCCTGACTACCTCTGATTTCTCTGATACAACATCAAATGTTCGAGGGTTCTCAAGGTGAAAGGCATCGTCGAAATAGACCGGTGGGATGGTAGATAGTGGGGTAACCGCGGGGCCTCGCCCTCGTCCAGCGGATGACCGTCTCCTACCCTTACTGTCGTATGGTGAGGATGCACGGGAGCTGGTTGACATCACTGATGGACGACGTTCCCTTGACCTTGGTTTTAGAGATTCGTTATCCTCCTGCCTGGAAGCGGACTTGTTTCCCCGCGCCAGTTGCGAATCCTGATCCGGAGTTTCTTTTGCCAGCTGGAATACATCGTACAACGACCCGACCTGCGACAGATACGGCTGAAAGACCTTTCCCTCGACATGAGGAATATTCGTTAACGTAACTGGGGGAATATCTCGAGAGGTCGGAAGTTTATATCCGGTAGACGATACGGCGGTATGGGGGACCAGTCCTGTACGGACAATCGGAGATTGAAGGAGGGTAGAAATTGCTAATAACCATCAGTACACAGCCCAGACAATCGCCCACGCCATTGTAATGCCACGAACCATTCTGCCCCGATTCTGCTATCGATCCATGGTGGTGAGACGAATCAAGAACGCCCCCAATGCTAGCTACCGAACTGGCTGTCGACCCTCGCCTCAGGGGGGCTCTTTGGGGCGGAACCCGGGGGGAGTCCAAATTAAACGAGTGGTGTGATAACGAAGGCGTAGATGCGCCTGAGGCAAGACTATCGATCGACTTTCGCGGGCTCGCGGACATCTCGTTCAAGTCGAAAGCCTCGACTCCGGCGGCCACTGTATTAATCGTATGGTTGTTCGTTATCTAAACATGACAGAGGACAGCTGTATAGCCTCAAAGCGGAGATCGGCGACCGCGTACCAATCGCTTCCACCACTAGGCTCCGGATACCTGCAGCGCAAAGCAATAGATAAGGAAGAAAACACCGACGAAATTCGAATGAAGCTGCAACGTCGCTCAGGCACCGTCAAACATGGGGTTGCTCTTTGGCAGCATGAAAGCTCACCCCAATTGGGTAAGGTGCAAGGCCCAAAGGCCGCGGAGCCTAATCCGAATGGGGAATTCGGAGCATTTATTCTTCCGTCTGAGGGCCTGAGGCACGAGGGCAAGCACCCCTCGGCTGCCTGAGGCCAAAACCACTTAACGCGTGGGCAACACTCCTTACGCGACGCGTTCCCATCGTGTTTCTCCCCAAGCAAAAGTTGTTCGCATTTTCTCCTCCACAGGCGGTGATCTCCAACAACCACGAACCCCTCGCTATTCACCCCCTTTGCCGTCTTCGCAATGGACAGACGCACTCCTTATACTCTGAGCGTTCTTGCGCCCAGTACAGATGGCGCTGAAGAGTCTCGCACACAGATCCAAGCCCGATTGCGGGAGTTTGTGTTGGAATTTCAGCTGGATAATGCATTTATTTATCGGTGGGTTACTCCTCGCAAAACGACTTCAAGGACTATGATGGTTGAATCCGATGCTAACCCTGGGTTATAGAGACCAGCTCCGACAGAATGCCCTTGTGAAACAGTTTTTCTGCGATATTGACATTGCACACTTGATTTCCTATAATGAGGAGTTGGCACACAAGCTCACCACTGAGCCCGCGGATATCATTCCTCTGGTGGGTCATCATATCTGCCAAAATCTGTAAAATATTTTGCTAATCATTTTGATTTTCAGTTCGAAGCTGCTCTTCAACAATGCACCCAAAGAATTGTCTTTCCTTCGCAAAGAGACATTGTGCTGCCAACACACCAACTCCTCCTTCACTCTTCCGCCTCTCACATCTCTATCCGTGACCTCAATGCAACCAACATCTCTCATCTCGTTCGTATCCCTGGAATTGTGATTGGTGCATCGACAATTTCATCCAAAGCAACGCTTGTGCATATTCGATGCAAGAGTTGTGATCACAGTGACAATATCCGGGTTGATGGTGGTTTCTCAGGCTTGTCATTGCCCAGACGCTGTGGCCGTGAGCAGCAGCCTGGAGATGTACCCGGTGAACAGTGCCCATTGGATCCTTATGTGGTATCTCACGAGAAGTGTCAATTCGTGGATCAGCAGGTTCTCAAACTCCAAGAAGCCCCCGATCAGGTCCCTGTGGGAGAACTTCCCCGCCATGTTCTCATCTCGGCAGACCGGTACTTGGCCAACCGCGTGGTTCCCGGTTCTCGTTGCTCAGTGATGGGTATTTTCTCCATCTACCAGGCTAAAGGCGGGAAGAAGGACGCTGCAGTAGCCATCCGTAACCCCTATTTGCGAGCAGTTGGAATTAGCACCGACCTCGATCACACTGTCAAGGGTGCCGCCATTTTCTCCGACGAAGAAGAGCAGGAGTTTTTGGAATTGAGCCGTCGGCCCGACCTGTACGAAGCGGTTGCCCGGAGTATCGCCCCGTCCATTTACGGAAACCTGGATATCAAAAAAGCCATTGTCTGTCTGTTGATGGGTGGTTCCAAAAAGATTCTTCCTGACGGGATGAAGCTTCGTGGTGATATTAACGTGCTGCTTCTTGGTGACCCCGGTACAGCAAAGTCTCAGCTGTTGAAATTTACCGAAAAGGTGTCCCCAATCGCCATCTACACTTCCGGTAAAGGTTCCTCGGCAGCCGGTTTGACCGCTTCTGTTCAGCGTGACCATGCAACTCGCGAATTCTACTTGGAAGGAGGTGCAATGGTTCTTGCCGATGGTGGTGTGGTGTGTATTGATGAGTTCGACAAGATGAGGGACGAGGACCGAGTCGCCATCCACGAAGCTATGGAACAACAAACCATATCCATTGCCAAGGCCGGTATCACCACCATTCTCAACTCGAGAACATCCGTCCTGGCGGCCGCCAACCCTATCTTTGGTCGATACGATGACTTGAAGACTCCTGGAGAGAACATTGATTTCCAGACTACTATCCTGTCACGTTTTGATATGATCTTCATCGTTCGCGATGACCACGAGCGTGGTCGTGACGAGAGCATCGCTCGGCACGTCATGGGCGTGCATATGGGTGGTAGAGGTATTGAAGAGCAGGTCGAGGCAGAGGTTCCAGTGGAAAAGATGAAGCGGTACATCAGTTACTGCCGAACGTAAGTTTTAGTCCACTCAGTGAGAAGATGCATTTGTGCTAACGTAATTTACAGTCGCTGTGCCCCCCGCCTCTCCCCAGAAGCTGCCGAGAAGCTTTCATCGCACTTTGTTTCCATCCGAAAGCAAGTGCACCGCGCCGAAATGGACGCTAATACCCGTTCATCCATTCCCATCACCGTCCGTCAACTAGAAGCTATTGTCCGTATCACAGAGTCCCTGGCCAAACTATCCTTGTCGCCGATCGCCACAGAGGCGCACGTCGACGAAGCCATCCGCCTCTTCTTGGCCTCGACCATGGACGCAGTTACCCAGGGCGAGGGCCAGGGCAGCAAGGAAATGATGGAGGAGGTTAACAAGATCGAAGACGAGCTGAAGCGCCGACTTCCCATCGGCTGGAGCACAAGTCTGGCCACTTTACGACGTGAATTCGTCGAAGGACGAGGATACACCGAGCAGGCTCTTAACCGCTCGCTGCTGGTTCTCCAGCGGAGAGATACTATACAGATCCGGTCTGGAGGATCACAAGTATACCGCCATGGAGTTTGATTTGTTCTTTTGTTTTCGTTTTGACGACATGACGCTTACATATACCATGTATGTGCTATGGGCATTTGATTTCTGATTATCTCTACCGTTGGGAGATTGCATGTATTGCCTGGTCTGGGGTGTGTGTTTCTGTCAGTTTGAAGCTTGGGCAAGCGGGATTGAATGGTGTACGGCGTGTTTTGGGTTCGTCCACTTATCTTAGAATTGGAAAATATTACCATAATGTCATGCTGTATTCATCAAACACGCTATAAACGTAGGGCATACCTCCATTTCACTCCGTACATTGCTTGAGCTTCGTTCTTGCTGCATTTTGCCACTGTCTCATCTCTTTCGTAACAGCTCGACGGCTTTCATGTGTTGGTGTGCCCGAGGACATTGAACTCTGACCCATTGAATGTCTGGCCTATAGCTCAATATAGTCCAGAGTATGATCAAAGGCATTCGATGCCACGACCAAGAGTTCCGGCTCGGTGATACTTTGCTCTTCTGACAAATCCAAAGGATTCTCCTTTGCCCTTCTTTTCATCCAACCCCACGACACTACTACATCTGACAGAGATCCTCGTCTAACTCTGTTAAAATCGGCTGCCCTCCGGGCCATCTTATCCGCCATCCCATGCCCCGGCAGTTTGGCCCTTTTGGGGACCCAATGTAGATGAACGTGGACGCCCATTTTCTGTAGTTCGCGGGAATAATCAAGGGCCGTGAGCAACTCCGGCGTACTTTCCATGGATTCTGAAAACGATTTAAACATGGATAATGTTCCCTGCGAGTCGGTGAATATAGTTACTGTTCGGGTCCCTGCCGATTCCAGCGTTTTCACAAAATCTATGGCAACTTGAAAACCTGCCGCAACTGCTACCACTTCAGCCATCCCCGAGCTGTATCCATAGGGGATTTGAACCCCATATTCGACCCATCTTGATGATTTTGATGGCTCCCGGTATACCACTCCAGCCCCTCCAGCTCCTGATCCGTCGACCCAAAACACGTAGTTCTTTGGATTCGTCCCTGGGAAAAGGCTGGTTTCGTGTACGTCAAACGCAAAGTCGGCCGCCTCCTCGGCTTCTCTGATCGTAACGTCGCCCCAGAAGTGGATATTGTCGATGGCATAGAATTTTTTGTCGCCTTCTTGCTCCATATTGCTTGTTCTATTGCTCCTCCTTCGTCTCTTGCTGAGCTGGTTATGCCACCAAATGGTCTCATCTTCATCGTCAAAGTCAAAGTCCGATCGTCTTCTCTTATTTCTCGATGAGGGTCCCGGTTCGTATGATTGAGCCTGTCCCATAAGCTCGGAGAGGCCCTGAAAGTCGAATATAAATCCATCTTGGTCCTCAAAGAGCCATGATATCTCCCCGAAGTTCTCAATGAATGGAAATCCCGACATATTGAAAGAATTGTTCATTCTGTGTCGATAGATCTCTATGAGATTGATCTCTCAGTGACTCACAGTTGCTGGTAGTAGATATTGTAGTCAATGAGTTGCAGATTCGACGAGGTGTAGAGGGGAAGATGTTTTGGTCATACCAGAATAGGAAAGCGTGGCTCGAGGTGGTCGAACGACGGTAGGCACTTGTGCTACGGGACATGTCAATAGCATTACGGCTTCTTTTGATCAGCTTGCTCATGATATACTACTCATAAATATACTATATGCATGAATTATATTCATTTCTTTTACTCTGTGATTGTGAATGCGTGTCTATGGAAGACGAAAGTTGAATGTCCATATCTGAAACCATCCCATCCTTCGCTCGACTATATTGCATATTGTCTTTATTTTATGTCTTGAATCTCAAAATAACACTTTTAGTTGACCCATTAGTATCAGCAGCTCCTGGATCGGCTTCCTGGTGTAACATAATCGTTCTCAATGGCTTAGGGCAGCATCTTGAAGCCGTGAAAGGTGCTCCTATACAAATAGCAATAACACCATTCACCATTGCCCAGTTCACCCTCTTTGCCTTAAAGGCTATCTTGGCTAAATCGATCAGGACGAGACATTATAATGGCAATATATAATTAAACATACTCAGTAAGAGTACTACGATGTGCTGTATACTACGGAGTCCACACTTTGGCTACTTGATACTTGTACACATATAATCCGCAGATCCTGTTGTATGACCCCAAATTTTCTGCCATATAAGTCATGCATACTAGAGTATCCATAAGCCACAACATCTACTTATTACAACATCTTCATCCTCGCCAACTGTAAATAGAGTAACCGTTATAGTCAAGTCCATCCGACTGTATGCGCTGAGGATCCACTCGGCTGACTCCCCACCGAACCCCACCAATTGCCCGGATTTCATTTCATCATAACCACTTCTGCCAGTCAAGCACAATAAATCTGATCCTACATCCCTCAATCTAGTCACTTTCTCTTTCATTCCCCCAAAGGACAGAAAAGTGTCAGCCAAAACAAGACCAAAAGAGTCCTGTTTGTGGCCTCAATTGACAAATTCACCCTCCCCGCACATACCCCGCGATTGCAAGAGCTACACACAACAATGGCACCCTTAATCCGCGTCGTTGGCTCTCTCAATGCCGACATGGTCTCAGTGACTCCTCGTTTCCCTGAAGCTGGAGAGACCATCACTGCCTCGTCGTATTTCACCAGCGCCGGTGGAAAAGGCGCCAACCAAGCCGTCGCATGTGGTCGCATGTCGCGATCCCAGCCATCCGCATCTGGCACGTCTACCTCTACAAACCCTGTTACGGTCGAGATGGTGGGTGCGGTGGGAGCTTTGGACGGTCACTTTGATGCCCTGCTGAAGCCGACGTTGGAGAAATCGGGTGTGGATACTTCTCGTGTTCAGATCATCAAGGATGCATACACGGGTGTGGCGGTGATTGTCGTTGACTCGTCTGCTGGAGGAGAGAACCGGATTGTTTTCTCTCCCGGAGCGAACTATACCGGTATGCAACCTACTCCGGTGGTACTGGGGATGGCACTTTTAGCTCCAGTGCCAGATGTGATTGTTATGCAGGGTGAGATTCCCATCGACACGATCATCGGGACACTTCGAGATATCAAGGCATGGAAGGAGAAGAACCGGGCGGAAGGGCAACGGGGAATTGAGGCTGGGCCGGATGTCATATTCAACCCTGCCCCTGCACCGCCGGGAGGACTACCAGAAGATGTCTACAAAGCCGTGGACCATTTCATCATGAACGAGACGGAAACCGAACTGATGACCCCACCAACGGAGCAGCTCCTAAAGGTCGTTCCTGGTGCGGAGGGGCAACCTGGCAAGGAAAAGGTGGCTCGGTATTTCCACCAGCTAGGCGTGACCTACGTCCTCATCACATTGGGATCCAAGGGCGTCTGGTACAGTGCTACGGATGCGGGAACATCTGGCCCTGCTGATGGCGTGAACCGATTTACCAACGAGATTCCAGCGGCAAAGGTGAGCAAAGTGCTCGACACGACTGCCGCTGGAGATACTTTTGTGGGCGCGTATGCCGTTGAGGTGGCGCGATGGCGCGAACAGCGACGGGCAAACGGCAAGGCCGGACAGGATGTAACCCAAGAAGAAAAGGGCGAGAGATATCAAAAGGTGATGGATCGGGCAATGGGGATCGCGACTCAAGCCGCGGCACGAGGAGTTGAGCGACAGGGGGCGATGGACAGCATTCCATGGGAGGATGAGATCTAACCATGGGGTAGAAGATAAAACTGTATATTAATTAAGATTAAGAATAGAGTATCCTAGCCACAATGATCAATCCAGAGTCATTGAAAGCGTGCCTCGAGGGGCTGAACGGATCGTGTCTTATATGACGTGAAGAATGGAATGGGATGATGCCTTTAATCGTCCTGGAGGGATGAGTCGTGAAGTCGTGAAGAATCAAGGCAACACATTCTCAACGCCAGATGACAGTCGAGTTCTATCCCATCAGATCATCCCATGATCTTCATCCAAAGTCAATTACCCATCTAGACAGACACTCGATAGATGATGAAAATAGAATCGCAGTGGCGCGTATCCCACCAACCAGCGCCAATCCCACCACGCCAGTCTGTTTCATCATCGTAGAATCCCAATGAAACCACAGGCTGGGGATAAAACATGCTTCATGTTGTCCAGCTGACAGTGTCCCGAAACGGAGTCTCAACCTATTCTTATGATCTTATCTTGGTGATGTCAGTTCTACAAATGGTCGGGTCTAGAGGCTATACCGCTCAAGAAAGGGGGGTGAAACAGGCGACATCCGAGCTGTGTAAGCTTAATGTGGTGGAAGCCTTGGAAGATGGAGAATGGAGCCGATGAGGGGAAGTCTGCAAGTGACGCGATATCTGAGATCTATTTCGGGTTGGCTTTAGTGCGAGATGGAGTCGTGTTGGAGATGAGGTTGAAGACGCGTTGTAGGGATGGACGGTATTTTATGAAACAACCACCACCACTCCATACTATTGCCTCCAGATCAATAATTCTGGATAGAGTTCTCTAGAATGGTTGATGATGATTATCTCTCCTTTTCATCTACTTTATTTCCATATCCAACAGGTCAGAAGTGTCTGTAGATGTAATATCAATACTCCGTACCGTACATACATACAAACGCGAACCCCTCACTTCAGCGCCAACATGAACAGCATCAATGAGATTGTCTTGACTTAGTCCAACGCTTTCTGGCTTCTTTTGGAATGGACCATCAGAAATTAATGACGATTCCTGCACGTCGCCACCCTGGAGATCCCGAGTCACGCCCAATAAGTGGCCGGGGCGACGGACGGTTGCTGCAGACACGCGCCTTGCATAGAATGCTTCACGATCCAACACGAAGCGACGCGCTCCTTGGATTATGCCGACCAGACCGGAAAAGGATACATATTCGAGCCTCCCAGCAGCGATCATCCGCATCGCAACATACTTTTTGAAACCGCATCAACTGCATGTTTCGAGAGTCGTGGATGCTCTGTTCATTCTTGCGCTCTCGTCCTGCTTTCCCTTGTCCTGCCCTCCGTTTTTAAATGGGAATTCGCCCTGCCCTTGCCTCCTCCAGCTGTAATTATTCATCTTCATCTCGCGGTCTGCGTATATCTACATAGCTTCACCTCTTCCTTCCGTTTCTCTTCTTCATCCCATCCCATTCTATCCCCTCTTCTCTTCAGCTTCGATAGTCTCTTCTGGTCGCTGGGATCCGATCAGTCTGTCCTTCTGTTGTAGTGATCCACTCTCCCCTTTCTCCCTCTGTCCCCTCTACAGACAGAGTCCTTTCGAATCCCTTCACTCTCTTTCTAGAGATCATAAACTCGACTGATCTATTGATCCGTCATTTAATCTCGGGATCGTCAGTCTCGTGTCCAACAGTCTCTTTGTCCACGATCCGCTCTAGACCGCCAATCATCTCAACCCCACACCGCGTTACCAAAACAAACCATCTCGACGCATCTCAACTCGTCTTTGTCTTCACATCTCCAACTCAACGGATCAGGTCGACTCCGTCTCACGATGGCGGCTCTCACCATGACTCCTGCTACCATGCGTCAGCCTTTTGCTAGTTTGGATGCCCCGCGTATGCGGTCTCTGCTCAAGACAAAGCTGAACGTCAAGAATCAACAGAATGGTATGTCTTTCTCCTCATTCGATTAAATCACGATTCTGACTCCAATAGGTGCTTCGATCACTGGTAAGAGACGTCCTCTCGGAGAAATCGATACGGAAAACGTCGACCCGACCCTCAACCTCTCCACCAAGCGGAAGCGTGGCTCCGACGAGGATGGGCCTGTCAAGGGCAGCTCCAAGCCCATCAAGGCCTCTCGCAAGGCATTGGCGACTGTCGAACCCATCGTCGCTCCCCGCACTCCCTCTGCTCCGATCAGCGCTCCTCCATCCACCCCCAAGTCGACGACCGCTCTGAAGCCCGCCGGTCGCTCTCCAAAGTCAAAGTCACAGTCCTGCAAGCCCTTTGCTCGTCGCTCCAACATCTCCAAGAACCGCTCCGAACCCACAGGCAAAAAGACAGTCAGCCGTCCGTTCTCCATTGCAACCGCGCTGTCTAATGGCAAGTCCAAGCAGCCCAGCTCCAAGGCCCCTGCGTCATGGGCTTTTGAGATCCATGTCGACTCGGAACAGGAGGAGATGACCAACCTCATGCAACACTCTACCGGTGTGCTTGACATCAGTGACGACGAGACCAATGTGGAGAATACTAGCCGCGGCAAGGAGAACATCCCTCCTGCAGACCTGGGTCTCAGCCTCCCCGCCTCTCCTCAACAGGAGTCAACCGCCGCCGCTGCCCGCAAGGGTCCCATGATGGAGGAGTCTCGTTCTCCGCTTGGTGAGCTCAACGCCTCTGACTACTATGGTGCCGACTGCCATGCTTTCTCGTATGAAGTTGTGTACGATGACGACGCCGAGAACACACCAGAGCCAAAGAAGGCCCCTGCTCCTAGCTTGCCGCGCTCCACCCAGCCCTCTCGCAGCTCAAAGCTCTCCAGTGTCTCATCTATCTCTTCTATCTTGGAGGCGACAACCCCAGCCACGTCTACCGACGAGCCATCCAAGGAGAATCCGTCCGAGGCAGAGATCGAGATCTGGGAAAGCGGGAGTGCTGCGGAAGAGCAGTCGGAGGCCACTTCCACTCAGACTGAACCTTTGGGTCTTTAATCTCTACCTACCCATCACTCTCCTTTGTTTAATCACTTCCGGCGTTTCATTTCAAGAAAAATCCTCTTGTTTGGTGTTAATTTGCTTCGACCTTACGCCTGTCGATCTAAATTGTCTGACTTTTTGACGGCGTTTTGAAATCCTTTGGAGGAAACTGCATACCATTATTCTGGATACCCATTCGACTTTTTCTATTACCACTCTATTCGACCTTTCTTGATGCATTTCCTTGTGTGTCCCGACCTATTCATTGACGCCTATCTACAGTTTTATTCCTACTCTCATCCTTTACAATCCTGTCCACACCGTCTTGTTCCCTCACCTCGACTCTATCTTAGTTTTCCTTGGTTCGAATTAACGTTATACCTTAATGAGTTCAAGAGTGCCATGACTGATCATTTTCAATTACGATGTACATAGAATGAATTGACTTTGATCTCGATTCATTATTTTTTGGCGTGCCATTTAGTAGCTAGAATCAATACAATCAATGCCTTGAAACTGAACCCTCATCCATATCAACATCTCCATCTTCATCTAAATCATCTTGCTCATCCTGATCATCCTGGTCGTCTTGATCATTCTCTTCATTTTGATTTTCATTTTCATTTTCCCGAGCATCCACCGCCGCCGCAGCAGCCGCAGCCTCAGCCTCCAACATCTCCGCCTGCTCAATCGCCTCCTCTTCACCCTCACTCTCCTCAACCTCATCTTTCCACTGAACCCTCTTCCCAGTCGACGCCGCAGCACCCGCAGCTTTCTCCTGACTCGTCCCGGTTCCCTCCTTATCCATCCCCGCCGCATTGATCCGCGCCTTCCACTCCGGCGCATTCTTAATCATCGCCCTCACCTCCGTCGCCAACTGCAACTCTCTCGGCGTAGCCCCCGAGTCCGCCTCGACCCAGAAATCCGCCAGGAAGTCCTCGAATCTGGCCTGGTCGGGGAAGGCGAGGATACGGGCGTATTCGGCGTCGTCGGGCATGCGGCCGTCAGAGAGGGATTGGATTTTTGCGCGCATGATGGTTTTTACTTTGGCGATTGTGCCGTTTTGGTACCAGCCATCTGTTACGGTGTCGCAGGTTGAACGAAGGTGAGACGGGGTGGTGGTGGTAGAAGAGGAAGAGTCTGACTCTGGGAAGAGGAGGCTGTGGAGGAGGGGGTCTGTGATGTCGCAGAACATCCACATTCGGCCGTCACGGGGGAGAGGGAGTTGGCCGGTGAAGAGGTGGGAGTCGCCGGGGACGACGGCGGTGGAGGTAGCAGAGGTGAAGGTAGGGTCTATTGGTTCAGCTTCAGGGAGACGGGGGAGGGTATGTCGTCTTCCGGAGCCGCCGTCGCGGGCGAGTTCCGGTTCGCGGGGGAGGAGGCGGAACATGAGGGTTTGGTAGCCGCGGTAGGCGGGGGAGGTACGGGGGTCATGGCCGAATTTGACGATGGCGTCGCGCCAGGGGCCGGAGCGAAAGACGTAGCCTACGTAGGGGAGGGCGTGGCGGAGGGCGGTGCGGTGTTCGAGAGTGGTGAGGGAGTTGCGGAGGCCGCGGCGGGTCCAGGCAGGACGGGATTCGAAGAGGGCTTCCACGACGGCGATGGTGTCCTGGAGGTGTTGGTCGAGGGTGTCGATTGGGGGGCAGTTGTCGCGGGGTTTGGACGGGACGATGTGAATGTCGCCGGGGACGAGATGGGTGAGGATCTTGGCGGCTCGTTGGGTGTTGACTGTGGTGATGTTGCCGGATGTATCCATTGACTGGCGGACTGTAGGGTTTTGACGGTAGCTTTGGTGGAGTTAGTATATTGGTCTGGTGTAGATATTGATGTTTGGGGTGCGTACAAGTAGCCGAATGGGACATCGCCATGGCTGAAGGATGGGGGTGGAATGATATCGACATTTGATATGGCACCTTTGCTCATGTCGAGGTCGAATTGTTTCATCTTCTGGTCTGGGTTTCATCAGCATGTCTTCACACCGTGATGATTATAGCATCTCTTACAGTCAAAAGAGAGAATCTGGTCTCGGAATCGATTGGTGAATTCACTACCAGAGGTAGAAAACACAAAGTCCGGCATTCCTATCACGACAGTTAGAGAATATTCACACAAAGCCAAGCACACAGCCTACCTCGAAACACATGCGTTCGGTTTACCATTCCCACCGGTTCGACCTGGTACCTTCCCAGATTATCACGCAAGCTTCGCAGAAGATCCTTTGCGCTTTGTGGTTGGTTCTCAGGGACCGTTGAATCATCAGCAAACGGCTCATTCGATCCCTTCTTGCGTTTTCTACCCGTACGTCTAGGCACAGTGACTTTCAGAAGGATGTTGTTGGAATGAGAACTTGTCGATTGGAGAGGCCTTGACATGATATCTTCAGGTCGGATTATAAGATTGGCTGGGGTATCAGCTTTGGGGGGGTTCATGATCTATTCACGTTAGATAGAGTCCATATACGACGGGTAGTGAGACTCACACTTGCGATGCCTGCGTTACCCTGCAGGGTGTCAATGGCCTTGTCGACATTTTGGATGATAGCCGGATGCTCGACACTGACAACATGTCGAGAAGGGATGGGATAGAACGGTGCTGTCCTTGTTGGACGTTGCTCCATTTGGACGGCTGACTTGGGTTCGAATATTAGATTGCCAGTTGAGGTTGTGATTTAAAGATGATGTTGAAGTGAATATATATCCATCTAATCCGATATCGATACTATAGCATTCAACACACGTCAATCCATCAATCTTATCTCTCTCAAATATGGCACCAATCAAGACATCCAAGTCGTCTTAGTTCTGCAATATCTCATGACTTCAATCATCTCTGTTGCGTACTTGAATTGTCTTTGGCTGTCCGTGGAGAAGAATTCCTAAGGTCATGTGACCCAACACACAGCCAAAAAAACCACCAAAAAGACTCAAATAGAGAGGAATGACCATACGGAGCGATATTTTAGGACAATCTGTAGTAGATATTCTGTAATTTATAAAAAAACACCTCTATCCACCTTTACTTCCTTCCAACATCGTAGTTCGACAGCAGATATCCATGTTGCTGTGTGTGCCGCCTCTTCTAACGCCTGAGCGCACTGGCAACTCAGCCACAGCCAGACTGGCCCTCTGAACCTCGAACCCTATCCATTTCTCGACATCATCGCCCTTTTTTCCCTAACTGTACCTTTTTTTTGTCTCATATAATAAGAACACCATCTCATTTTTACATCTACGAATCAACCATCGCGTCGACTGCGACCGTGAGCCTCACACCTCGGGGCTCTTGCACCCCCGCTTCCCAGCCAGCCGCTAAGCGACACGGAGACGATCCTCTGTAAAGCAACGACCAGACCGACTTACTCCATACAGCTGTGTCTGCGCCAAAGAGAGAGAGAGCGCTTTACCTCTCCCCCTCCTGTTCTCCAATTGTCACCGTCTGCCTGTGGTAAGTTCTACAGCAATCGTTCCCTCTTCCTCACTGCGTTGGAACCCGGTCCTTCTCCTCCCTGTTGCACCCTTTGGGTCCGCTTGTCCCTTGGACCTACCGCCTCCCCGAGAGCCGTTGTGCTGGCGCTATTTCCATTCCACCCCCCGTTCATTCGCTTCTCGAAACAAGTCTACCTGGTGGCTCTCCACGAAGTGGCTTGTGATTCTTCGATCGGATTCGGACATTCCCGCTGTTTACTTTGTGGTGGTTGGGAACGCTCATGTGGTCATCATCCCAGGCCGATATAAACAAATCCCGTCGTGGCCCTCCTGAACTACTGCCTCCCCGTCGCCCAACCTCAACCCCTCCTGCTAGTGTGCGGCATCCTGCTGCACTGGCATCGAGAACCTCGGCCGAGTACATGTGGCTGTTCGCATACTCGTTACAATGAAGGGCTTCAGACAGAGAGTGGTGAGTTTACCTTGTCGTCTTGCCTCCACGTCTCCTGCTTCTTGTTCACCCCTCCCCGCCTGGGACTTTTTTTGGGGGAGAACGAGATGATAGGGTCAACTTCTCTCATCTCACTTATTCGAGCTAACCTGCCTAGCATGAGCAGTTGTCGAGGGCAAAAGATGCAAACAAGTCCTCGAAGAAGAAAGATTCCAACTCGTCGTCCCAGAACCAGGCCAACCTCGGAATCCACCAAGGCCAACAATCCGCGTCGCCTAACCAAGGTACCCCGACTTCGTCGACTACATCGGTAAATGATGCAAGAAAGTCGCCGGACAATGCGGCGCAGGCGGGAGTGTACCCCCCGGGCGCTGGTCCGCATTATATCCCGCAGGGAGCAGGCATGGCTGGTCAGCCTGTGAATAACGGTCCAGGAACCCCGACTAAACAGGGAGGGGCCCCCAGTGTGGTGATCAGCCCGAGCGCACCGGTAAGCGTCCTTATCCTGAGCCGATTGAACTGCGATGGCGGCCCGCTGCCGTGAGTGAGTGCCGAGTGTTGACCATAATTGTCTTTGCAGCATGTTCCCCCTCCCGGCGCCGCTGAGACAATGCCCGGAGACCTGGCTCCACCAAGGAAATCCCATGTTTTCGATCGTCTTCAAACCACGCCAAAGGATATGTCAGAGGGGATCCGAACTCCAAAGCGTCAGCACTCTTCGCGATTCGACATCTCCGACCAGCGCCAGAGGGAGCTCGAGAAGCTCCCGGGCTTCCATGAAGTACCGCCTAACCGGCGCCAGGAGCTTTTCATGCAGAAGATCGACCAGTGCAACATTATTTTCGACTTCAACGATCCCACCGCTGACATGAAGTCCAAGGAGATCAAGAGACTGGCACTCCACGAGCTCCTGGACTACGTCGCCAATAATCGTTCAGTCATTACCGAACCTATGTACCCCCGTGTCGTCGAGATGTTCGCCAAGAACCTTTTCCGTCCCATCCCGCCTCCTGTCACCCCCCAAGGCGAGGCATTTGATCCTGAAGAGGACGAGCCGGTGTTGGAAGTGGCCTGGCCCCATATCCAGGTTGTCTATGAATTCTTCTTGAGATTTATAGAAAGCCAAGACTTCAACACCAACATCGCCAAGGCCTATATCGATCACCACTTTGTTCTCCAGGTAATTCCCTCTTGGTAATTGCGAATATAGGTCTAAGCGTTAACACAATATAGCTGTTGGAGTTGTTCGACTCCGAAGACCCTCGGGAACGCGATTTCCTCAAGACTACCCTTCACCGGATCTACGGAAAGTTCTTGAATTTGCGGTCATATATTCGCCGATCTATTAATAATGTTTTCTTCCAATTCGTCTACGAGACAGAGCGATTCAATGGAATCGCAGAGCTGTTGGAGATTTTGGGATCGATCATTAATGGTTTCGCATTGCCTCTCAAGGAGGAGCATAAACTTTTCTTGACCAGAGTATTGATTCCTCTGCACAAAGTAAAGAGTCTCAGCATGTATCACCCGCAACTGGCCTATTGTATCGTTCAATTCCTCGAAAAGGACTCCACTTTGACTGAAGATGTACGATATGACTAGCCCTCCCTTCTTCCCCTAAACAAACAGTGGTCTAACGGGAAACAGGTCGTTTGTGGATTACTGCGCTACTGGCCCAAGGTGAATAGCACTAAAGAGGTCATGTATTTGAATGAAGTGGAGGATATCTTCGAGGTTATGGATCCTGCCGAATTCGCAAAGGTTCAAGAACCGTTGTTCAACCAGCTGGCCAAATCCGTTGCCAGCCCTCATTTCCAGGTTTGTAGTACCCTATTATCTAACATGAAATCTGCTAACCTCATGCTACGCAGGTCGCTGAACGTGCCCTCTATTTCTGGAACAACGAGTATTTCTGTAACTTGGTTAGCGACAATGTGGAAACAATCCTACCAATTATGTTTACACCATTATATGAGAACTCTAAAGGCCACTGGAATAGGTAGGTTTCTGACCTGCATGCATCTCCCGACAAATTTCTAATCCTTTCATCACAGGACAATCCATAGCATGGTCTACAATGCCATGAAAATGTTCATGGAGATCAACCCCCAGCTCTTCGATGAATGTTCCCATGAATATAATGAACGACAGAATAGCGCAGAGGAGCGGGAACAGGCTCGACAAGACCGGTGGACCAAGCTCGCCGAGCAGGCTAAGGATAGGAGAAACGGGGTTCCGGCTCCTGCACCACCCGCTGCAGATGTTTCAGACGACGTCGATGCCCTCACACAAGACAACCAGAACCGCCTTAATGCTCTCAAGCTGGAGGATGAGTCGCGCTCACCCAAGGAGCGATTGCCAACTTCGGTTAGTCCACCACTTTCCCAATAGTTTGCCTGAAATTTTCATGCCTGGATGTCTGGTTCATGATATACATACTATTGTTCCTCGAGAGGATCCTCTGTGTACCCCCTTTTTCGTGTTTTGTATTTTGCTAAGTTGCGCATTACTATTTACAGCCAGCGTGATTCTAACGTTGAAACGTCCGTTTGCTCCAGAGACGTCGCCGCGGCTCCATTGATGGTCCTCGAAGGCGACGAAGTGGTAGCGGTAGCGAGATTCGACCACGACGTCGGTCGGGCTCAGGTGTGACCATATCGGTTCTGTCACGAAGCAATTCCACCAAGTGACGATCGATTTGCGAGTTTGATGGTGTATTCTGTCCGTTGATTCTCTGCAATGATGGCATAGCGACTACGAGCTGCGATGATGTGTAATTGTTTCGATTTGATTTCTTTTCATCGATCAAAGTCCCCCCCCTGTGTTCTTCTTTTTCGCTATATGAGTTTCTTTTTTCACTTCTATTTTTTTTGTGTACATGCCCTTCAATATTCTTCTCTCCGCGCGAGGCTTGTCAGGCCCGTGATTTGTGAGCGGACATTCGAGTTGGACTATTAGAACTGTGTTCGGGTATGGAAAACGGGTGCGAATGGCGTTTCCCTGCATCGATGAAGATTTCGATGAACTATTTTGATCTTTAAAACATGAAGTACCTACGGCATAGCCCTGAACCAGAATGATTTATAGACATGTTCCTGTATCTTGTGCAATGGTACCTTAAACCTTGAGCGTGCTCGCGTGTGAATTAGCCATACCACACCATGATTGGCTAAAGGGGGACATCTCGGCGCGACTGACGCGCGCCTACCGGCTAGGAGAAACGAACTGCCGAAATTGCCTTTTTGGGCCTAGTTTCCCGTTCGGGGTCTCTGCGATACCCGCGTTTCTGCTGCTTTCTGGTCTGTCGCTTTGCAGGCGTGAGTCCGCGCGCATTTCACTCTTCTATCTCATCTTTGGCCCTCCTCCTCCCCCGCTGTTTCTGGGTCCCTCCATAATCCACTCATTTCTTTCCTTCCTTTCCTTTTCCCTCTTACCCTTTCGTTACAGCGAGGGAGATTAATGACTTGACGATCCCGTTCCTTTGCTCCCTCCGATTCACCTTTTTCCCACTACCGGGCGGATACAGATATAGCCTCCTCCGTCGTTATCCCGCATGTGAATTACGATCACCAGAGCAGACTGTGCTGCCTTTCTCGAATTCTGGCCGGCCTTTCGGCCTGGCGTTAATTTAATCCCGTTTAAACGTGTCAGGAACTCCTCCGGAGGGATTCAATCGCAGCCATGGAGCGCAATATCGATATCTACGCCAACAAACTGGGCGATGAGAAGCTTGGTATGTTTGTCTCAACAGGGTCTTGGGGAATATATGCTACGAAGAAAACAATGCTGGGGTTTATGCTCTCTTACTAGCTTTGCGCGAGCTAATATATTCTCTTATTAGACATCAAAGTGCGGGCCAATGTCGCAGTCGAGTTGCGAGACAACATTGAACCACTATGCTCCGGCGCGAGCTACCCAATCTTTTTGTCGAAGCTATGGCCGGTGTTCAAGAATATATTGAAGGGGGACCCGGTCTTTACGAACTTGTCCTTTGAGCAGGTGTGTTCATGATTTACCCCGAAGGCAATACGGCCAAGGTCGCCCGTGAATGTTGAGGCATAGAACTAATAATTCCTCTTCTCAATCCATTAGAAATTGCGAAATTGTGTTCTTGAGACCCTCCACCGGCTCCCAATGGCTTCCCCGGATGTAGAGCCGTACGCAGGCGATATGGTCGACTTACTGATGGACCTTGTGCGCATCGAAAACGAAGAAAACGCTGTTCTTTGCATGAAGACTATTATGGATTTGGAACGAAATCAGGCGAAGGCAACGGCAGGAAGGGTACAACCGTTTCTTGAACTCATCCAGGAAATGTTCCAGACCATGGAACAGGTTGTTCGTGACACATTCGACACCCCTAGTCAAGCTACTCCGTCAGGAATGCCCTCGACACCGGCAGCAATTCAGAACTTTCAGTCCCCGCGACCAAGCTCACCTGCTACATCTGTGTCGGACCTTGGGCCGGATCAACAATCAAGTAATATCCTGCTCAAGGGTATGCAATCATTCAAGGTTCTCGCCGAGTGCCCGATCATTGTCGTCTCCATTTTTCAAACACACCGCACATCAGTTTCTGCTAATGTGAAGCTGTTCGTCCCTCTAATAAAGAGTATTTTGCTTCTTCAAGCCAAGCCGCAGGAAAAGGCGCACACAGATGCTGCTGCCCAAGGGACAATATTCACTGGTGTTTGTAGAGAGATCAAGAACCGAGCTGCTTTCGGCGAATTCATTACAGCACAAGTGAAGACCATGAGTTTCTTGGCTTATCTTTTACGAATGTACGCCCATCAGCTGCAGGACTTCCTGCCGACTCTCCCATCGGTGGTGGTGCGCCTTCTCCAAGACTGTCCCAGGGAGAAGTCTAGTGCTAGGAAGGAGCTCCTGGTCGCAATTCGCCATATTATCAACTTCAACTACCGAAAGATCTTCCTTGAAAAGATCGACGAGCTCCTTGATGAAAGAACCTTGATTGGTGATGGTCTCACGGTTTATGAAACAATGAGACCTCTCGCCTACAGTATGCTTGCTGACTTGATTCACCATGTCCGAGATCACCTTACTCGTGATCAGATTCGACGCACGGTTGAGGTATACACAAAAAACCTACACGATGACTTCCCTGGTACCAGTTTCCAGACAATGAGTGCGAAGCTACTCCTGAATATGGCAGAAAAGATATCCAAGCTAGACGACAAACGCGAGGCTCGTTATTTCTTAATAATGATTTTAGATGCGATTGGCGACAAGTTTGCGTCTATGAACCACCAGTTCAATAATGCCGTGAAGGTATCGAAGGCATTCAAAGCTACTAAAAAGGATACCGAGCCCTTTCCCGATAACTACCTCGCGGACAAGGACCAACCCCCAGACTGGGACGAAATTGACATCTTTTCTGCATCGCCTATCAAAACTTCAAATCCTCGTGACCGTGGTGGTGACCCAGTGTCGGACAACATCTTCCTTTTCAAGAACCTGATAAATGGACTGAAGAACATCTTCCACCAACTGAAGAATTGTAACCCCGATCATATCCAAATAGACCCCAACAGCGTTCCAATCAACTGGTCAGAAGTTTCATACGGCTATAACGCAGAGGAAGTGAGGGTGATCAAAAAGCTGTTCCATGAGGGCGCGCGTGTATTCCGATACTATGGCGTGGATCAGTCACCCCCAGAAGTTAACTATTCTTCCCCGTTTGATTTTCTCGCTAGTCAATACACTGCACCGATGTCACGGGAAGAGAAGGAACTCCTAGAGAGCTTCGGAACGGTATTCCACTGCATCGATACAGCCACATTTCATGAAGTGTTCCATTCGGAGATACCCTACTTGCATGAGCTTATGTTTGAACATGGCGCTTTGCTTCACTTGCCTCAGTTCTTTTTGGCTAGTGAAGCTACCTCTCCGGCGTTCTCTGGCATGGTTCTCCAGTATCTCATGGAGCGTATCGATGAAGTCGGCACCTCTGACATGACCAAGGCGAAGATTCTCCTGAGAATGTTCAAGCTCTCTTTCATGGCCGTAACTCTCTTCTCCGTTCAAAATGAGCAGGTTTTACATCCTCATGTCACTAAGATCGTCACGAAGTGTATCGAGCTCTCTGTTACTGCCGAGGAACCCATGAACTACTTCCTTCTCCTGCGCTCACTCTTTCGCAGTATTGGCGGTGGTCGATTCGAGCTTCTTTACAAGGAGATTTTGCCGCTTCTGGAGATGCTACTGGAAACATTCAATAACCTCTTGATGGCTTCCCGGAGACCTCAGGAGCGTGATCTATATGTTGAGCTCACGCTTACTGTTCCTGCTCGCCTGAGCCATCTCTTGCCGCACCTGAGCTACCTTATGCGTCCTATTGTTGTTGCTTTGCGTGCAGACTCAGATCTTGTGGGACAAGGTCTTCGAACGCTCGAGTTGTGTGTGGACAACCTCACTGCCGACTATCTAGACCCGATAATGTCCCCAATCATGGATGAATTAATGACCGCTCTCTGGGACCATCTCCGACCGCATCCTTATAACCATTTCCATGCGCATACTACAATGAGAATCCTGGGCAAGCTTGGCGGTCGCAATAGGAAATTCCTCAACCACCCCCCTGACATCTCGTTCGAGCAGTTCTCTGATGACAGTCCCAGTTTTGACATCAAGCTGATTGGGCCTAGCGAGAAACGGCCTTTCCCTATCGAAATAGGCATTGATCTGGCCATTGGCAAGCTGATGGAGGTCCCCAAGACGCCCGCATCAAAAGCCTCTGATTCATACTACAAGCAGCAGGCCTACCGCATGATCACTTCGCAGTTGAAACTTTCCATTGGCTACGAGAATCTTCCTGATGATCTGGCTCAACTGCTTCGTCTCCATGCCAATGATCTCTCCGAGGGTAAAACAGGTGCTATGGCCGATATCCTGGAAAAGTCTGAGCGATCAAGCTCCATTCCCAAGAAATTAATGCAAGAAGGGTTGCTAAAGAAGCTTTTGAAAGCTTGTATATTTGCTACCACGCTTCCGGCGCTTGAGCAAAGTGCGACAGCTTTTGTGGCTGATGTGTGCAAACACTTAGCTATCGTGGAAGTTGGACGCGCCCTCGCCCAAGCACGACACACCCGTAAGCCGTTCGATGTCTCCAGCGGAGAGGGCCCCGTCTATCTCGACTCAAGAGTTCTTGCGGAAGCCGTTGTTGAATGTCTTTCTTCCGACGATGCTGGTGTGCGTGATGGAGCACAAGCAGCTATGAAGGTCATGAAGGAAGCTGCCGCTATCATTTTTGGAACACCCGACAAAGGTTCGAAGCTGCCATTCTTCCAGCATATCGGCCGTGTCTTCTGCCATAGTTGCCACAGCGAAGAATGGTTTACCAAAGCAGGAGGTAGCTTGGGTATTCACCTCTTCGCTACTGAATTGGACCTGGGCGACACCTGGCTATTTGAGAAACAAACTGAGTTTGTTCGAGCTTTGATGTATGTCATTAAGGACACCCCAGCCGATCTTCCGGCCAGCACACGGGCACGGGCACAGGATACCTTGGATTTGATTTTGCGGAGATGCAGCAAGAATGCTTCCAAGGATGACTTGAAGAATGAAAAGAGCCGTCTGTACTCTCTCTGCGGGTTCTTCGTCTATGAGCTCTCGCACATGAACAAATTCGTCCGGGAGGCCTCTCGTCGGAGCTTTACAACCATTGCTGAGGTACTTGGCTGCGAAGTTCATGAACTCATCTTCCCTGTAAAGGATCGCCTTCTGCAGTCAATATTTAACAAGCCCCTTCGAGCCTTGCCGTTTCCCACTCAGATCGGGTTTATCGACGCTATTACTTTCTGTTTGAGCCTTCATAACAACATCGTCACCTTCAATGACCCGCTCAACCGACTAATGCTGGAATCTCTTGCTCTTGCGGATGCAGACGATGAGTCCCTCGCATCAAAGCCTAACGAATTCAAGAACGCGGAGATGATCGTGAACCTGCGTGTGGCATGTCTCCGTCTCTTGTCCATGGCAATGAGTTTCCCCGAGTTTGCCAATACTCCACAAAACACTAGCCGTGCTCGTATTATTTCTGTGTTCTTCAAATCGCTCTACTCGCGTTCGTCAGAGGTCATCGAAGCGGCTAATGCTGGTTTGAGGGATGTTCTCACACAGACTAACAAGCTTCCAAAGGATTTGCTGCAGAACGGTCTTCGCCCTATTCTCATGAACCTGCAAGACCCTAAACGTCTCAGCGTTGCCGGTCTTGATGGCCTTGCCCGCCTCCTCACCCTTCTCACTAATTATTTCAAGGTCGAGATTGGGGCTCGTCTTCTGGAGCATATGAAGGTTATCGCAGACGATGCTGTTTTGCAAAAGGTTTCCTTCAGCCTTGTCGAACAGAGCCCGCCGATGAAGATTGTGGCTGCTATTTTCAACATTTTCCACCTTCTGCCTCCTGCTGCGACCTCTTTCATGGAGCATCTCGTAAATAAAGTTTTGGATCTCGAAGACAAGCTCCGCAGAACTTCGAACAGCCCGTTCAGGAAGCCTCTGGTCAAGTATCTTAACCGCTATCCAAAAGAAAGTCTGTCATTTTTCCATGCTCGTTTCAAGGACGAGAGATTTGGACGTTTCTTTGGACAGATGCTTGCGGACCCTGAAAGTGAGGCACTTCGTTCGGCAGTGGTCGCGGATACCGAAGGGTTTACATCTGCTGCATTTGGACATGAATCAACGGATGGCACAAACACGGCCGCGATAAATGGAATCTACGTGGTTCACTCAATCTGCTCATATCCGTCAACTAAGCGCTGGCTGGTATCCCATATGGCTTTGCGGAACAAGCTTCTACAAGCTGGACGCGATTTGGAGAAGAAATTGCGCAACGACAAACTTCCAGCAAATGAGCGCTTACGTGTTGAACAAGGGGAGGATCAGTTGATGGATGTCTTCACCGTCTATCTGGCCGAGTCAGTCCATGATTTGGACTTCCTTTTCGACGTCATCGATGGCCTGTCTGCAGATGAGCTGAAGCGTACGCTTGCGTTCCCCAGGTTCATTTACAGACATATCATTACGAATGAATCCATCGACTACCGGCGTTCTGTCATAATGCGCTGCCTTGATCTCTACGGCCAGCGTTCGTGTTCGCAAAAGATGAAGACATATGCCTTCCGTCACTTGGTTAATCCCATCTTTGCAATGGATGTTCAGAGCACCTGGAATAGTCCACCCAATAGCCCGAAGCTCATGGACCGGAGCATGACAGAATCTATTCAGAGTCGTCTATGGAAGCCTCAATTGGCTGACCCGAGCGAGGAATCAAACCAAGCTGGAGTTGACCATTCACGCATGGAACTTCTCCAGTTATCCGCATTGCTGATCAAGTACCATCACCAAACAGTTCAGGATTCACGCAAAGACATCATCAAGTTTGCTTGGAATTACATCCGGCTTGAAGACATAATAAACAAGTACGGTGCATACGTTCTCATCAGCTACTTCATTGCCCATTACGAGACTCCATTCAAAATTGTGATCCAGGTTTACGTTGCCCTGTTACGAGCGCACCAGAATGAGGGCAAAGCCTTGGTCACCCAGGCACTTGATGTTCTAGCACCAGTTCTGCCGACTCGAATCTTGTCCACAAGCAACAATCAAATGGCAGACGCAAGATATCCGCTGTGGGCAAAATGGCCTCGACGAATTCTGGCAGAGGAGACCGCAAACTTGCAGCAGGTTATGAGTATCTTCCAATTCCTTGTGCGGCACCCAGATCTCTTTTATGAGTCGAGAGAACACTTTGTTCCCCTCATCGTGCCTTCGTTGATTAAAATCGCGGCGCCTCCCAACTCATCTAATGAGAGCAAAAAGCTGGCCCTCAACCTCATTAGTCTCATTTGGTACTGGGAGGAAAAGAGAGCCAAGAACAGTAGTGCCACTCCCAACGGTGTTCTCGAATCACCGAATGCAAGGAAGCGTAAGCTGGATGAAGCCCAGGGAACCGCGGGCTCTTCACCAGCCCTTGCGCCTCCCAGTGTCCGCGAACGTTCTGACTACATGGTTCCTGCTGATCTCCGAGCGGCGTTGACGAAATATCTGATCACGTTTATCACGACTATCGCTGAACGCTTCCCCGTTCCGGCCGCTCGAATCCGTGAGCTTGCTTCGTCCAAGACACAGAACCCTGTACCCACTGGTGATATGGTTAAAAAGGCTGTACATTTGCTCAGAAATCTTTTATCTCCAGAGTACTGGGGTGACATCGATATTGAACTCTATCAGAAGGCTACAGAGCCTATTCTTGCGGGAGAGAAGGCCGACAAACCTGACGAGAAGCACACTACCAGCATGGTCAACACTTTACAAGTTCTGCGCGTTCTCTTGGCGGCAAAACCGGATGATTGGATCGCAGCTCGCCTGCCATTAATCCAAAAACTCTTCGAAAAACCTTTGCGTTCAGAAAACCCGGAGATTCAAGACTGTCTACATGGCTTGGAGGATGAAGTGGAGATTTCACCGAAGTTGCCACCGCCGATCAGACGTGTTCTCAATGCCCTTCCTGATGACCAGCCTGAAGAGGAAGATGGAATGGATGTTGAACATTCTCCGTCTGAATTTGTGACGTATCTGTCGGCAATTGCAACAGAGACACTCTCCGCCAACAATCATGTGTCTAGTTTGAACACCTTGTGGACGCTTTCCAAGAACAAGCCTGCCGAGATGGATGCACACATTCCTCAGGTCATGAAGGCATTCTCTCAAAAGCTCGCCAAAGACCATGTTGCTGCCTCTACGGCGAACCAGGGTCAATATCAACCAGGCACGAAGCCTGGTGAAGGAGTGCCAGATCAGCAGGAGTTCGAAATTGGGGTCGATCTGATCTTCAAGACCATTGAGTTAATCTCTGTGCGCATGTCTCATTTGGGAGAACAAAGGCGTCCATTCCTCAGTGTCCTCGCACAACTTGTAGAGAGGTCACACAACATCAAGCTTTGCAGCAAAGTTTTAGGCATGGTTGAGACCTGGATCTTCCACTCTACAGAGTCTTGGCCTACACTGAAAGAGAAGACTGCCGTTCTGCACAAGATGCTGCTCTTCGAGTCTCGCACCGACCAAACCATGCTGAAGAAGTTCTTGGACCTTGTCATTAGGATCTATGAAGACTCGAAGATCACTAGGACCGAGTTGACCGTTAGATTGGAACATGCATTCTTGATCGGCACTAGGGCTCAAGATGTTGAAATGCGCAACCGTTTCATGAATATCTTTGACCGAAGTCTGACACGCTTGGCAAGCTCTCGCCTTAGCTATGTGCTGACCTGTCAAAACTGGGACACACTTGCTGATTCTTTCTGGCTGTCTCAAGCTTCTCACTTGATGCTAGGATGTATCGACATGACAACAACTGCTCGACTGCATCAGGATGATTTCACCCTTTTCCCCTTGTCATTCCTCTTTGACGGTGCCGAAAAGGATCCGAGGAAAAATGATATCATGGTTGACAGTCAGCTGGAATCTTTCATATCTGATCGCAAGCGTTTTGTGTCCGAAATTGGTGATGTCAAGGTTCGCGATTTGGTGGAACCGCTTTGTCAACTTCAACACACCGACCCCAATGTCGCTTACAAGCTGTGGACTACACTGTTTACTACCCTTTGGTCAACCTTGTCTAGAGAAGATCGCATTGACTTGGAGAAGGGAATGGTGACTTTGATTACACGCGAATACCATCAGAGACAGCTTGACAAGAGACCAAACGTCGTCCAGGCTTTACTCGAGGGTGCAGTCCGGGCTGGGCCACGATTCAAGATTCCCCCGCATGTCATGAAGTATCTTAGTCGCACTTACGACGCTTGGTATACCGCTGCATCATACTTGGAAGAAACAGCCATTAGCCCTCTCATTGATACTCCCACTGTTCGTGAAAGTAATCTTGACGCTTTGGTTGAGGTTTACGCGGGGCTGCAGGAGGATGACTTCTTCTATGGTACTTGGCGCCGCCGTTGCAAATTTGTCGAGACCAATGCTGCACTTTCGTACGAACAACAAGGGATGTGGGATAAGTCACAGCAACTCTACGAGAATGCTCAAATCAAAGCTCGCTCCGGAGCCATGCCGTTCTCGCAAGGCGAATACTACCTGTGGGAGGATCATTGGTTGATCTGTGCCCAGAAGCTTCAGCAATGGGAGATCCTCAGTGATTTCGCCAAACACGAGAATTTGAACGACCTCCTTCTCGAAGCTGCTTGGAGAAACATTGAAAACTGGCAGAGCGAAGGAAACCGGGAGCAGCTCGAGTCTCTGATCAAGTCTGTTTCTGACGCTCCAACGCCCCGGCGCACATTCTTCCAAGCCTTCATGTCGCTTCTCCAGTTCCACATCAAGAAAGAGAACATTCAAGAGTTCAACGGGGTTTGCGACGAATCTATTCAACTGTCTATTCGCAAGTGGCTTCAGCTACCTAAGAGAATCACAAACGCCCACATTCCTATTTTGCAGCATTTCCAGCTTCTGGTCGAACTTCATGATGCAAGCCATATATGTGCAAGCTTGTCGCAGACTAATGAGCGCAACCTGGATACGAAGTCAGCCGAGTTGAAGCTTTTGCTCGGAACCTGGCGAGATCGCCTTCCAAACCTTTGGGACGACATCAATGCCTGGCAAGATCTCGTTACATGGCGTCAGCATATCTTCCAGCTGATCAACGCCACGTATCTGAGCTTACTGCCACCCCAGACCAACAATGTGGCCAGTAACTCTTATGCCTACCGTGGCTACCACGAGACAGCATGGATCATCAACCGCTTTGCTCACGTGGCTCGTAAGCACCAAATGCCTGAAGTGTGTATCAACCAGTTAAGTCGCATCTATACACTTCCAAATATCGAGATCCAAGAGGCATTCTTGAAGCTGCGGGAACAAGCCAAGTGCCATTACCAGAACCCGAAGGAGCTCAACAGTGGTTTGGACGTCATTAACAACACCAACCTCAACTATTTCGGTGCGCAGCAGAAAGCAGAGTTCTACACCCTTAAGGGTATGTTCTTAGCCAAGTTGAACCACGTCAATGATGCCAATGAGGCGTTTGGAGTTGCTCTCTATTATGACCTGAGACTCGCGAAGGCCTGGTCTGAGTGGGGACAGTACAGTGATCAACGCTTCAAGACCGAGCCAGCAGATTACGAGCTGGCAAGCAACGCAGTCAGCTGTTACCTGGAGGCTGCTGGTCTCTACAAGAATGCGAAGTCCCGAAAACTTCTCAGTCGTATCCTCTGGCTTCTTAGCTTGGACAATGAGGAAGGACGGGTTGCTAGTGCTTTCGAGAACTTCAAGGGAGACACGCCAGTTTGGTATTGGATTACGTTCATACCCCAGCTTCTCACCAGCTTGTCGCATCGCGAAGCGCGCCTCTGCAAGGCTGTTCTGGTCAAGATCGCCAAGTTATACCCTCAGGCTTTGTTCTTCTTGCTTCGTACAAACAGAGAAGATATGCTCAGCATCAAGAAACAGCATGATCAAAAGCAAGAGAAGTTGAACCGTGCCAGGCAGCAACAGCAGCAAGCTTCACCCCACAACAAACCACCACAGGCTAATTCCGAAGGTGCTGCTCAAAATGGCCAGGCTGCCAATGGCCAGAACCAAAGTAGCCCTCAAGTCAATCAGCAGGCTCAGGCCCAGAAATTCAGTCAAGGTCAAATCCAAAATCAAGGCCAAGTTCAACAGTCGCCCGCTCAAGGCCAAGGCCAGCCTCCTGTTCCAGGTCAGCCTCAGCTTCCTGGGCAAGTTCAAGGTCCAATGCAGATGCAGCAGTCCCAGACCCCGCAGCAGGGTAATAATCTACAGGTTCCTGGTCAAAATGGCACACCACAGAACCAGAATTCTCCAGCAGAGTCGGAGAAGGAGCCTCTCAAGAAGCCATGGGAGTATTCGGACGAAATTATGTCTGGTCTCAAAACAGCTTTCCCATTGCTTGCCCTATCCATGGAGACCATGGTCGATCAGATCCACAAAAACTTTAAATGTCCTCCTGATGAAGATGCGTATCGCCTCATTGTTGCGCTTCTCAATGATGGTTTGGCGTACGTTGGCCGCATGCCAGGCTCTTATGCGCAAGATTTCAAGCTGCCGGCAGCGACAGAAGCTAATATCACGCGTTTCGCCGAGACTATTCTTCCTTCGCATATCCGCAAGTCTTTCGAGGCTGATTTCGTGGTGAAGAAACCAACCATGCATGAGTACATCCAGAAATTGCGTCGCTGGCGTGACAAGTTCGAGGAAAAGCTCGACCGCCGACCTCAATCTCAATTCTTGGAGACCTACTCGCCACACCTTAGCGAATTCAGATTCCTTAAATTTGATGAAGTTGAGGTTCCAGGGCAATACCTGCTGCACAAGGACAAGAACCAGGACTTCGTTCGTATTGATCGCTTCCTGCCAGATATTGATTTGGTGCGCGGTATCGGGGTTTGCCATCGTCGTCTCAAGATCCGTGGCCATGATGGCAGCGTACACCCTTTTGCTGTGCAACATCCGGCAGCTCGTCACTGCCGTCGCGAAGAGCGCATCTTGCAGCTTTTCCGCATCTTCAACGGACTGTTAGGCAAACGCAAGGAAAGCCGGAGACGGAATCTCTACTTCCACCTCCCGCTTATGGTACCATTGGCTCCTCATATTCGCTTGGTGCGCGACGATCCATCGTATATCTCGATGCAAGGTATCTTTGAGGATTACTGCCGAAGAGTCGGAATCAACAAGGATGAACCAGTGCTTTTCACTATGGACAAGATGAGATCATTGGCCGAAACGAAACAGAACGTAAGCATTCCCCTTTCACCACTACTACTCAACATCACTGACATCTCCCAGCGCACGCATGATCAACAGCAAGTTCTGCGCACTGAAATCCTGACGGCCATTCAAGAAAAATGGGTTCCCAGCACCGTAATCTTGGACTACTTCCAACAGACTTATCCCAACTTTGCGGACTTCTGGCTCTTTCGCCGGCAGTTTGCCTACCAGTATGCTGCCATCGCGTTCATGACTTACGTGATGCACATGGGCAATCGGTATCCCAACAAGATCATGGTTTCGCGGTCCACGGGCGACATCTGGGGCTCTGAGCTAATTCCGACAATCAACCCGGCTAAGGCATTCTTCTACAACCCAGAGCAAGTTCCTTTCCGATTCACGCCCAACATCCAGACGCTCCTGGGCCCAATCGCAACTGAGGGTCTTTTCGCCTGTGCGTTGATGGCAATCTCTCGTTGCCTGACCGAGCCGCGGCACGAACTTGAGCAGCAACTCAGCATCTTCGTTCGGGATGAAATGATGTTCTGGGCAACGGCGCACCATCGGGGTTCCCTGCCAGTGCCGCAACTTCGCGACTTGGTGTACAACAACAGCGAAGTCATTGTCAATCGGGCAGTCAGCCTTGCCAGTCCCCCTGAAGGCAACCTTCCTGCGAACCAGACGACCATTGATCTCATCTCTAAGGCCGTCAATCCTCAGCACTTGGCGTCCTGTGATGCGTTATGGATGCCATACCTTTGAGACTGAAGCATTGGTTACCCGCTCTGATCTTGTATTATCTTTGCACTGTGTTCGGCGTTTTGTTCCTTTTTGAGGCTGGTGACCTCTTGGTTGTGAGATCGTGTAGGCTTGACAAGCTGAAAAGGCATAATGGGTATTTTGCTCGGCTTTTGATTCTAGCGTGGCGCATTGGGGCATTTTCCCTCGGACATGATTACGATTTGTTTTCTTTTCACTTTTACATTCTGCACGCCATTCATGGCTGGAAAAGATGTTTTGCTTTGTGCTTTGTTTTATCAAATTAACAGATTTTGTTTTAGTTTAATGTACTATAGATAATATTTACAAATTTTCAAGATCTGCTTCGTATCGTAGCTTTGTAACTGATACCAATAAATTCGCTAATGATGCATACCCAGTAGACCAGAACGCCAGTTGCCCAAAACCTTCGGGCATCAATAACCCATCGTTTGATCGTTAAGGGCTGCCTCTACACCAAGGAAGGCTTCTTTTTGATGCCCAGTTTATTCACAAGCGGCTTCTTAGGCTTCTTGGTCCTTGTAAATGAGGGGGGCGGCATATCAGTCTGCTTTTTCTCTGGGGCACTAGAATCAACTGCCTCGTCTTCGACAATCCTCTTCACCTTCTCCCCAGAGGACGTCATAAACGCCCTTCGCGCGGCCTCTTCATCTTCCTTCTCAGCCTTCAGTCGCTCCTGGTCCACCTCTTCTGGAAGTGCGGCGATAGTGGCTTCGTCCCCAAGACCTTCATTTCGCTCAATCCTGGCATTGCGCGTGCGGATCTCATCGAGCGCATCCGCAATTGCCATCTCCCGCTTGGAGTCGAGCATTTTCTCTTCCAGCTCTGCCATCTTATCCCGCTCCTGTTGTTCCTTCTCTTCATTTTCCTCCCGTTCCAGTCGATCCAGCGTCTCATCCTGGGTCTCGTTGTAGTTTTCGGCTTTGGGATCGCGCCACGGTTCGAAGTTACGCTTTGCACCCTTTTCACAGGTGTAGTCCATACTAGATAGAGGTAAATATTAGAAAAGGGCCTTGTGGTTGTTTGAACGGGGCAGATAAAAACGATTTGCCATGCTCTGCATGGCACATCTCCCAGTCCTCACAAAAGGTATCAACTTACTTCTTAGGGTCTGTCTTGAAGGTAATCTCACCACTACAGCGAGTGCAGCGAATGTAGAAACGGTAGATGGAGATGTTGAGGTACTTTTCTTCGGTTGTTTCTTTGCGCGCGTTGAACTTGCGGCCTCGATAGATATATTCACCTTTCATGTCGTTAGTTTGGGTAAAAGCAATAACGTGCCAGCATTATACATACCACATTGTGTACATTTCATAGAGAATGGGGCCATCAAACGGACGGTGATGACCTTCGGACCCTTCTGGCGAAGGTGCTTCGGCGTCCGCGTAATGGCCGAGGGATCGAAATCCGGGGGGTAGTACTTGGTCAAGACCTAGAAAAGTATGAGTATGATGTATGCGACGGGTATTATCCATCAGGACGTACCTTTCTCTCAGACATGGTGGCGTGGGATGAGAAGTATTGTTGATCTGATGGTTGATAAGAGATGCTCGAAAGTTGGAGTTGAGGCGGCGGCGATAGCGATATGATCACGTGATCGTCATTTTGATGTATGGATGGGTTTACTTTCGATTCACACAACAGATTTGATGCTTTAAAGTATTTCGTTAAATATAGTTGAGTATTCGAAGCTAGATTCTCTATCTTTTGATAGAGAAATGAGCTATCTATTGTATGTGTTGAAATCCTTTTTGCAGCTATAGGCGCTTTGTAGATATATATTTCGGTCTAATATTCAAGAAAGCAGCACAACATCCCCAGCTATAAAGCATAGTATCTGAGCCTCACTGACTCCAATCAGAATGATGACTATCACCAGCTCCTCTGAAAAAATAAGATATACAAATGTTGAACGTCCAGCAGCATACAGAAGATACCCAATCGGGCAATCTGCACGGACCACCTCGACGCGCTTTTCGGCAGCAACACAAATAACCATCGCGACACCGTCCTCACCTTCCTTGCTCCTTCTCACTCTGAGATTTTGGGCGAAAAACAAGCTATACAGTCAGCTGGAGACTTTTTTTCTCCGACTTTCCCAGAAAAAACAAACTACCCCTCGTCTGGAGCCTGTTGGAGGGTGGAGGCTTCTTTGTTTTTCTCGCCGCCGCTCTCCGCCCCTCCTCATGCCTCTTTGCGATTATCGTGACCGCCGAACCTCTGACCTTTTCTCCACCTCTCCATTCTCATCAAACCGGCCATGGAGAAGTTTTTGCGCTCCTGGCGTCAGGATGCGTTGAACCGAGGCCAGCACGATGCGGCCATTTACATTGGCGACAAAGTCCTTGCGTTGACCAGTGGGTGCTTGGTTGAAACGACGATCATAGTGACAGGTACACAGACTAACGCAATTTGTTCAAAATAGATAGCGATTCGGATGCCTTTTGGCTGGCCCAAGTCCACTTCTCCAACAACAACTACACGCGAGCTTTGGCCCTTCTATCCCGCAAAGACCTCATCTCGCGAAGCACCGCTTGTCGCTACTTGGCTGCCCACTGCTACATTAAACAGAACCAATTCGAACAAGCACTGTCAGTGCTCGGTGATCATAATCCCACCCACTTGATTCGCAACAATAACAGCCGTCGGAAACTGCAGCATGTCAATGGAAGCCATGTCACTCTGCGCAATGGCAAGACAACCTCTTCGCGCGGCGAGGAGCGAGACAAGGAAGATGCCAATAATGTTCGATTCGAAGCCGCCATGTGCTATTTACGAGGTCTCTGTTTCGCAAAGCAGAACGCTTTTGACCGTGCTCGTGACTGCTACAAGGATGCCGTGCGCATAGACGTTCAATGTTTTGAAGCCTTTGATCAGTTGATGAAGAACTCGCTCATGTCACCGACGGAGGAACTGGAGTTTCTGGAATCTCTCGACTTTGACTCCATTACTTCCCCCGACCCGTCTACCGCCCAGGAAGCCGCTCATTTTACCAAGATGTTGTACACCACTCGTTTGTCTAAATACTCGTCGCCTGCTATTCTTTCAGAAGCAACCGAGACTTTGTCGACCCATTACAACCTCGCACAAAACCCTGATATACTGCTGTCGCGGGCAGAAGCTCTTTACACGCAGTGCCGTTTTGCTGAAGCCCTCGAGCTGACTTCGTCGGTTCTGTCGAGTTCCAACTCGTCCAACACGTCGGCAACGGCAGCCTCGGCCCATATCCCGGCTCAAAACCACTTGGGCCACTCTCCGGCTGTTTATCCCTTACACCTGGCGTGTTTATACGAAACAGGGGCTACCAATGCGTTGTTTCTTCTGTCTCACACATTGGCTGACCATGCTCCTGAGGAGTCATATACTTATCTTGCTATTGGAGTTTATTATCTATCGGTTTCCAAAATTGCAGAGGCACGGCGATTCTTCTCTAAAGCATCGTTGCTGGATCCGCATTCAGCACCTGCGTGGATTGGATTTGCTCACACCTTTGCTGCTGAAGGAGAGCATGATCAAGCCATTGCCGCGTACAGCACTGCGGCTCGACTGTTCCAGGGCAGCCACTTGCCCCAGCTATTCCTTGGAATGCAACATCTGGCCCTGAATAACATGTCGCTATCTCATGAATACCTGTGCGCCGCTTATGCTATGTCGACAGGTTCTCCTTCTGGGACCGTCCCAACTATTCCTACTAACCCAAGCGGCGGGTTACCTGCATTAGGCGGCGACCCTCTGGTGATAAACGAGCTCGGTGTGGTGCTGTACCATCAGAACCATCTCGAAGGTGCTGTGGAGTTGTTCCGTCAATCGCTCGCTTTGGCTTCTACTCTTCACTGTGAGCCAGGTGCCTGGGTGGCCACGCGGGCAAATCTGGGCCATGCATTGCGCCGCACAGGGCGTTTTACAGAGTCTCTGATAGAGTTTGACGAATGTCTTCGGATTGGAGCTGGAGGTGCGAGCTTGGGTTATAGCCCGTTTCTAGGTGGTAGTGGCGCTGGTGCTTCCGGGGTCGCTTCATCAGGCGTTGGAGGTTATGAGGATCGAGGTTTGATTGGGTCCCTTCACACGTCCCGTGGCTTGGTATTGCTGGAGCTTGGGCGCACAATGGAAGCGGTAACGTCCCTCCATGAGGCGGTCCGTGTTCTAGGGGCTAGTGGTGGCGGTGATGCTGCCGGTGGTGCTGGTATTGCAGGCACTCTTCTTTCCCGTGCATTGGAGATTTGGGCCCTAGAAAATCACGAAAAGGAGAAAGCAATGCCCGAAGAGCCGGCAAAGGCAGCCAGCAGCCGGGGCTCGGACAGATCACGTGATAAAGGAAAGGGGAAATATGCGTCCGAAGAAAGAGCTAGACGTCGTGGGGCGACAGCGGAGCGGTATGCTAAGGAATGGACAGACGAAGTTCCACACGTCGAGGTATCGACTGCAGAGGCGGAACCAGAGACATTGGAAGAGAAGGTAGAGATGGAGCTGGATGACGAAGCTGATGGCCTCTTGCGAAATGCGCTGGGTCGAGTTCGAGGTGGACGGCAGCGACGACGACCTGGGGCCAGCCCTGAGATGGAATTCAACGAAACGCCCGCACCGGCAGGAGGTCGCAGTCGAGGATCACGAGCACCGCGGAGTAATATGCGACAGTAAACATTGGATTATTATTAATGTGTTTTTTATCTTGATATCATTGGGTGCATTGGACGTGGCGTTTCTACTACGGCTTTTGACTTTCAGCTATGGGATATCCATTGGGAGGTTGAATCACACCAACGGCGTATCTTTTATCTTTGATCATTTTGACCTTTTGGCAGAGAAATGGGGATTGATATGACTGAAACTGAGGCGTTTAATTATTGTTCTGTAGGATTAGAGTGCTTTGTATACTGAATCAACATGATCTGATTGGATGATTCACCGGTCTCTATAAGTTTAATCCATTTTTATGAACTTGAGATAGCAGCAAGTGCTATAACTACATATATTATACCTTCTATTACCTGGATAAGGACATAATGGAAGTATACTTTGCTAGGTGCCCTGAATAACCTCATCAAAGGGTCGGCAAATCCACAGCCGAAGTCATCGCCAAAACCCCGCATTTGCATAACTCGGCATTTTTACCCCCGCCAATAATCTCCATATTCCCCTGCATATAAGGCGATGATATCCAATCCAACATGAGGACATTGTATAGCGTCCCCACCCCCACACTTTCATCGGCAAATGTTTTTCAGTGCCTTCGATTTTCGATCAGAATACTCAAAAAGATCTAAGCGAGTCAATCTAACTACCGAAATGATGGTTATAGGAAGGATTCCGCACCGGCACAGACGGGAGGAGAAGAACAAACTGCGGGGTACAGAGGCTCCTTGGAAGAAATATAAACGACTTCAAATCCATCCATGATGAAATGCACTCAGATAACCAGACAACATGAAGCTCACACTCGGGGCCCTGCTCCTATCCAGGCTAGCCCTGGCTTCCAAGCCTAACATCCTCTTCATCCTCACCGACGACCAGGACAAACACATGGGCAGCATCGACTTCATGCCGCAACTGCACGAGTCCATAATCAGCAAAGGCGTCACCTATCCCAAACACTTCTGCACCGTGGCCATCTGCTGTCCATCTCGAGCCAACATCTGGACAGGCCGCATGCCCCATAACACCAACGTCACTGATGTCTCCCCGCCCTACGGAGGATATCCCCAGGTAGTCAAGGAAGGGTGGAACGACAACTACCTACCTCTGTGGATGCAGGACGCAGGATACAACACGTACTACGTGGGCAAACTATGGAATTATCAAAACGTGGATAACTACGACAGTCCCCCGCCGAGGGGATTCAATGGCTCGGAATTCACACTCGATCCGTACACGTACCAGTACTACAATGGCATGATGACGCGCAATGGGGCCGAACCTGTCAGCTACAAGGGCCAGTATATCACGGACGTGATGGAGAAAAAGGCACATGGCTTCTTGGATGAAGCAATCTCTCATTCTGATCGACCGTGGATGTTGACTGTTGCTCCCATCGCGCCTCACTCCAACGGCAGTCTTGATCCGAGTACGAACATCTTTTACCAGTCCCAGCCGGAATATGCAGCTCGTCATGCGGGTCTCTTTAAGGATTACTATATTCCTCGTGATGAGAGTTTCAATACTGCGATTGACGGAGGTGTGAGCTGGATTAAGAACCTGCCCGCGTTGAATGATAGTGTGATTGCGTATCACGATGAGTATCAGCAATGTCGACTTCGTGCTTTGCAGGCTGTCGATGAGATGGTGGGAGGTTTAGTGAGTCGACTAGAGAAAGAAGGTCTTCTCAATAATACGTACATCATCTATTCGACTGATAATGGGTATCATATTGGCCAACGTCGGATGCTTCCAGGAAAGGAATGCGGATATGGTATGTTCTCTTGATGAGTCTCTGAGTGTATAGACTGACATCCCAGACACTGATATCAACATCCCACTCTTCATCCGTGGTCCTGGTATTCCAGAAAACCAAGTCTTTGATGCAGTCACCAGCCATACAGACCTGGCACCAACATTCCTTTCCTTAGCTGGGACTACGACAGAGGGATTGGATGGGAAACCGATTCCTTTAACGAAAGAGGAGGATTTGGATGCCAGTACGGAGCATGTGGGAGTTGAGTATTGGGGAATCGTGAGTCTGAACATCATAAATCTACGGAAAACAAAAGAACTGATGAGAACAGAATCTCCCCGAAGGAATCAATGGATACCGCAAGATCACTCGCAACGACACCAAATTCAACGTAGGCGTCTATCACAACAACACCTACAAAGGTCTACGCATCGTCAGCGAAAACTACAATCTCTACTACTCTGTCTGGTGTACAAATGAACGAGAACTTTACGATCTAACTGTACTCCCCCCCCTCACTTCTCAAAGTCCTATATGCAAAACTAACACTCCCAAGACCGACCCCTATCAAGTAACCAACATAGCCGCCCATCCCTCTCGATACGAAGAATACAAAATTGGCAACCGCCCCCTAACCCAACTCCTCAACCGCCTCGACACGCTCATGATGATCATAAAATCATGCAAAGAAGACACCTGCCGCGAACCCTGGCAGAAACTCCACCCCGGAGGCCACGTAAAGAGTCTACGTGACGCTCTGAGCCCAAAGTTCGACAGCTTCTATTCTCAGCAACCCAGAGTCTCCTTTACGTCTTGTCAAGATGGGTATTTGGTTTCTGCTGAGGGACCGCAGGAGGTCAGTGATGTGTACCAGGGGAAGAGGAGACGGAAGACGTTTGAATATGGGGATGAGTGGATGTTTTTTAGCTAGGGTGTTCCATGTGTACATACTAATAACTGGATAATTAACTAAGGGATGTGCTGTTGAAGGTGGAGTATGGTAGAATATGACATGAGACTATCAACAGCTTATTTCAATAGCTTGGAATAACTTATGAAGACTTGATGATTGATGATAGTAGAAGATACTATTCCAATGACTGTATTATAGAGTGATATAGTTGACTCTGTCTAAATGACATTCAAATAACGAGCTAGCACTTCGTTCATCCCGGACGTAAATTGAAAGATCTTCCCTCCTCCCTTGCACTTTGCACTCTTAAAATCTTGTATTATTATTTCTTTTCATTTGTTTTGTTATTACTTATCCATCTCTTGCAATAATAACATAATGTGACCTGTCGTTCTTCCAATCGATCTCAATTTCGGGGTATGCCCGGAGAAAAAAAGGTCTTTTAGTTCCCCCTTTTTTTTTTCTCAAGACCCGCAAAAAATAAGGAGCAGATCGATCCATTTGACTCTCCGCGAGCAGTCAAGAGCAGCAGAAAGAAACAACAAATAAGACAAACCGTGACAAAGAAAGTGCTCAATGATAGTTTGTATTGATTAATATAACTATACGAGGTTCCCCATTATCCGTCGTCCATAGTTACAGGTTGAGCGAGGAACTGAGACTTTCAGAGCCAAAGATAGCAACAAAAATGGAGAATCCAAAATAAGAATATTTTGACTTGCAATAATCCTCCTAGTCTGCCGCGAGTAATCAGATCCCGAACGACGATTTTCATATTAATTTATCTATTCTCCTTAACTAAGTCTTTACTTTTGTAGGCTTGTAGCCCGTACAATTTTGCATGTGCGTCCGTGTATGTAAATCCAACTCCATCCAGCATGTGTAGCGGTCCATAGGAAAAGCTAGCTAGAGCTAGCAGCCGTAGTATCGGTTGAACAACCTTAACGGTTCAATAGGAGTCACTAAGGGTTAGCTTGAGGACAGGGGATATCATCCATCCCGAAAATCAAGGCTTGCGGGAATGCCAACTTTTTCTTTTTCCTTTTTGGTTTGTAGCAGAAATCTTGTTTGTTTGGGGGGAGCCTGTAAGTGTGCATTGATCGTCAAAAGAAAGAGACTAAGACTAGGATGCTCCGTAGTGCGACTGATATTGGAACGGTCTCAACACAGTGAAATCATTGGCCAAGACAGGACATCTACTGTTGGGTTCAATCCTGGCCAGTATCAGGCAATAGATTTGGTTGACTGGTGGCTCTGATGAATTGAAGCATTGTATCGTGGATGCTTTTGACGGAACCATCTGTCATATCTGGAGGTCCAGGTATGACCTGGCCGAAAAATGGTTCGAGCATCTGGGATTCGAACATACGGGGTCCAGCGACAGTAGTAGGAACGTGTATGTCATGGTATCGCCATATGGCAATTATAATATGGGTCAGGGTATAACTGTGTCGGCGATTCATTTCAAGGAGAACAGATTGCTTCGGTTGCTCATCACGAAGCCCCTGGGCAACCATCAGACCAAAACGAGAGTAGTCAGAGCTATGGGCGGGAACTTGAATCCAGAGGTCTTTGCAACGCTCCAGATACTTCCAGTTGCGCTCAAAAGGGCCCTGGATCAACGCGGAAATCTGATTTCGTAACTTAGCCGTTGGCAAGCTGGGCCTTTGCGGTTTCTCGAATCGAATTCTAAATTCTTTCCGCAGCATATCCCAATTTTCTTTCACACTAGTGGGGAGGCTTGAGTACCAACGTGCAGCCCTTGAAAGTTCTGTCGAAAGAGTATGCGACTTGCTCTGTTTCCATTATCAAGATCGCAATGGTGAGTTTGGATTTCCAGCCAGATTTGATCCAGGTAGTCATTCGGGTCTTCCACGCCATCATACCGGCCATGAAAAGGTGTGATAGCCATCTTCGTTGGAAACGTAGATGGGCTCCGTATCTCGAGTTTCTGATCACTGTATAAATTAAGACTTCGAGTTGACAACGTACCTGAGCTGTAGAGACCGTACATTAGCCATCACAACCATGAAACGTAATGAGATATGAGATCTCACCAGTCTGACGCCCAGAGGCTTGAAGAAATAGCGAATGTCCGGGATGTGCATTTTTTCTTCAATGCTGGGGCTGTTGGAAGTGGTACAAATATTTTTCCAGCATTTTCTCTTTGATATTGAAATCAACCAAAATCCATTTCTTTCAGTGTGCTCCTTTCTCTATCGCAGCCCCTCCAACAAAGACTGCGATAAACGAGCTTCGATATCGTTGGCTCTTCTTTGTCCAATTTGTCCAGCTTGTGTCCCCATTTGAGGCTCGTGATTGCCGTTGTCAACCCCGCTTAGGCCCGTAAGACGGCAACTTGGCCAACTCTCCTGAGTCGCTTCACATGCTGCACTTCGATCAAAAGATAGAAACCCCGAAGGCAAAGTAAGTCGAAATTCCTGTTTAATTGCCGTGATCTTCGTGGTGGCCAAAAACGTTGACAGGAAGTGTGCCAGCCTGCCAGACTCAACCGCCATCTTAACCTGGGGATCGTCCTGCTCCACCAGCTTCACCCGTCCACATCTGCCATCCACGTCGTCATAGCTTTCGTCCCCTCCCTAGTGATCAGCAATTCAAACGCACAGGATTAGTATTCTCCTAGCGAAAAGATTACGCTACCCGTTCGCTCTGGAAGGAAAATCGCTGCCCCCCCCTGATCGGGACCATGGGATACCCCTAGGCTTCCAAAATTCTAAAGTTAGCCATGGCGACACTCCTACAGTATATCGAAATGAAGTCATCAAGGCTGAGCCTTGGTTTACTCCCCAGTCGATGATGCGGATGTTTTATTCGCCAAGTTGGCCGAATCTGCCCGTCATCTCTAAGGCTGAGTCGAAGGAACAGAATCTGCCAAGGCCTAAGCCATCAGGGACGGAGCGTCACGCCAGCAACCTTTCGTCAGAAGATCCACGAAAGGCTTGTCTATCATTGACGTTCTGGGAAAGATTGTCCCTGTCCCGAGTGTGGCTCTGGTGGTGTTTCGGGCGCTATGGTCCCAAGGATCGCTGGCATTCTTTCCCGTCACTGGGGAAAGGCAAAAAAGGGCAAATGGGCGAAACGTGGAAGGGGAAAGAAGAGGAAGAGAAAAAAGCGAAAAGAAATGACTAAATAACTCTAAAAAAAAAGAGAAAAAGATGACGATGACGGGCAGACTCCGTATTATTGGCGGTTGCTGGCTGCTCTCCCCCCGTTGCGTGTCTGTCACTCTCACTTCTGGGGCCGCTGGGGCTGGGGGGTCTCGAACCGCTCTGCCTGTCCCCTGACAGTCGCAATTTCTTCTCCACGTCTTACTTTCTTCGTCTGCTCCCTCTTTTCTTTTCTTCTCTTCTTCTTCCTTCTCTCTTGCTTCTATTTTCTCAGCATGAATCAATCCTTTAGGGTTGATGAAAACTGCGCGTCTTCGCAATTGCGATGGCGCTGATTTCGAGCTGTTCCCGCCCACGCTACGGCGTGGTGCTACTTTTGCTATCCATTGTCTCTACTCTGACCGTTAGCTGCATTATTGTCATTTGGTATGGCATGAACTCGGATAGAGATTATATACACCCGCTCTTGACACAATTAATCCCCGCCGGACATTGTGCCTGCGAAACCTCCACCACCTTCGAATGCTCGAGCTGTCTCTCCTGTTCGCAGAGCTCCAGTTTGCTCACACAACTTACCCCCTCATCCCACTGGAAATTCCAGTACGATCGCGATTCTCGAAATGAAGGTCTCGACCCGAATCAGTGCAGTGCTGCATTTCCCGGCCTATTTGAAGACGTCTCCCGTGGCGTGGATTACTGGCGGTCGCAGGGCGCCCTCGCTACGGAGGACTTGGACGCCATCACTCTCCAACCTGGCATGGCGCGCGTTTTTATCTACGACGGCGAGCTCCATATCATTGCCTCGCGTGCAAAAGGCCCGGATCACCGAAGAAAGATCCTGGCTGTTCTAAGCTCAATTCATCGCGCGCTGGTCGCTGACGTGGATCGAGCCTCCCGACGCAACTTCGAGTTTGTTTTCTCGGTAGAGGATAAAGTGGAGGATGTCACGAGTTCTGATCACCCTGTGTGGGTGTTCGCCCGAACTGCAGCCGAGCAAGCAGTCTGGCTCATGCCTGATTTTGGATTTTGGGCCTGGGATAACAATCAGAACCCGATCGGACCGTACGACCAAGTCGTTGAGAAGGTCAAGCGATCCGACCTTCCCTGGAATGAAAAGGAGAACAAGCTGGTTTGGCGTGGAAAGCCCAGTTTTGCTCCCAAGCTGCGGCGCGCCTTGATGGAGGCCGCCCGGGACCAGACTTGGGGCGATGTGAAGCAGGTGGACTGGCAGGATAAGACCAACGTTATGAGCATGGAAGACCATTGCAAATACATGTTTATTGCCCATGTCGAAGGTAAGACGATCAGTTTCCTGCACACCCGCTAGGGACCGTGACTAACAATTTTGCCTATATAGGTCGGTCCTACTCTGCCTCTCTAAAATATCGTCAAGCGTGCAAGTCGGTCATCGTTGCCCATAAACTTCAATACATCCAACACCACCACTACCTTCTCGTTCCCCAAGGGCCGAATCAGAACTACGTCGAGGTCGAGCGAGATTTCAGCGACTTGGAAGAGAAGCTGGACCCCTTAGTTTCCAACCCTCAACTTGCCGAGCGCATTGCCACCAACAGCGTCCAAACGTTCCGCGAGCGATACCTAACCAAGGCAGCCGAAGCATGCTACTGGCGGGCACTCTTTGATGGATATGCGAGTGTCTACAACAGCAGTGTGCCGCTATATTCGAACAACGCCCTGCAAGAACGAGGATTACGATACGAATCATTTGTGCTGCTGGAAAGCGAGCAAATGCTCGACTTTACGACAGGTGTCAGCTTGTATTGATGACATAAACTAATTTTTGGGTGGCTGTTGGTTTATTCTGGCGTTTTGGGGAAAGGAAAAGGGTCCTGCGGGATTGTACAGGCGTCTTTTGGGACTCTTATGTCCACTTTTTTTTTGATACCAAATGAGCATTTAATTTTTGAATACATTATTCTATGAAATTTCCATAACCTTTCTTTCCAGAATACAGAATGTTTGCCACGCAACACTCGAACCGTTGCTACATGGTGGCGTTTGATCCACCGAACGGTTAACCGTGGTCACGGTAAGTTTATACAAGCCTGAAACGACAGCTAATTGCGATCCTCGATGCCCTGAAACAAGGTCGATCTATGGTGATATTCAGTCTTGCTTCGTACTACTACTTCTTAAAGAGGACTGATGCTGATAATCAGGTTTTCACGCTACCGCCATCATCTTCCAAATGCAGACAGGATTTGATACATCGCAAGACTAGTTAGTCGAACATCAGGAATTATTGCATTTGCCACTGCTTCGACCTCGTGCGACTACCCCGCTCGCCAATCTGCATGAGTATTTAAGGAATACGCCAAGAATGAAAACTGTCTGTATCCTCTACGCTATGGGAATGGGCTTTTAGATCATGTCTATTGGACATGCCGTATATGCAGCAACCCCACGAAAATAGCAGCAATGTGATCTGTCTTTTTCGTGTAGTTGCTCAAGGCCAGCTACAGTGCTACACCGTTCGGTTTGTGAATCATGACTCTGACGGAGAAGGCACAGTAGATGTTCGTCTTCCAGCCTCTGCCATGTTTCTCCGCAGTGTTCTCCGCGGTGTATCGTCACTACGACTGAGTCAATTACAAGGGCTTCCTAAGTCTCTAGGTCTTCGATTCCTCACATCTACTGCATCAAGCACCTCCTTCGATGGGACCTTACATGATCTTCCCGATAAACTCCCGGACGCGGTGTTGATCGCGGTGAACCAAAGAGGTTTGTTTCTACCCATTTTGATGAGATATACGGAGTACCTGGTTCATTAAATTTGACTCTGAGTTGTATATCACAAGGTAATGTGCTTTAATCGATAGAACATGGGGGCTTGCGTCGATAGAGGATGGAGAGAATCATGCACACGCGATGGACAGAAACGGAGGTGTCTTTCGCCTAGCCTCGTGCACGAATAGTTTCACTTGCATTGCTATGCTAGTGCATTAAACGGGGTCAGATTGGACTCGGTGAACCCGTTGCTGAATATCTGTCCGAGTTCAAATATCAGCTTGCCATCAGTCTTGACTCGGCAAAACGAACGACAGATATACTCCTGCAGCTCGCGCGATCACTATACGGCATATGTTGTCTCATACCAGTGGGATTGGGTATGACATTGTCAACCTAGTCTCACAGCCTGGCGAGTCCCAGGGAGAGGCTTTATCCAAATACGGACCAGATGTGATAACGTTCAATATGCCACTGGTGTACTAATCGGGTGAATGGTAGAAATATGGTGCCAACTTTGACGCCATAGGGATTCTGATGAATGGGGGAATGCCCTTTAAGGAGTACCTGCAAAAGCACATCTGCCACTCTCTTGGACTGACATCGACTACATTATTCATCCATCGACGACCTGATATCTACCGTCATCTAGTTGATTGCAGAACCCGGGATGCAGAGGGCAAACTCGCTCCCTGGCCATTTGATTCCAAGATGATAGTCTCGAATTTCCGCATGGATGATCTCATTCAGGAGCAAGGCTGTAATGGACTTCATAGTTCGGCCCAAGACTTTATCACTCTTTTATCCGATCTACTCCAGGAACAACCGACGCTTCTCAAACCTGAGACAGCGGAACTTCTCTTCCGCCCAGCTCGTGGGAGGCTCGGCGGCAGCCGAAGGACTCTTGGCTGCACGAGAAGGTCTTATATCCCTTTGGTTTCCTGCAAGGAGTATAGCTGAATCACGCCCTAGGAAGCCTACTTATCCAGGATGGCAATACTGCAGGGACCATTTGCTGGTCGGGGATGGGATGTTTCTGGTATATGAACCGAGCTAAGGGCCTAGCAGCTGGCCTACTGAATCGGACTTGGGATTTTGGCGGTGTGTATGACGCAGATCGTACCATTGCCTGATGAGGAGGTGCAGCAGACACACGACATGCATTTGTAGAGGAGACATGGCGGCTCCATGGCATTCATATTTAATAATAACAAGAACAGCTTCGATATAACCCGTAGTGATAACCAAATTCTGCCTTGAATAACCCTCATATCACATCCTGGTAATTCATAAGAAACAAACAAATCCGGATCGGGCGAGCCACTATCACGGGACTACTGCAAGGCTAGGGTTTAGGGCTATGGGGCCCATGTGGAAAGCGAAATCGACCAACTCAGCTCTGGCTGTGATGGTTTAATTAAAGCACGACGACATGTGAGAGTGACTGGAAAATAAGAACAAGGAGGATAAGAGTCAGATAACTCTACCTCTTGACTGCCACTGGGACAAAATGAGGGGGGATCACCCACAAGGCTAAAGGCCATACAACCACCCCGAAAATCCAGAGGCCACACGCAAGGACCAGTTCACGACCTGAAGAACTCCCCGATCGCCGCTTTGGCTAATCAACACTACCGTGATTAGACTGTGCTTTACACCTTCAGCTGTCATTTTGATGCACTTCATTGGCGGAAACCGCGACGATCACCACCATGTGGAGTACACCAAAACCCGATCCTCGTCGAATTGAAGATGCGAACTCAGCTGACCGCGATCTCTGGCGGGTTGGACTTGGATCTGCAGACGGCTGGGAGTATCCTAGGCCATCTCCGGCTGGATACTGCTAGCCACTCACGACGATGGTAAAGCTAATGGATTGCTGCAAGACTCCTCCCTGGAGCCACCTAAGAAGCCCGACTTTGAGAGCAAGTCCAGAAAGGGATATGGATAGGCCCATTGTGGAGAAAAGAGACAGCGAACGAGAAGTCGGTTGATTATTGATAGCTCTACCCGTGCGACACAGCTTGCTGCTGGATGACGCTGTGGCTGGTGCAGATTTCAATTTAAATCGGTCTTCGCCGTGTCGCTTTTCAGCTGAGCTTGAGGATTCTTTTTTTCCCCCTTTCTCTTTCTCTCAGCATCTTTCTCCCTTGTTGAGTCAAATTCACACATCATGTCTTCGCCCATTCCTCAGCCCCCAGGGCTTCCTATTCTCGGGAATATCCGCGACCTCGATCCCAGCAACGTATGGGGTTCTTTGAACAAGCTAGCTGCGCAATACCGTAAGTAGCTCGAACCGCATCGTCGCAGGCATCAACTTACCATTGCAGGCCCCATTTTCAAGGTCAAGATTCTGGGAAACCAGCTCGTCTTCGTCACAAGCGCCAAGCTCCTCGAGGAAATTTGCGATGAGACGCGTTTCCAAAAATGCGTTAAAGGCCCGATCGTCGAGGTCCGCCAGCTCGTCCACGACAGTCTTTTCACCGCGTACGCCCATGAAGAAAGCTGGGGCATCGCGCATCGTATCATGCACCCCCTGGTGACCCCCCAAGCTGTCGAGCGGGAGTGTGGCGGCATGCAGGAGACTGTGGTTGAGTTGATCAAGAAATGGACTGGCGGCGATGGCACCAAGCAGCGCGTCAACGTCTCCAATGACCTGGACCGACTCAACCACGCTGCCAACATGCTTTGCTTCTTCAACCAGCGCGTTGACTGCATCAACGGAGCCGAGCCTGCTGTGATCAAGGCCATGTCAGACACAACCTTTGAGTCTGTTCGTCGTCCCAACCGACTTCGTCTCGTCAACTGGCTCTTCTACAACCGCAGTTTCGACAAGAACATCCGCATCTGCCGTGACTACTGTGCCGACGTCATCGCCCACCGTCGCGCCAACCCCACCGACAAGAAGGACATGCTCCACGCATTGCTCCACGGCAAGGACCCCGAGACCGGCGAGTCCCTCCCAGACAGCCGAGTCATCGACGAGATCATCAACATCTTCATCGGCAGTGCCACTGCCCCCAACCTCCTCACCTTTGCCATCTACTACCTCGCCAAGAACCCTCAAGAGATCACCCGCGCCCGCGAGGAGCTCGACTCCGTCGTCGGTGGCCCCACCACCCCAATTGAATACTCTCACCTCTCCCAATTACCCTACTGCGAGGCCATCCTCCGCGAATCCTTCCGTCTCTCCGCCACCGCTCCGGGTTTCAACATCGAGCCCCTCCCCTCCACCGAAGGCCCCGTTCTCCTCGGCGGCGGCGAATACGAGATCCCCGCAAAACAGGCCATGATCGCCATCCTGTCCGCCGTCAACCGCGATCCCGAAGTCTTCGAGGACCCCGAAGCCTTCAAGCCCGAGCGCATGGTTGGCGAGAAGTTCGACGCCCTCCCCAAGGGTGTCAAGAAGGGCTTCGGTAACGGCAAGCGTGAGTGCTTCGGCAAGCAGTACGCCTGGGACTGGTCATTCCACACCCTGGCCACTCTCATCAAGGATGTGGACTTTGAGTTGGCCGACAAGAACTACACTTTCAGCATGGAGGGAGACAACTACAACGGTGCTTTCAGCACGAAGCCTCTGAACATGTTTGCTGTCACCAAGAGGAGGGAGGTTGCTGCTTAAATTTTCATGGGATGAATTATTATGAGATAATGATGCTGCTGTTAGGATTTGATTTACTAGTACCTGGGTAATAAAATAGTAATGCAAGCCTGGAATACAACTGATATTTGATCATCTGCTTATCATAGTAGATTTACCGGATCCACTTTTTTAATGCATACATAAACTTAATGCTGTGGTCTTAAATCTGTCCTACCCATCGCAGTCCTACATAAAGTTGCATGGCTTAGAGTGCGACATGATAAGTTTATCATTGGTGCATCTACATGACACTTCAACTACATATGACAGTCCAAAGTGAACTTGATAATCAGCAACGGAAACTTCCTATATAACGAAGAACACAAACAGTACGACATCACAGTCAATGGTTTCACAATAAAATCAAGCATGTTTCATCATTCCAACCCTTTCAGAATCACTCTACACCCCAACGGAGCAAAAATTCCTCCCTGAAAAAGTCAGCAACAGCTTTAATATCATATACGAAAGAAAACCGAACTTACAGAAGTCAGCTTCAGCTTATAAGACGGGTCAACCGTCCATTCCACCCGTCTCAGCAACTCAAACAGCAGAATCTTCATCTGCAACAGCACAAAACCTTGCCCGAGACACTTTCTCGTATGCGCATTAAACGGGATATATGTCCCCCGCACTGTCTCCCGTCTGAATTTCGCATGCATCTCCTCGACGGTCTTTCCCCAGCGTTGGGGACGAAACTCGCCTGCGTCTTCTCCCCAGTTTGCTGGGTTGATGTGTACGCCGCGGGCGTTCCAGCCCACGAAGGTGCGTGCTGGAATGGGAATTTCACCGCCCAGAACGGCGGGACGGAGAGTTACTCGATTTATGAGCTGGGAGACGGGCGGGTAGAGGCGGAGGAGCTCAAAGAGGGTGGATGTTAGAAAAGGGAGACGGTTGACGATGTCCGCTGTTGGGATGGTGGTGTTGGTTTGAAGGATTTCGGCGCGGAGTCGATCTTGGATGGTCTTTTGTTGTTAGAATGCCCACAGAGCTTTGGAGAGTTTGACTGATAGACATACTTTCTCCTTCCCTAACACCCAGAATGTCGAGTTCATCAGCTGCTGGGCGTTCTCGTGGGCGGTTAGGAATGTAATCTTGAGATTATCCCGGAACTGCTTCTCTGTGATTCTGCCATCATTGTACGCTTCTTCTAGCATGTGAGCCACCATGTCGACGGTATTTTGCCCCCTTTCTCGTCGCCTGTCAAGATTATCCCGGACTGTATGATAGAGGGTATCATCAAACTCGTGCATGATGCGATACGCTTCCTTTCGCGAGCTAAAGAGCCAGGGGAACATGTCCAGGTGTGGGAAGTTGAAGAATAATGGTCTGAATATGGTTCGTTTGATGGTGGACTGGATAGCTTCCAAAAGTACCGAACCTTCTGGCTTTTCCAATGACTATTTGACCATAATTAGTATCGGAACTAGATCAAAGTAAACTGGTAGTTGACAAACCTGAAAGTCCAGATCCAGAAAGTTCTCCCCCATAACATCCACACAGTACCTTTGCACGTACGAATTAACCAATATACTAGTCCCATTTCCAGCATCCTTCTGCTGCTCCAACAGCTTATCCACAAATCTTCGTGATTTATTCAATGTTGGCTGGGTATCAAATGTTTTCTTTTGCATCCCGGGCTTCATGATCGAGGTATATAGCCTCCATGTATCTCCATGTGCAGTGATGATGTTATCTCCCACCAAAGTTGCAATCACACTCCAGGGAGTTCTGAGCTGACTCCCCGCCTTGGTGTACACATCGTCATTGCGGAACATATCAGTAAGTAGATCAGAGCGGATTGCGAGAATACTCCATCTTCCTCCAAACCAGATAATGACTGCACCGTGCTTCTCGAGTGGTTTCCTCAACCATCGCTCGTAGATTTCATCTTGGCCCATGTCACTCCATAGTCCAAGGATAGAAACGTAGAAGGGTATACGTGGGAGCTTAGGGAAATTCCAGGGGACATGGAGGTACCAATAGAGAAAAGAAATGATGAGAATGGAGAATGCCTTAACGAAAGCCAGCAACATTGTAGTGACTGTCCTTTTTTCTGAAGAGTTGGTAGTATGGTAGACTTACACCAATGAGTCGTCCATCGCGGATCATATACGTGAGTGCTCGGAGAGTTTGGGGTGATATACTTTCAGCCTCAATGAAAGAGGTGTATTAGAAATCCAGGTAAATTCGTATTTACAGAAATAGGTGATATGATTGCATCGTGTTTTGACCAAATGAAAATTGTCGATATCACTGGGCGTCAGCAAGGCATGGTAGTTCAAGTATATACTTGGGGGTCTGGGTGTATGAACGGACTGTGCTTGCGCTGGGGATCCCTGAGGTTGAGTTGGCGTGATCTGGATCTTGGAATCGATGGTGATATGTTATTGAGGCTGTTATGAAATTATGGAGGCAGATTGCGTGGCAATGAAATCTACTATTTAGCCAGTCTGGCATCGAAGCCACCAAAGTATACAAGTGCAATTTTGTAAATAGGAACTCTTGGCGAAACAGAGATGTGAGCAGCAAGCCTTGGATGTACTTTTATGCAAACCAAACGCGTACCGTAGTTTGTAGGACCCAGGCATACTGCAGTTTCATCTTGCCATACCATGGAAGCTATCTCAACGTAATGGAAAGTTTCTGTTGTCTCAGACTTAGCTGAGATCTGTTTCACAGCATTGTCTGACACGAGGCAAATGTCACAAGGGCGGTGGTACAAAATATCTTCATGCCGCGGTATCCAGGCAGGTTGTATACCTCCACAACATTGGTTAGTACTGTCACACAGGGTTCATATCCCGGATGTGGGACAAGAATATAGTAATGTCGGATTAGACCGCATTTTATGACCTGTATTAATTAATTGTCTTGGATCAAATTGCCACAATATTGATATAGGCGTTCATCGCTAGAACCTGTAGCAAGTTTCTTGCAACCAGAAATGCCGTGGTAAGGTACACAACATGAAAAAAGTTGAGAAAATAACAGTATGTCTGTAAAGAGATACCAAAGTGAGTATTTCATCCATATCACATAACATCTAGGATCTCGTTTCACTCACCTCAGACGTATTATTCGATACTTCTCACAGTAATCGGGCTTCGTTATCCGAGGTGAAGACCTGGCTTATGGTACATGTAAATGTGGCTTATGTACTTGCTCAGTACCTGAGGGTCAACAGTCAATCAAAGCTCCTTTAGGGCTGTTTCACCAGGGTTTAATCCCAGGTCTTTGGATCAGATGCTCCAATCCATTGGGATTGAGGGCAAAAAACCGGGTTGGTATTGTTTGCATATGAAAACGGCCCAGCCATGGAAGTAGGTCAGATTCATGGGTGAGGAGGATCTATGTCCTCTGTCGTTTACTCTGTCCGATAGTCCAAATAATTTAGCATCTCTTCCTTTCACCCTAGTAGATACTTAGCGAATTGGCTTGACGTATTTTCGATTCAAAAGTATTGCCCCATGTTACGAAAGTGAGCAAACCAGAGATCCCACAGTCTGCCTGTGGCATAAATGCCTCAAACCTCTTGGCTTGGTCCATCTCGACTCTAGATTCTTCCATTTGCTAGATGTTGACGTGATTATAGATGCTTTGACAGGGAATGACACTGTATGCAATCGCTTGAAGTGTGCTAGAAAATCGAAAAATGTATTGATGAAGGGTGAAGGATGGGTGGAGGAAGGGCGCGACGTGTTGGTGTCGATGTCACTGGATAGCCCAATTCGGTAACCGTACTGTGTGGGGTCACCAAACAGGAATTCCCAACTAAGTAAGGAAATATTCTACAAAACAAGCATGAAGCAGATATATAGAGGGGATATATATACGTCACATTAGACAATGTGGTTATTATATGCTTTAGGTGTATGTAGACCGCTAAAAGAAGACTTTGAAGTCATCGCTTTTCCATACACATACTCTCTCTACAGCCCTGAAGAGATACTTGATGACAGTGAGAAAGCATACCAGACGGTAGCAACCACCGATATCGCATTAAGATGGATTGTCATAGCATGGTTGAAAGAGAAAGCGCGATTGGCCTGCTGCAGCTTGGAGGGGTCTGAGCCGGATGTGCCGGTTTCATTATTGGAGCTCTCTGCGAGTCCAATACGGTCAAATCCGAGACTCCCCCGACAGAAACAAAGCAAGGGACGCAGCATGAGCCGCAGAATTACGTACCTTGAAGCGCTCGCCTGACAAATGTGGCTTTCGTGGTGCGGGGACCATAGACAAACCGATTGAGGGCACCGGTGACAACAATAATCACCAAAGGGGCTGCGTCCCACAGGTTCTTTGCCAAAGAGACGACGCTATAAGGGGGGCGTGTGAGGGCAGTCAAGATGACGAGCCCGAGTTGACAATTAAAGTAGACTGGGAATATACGTTTCTGCAGAGTGATGAATTCTCGCATGGGAAGGTGCTTATAGCACAGCTTGGTATTGACGAAGCTCTGGAGGAGAACACTAGAGTCAGTTGCAATTCAAACATGATTTCTACTGGGTGATCGCACTTGATAAAATTCTGTTCCCAGCAGAGTCCCATAGGACAGCATGTGATAGGGAAGCAGATTTCCCACGGTGCGAACGATACTGTCCATGGTTGATTGCTGGAGATCCTCTTATCTCGGCCAGACAGGATCCGAATCCAGAACGAATGAGAAATGCATCAGCTTTCAGTGGATTAAGAGCAAGAAAGAATCAGATCATAGAAGAGCAGAGGGTGTCGCACAGAATATGAAGCCACTGAAAATGGCTGCCTGGCCCAGCAATACGAGTGGTCTCATGCTGACGCTAGGCGGGTTGGGAATCATTAGCAAGACAACCAGGTGCTATCGAGTGCCATCCTTGCTGTGATGGAATGCACCTCTGGATGGTGGTTTGTATCTGCTTGCTTCCAGACTGCTCGAGTACTTCTGTCCCGTGACATTCACTGCTACCCTCTTTTGTCACCTGCTCCGGGGTTCCTAGCTTCAATCTTACGCCACCCCAAAAACAAGAGTTCCGACCTCCATCGCTCCAACACTGCCATTCTATCCCGTTCTCTTTTTATCACCGTATGACAGAGGGCTATGTCTGCATGAACCGACTCCAAAAAAACTCTATGACGTTTGACGCTCGCAGTGCGTTGTTGCTCAAGACTGTCCTGGAATTTTCATGCTGACGGCAGATTCGAGCCCGTTGGCTTTCTTAGCCAGGTTATTCGTGCCCCTCGACCATACGGTATGGTGTTACCTGTTCTTACCCCTCAGGTGTTCCAAAAAAAATTGTTGCTGACTTGTCTTGGATGCAGCCTTGGTTCATCCCCACCGCACTTTTCGACGGGTCAACACACCCTGGCATGTCAAGAATCGAATACGGCCGATAGGGTTTTCCGCAGTATCCTTGAGGCCCTCCCAGTTCACGTTTGGTGCCAACAGGTCTGACTGCAGAAGAATTGCATGCAGCTTTGTAACGGCATAAGTTGAGTATTGAGTAATGATCGCCATATTCTCCAACATATTGGTATCAACAAAAATACCTAGTTGGGCATACGGCTTATGCAACCAGCCAGCCTTACCTAACGTCACCATTAACCCCTACTAATGAACGTGTATAAAATGCAATGAAATGACCGAATCGGAAATCCAAGTCTTTATTTCCCAGGATAGCGATTTCCCATAACCGTAATCAGGACTTCACCGAAGAACCGATAAATTGAGATATCGCCCGCAGATCGCCGTGAAATGATGCCATTTACACATTTACAGTCACATTTATCGAATAAACACATAAAGTGGGGATTTTCAGGTCAAAATCATTTACAGTCTGTTGTGCTTCCATGCGTTGATCCACGCGATCAGATAATACTAGATACCCGCAACAATTGGGCTGGGTATATTTCAATTCCACCTGCATACATAAAGCCTATCATATCGATCCAAGAGGGCTTGATGTTAATTTTGGCTGGTCGAGTGGGGAAACGTGTGGCCAATACTTCTAAGCTATACAAAGCCGACTTGGAAGATCTACCGGAACTCCATATCCAAGCCATCCCCAAGCCTGCCATCAGGAACCGTTCTATTTTTGTTATAATTCTTTTTGGATTATTCGGTTGAGTGGAGGCCTAAAAAGCCTGCCCGATGGCCTGGCTTAGACCTTACGATGATGTGTGCGTGTTACTATATCCACGGACCAACCAAACGAAAGTGTCAACATGCACCTCTGGATCACTAAAAGCTCGCATGGCTGTTGATCATCAATAAAAACTGTCTAGTGGAATAACAAAAAATATGCTACATGCAGGACATTCAGTAGAGATAGAAGAAACTGCAACATCAACCCAAGTCTCGAGGTACCAGGGCCTGTTCGCACCTTCCCTATGGATCAAATCGTTCGCCTTCTAGCTGGGATCTTGACTCGAGATCCCTTTCGGTCTTACCCCCTCCAGCCTTTTCAGACAACGTAATTGGTTGCTTGGCGAGCGAATCGAATATTACAGTCTGGGATCGCATACGCAGCCTGATGATCTTCAATATGGTGGGCGGGGAAACTCAGCCTCTTTCTCCATGGTCTTAAAAGCGAGAGTCTCCAGAGGAGGCTGATTGTAACCACTAACAATCGAAATTTGACTGTGACTACTTGGTCTGTGTTGTACAACCTACGGCGTATTCTGAGACCATCGAAGACCGAGTTTGACCTGTCTCTCGTGGAAGAGGACATATCGTTTAAAAAGTGCAGTCGCTTCCTTCCAGGTTGGCCCTGTTCCCCTGCTTGATGTTTTTGTTTTTGTTTTTGTTTTTTTTTTCCCATGCTGCAAACGAGTTAAAATTGACTTTTATGGAGACTGTAGGCAGATACAAAAAAGGAAGCAATCACCACGGCTCTTTGCATAAGTGCCTGGCCACCAGACAACCACATTCATCATTCAACATGCGGACCAAATCTACTCGCGAGAGACAAGAATCCCCTGACAGAAAGCAGGACCCAATAGAGAGACGACGCCTGCAGAACCGACTTTCTCAGAGAAACCACCGTTAGTCTATATCCCCAATACGTCTCCCCATCCCCAGATTCTCACCGAGTACCAGGCCGCAAGATCCGAGAGAGAATGGCAAGACTACAGGAGCTTGTTGTCGCCAGCGAACTGAGAGCCGTGGCAAACATGAATGGATGGGACCAACCAGGTCCATTGTCGAATGGTTATACAACCACATTCGATCTCGAAAGAGGCTCCCCACCGTTCTTCGACAGTCACATTCCCATTCATTCATCTCATCTATCTCACCCATCTCACTCCCACTCCCATTCGCATTCACATTCCTCGTCACCATCCTCATCAAATATTTGCTCTTCGTGCAACAACCCCATGGGACATGCCCCTGCCATAACGTCGACTCCATCATCCTCCCTTGGCTCATTCAACACTAGTTGTGCAAGCGAGTATGATACCAACTCGCAACTATCTTCTACCCTGTTCAACTCTTTCAATACCTCTATGACTCCACCAAATACCCTGAGTCCCGATCCATCACTTGCGACGCCGAGAACATTTAATTCGACATGCTTAGACCCATTACTGTTCTCGGACTCTTTCAATATTCAGTCCCAGTGCCCTCCAACCAACCTTGATGGCTTAGGCCCTGGTAAGATAGCATTCCATTCACTTTCAAAATTCGCCACACTTACTGATACACTATATAGATATGCCACTTCCCCAAACCATGCCTGGCATGGGTGCTTCGAGCCCACAGCCACCAGGGATGAGTAGTCCCGATTTCCTGGAAATATTGGACACCTCGAACGTGCAGAGCATGCAGTGTCTCTGCCACATACAAGGTTCTGTTGGAGGGTCTCCAAACTCCATGATATCAGGGACTTGGACTGGCGCAGGCTCCTATATACCTAGCTGTCCATTGCATAAGTCACAGTCATCGAGCAACTATCAAGCCATGATATAGTGACAATTGTTTCGGGCCATTTGAAATATAGAGCGAAGTATATATAAATGTTGATTGGACTTATTGAGGCGTCACGAGACATGAGTTTCTTCAAATAATAATATATGTGAAACGAAAGACAATGAGACAAATGAAGCCAAAGTGAAAATACAATCGTAGAAAGAGAGAATTGACCCGAAATTTGAAGAATAGAAAAAGATCACTAATCTAATCAAAATGAATTCGCCAGAGTTCGCGATCACAGTCCGTCTTATACCCCGTTCGAGTATGAAGCATGGCCGTGTTGTCATTGACAAGTAGATCTCCCTTCTCCCACGAGAAACGAAGACAGACACGGTGGTCATATGTCAGGCTGTCAATGACAGACATGAGACTTTGGTCATCATTCTCGATGGTTACATCACACGTCGAGAACTTGGTCTTGGTCAAATCCCACGGTTGATGCCAACGCAGACACGGCAAGCCAGAAACAGGATGCATCACAAGCAACGGCAAATTCTTGAGCTTCGCATCCCAGAACCCATCATTTTCCATGGCCCAGGTAACTTTCTGGAGCCTCTCCACCGTCCACGGAAGAGGCAAGTATCGGAAAGCAAGTCGGGAGCTGGCAAAAAGCGTGTATCCGCTCCCCTTGGGCGCCGTCGCCGGGCAGGTAAAGTATTGGTAACCGGGAGGTTTCTGGACACGCTTTACCTCCCCGGTTTCCGGGTCGAGTTGCTCTTCAAACTTGAACATGCCGTCGAAGTGCATCGGCATTGCCTCGTTGGAGGTGACGTTGTTGCCCAGTTTATCTGAGCGTCCTGCGTCGCGCACCTTTTGGATGACACCGAAACTCCATGGGAGGACAACGCCCATTTCTGAGGCTTTATCGAGATAAAGGTCTTCCTGGAGGGTTTCTGCGAACCCACGTAGAACGATGGGAGATAAGCCGTTCGAAAGATGTCGAACTTTTTGCATGGGCAAATCTCGAATTGACGGGCGTGGACGGGCATCGTCAATATCTCCCGGCCGGATGATCAGGCCGCAAGGGTAGAGATGTTCAAACTTGACACACAAACCATCTGCCATCCAGTCGAACAGTTCTGATCGCTCGCGGAAATGATATGGCCGACCGTTTTTATAGATCAAGTCATGTGTTTCTCGAACATCCTCTGCGTGAACGGTGCGATATGTTCCGTCCAAACGAACAGCAATAGACGAGTGCCATGGGGTATATCCCAAGGATCCTCGAATTTGGGGAACCAACGAGATGGACAGTTTCTTTTCTCCAGCAGATTCATGGATGGACAGTCGAACATAGTCGCTGCGGTTTGTCTTGATGGCAGCCGCAAACATCTTTCCCCGAACAATCATACTTCGCGCTGTCCGGCCGATGTGAGCGGCTCTGGCACGTTTTGAAGTAAACTGGGTGTCTTCCTGGTGGGCCAGGTCCTTGGTCAAGAACTTGATGTACCCCCGATATGTTAGGCAGGTGTCATTGTCTGTTCGGATGGCAGTATCGGCATCAAAGGTCGGGTCTCCGAAGCGGAACATGAGTTCTCTTCGAAGACATTGTGCATGAGCTAGATAGAAATATTTGGCTGTTTCTTCATTACTTTGCGGAATCCAGGGGTGATCAAGGAGCTCGAAAAGTCGAATGAACTTGACATGGTGGAGTTCCTTTTCGATTGCCATCTTTCGTAAGGCTTCTCCGTAATCCCAGACTGTCTCATCAGGGACGCCCAGAATATCTAGGACAGTTAGCACCAGATTCAAACATTTATTATCAATTTAATTGCATTCTTACCATTGTATACAAGTCCGTCCGAGCTGATGTAGACGTTTGCACCAGGCTCATAGATGCTGCCAATATTCTCACAGAGTCCGTTCAGATGGAAAAGTGCCAGCTCCTCTCCTAGATCAGGGAGTTTTCCCAAAACTTTGTCTCGGGCATTTGGAGACTTAAATGGAAAAGCTGGTAGAATCATTCTGACTGGCTCTTGTTTCCCCACTTGATCCAAAACAGTGGGAATAAATGAGTCCAGTCCCTTCCAGGACTCGCCGGTTTTCTCAAAGTTCACTCCATAGCTTTCGATGATCTTGAGAATTCTGACGGCAGTTGCTTCAGACTTGGAAGTCACTCCGGTGTGCTCTTCTGGAGTGACTTGAAGAGACTCATCGGAATGGAGTATCGTACTGTCCTTGATCTCATGATATGAAGCACCCTGGTCTGAAATGGGGATATCTCCATCTTCGGTGGGCTGATTGGCATCTTCGGGAGTGGAATCTTGCACATCAACAACTGCAACAAGAGGTACAATGGGGTTTTCTTCGATAGCCTCTGTACTAGTATATGAGCCCATTGACTCGGCTTCGTGATTCACCGAAGGGACAGATTCGCCCTCCGAGGAGGAAGCATGGTGTTCGGCAGCGTGGTCGTCCGAGGATTCATCAGAATCCGAGGATGAAGCAATCTCGGTTGCCTCAAAGTTCATTCCTTTCTCGGGAAAGGGGACTGCATTGTACGAATGCCCCACGTTGTTGTTATGAGTGGTGTCAGTGTTTGAGAGTGGAGTCTGGTCCGCATTCGGAACAATGGCGATCATGTTGGCGGATGGAAGGGTGTTCTAGCAATGTGGAAATGAAAAATACAAAAATATGTGTATATATAAAAGAAATATATTCAATGAAGATGCAATTCAAAACTTGCTTTGCTTTGAGGGATAAATCTTTGGTCTGGCTTGAGGTGGAAGTGCTCGAGGCTTTATATACCCCAAGGTACATTCCGAAAGCATCATCCTCCACGTCAGCTATACCCATCGAACAAGGGATATCAGAAACAAGTGTGCAGAGACTCAGCTGCGTGTGTGTCCATCGTGAATGGCTGTAACCTGACGTCAATGCACACCAAGTCTAGATGCTCTCTCAATCAGAGTATGCACACTCATTGATGCCGAGGGCTTTGGCATTGATCGGCAATACGAATATGAAGGACAGATCCACCGACAATGACTATCTTTGCAGATGCATTGAGGCACTATATTGGCTCCTTCGCCTATAAAAATCGATTTTATGAATCGGGGCAATGGTCTCAGATCAGCGATTGGTGCTGTAGGTGAGCGATGTTGCACGAAATCAATGCCCACGTTGTGCGGCCAGAGCCTTATTCGGAGGTACAAGATCGTCATTCTAGGCATCATGTCCTGAAACCGCGTTCTCAAGATCCACTGTGGCCTGGTTCATAATATCAATGATCACATGGGATGAGGGTGTGATGTCTGATTGTGAGCCCCATCGTAAGACAGAACATCATTCGTGATATCTGTTTATAGATCACAGTAAAGTTCAAGGAGAAACCTAGTATAGGTAGAGTTGTCTGAGTCAGGAAGCTGAAAGTACTGTATGTTGGTAATTAATCCAGAGGCTTCGATGGGGATGTCACAGTACCCATATCGTATCTCAGAAAAGAGTATGCGAGAGAAGTGATGGTCTGATTTGCTATATCCAAAAAAAAAATAGAAGAGCTAAAACTATTGCTAGGAGCTCAATGAAGAGATGCTTTGGTACTGTGCCCTAGATCCCACCTGCTGAGGCTTCTCTTGATCATCATTCAGTAGGTTGCTTCCAATCATACTCGACAACACGAGCCACAAAGGCTGCCATATCAGGCGTAGTGAGCTGACTGACAAGAAAGAGACTTGCATCTAGCCCACAACTGACACCACCAGCTGTCAAAAGCCTCACTGTACCATTTCTCATGAGTCCCCCGTCCACATAGCGTTTGTGGATGATCTCCGGGGGCGGCATCCTGTCTTCATTTCCTTGGAAGCAGACATCGCGAAGCCAATCGAAGGCTTTGTGGTGAGTGGTTACCGTGACCCCAAGTAAGACCCCTGCAGCTCCAAGCAGGATAGCACCAGTGCACACTGAAAAGAGAACTCGTGGTTCACCTTGCGCAGTGAGAGGCAGTGTGGCGAACTTCCGAATCAGATCAAGTTCAGGCGAATTCGAGCCAATTAACGTCTTGACAATTGACGGCGAGGATCCTGGGACGACCAAAATATCGTACTCTCCTATATTGTGAAAGACGTCATCCAAGAGGACGTCGGCTTGGATAGCTAGGGGACCCTTTGCTGAAATAGCACGTGTACGAGCGATGGTTTCGATATTGAAGATACGATCAGGGTCATCAGGGTTTCGGTTACGCGATGCATGAGACAAAATCTCAATGGGAGCCGCAAAGTCGAGGATGTCTGCTCCTTCGAATAGAATGACGCCCACTCTGTATTGGCGGATCGAAGAGACCGAAGACATTTTGTCCACGCTTTTGTCGTTCAGTGCTGTGTTTTTTCGTGGCAGATTTTTTTTTTCCCCGCCGAGAATACGGAGTACAATGAAAGTATATGAACTAGGTATTGCAAGTAGTCGAGTAGTGAAGGTTGGAAACTGCTCGTATCTGTGTGGTGTTTAACTGGAAGCTGGAGGTAAGGCCTCCGTCAGCCTGGCCTTCTATGCTGACTCCACTCACACAAAGGAGGGGTTTGTAATCTATCCAGAAATCTCACAAGTGGTCTTACAGGGAATGATGAGTTGAAAATACCCGCCAGATAAATTGAGCGATGGGTTTAGTTGTACGAGAACCATCATCTTTCGTATTATGGTCAACCCTGGTCCTTGGAGATTGCAATATTTACGACGCCTCGGAAATATTGGATGCTGTTGTATCTCTGGGCAAAGTGTACCTTCCCACGAGTATACAGTTAGGACTGTTGTTGTGATATCGAAAATCCCTCATCAGCCCGGTGCAAGCCGGTTACACAAAGGTGTGCACGTGAGCCGTTGGGCACAGCCCGACATCCTCGTATCTGACTATGAATTTTGTGATAGTCGAGGCGAGCGTTATGCTGTGGAATCTTCCCAGAGATCGAAATATTCAGGGGTACTTTCAAGAACTCGCCGTAAAGGAAGACGGAAAGGCGCCATCGTCGGCATGTCGAGTTTGTCATCAAAAACAACGGGTGGGAGGTATTTGGCATCAACCGGTGTCCATTTCCCGATAACTCCGATCCCGATTGATGAAATTTGATAGATATACAGGAATGGAGGGGTAATGATCGCCTTTGGAGGAGGTGGAGGGGAAGAGAGAAGAAGCAGGGGACATCGGAATGTGGACAGAAGCAAACCCACATCCCAACAGACAACCCCAACGCAGAAACACCACTGACTGCAGCAGATAAGAACAATCACAATCTGCTACGAGATAGTTCGGCTTTATTCCTCAATCACAAAAGAAGCAACCCAACAACCCACTATGACATCCCCAGAGTATAGCCACCATTTCTCCATCGAGAACCTCCCTTTTGGAGTCGCATCGTCACAGCAACACTCACAACAGTGTGTCACTCGACTCAACAACACAGTCATTTTCCTGGGTGTGCTACAGCAATCAGGTCTCTTTGCACAAGTCCAAGACCTTCCCGGTGGGGTTTTTGATAACTCTACCCTGAACGACTATGCAGCGTTATCTAAATCAATTCACCGCGAGGTTCGAGAGACGCTACAATCAGCTCTGAGACAGTCAGGAGCAGAGGGACTTCCTTCGAATAGCACAGAAAATATTACAGCGGTTCAGTTGCATCTTCCCGTCTCCATTCCATCGTTTACGGGTATGTCCTCGTTTCCTATCTCTGACGCATAACAGAAGCTAACAGTTGCAGACTTCTCTTGCAGTCTCGATCACATAAGAAACGCTGGTAGAGCAATCCTCAACAACGAAAAACCACCCCCGGGATTCTTCCACTTTCCTATCGGTTATGGTGGTCGTGCCGGTACCATCTCTGTCTCAGGAACGCCAATTGCACGTCCTTCGGGCCATTTCTATGACCCATCTGCGTCGACGGAGGACAAACACGTTATCTTTGGCCCTTCGCAGGCGATGGACTACGAGTTGGAGATTGGTGTGATTGTAGGGAAACCAGTCCCTCGACATCAGAGACTGCATGCCAAAGACGCAGACGAGCATATCTTTGGTTTGGTGATATTGAACGACTGGAGCTGTAAGTTCTTTTTTATTCTATTCCTCGTGTAGCTCTAACTAACAAATGTATAGCCCGTGATATTCAAGGCTTGGAGATGATTCCTCTAGGCCCATTAAATTCAAAGGCGTTTGGAACTAGCATTTCGCCATGGGTCATAACCCTTGATGCCCTGGAGCCGTTCAAAGCACCCGGCCCGAAATCCAAAGTGACACCATCAATCCATCTACAAGAGACAGAATCTCCAAATTATGCCATTGATCTGAAGGTCGAGCTCCAGGATGGTAGCAATAATACCGTGGTAAGCGAGTCTCAAGCTCAAGATCTATATTGGAGTGGTCGACAGATGTGCGCACATCTTTCCAGCACCGGTTGCAATCTACAGACAGGAGATATACTGGGAACGGGGACCGTCAGCGGTTCTCAGGAGGGGTCTTACGGCTGCTTACTTGAGGTTACCGACGGTGGAAAAGTTCCCTTGAAACTTTCCGATGGCTCCACGAGAGTGTTCTTGCAGGACGGCGACGTTATCCGGATGACAGGGGTGGTTGGGAGTGAATCGTCTGGTGTCGGGTTTGGAGAGTGCATCGGGGAGCTGAAACCGGCAATTATTTGAGAAAGGTAGATACCTTAGAATAGACTTATCTTCATATCTAGCGGATGGAGTCATTCATGCTAAATTTGAAAGCTTCTATTACATGATTTCATTGATTTATTATCCTCAGCTCAGGTCTTACTTTTGAACCGTGTGATCCTCTGGAGCTGGAATGGGAATAAGTCCCTTCTTCTCCTTTGTTCGCCATTGAATAGCCTTCAACAAGTAATAAACGACGGTGAGCGTTGGCATCGGCACTCCTCTAGCGCGAGCCTCCTTTAATGGTTCACCACAGATATTTTCATATTCGCAAAATCTCCCCTATATCGACAATTAATTTCTGAAGCAGCTCCGGAATACAAGGACAACTTACATTTCGCAGATCCACCTGCATACTTGGGGGGTTATACATAGTGATAGGATCCATTGTGATCATGAAATCGACCAGCTCAGCCGGCAAATCATGGCCACATGCCTTTGCAGCGCTGCGAATCTCCTCCATGGCTGGTCTTACCAGATTCTCAACCGCACCGTCAGCCATTTGAATCCGACCCGTATCCAGGTCAGTGACGGCACATAGTGAGTTTAGACAAGCGTTGTACAGCAGTTTGCGCCACCGGCTGAAGCCCACATTAGGGTTATGCTCGGGCTTGCATTTACCACCAGCTCCGTAGATTTCCACAAATTCTGCGGCCGCTTTGTCTTCAACTGCTGGGTCCTGGGAAGGGTTGCGGAATGCACCGACATATAGTTCGTCGTCGTCTTCGTGGACGATCTGTCCTAGCCCTATTTGATGGGAGCCGCAGAAGCTGACGCCCGATAGAACGATGTTGTCTGGAAATGCGGAGAAAATAGGTTTTTCAATATTCAAGCCATTTTGCATGAGAACGATAATTGAGTGTCCGGGTGTGACTGCTGGTTTGATTATTTCTGCGACCGTTGGGCTAACATCGGGGATGTTTTTGGTGGTGCAGATGATATATTTGTATGGTGGGAGCTGTTCCTTTGCAACGTCGGGCATTGTGTTCCGCACTGGACAAGTCAGAATTATTCATTGTAGCATCTCTGAAATACTCACTGATTGATGGTCTAAATCCTTCCACCTGTCCATGATCGACAGACTTGATAGAGAAGCCGTTCGCTTTGACATGCTCGTAGTTGGAGCGGAGGACAGCCGTGACGGTCGCTTTGGCTCCCAGTTCGAGGTTCAGGGCAGCAATAGTGCCGATTCCTCCACAGCCGACGAGAAGAACGTTTGCTTTTTCAATCATTTCGGATAGAATATTCAGCTTCAAAGGTGATGTGCAGCAATGACGATGTCGCAGCAAACGCTTACCTACTTATAATTCATATCGCCAGGGCTTATCGCTTATCAGTTATCGACCCCGCTAATCCATCGACAACCCACGGCGTGACTTGCCTTGTTCATCATAAATACCAACCATGGCCTTCCTCTGCTTTATCTTCCTTTCTTTCTCTATCTCCCTCGAGGATATCATTCCAGCACATGTCCTTTTATCGATAGAATGACATCAGTCCATCCAGCATCCGTCGAATCGCCCTCAGTTCCCCGCATTCTGGCAAAAGCACCTGTCCAGGCGGCGCCACGAACCCGTTCGCTAGGTGGTTGTCGAACATGTCGCAGTCGACATACCAAGTGCGATGAGGCCCGTCCCACCTGCCAGGTCTGTCGTAATCAGGATCTGGTGTGCGAGGGGTACGAGATACGCTTAACTTTTGATGTCAATGACGATCATGGCTCGCGATGTCGTCGTCCGCTGTTCACGGAAAGCATGCGACAGAAGATGAGTGAGGAGCTCACGGACAGTGCAGAGCCAGACCAACTGAATCACCTTCTGATGCTGGTTGACGAAGAGTGCCAAGAGCCAGAGGAGGACACAAGGGCCAGTTTTACTACTCTTCGTGGTCCTTTTGGTGCGTTTCGGCTGATCCCTGAACAACACGGACCGGTTGAAAATGAGATGCCGGTTGAGAGCTCTCCATGTCCACCTCCACCAATTGATAGTGAATTACACATGGATTTGGAAGATGTCTTCAATGGAGATCCTTTGATGGAATCTCTGTTCTGGGATGTCAATGCCGCTGTTGATTTACACGCCAACAACTTTTTCAGTGCCACTCTATCCCATGCCCAGGATTATTCGGATGATGTTTTCGGCTTGCCATCCAGTATCGGCAGAGAAACATTTATCTCCTCTCCAGAGGTCCCATCATCTGTGACACCGTTACAAAATCTCGCCCCTAAAGATGCCCCATTCCTTTTATCCTATTACAAGAACACGGTGATCACCATGTTCTCCCCCGTGTCCAATAAAAAGACTATTTGGCATATTATTCACTTATCTAGCGCCATGAATTCTTTGGCTCAAATGACTATGGGCGAATGGCCTGGGAATGCTCCGTTGTGTACTCTCTATGCTATCCTGGCCACCAGCGCGTTCGCCTTGCGAATATCTGCGCCTTATGGCTCGTATAAATATTGGCAGCAAAAGGCGGAAGGGTATACGATGCAAGCACAAACATATTTGAAACTGGCGTTGCAAGATGCCTCCGCCATGGTAAAGAAGGTCAAGTACAAAGACTTGTTGATTGCTCTGCTGTGTATGCATACAGTTTCTGTTAGTAACCCCCCCCCTGTCCATTCGCATATCACACTGCTAATTTTTTTTCAGGTATACCAGGGGAGCCAGGAACGTATCCGTAGCTGCTTGCTGGACTGCGAAAGTTGGATTCATTCACACGGCCTTCCTAAAACAACCAAGTCACGCAAGGTTCGTCTGCTACATCACTGCTACGTATACCTGCGTATATTTCACGAGAGCACATCTGTCTCCCCCATAACGGCTTCCGATACCGATGCGGATCAAACAACACCGGCCACAATGGTCTCGGTGACAACTAATCGCTCCTTTCGCCTGCGACAGTGGGAAGGCCGACTTGATCAGCGAATGAATGAGTTGAAAGATCAGAGTCAGGGTGAAAATGATCTTCATCTTGAGCTTCCTGGGCGTTGGGATCCGACAATGTATCCCATCATTTACGGTATTCCCGAGTCTTTCTTTTTCTTGCTCTCCCAGGTGACCCGACTTGCCAATGAAAAGGATCTTTCTGAGTCGGGAAGTAGCTCAAGTACCCTCACCATTAAACAATTCTCGACTCGTGCACGCAGCCTGGAGAATTACATCCGCACTTGGAAGTCTCCTCCGTTACCCACCGTGGATTCCGTAGCGGATCTGGAGACGCAGAAGTTGAAGCAGGCAAACCAAGAACTCATACAACACATGCTTTGCGCATTTCACAAGGCGCTGCTGATATTCTTTTACCGCCGTATATATGACATGGATGCAGCAATGCTGCAGGATAAGGTACGGCAAGTTCAAGACGAGCTGGTGCAATGTGATCGTACTGGGGACCCCGCAGTTCGACACGCAGCCACATTTGCGTGGATAGCCTTCATCGCGGGCTGTGAAGCACTTGACCCTACTCTGCAGGATTGGTTTTCTGCATGGTTCGAGGCATCATCCCAGAGAACAGGGCTGGGGACGTTTGAATTGGCTAGTCAAATTGCTCACCAGGTTTGGGAACGGCAGCGGCAACCGACGCACGGCATGAGCGCTAACTGGCCTGATCTGGTACGAGAAAAGAACTTGACTCTTTTTTACGCGTAACGATTTCAATCAAATCATCATAATCATGAAACGATAAATACATGAAGCCATAAGTCTTGGGCCCTCTGTCTTTCTCAAATCAACGCAGGAAGCCACCGTTTGATAACTCAAGTTCGGCTTCATAATCCGGTTGGAATTCGTGATAAAGCGCCTCCTATATGCTTGTTAGACCGGACAGTAGGAAGGTCGATCAAAAAACATACCGGGTCACTGGTCATTTTAAAAGTGTATGCGGCAGCGTCTGGCTCAATAATCTTCTTCTCCAGCCCCCCTGCGGCGGCAGCATCAACCTGGAGCTGGATCTCGCAGCTTTTCTCAGCAAGCGTGAACAAATATGCCGCTTCATCCACTGTCTGCCCAACGGTCAACAGTCCGTGGTTACGAAGAATGAGAAGTTTGCCATTGGGCCCAAGTGAGTTTCCTAGTCGATGACTTTCTTCTTCTTCAAGTACCACGCCTCCAAATTCTGGATACACGGCCTGCGCCTCGTTATGGAACATGGTCACGTCTTGGTTGATCATGTCTAGAGGCTTGGCAAATGTTGACCATGCCTTGCCATACTTGGAGTGAGTGTGGCATGCCGCATTGACGTGAGGATATAATTTATGGAGGACGCCATGGATTTGGAAGCCCGCTGCATTAGCAGGACGAGACATATTTCCTCCTACCGGCTGGCCTACATGATTCAAGAGAATCAAGTCTGATACTTTGATCAAGCTAAAATGCAGCCCTAGGCTATGTACAGTTAGTTCAACCTTTCAGGTTACTGAATAGGGAAAGGAAAACGAACGGGTTTGTCCAGAAGCAGTCTGGATGTTCTGGATCCCTTAAGGAGATATGCCCACTCATGCCCTCGGAGAAGCCCTTGCGAGCAAACACCCGGAACGCCCCGGCCATGTGTTCCAGCATCCATCGACGCTTCTTTTCCATGGATGTGAATGAGGGGACACCAGGAAGGCAAACGCCCTGAGAGATGGCTTGGATGGCAGATGGCTCTGCTTTCTGAACGGTCTGTTGGCCCTCAGGCTTTTCCTCCTGTGCTGTCATGGTAATTGTAGAAGACATTGTGAATGTTCTTATCAACGAAGAAAAGATAGATCGGCTTGTCAGGGATGTGGCACGATCGCAATTCTGTGCTTCAGGTGGGGTGGAGGGGAGATATAGTCGATCGCACCCTATGCTCGCGATGACCTTCCTCGCCAGAGTGGCAAAGCTGTATCAAATCACAAGGCAAGCCATCGAGTCACTTGCCTTGCATTCGTATCTCGGAAGGCCAGTGGGTCTAGTATCAGCGGAGACTTGCCTATCCTGAAGTACGACTGCCACGACGAATCATGTGTCGCGGAACCCAATCTGACTTTGACGATCTATCAATGACATGCGGGACGTTGTATGTCTGTCAATCCGGGGACAGTACAGCTATCAGTGATGGGCGTTTGGTGAAACACTAATATGACGCCTACTATCAGCCATAGGCTGAGAAAGAGGAAGATATCGGATGGCTTTATCTCATGCATTGGGCATAAAATAATAGCCATGCCGACTTCTTTCAGCAGTATGGGACTACTGGTCTCGATTTCCTTATATATCATTTATTTCTACCCTTTCTTCTGATTGCATCTCCCTGCTATTATGGAAGAAACCGATAAGTCATCCCTAGGCAATCCACTCAAGATGGAGTTGAGCCAGGATAAACCATTCGTGGAAAGCCAAGCCGGTGAGATGAATGCCATCAACACAAAGCGTGGCATCAAGTCTCGGCATGCGCAGATGATGGCTATCGGTGGGACCATCGGGACTGGTCTCTTCGTTGGTACAGGGGAAGCCCTCGCCGTTGCAGGCCCGGCAATGCTTCTGGCAGCATATTGCAGCATCTGTGTCCTTGTATATGGCATCATCACAGCGACCACGGAGATCAACACCTACCTGCCCGTCCGAGGCTGCTCGATGGCCTACTTTGGCAGCCGTTTCGTGTCGCCCAGTCTCGGATTCGCAATGGGCTGGCTGTATTGGTATTCGTTTGGCATTATCTTCGCCTATGAGATAACAGCGGGAGTGTTGGTTATTAGCTACTGGCCGAATACGGTGCCCATTGCTGTATGGATTACCATCATGTTGGTCACCATTGTCGCACTGAACTTCTTCCCGGTCAAAGTGTACGGAGAGACCGAGTTCTGGTTCGCCTCGCTAAAGGTATTTCTGATCATTGGCTTGCTGTTGATGTCATTTATCCTGTTCTGGGGCGGTGGGCCTGGTCATCAACGGCTAGGGTTTCATTACTGGAAGGATCCTGGCGCGATGAATGAGTATCGAGCCAGCGGGGCAACTGGACGGTTCTGTGCGTATCTATATGTTCTGTGCTTTTCGGTCTTTTCTTTCAACTTTGCCCCGGAGCTGCTGGTTATCGCATCGGGTGAGATGAAGCATCCACGCAAGAACCTCCCACGAGCCGCCAAACAATACTTTTACCGACTTCTTATCTTCTACGTTGGCGGTGTCCTGGCTATTGGTGTAATCTGCCCGAGCAATGCATCCGGACTGACAGATGGGACTAACGCCGCTGCATCGCCTTTTGTCATTGCGATCAAGAATGCCGGGATCAAAGGTCTAGACAGTGTGGTCAACGCGGTGATCATCACCTCGGCCTGGTCTTCAGGGAACTCTTACCTCTACATGTCCAGCCGGTCACTGTTCTCGCTTGCCGTGGCTGGCAATGCCCCAGCTATCTTTACGCGTTGTAACCGGTGGGGAGTACCATACTACTCGGTCCTCACCTGCTCCCTCTTTGGTCTACTGGCTTATATGAATTGTAGCGCTGGCGCAAGCGTTGTGTTCACATGGTTCATCAACATCACCAACACGGCTGGTTTTATCTCCTGGACCTGCTGCTGTATCGTTTTCCACCGGTTCCGCAAAGCTTGCAAAGCTCAAGCTACCACCACGCAGCCAATTCGCCCATATCAATCACGGATGCAGCCGTATTTGATCTGGCTGGCGACCTTGGTATTTCCAATCTTGCTTCTGTGCAATGGATTCGGGGTGTTCTTCCCAGGACACTTTTCTGCGTCGTCATTCCTGACCTCGTACATTGGACTATTTGTCTTTTTGGTCATTTACATCGCCCATCGCCTGGTGCATTGGGGAGATAAATGGATGCATCGGCCTGAAGAGATTGATCTTATTTCTGGAATGGATGAAGTGCATGCCTTGGAAGTAGAGGAGATGGAGGATTTAGGGGAGAGTGTAGAGACTTCGAAATGGAAGTGGCTAAAGGCTTTATGGGAGTGAGTGATCTTGTATTGGACATTTCTCTGTATCTTCTTTATTTCCTTTTTCCATTCATCTTTTTATTATCAATTGTGTGTATTCTTTAGCAATTTATGAATATGAACATAAATCGTTAAGTATTCAACTATCCATCTATCACAGCTTGCAAAGTAGCCCATCGCTCCTCAGAACCGAAAGATGCGTCTTTTGAATATCCTCAATCGTACGACATCTACAATGATTAGCATCTCCACCAACGAATAGAATAGAACAGACAACATACCCCATAAACATCATCGTCCGACGGAATTCATCCAAAAGAATCTTCACTGCCAAATCCACCCCATCCTCACCGTTATACTATTGCCATCACATCACCGTCAGCTAATCCCATCACCACCAAAAAAGTAAAGTAAAACTCACAGCAAGCCCCCAAATCGGAATCCTCCCGACAAAACACACACTCGCGCCCAACGCCAGCGCCTTGAAGAGGTCCGCCCCCGACCGAATCCCGCCATCGATGGCGAGGGGGATCTTGCCTTTCGCGACGGGTGCGCATTCACGCAGGGCATCCAGGGTCGCGGGGACGCCGTCTAGTTGTCTTCCGCCGTGGTTGGAGATGATGACGCCGTCGACTTTGTAGTCGATTGCTTTTTGGACGTCGTGGGGTGTATACACTACCATCATTAATATTAAATCCTCAAGTAAAACATAATCAAATCAAATCAAGTAAAGATAACTCACCCCCCTTCAACCAAATCTCCATCTTAGTATTCGCTCGCAACCACGGAATCGTCTTATCCCAGGTAATCGACGGATCGTACCCATTTTCGTATGTCTGCTTCAGCCCCTTTTCTCCATTACTAAAGAGATTCGGGAATTCGAGATATGAAGGGAAGGAGAAGTTATTGCGGGATTCGTTGTGGCGGGCGCCCAGGACGGGGAGGTCGACGCTGACGAAGAGGGCTTTGTAGCCGGCCTCTATACCATGTTAATATTTCACTCAGAAACAAAATACAAGGGGTTGTAGATGGGTGCAGGAGTAGGACTCACTCTCCGCCCTCTCAATAATAGACTTGGTAATGTTGACATCCCTAAAAAACGAAATCTGCATCGCATACGGATTCCCCGCACCCGCACCCTGCGCCCTCACATCCTCGACACTCGTCGTCGACCACGAAGACAGCGCCATCGGGATCCCATTTTTCGCCGCCGCTCTGGACGTCGCGAGCTCGCCGTCTGGGTGTGCGAGACGGTGTGCGGCAGAGGGGGCGAAGCCGAGTGGGAAGGGGATTTTCTGGCCGAAGAGGGTCGTGGAGATGTCGAGGGAGTCGACGTCTTTGAGGACGAGGGGGCGCAGTTTGTAGCGGGTGAAGGCGGCTTCGTTGTCTTTTAATCTGTGGATTATTTTATTAGATTGGTTTTTGGGTAGTTGGGATTGAACATACGTTACGAGATCACCGGCTCCTTGGTTGAAATAGTCTACGATATATTAAATTAGCATAATTCATTCAGTTGTAGTGTTGTTAATACCTCGAACAATCACCGGCAGTCGTTTCTCGCCTGCTTTGGCCAAGTCGGAAATAGTGAGGATCGAAGCATCAAGTTGTTCAGGGCGGTTGGCCATGATGAGATAGTCAATTAGAGGGTCAATTGAGAATAATTGAATAGAATAATAAGAGCGACTATAACTGGTGTCAACAGGCGATATTTAAAATCCATCTTCATGTGAATCCATGATTGCTTATCGTAAGTCAAGGAAAGTCTCCCCGCATGCCCAATTGGGCAATTAACTGCAGGAAAGTGTTAGGAATATTTATGGGATAGTAGATGAATGGTCATTGGTTATTATTGACATGTCATAGCTCAGTTTATTCTGGATTAGTCTGTGTATTCTTTACAAAGTGCAACGTTGTACGCAGAGTAGAAATGTATAGTTGAATGGCTTCATTCACGCATCTAATTTAAATAAACTACAGATTCGCCTTGACGGTCACAATTGTCTTCAAATCAAGATATTCCTGAATACCATAAACTCCTCCTTCCCTACCCAATCCAGAATGCTTGACTCCTCCAAATCTACACAATTAGCAATCATCTATAATATCAGAAGGGAAAACTTACGGAGCAGCAGCATCGGAAATGACACCGGTATTGATAGCCACCATTCCCGTCTCCAAATTCTCAGAGACACGATTCGCCCGATCGATATTCGTCGTGAAGATATACGAAGCCAGGCCAACGTCGCAGTCATTCGCACGCTTCAACGCCTCCTCTTCAGTGCTGAATCGGAACAACGCCACGACCGGCGCAAAGGTCTCCTCTGTCGTGATTTTCATCGTGTCATTGGCATTCTTGAGGATAGTCGGCTCGATGAAATTGCCTCCACGAGATTGACCTCCGTGCACAATCTCCGCACCCTTCTGTACGGCATCCTGGATATGCTCGACGGCTTTAACGACAGCATTAGGCCCGATCAATGGGCCCATCGTAGACTGCGCATCCAATCCAGGACCGACTTTAAAGTCTCGCACTTTGCGAACCAACTTCTCCAGAAACACATCGTAGATGTCACTCTGTACGTAGACACGGTTGGCAGAAACACACGTCTGACCACTTCCCTTGAATTTACTCGCAATCAACCCGGCCACAGCATTATCGATATCCGCATCGTCGAATATGATAAACGATGCATTTCCGCCGAGTTCCAAGCTGAGCTTCTTCAGCAAACTCCCGCTCTGCTCGGCCAGGATCTTGCCCACGCGAGTTGACCCCGTGAACGAGAGTTTGCGGATAATGGGCGATTGGCACATTTTCAACCCCAGGAGAGGGGTGTTTTCGAGTGCGGTCACTATGTTGATCACGCCGTTGGGGATGCCGGCTCGTTCGGCGAGAACAACAAGGGCATTCGCGGTCAAGGGCGTGTTGCCATCCGATTTGACCACGACAGTGCATCCAGCTGCGAGGGCAGGGCCAATTTTGCGGGTGATCATTCCAGCGGGATAGTTCCATCTATTAAATGAGCATCAAATCAGATGAATCAGAAGATATCAGACATACGGAGTAATCATCCCACAAACCCCAACAGGCTGTTTAATCACCTGTACCCGACTGCCATTACTATGCGGCACGACATCCCCATAAATCCTCACAGCCTCTTCAGCATACCACTCGAGAAAGCTCGCAGCAAAGAGAACCTCGCCCTTCGCATCCGCCGAAGCCTTTCCATTCTCCCACGAGATGAGCGTCGCGATATCCTCCTTATTCGCAATAACCAAGTCGTGAAACCGGCGGAGAAGACGCGACCGTTCTCGGCCGGTGGTTTGCTTCCAGGTTGTAAAGGCCTTTGCGGCGGCCTGGATGGCGAGCTCAAGATCTTGCGGTGTGGATTCGGGGCAGGAGGTGATGGGTTTGTTTGTTGATGGGTCTGTTGTTATTTCTTTATCTTAGTGTTGTGTTGTTGATGGAGGAGTGGGGTGAAGATGGGGGATTGTTTACCAGTCACATCAAAAGTGGCGTTGGAGAGGGAGGACTGCCACTTTCCGTCGATGTAGTTTTTGCCGATTAAAAGGGTGGGATCGTGGAGAGTCATTTTGTTTTGTTTTGTTGTTTCTTTATTTCAAATCTGTTGGTATAATATGATATGGTCGATGTGGTGAGTTGTAAGGCTATATATGCAACGTGGTTGGCAACAAGGCAAGTCATCCCGGATCAAGGAAGGCATCGTCATTATATATTCCATCTACAGTGTATACATTGTCTCTATTATCTTCAAATTAATTCATAATTACTCGATTCATTCAAAATGGCCGATCCTATCACCGTCGACGAAATCGAAGCCATCGCCAAAAAGAAACTCCCTCGGAATATCTACGAATTCTACGCCGGCGGTGCTGACGATCAAAACACGTTGGAAAGAAACAGACATGACTTCAACCGGTATGTTCTTATCCTTTTAATGATATGATTGTATGCTAATGATTAGATGGCTCATTCTCCCCCGTGTCCTCCGCAACGTGTCGCATGTCAATCCATCCACAGACCTCTTTGGCATCAAGTATCCTCTTCCCATCGGCATCGCCCCGAGTGCCATGCAGCGCCTCGCCAGTCCAGAGGGCGAGCTGGGCATGGCCAAAGCAGCGGTTGCTATGGGGTTGAATCTGACTCTGTCTTCGCAGTCGACGACGTCGTTGGAGGACGTCATTGACGCGGGCAATCCGTCGTTTTGGTTTCAGATCTATCTCACGACGGATTTGTCCAAGTCTGTTCCGTTGATTAAGAGGGCTGAATGTGAGTATCTTAAACCGATGAATGGAACATGTCTCACTTTTACAGCGGCAGGATATAAAGCTCTCGTCTTGACAGTCGACACGCCAGTCCTGGGAAACCGACTAAACGAGCGCAAAACCCCTCTCGTCCTACCACCTGGCCTTCAATTGGCGAATCTGAACAAAAAGGAAAAAGGAAAACCAACATTCAACCGTCTCTTGATGGACGCGCGATCAGCACGGGAAGCAGACGAGATCCTGCGCAACGCAGGGGACACAATGCACAGCTCCTCGTTAACGTGGGAATCAACGATTCGGTTTCTCCGACAGACAACATCGATGAAAATCATCCTGAAAGGCATCATGACGCCAGCCGATGCAAATCTCGCAGTCGAGCACGGTGTCGATGCCATTATCGTTTCCAATCACGGCGGACGACAGTTGGACTGCGTTCCCTCCACGATCGCCGTGTTACCTGCCATTTCAGAAGCAGTGCAGAAGCGCATTCCAGTCTTGTTGGATGGAGGCATACGCAAGGGCAGCGATGTGTTTAAGGCATTGGCTCTGGGGGCTGACTTTGTGCTGGTTGGAAGGCCTGTGCTGTGGGGATTGGCATACAAGGGACAGGAAGGCGTGGAAGCAGTGATGAATATTCTGGAGCGAGAGTTTAGCCGCACCATGGCGTTGGCTGGGGTAATGAGGGTGGAGGAAATTCAAAAGGAGTATTTGGCGATAAATGAAATGAGCAAGCTGTAATGATCCATTCATTATTCATTATTTCACCTTCAATCAAATGATAGATGATAGATCAGAATATGTGAAAGCGGAAGAGGAAGTTAACCGAGAAAGTCAAAAAAAGGGCAAGTCATCCCGGAGTAAGTTTCCCCACCGACAACGCATCGAGATAGACCTGGAGATGATAAATCAGATATAAATATAGTAGATGAACTGTCATGATTAATTCATTTAATTCATCACTTATCCTATCATCATCGTCATCATCGTCTGTATCAAAATGCGCTCAATTGACCTCCACAACACCTCCTCTGCCTACTACGCTCCTGGCGTCATCTCCGGAAGCCAGCTTCATATCGCGGGCCAAGCGGGCGCCATCCAGAATCCCCCTTCGGACTATGTCTCCCAAATCCATCTTGCTCTCTTGAACCTTCACCGCATCAACACCGCTGCTGGTGCCTCTGTCCGCGACATTGTCAAGCTCAATCTCTACATTGTCCACTATAACCCCGCCAACCGTGCTCATACTCGTCCGCTGCAGAAGTTCCTCGGCTCGCACCGTCCGGCCATCACGCTGGTTCCTGTATCTCAGCTGGCTGTTCCAGGATGGCTGTTTGAAATTGACGCTGTCGTCGAGATTCCCCCTCGTCTGACCCGCAGTCTCACTCCTGCTTCGGCCGTTGAGGAAACCGATGTCGTTGTGATCGGTGCTGGACTGTCTGGTCTCACGGCTGCTGAGAAGATCCTCCAGTCTGGTCATTCCTGCATCATCCTTGAAGCCAGAGACCGCGTCGGAGGACGAACTTGGTCCCAGCCCCTCGAAGACAATGGCGTCGTCGATCTGGGAGCCGCCTGGATCAACGACACCAACCAGTCTCGCATGATTGCCCTCGCCCGCAGAGCCGGGGCAGAGCTCATCGAGCAGAACATCGTGGGCAATGGCATCCTCCAGCGAGAAGACAAGCAGCGCATCGTCTTCCCCTACGGCACCACTCCCAAGATCACCGCCCAGATCCAGCAGGAGATGGAGCGTCTCCGCGACGAGGTCGAGGCCGACTGCCAAAAGGTCGACTGCAGCCGTCCGGTCGACGTGGAGCTCGACTCGCTCACCTTCCTGGCCTATCTCCAACGCAAAGGAGCCAGCGAAGCCGCCATCGCCAACGCCTCCGTCTGGACCCGCGCCATGCTGGGCCACGAACCCCAGGATCTCTCCGCCCTCTACTTCCTCAACTACTGCAAGTCTGGTGGTGGATTACTCCAGATGCGATCCGACGGGAAACACGGCGCTCAATACCTTCGCGTGCGCCAGGGAACCCAGATCTTCGCCACCACCCTCGCTGCAGCCCTCCCCCCATCCACCCTCCGTCTCAACCACCCCGTCACGTCCATCCACCAGCTCAGCTCGCAGAACATCCTCATCGAATCCGCCGGCCGAACCATTCGCGCCCGCAAAGTCATCAGCAGCGTCCCAACCCCCGTCCTCAAAACCATCACCTTCAACCCTCCCCTCCCGCCAAAGAAGAAACTCCTCACCGACAGCTTCCGCTACGGCTACTACACAAAAGTCATGCTCGTCTTCCGCTCCCCCTGGTGGGTTGAGCGTGGATTCTGCGGCCTCGCCCAGTCCTTCCACGGCCCCGTCTCCGTCTTCCGCGATACCAGCAGCCCCAACGACAAGAAATATGTCCTCACCTCCTTCCTCGCCGGCGACGCCGGCCGAGCCTGGTCCGCCCTCCCCACACCAAAGGACCGCGAAGACGCCCTCCTCGCCCAACTCGGCGACATCTACGGCGATCCCGCCCTGCCCCGCGCAGAATTCATCCAAAGCGTCGGCCACGAGTGGAGCATGGAAAAGTTTTCCGGGGAGGGCTGTCCCTGCCCTGCTCTGCCGCCTGGGGTGTTGAGTATCGCGGGCGACGCTCTCCGCGAACCAGTCGGAGATGTGCATTTCGTCGGCACCGAGACGGCGGCCGAGTGGAAGGGATACATGGAGGGTGCGGTGAGAAGTGGTGAACGGGGTAGTGAGGAGGTGTTGGATGGATTCAGGAGGGTGGTTGCTCGTCTGTAAATTCTGTATAGTCTGATCGAGCATGAGATTCATGGATATGAATAGTATGGATATGAATGTACGGAGTAATTAAATCAAGAGACCTAATTGCATGATTTATTGACTATAATTCCACTCTCATTGCAGAATTATTGCGTAAGACTGGTCATATAGCGGTATCCCATCCACTAATCACTTCCTCTACCCAAGCTCCTTGGGCACCTACCTACTCTACACACTCTATATAACCAATCCAATCCAATCCAATCCAATCCACAATCTCAGCATCACCGATCATATCCATTCCCCAAGCCGATAATCAAAATCCCATCCCCACCATGATGAAACTAACAGTCTTCATCCCCCTAACCACATTCATCGCCATGACGGCCGCCATTCCCGGCGTGAGTCCGTGTCTAGTACGTACATACACCATCACATACAAAACGATAGCTTATAATATAGTATAAACTAACGAAACAGCAACAATGCTTCCTCGGAATGGAAAACATCGAATACTGTCTCGATGATCAATGTCCATGTGGAGGGGATGAGGAGTCGAGATCGCTGGTTTCGCGATGTATAAATTCCAGGGGGAGTGAGTTGGATTCGAACAGTATGTTAACTTACGATTGTCGGATTGCTATGGCTTGCTAATTCGTATAGACGTGCAACGGTTAGAGAAAATCGCTCATGGTTGATCTCTAGTGATGTTGTATTATCGTGCTATTTTGGATTTCTATGCTTATTATTATTCTCGTGCGAGGTATGTACACTTTTAATGGATTTTTGTATGGCTCTGATGATTGACAGCAATGATTGATTCAATGCTATAATGACATGCTATATTCGATATCTCAATGTATACCTCATCTCATCAATAACCAATACGAACAATGATCACCTTCTATAAAAGACCAGTTGTCAACCCAACAGGTGATCTAAACAAAGTACGCCATACAGACATGGAAAGCAGATTGGCCAATTTCTCATGTCTAAAGTCAGACGTCTATCGAGAAAGATGCCATGACACCTAGGAAGGCTCGGTCCTGCTTTTGCGTTTCGACTTGACCGGTGTCAAGGCACATTTTTCCGCGGTGTTGTTGTTTCTCCTTGACCGAAACAATTTCATATGCCGTTGGCATTTTGGGCCGTGTGGAATGTTTTTGTAGAAAGCGATAAAATTGGATGCGCCAACTGGGCTCACGAATGTGATTCATTTTTTGGTGGTTATTAGAGGAGGATGCATCTCCAGCTCGCGTTTTTTCGCAGATATTTGTTCCCTTCATTCTACTTTTTTGTTGTTGAAGATTTCTGGCCGGGTAAGGAGCTGTGACCAGATTATCTTCTCAATAAAAGGGTTTCGTATTCACTTTTGGTGTGGGTTGTTTGGTTGCCCCTTGACAGGTTCGAAAAAAGAGCTTGTTGAAGAGGCTTCGAGTTGGCGATGATGATTTCGTTCCACTGGGGGAATTCTCGGTCTGCAGAAGTTGTGCTGGATGCAAGATGGATTTGATATGCGTCCCAGGCGAGCAGAATCAGCCACCACAAGGATAACTGGTCGATGTTAGTATATCCGATCTATGGCATGGAAAGACATGGGAATACCACCATTTGAAAGAGCGAATTGGTGAATTCGCTTCTTGGTTCTTTTTTGTCTCGTTCCCGAAGACAGCTGTATTCTTTGTTGAAGATGTTGGGTCGTAAATAAATGTAGACTTGTCTGCTTCAGATAGGCAGCCACGTTTGTGGATATCCCAAAGGGAAACCGCCTTCCTTAGGGGTTTCAATGAAATTCCGGGTGGTGCTTGGGGAATGGACGAAGAGACTCTTTCTCTTCGTGGATCCATCGTGTGGAAGCCGAGACTGTCATGTATTGAGACAGCATTATCAATGTTATGGTTCGATTCTACTACCTTTGGCAAGTACCCATCTTCCCTTGGGAAGATAGAATGGCCTCCAGGAGTGGTACCTTCAGGACCACGAGCATACGTTGAGACAAGGTATTTGGGCTTCTTCCTGTTTGGGCCTCGTCCTGGGGCGAGGATTATGCTGGAGAAAAGGATCTTCGCAAGAGGATGGAGATTGGTAAGATGGAAGATCAGGATCAGGATGAAGATAGGAGTGGCTTATATAGACAGCTGAATTGTGAATGTGACTGGTGGAAAGTGACAATAAGGCAATTTGATGAATGGGCAGATGAGAAGGCTTGATGAAGAAATGATATTCACTCAGTATATGAAGTTCTACGAGTGCAATCTTTCGATAATTTAGCTGATATATAGCAAGCTTTATCAAAATATGATTTCATATATGGCACAATAGTTTGTTCACTGTTGTGATGCCCATTCCTGAAGCGAGTCCGGATGCTGGAGGATGCATAGCACGACCTCCCGAGCAGCCAAAGCATCCTCAAGTGAACTGTGTCCAAACTTCGTAGCTTGGATGTTCTTCCCAAGAAGGCTATGACACAGGTTCTTGAGTCCCACTGACTTTTTGCAGCCCGGAGAAATCGCCTTTTGAGCAAGAATGGCCGAATCAACGATAGAGTGGTGCACCATTCTCAGGGCGTCCAGGTCGTAGTTCAGCGCATGGCCAACAAGGATAGTATCTCCGTCCATGCATTTCCACAACTCTGCACGGGCTGATTCCCAGCCATCCAATATTTCATGCTTGGGTGTATTCTTGAGGGTATTCTCATCGACACCACTAACCCATGAGCGCCAGTTTGTGACCTTTCCATCGGGCATGACATATTTGTTGATAATTTCAACGCCAGTTAGAAAGTCGACCACGGAAAGTCGCACAACTTCGCTTCTTTTGCCGGTGACTTCGACCATTTCACAGTCAATTGCGAGGGCCGGTCGTGGGTTCCCGGTTCCCTTGGGGGAAAGCGGTGTTTGACGATGATCTATCAATCTGTAAACGGCTGATTTTTGGATGGACTGAAATTCATGGGTCTGCATCCGTTTGCATAGTAATTCTGCTAATGGAAAGTGTCAAGGAACATAGTTATAGGGATGCTGGTTGAAGTCCATATTGTCAGGGAATGATACAATCATCCAACATAGGCTGTTCAAGCGAAGAACTACTCACATCATGATGTTCGTGGCATTCACGGCCGCCTCGATATACTGCGAGATGCCCACATCTGTCTGCGAGTCTCGAATCGCTCGCCGCAGGCGTGGCATTCTTCCGATCCTGATCCAGACGATGGCCGAATTGGCTGTGCCACGACCTGGGTGTAGCCTGTGTACAAAGGTACAGGCATTGTTCTCTTCCTGTTTCCAGTCAATTGTCAGACAGAGAGGTAGTTAGGTAGAACTGAATACGTTGTGAAGAGGTTTATCATCGACGATTGCCTATTTGAGACATCACATGATACCGAACCATGGTCACCAAAGTTCAAGTGTCATTTGATATAGGGCTTAGGGCAATTAAATAGGGCATCACCATCCATCTCACCATCCACTTATCACCATCTATTACGAACCTAGGCACCATTCATCCATTCCAAGAGCCAAACAACAATCAGACCAAACTTCCAAACCCAATCCAAATATATCCCATCAATCCTCCCAACATAGATTGATAACCCACCCCAAACACACTAACAAACGCAACTAAGACACTAACCAGTTCACGAGTCAAGCCGCGATCCCAACTCCGTATCCACACCCCCAACCCAAAACCTTAGCTCAAGCTGTGGTCCGTTCCATCTATAGTGGAGATAATCGAATCCTCCGGAAGAAGCTGAAACACGGCTCATCCACACCACTACTACTGTCTACCTACCTAATTAGCTAAGTAGCTAGACTAGCCAGCTAAGACCAAGTGGCAAGATGAGTTCTAGTTTGTTTCAAGATTTGCAATTCCCACTTCATTAACATTGGCATTGACATACTTATCCGATCAAGAACAGGGGTCGGGTCCATTGGCTTGGCTGAGGTGATGACGAACTTGGGAACCATGGGGAATTTGAATATGTTTGGGACGGTCCACTTGCTTGCTCAGTCCTGTCCAGTTATGTAGTATGTCTGAGCGGGTTCTTGAGTGAGCGCTTCGAATAGTTGACTGATCTGTGGGTGCTACCTAGCTACCTAACTACGTACCCAGATGATAGATGGAGGGCCAATATATTGGTGGATCTATCAGCTGTAGCCTGTAGGTAAGTAATCTATTTTCGGTGAAATCGCGCAAACTCCGCAGTTATCGGGGTATATAATAGATAGCTGATAATTAATATAATTCAATATACGGAGGATTAAAAGGAAGAGTCAGCCTCGGTATAGCATATAAATTGAAATAATTGTTTCATTTCAATCAACATCAACCCCGGATCAGATCAGGGGTTGATCAAACGATAAGCAAAAAGAAAAAAAATTCATCCATCCAGGGGTAACAAGAGTAAAAAGCCCAATATCCCAAATTATAGTACAAACAGAATGCAAACGATCCAGATCGAGTATGAGAAAAGTAGAGAATAAAGACCCACAATCCGTGAAACCACATAGAAAAGTAACCAAGAAACAAGTAACAAGAAAAAAGGAACGAAAATTCAAGCGCCAGTAGAACGATAGGCAAATAGTCGACAGAAGCGCTAAGCAGTCAATGGTATCCGGAAGACAAGGTCAAGCAAGCAAGTTGGATCGAATGCAGCAAATTCATAAATCACTTTGCAAACAAACAAAAACGAGTTAAACTGTGCAGGATCGTAAAGTTTGGTATATGAATCGTTGCTGGAAATTTGTCGTCAACAGGTCGGGCTTGAAATCATGTGGTGTAAAGCTTGTTGGTGGACTTTCGTTTCCCTCCAATTCGAAGTCCCATGAAGCTTCTTCGCCCGGGCTTTTCCTCCTTCTTGAGTTGTTTGCTTCGTCGGTAGCCCTTCTTTCGAGGGTCTGTAGCATTCTCCTGAGAATCAAGGCTATTGCAGGAAATGTTCGATTCCACTTGGAAACCACTGGTTGAGTAGAAACTAGAAGCCGTCGAGTGCTTGGCGGCATGGGTCCGCAAGGGCGAGCAGTTTGCGGGGATACTGGCAGTACTGGCCGATCGGTCCCGATTGTAGATCGATACCTGCTGGTATGGATTCGGGCTCGATGTACGCGAAGATGTACCGCTCAGCCGCGTTTCAGGGTGGGACATGGAGGTGGGAGAGAAGGAGAAGGAGCGGGTGTGAGATTCCTCGCTGGGGGATGCTGTGCGCGAATTCCAGAACGGCAAGCTAGTCGTGCTGATGTTTCGCATCGAAGGGGGCCGTCGGATCGAGTCAGTTGGAAATCGAGACTTGGCCTTTTCAGAAATGGCGGTCCATGGGCGTGAGAAGGACTTGGACCGTGTTCGACCGGGGATAAGCTGATGTAATTCGGGAACCTGAGACAAGTTCTGAGCGGTGGCGCTGAACCGCAGGCTTGGTGGTGAGGTCTCTCTTAGGCCAATCGGTGCCTCTTGCTTTTCCTGTAGCTGCTCCGGCTCGTCGTAGCAAGAAGTAACCGAATCGATAGACTGTCGGAGAGAGTGGACTTCGTCATCCTTCTCCTCGGGGAACTGGCATGCGTCGGTTTGATTTAATTCGCACAGCTTATTCTCCTCTGTAGATTCATCCGGTGAAGATGGTCCTACTGTAGAAGGGCTAATGACAACGATACTTGGCTTGCTAATTGGCTCCAGGTAGACGACCTGTTCCGCCACCATGACATCGGATTCTTCATCCGACGACACGACCGAAGCAGTCGAAGGCGACCGTGGAGATTGAGGTCTCTCTGGTCGCGGAGTCGCCGGAGGCACATACACACGAGGCTGAAGGATGAAGGGTGACGGGATTGGCGGAGTCGAGCCGGGAGAAGGGAGCTCGATGATGAAGTCTTCATCGTGGTCGAAGATGAGCGAATCGGCCATGCTGCTTCGCTTGACTGTATCCATCGACACCGGGCGTGATTCTTTGTTGGTAGTCGAGGGGTAGGGAGACAGGAGCCGGGGAACTTCGATACTCTCTACGTCTGATTCCGGGTCGATGTTGGACAGGTCGTCGGCGCTCAGGTCCGAGTCGAACGAGCCAGCTGCTCGCTGGGGCTCGACGGGCGAATAGGCATGGTCTTGCCCAAGCTCAGGCTCAGAGATGTCTTCTTCCTCGGATTCATATCGTCGTGGCAGGTTCTGCTGTTTCATGCAATGGAGGTCCAAAGACCCTGCCGTGTCGTACATGTCGACTGGTGATGATGGAACGGATGATAGTGAAGCACTAGAAATCCGGAACAATAAGGCCTGCCTCAATTGAGTAAGGAAGGTAAGAAAGAAAGAAGCAATTGGAATGTTAGTTAATATCAAAAAGAGGGAATGAGTGTGAAGCGTCAAAAACGAACGAATGCAGAGCGAAACTCGGGAGAAGAGCAGAAGCAGAGGTCGAAAGAGACATCCACCAAATATAAAACCGGGTACAGTCAGGATATATTCTGCCCTCCTTCTCCTGTCTGTCTGTCCCACACGGGTTGGCATGCTCTACAGGAGTGGATCTGTCCTGGGGGGGGATGTTTCTGAACCAGGAGGATCCGCCCTCGATGCCATCAGATCGTAACCGCCGGAGAAGAACGGACCATTTCGAGGCTGATCCACAGTGAAAAAGAAAAAAGAAAAAAGCAAAAATGAATAGCCGTGCACACGTGTGAAAGTGTACATTTTTGCTTGCCCAGGGTGAGCTTCATCCAACGCTTACGTTTTCGCTTTTGCATCCTTGCCTGATGTGAACTGTGGGTTCCGCCTCCTGCAGGATCACGGTAAGAAAGTGGACCGTCGCCTCAGGACATCAGGGAAAAGGGAAACGACCCTTGCATGTATCGTACAGATGGGCTGACTGTTACTATGGGGTCATGATTATCATTTCGTTGTTTTTTTTTTTTTTTTTTTTTTGCTTTTTTGCTTTTTATTCTGAATTATCGGATGGCGTCCGCAGGCAATGAAGTACAACGCCACGGGGCATCAGCGCCGATCGACAACGCACTCCATACGGTGTAGAGTTGGAGAGCGAGTCGACGTATCAACGTGAGCTGTCGCTGATGGAGGCCAGTGCATCGCCAGGGATTCAAAATAGCGTCTCTTCAGCGTATCTTAGCAGGATAGCGGCAGCATTTAGATTGAGTGTTCTGCACGTCGAAGCCAAAGTGCTTGACACGGCATCGATCAATCGTATTATTGTAGACTGTAGTAACTAGTAAACAACCCGGGAGAGTAACGGGAAAACATCGCTAAAACATTAATTAATGGATGTCGCCAAGGAACGAGCAGATAGACTGTCTCTGGTGATAGATTAATGTTTTGATGATACTACGATGACTCGGTAGCAGTCGGCCGCTCAACAAAGGCTTGACCCACTAAACAGTCGGCACAGTGGGGACAGCATTATCGTCATGTTTTTCCTGTTGAGGGCCATCATCGCTTATGGCGAGACTATGTGTCAGTGTGGCCTTATTATTGTCGATGATGGTGGTGGCGGTCCTTATATCAGACGTATCATGAGGGGTTCAGGGTGAGGATGATGATGCTGCTGCTAGACGATAAAAAAAGTAAGAAGCCATCACGCGCACAGTCCAGATGAAACTGCACAGAGCAAACTCAAAAAGATAACCCCGAAATAGTCCATATCGGAAAACATCACATCACGACTCGAGCATTTTCTGATCTGTAACACTGCGACTCCAGGGGGTCATCAGCTAAGAGCAGTGCTAAGCTAGCCGCTGCTCCAGCGCGGTGGAGCACGTCTAACTCAAACACACCAAAACAGGCCCTGAACCATCCTCCCACTTGGTGTTCTTCTTCGTTCTTTTCTTTCCCCTGAGAAGTGAATTAATTGTCCGAGCATTCCGAGAGATCGCATAATAATTATTCGTGGGGAAATCTCATCCTTCCCCCCTTTTTCTGGTCTGTGAGCGAATGGGAGAGTTTTTGACAGACAATAGGGATAGTTAGACCTCCCTGCAGGGAGTCCTTGCAGTGAGTTAACCAAGAATACCAAATATGGAGACTGGAGAGGGACAGAGATTCCCCAGAGCGACATACGTGGAGTGCGATTGTGGAATCGGACGATCTTCGGGGAAGAAGTAGATAGTCTGTTCAAGTTGGAGACTGGAGAGAAATGCAACCTGCGAGGATGACCGTAAAAGGAAGAGGCTGGGAAGAAGCGATGATCTCCTCATGCATTGAGATGGATCTGATGGACGATGCGGGATGAGAAAAAGCGGCCGGTTGGTGTTGGGCTGCAGGTACGTTGCAGTGTGAGACACCAGATCGTCCACGTTTACTGTATACAGAGTACATACTACAGAGTACAGTACAGTTCACTAATATATGGTAGAGTTTAGGTGACAGAAACTCAAAGATATTCTTGGGTGAGAGTACAGAGAGCACAGAGTACAGAGTCTACGTACTCGGTGATAAATAAACATAATGCTATATCCGGCTACATGATTATTGCTTCATCTCCTTGCGTGGCCAGAAACAGACCAAATGATCGGCAGGAGGATTCATCGCTTCTGTATTTGCTGTCATCCAGCCATGGATTAATTTTAGCCTGGGTGTATAACTGTATATGCATCAAGTACAGCATCATACGTTTACTGCATAGACATACAGACTGACTTCCCCAGATTCTGTAGCCCTCCTCTGACTGGATATAATTATAATTGCTTCATCGATAATCCTGTTCCCATCCTAGTAGCAACCAACTGTAATCTCCCAGGGCCTGTCATATCCAAAACTCCAAACTAAAATAGTGTCAAACATGAACAAAAATCAGGATTTCTCAGGCCTAAAGAAAAAGTGGGCTGGACGTTAAACTAACCCATCTCCTCTTCTCCACCGATCAGCAATCATCACCACTCACCGTCATAACATCCTCAACTTTGCCCCAGTCGAGTAATAAAGCGCAATAAGCTATAGCCTATCGGGGAATTTTCCTCTCCCTCGCCCCACTGTGACAGGCTCTCTAGATTCTTGAATCCTTCCATCCTTCATACTTTCCCTGTCAAGGGGGTAGATTCTTCACGTCTCCTATATAGGATGGGTAGAGATACAATGAATGAGGGGATATCAACCCCTCTTTCTCCCTGTCAATGACACAATCCATCTCACTTTTATCTACTCTTCTTCTTACCCCTCCATAACGGTTTCTGTGCCTGCATACTCAGCGGAGACAGGCCAATGCAACAATGGGCTGTTTCTCGACCAGGGTAGCATGTCTAGCTCAACGGCTGTTAGTCCCGAAGCTATAAGTAATGTGATTGATGTATAGTGATCCCAGTCGGAATCCACTTACTCGCGGATGAAGGTGAAGAGATTTTCAACGGCTATCCGGAGCGTCCGATTCTACTACAGACTCTACAATTCGGCTATAACTACTAGGGTGTATGTCTATCTCGGGTCCGGTTTACGTCCGGCTGTTTGATCCGGTATATTGAGTGTTTAGGATTAATATATATTTGGCTATTAATAGGTGGGTTTATTGTATATCATGACTAACGGAATATCAAACACGGGCATGGAGGTCACTTGATAACCAGCAATAAATCAATTGTTCTTCTTGAAACTGATTCTTGAAGTATAATTCCCTCAATGGCAAAGATGCGCAGACTCTCAACTAAGCTTACAATATAAGCCCGTCAGCCAGCAACTGACTCGCGCATTCACATCAACCAGATCCAAAACATCAAACGACACAGCCAACATCGCTGACCACCCTCTTCTTCATATAAAACTGCTCATGTTACAGAATTTTCACTGCAGTCTTACACTCAATCTGACTCTGATTCTATTGTTACTCTCAGTTGCTTCTCACCTCAGGGCCAAGCCCTACGCTGACAGCTGAAGAATTCACCAATCACAGCATACCATTTCCGCTCCACCAGAAACGTCGCCGATCATCCGCCTCTGATGCTCCACCGAAGTGTTGACAAGGCAGTGTGGATGTGATACTCGCCATTGACAGTCTAATGTGATCGATACAGTGGCAATAGGTGATATTCTGGACGAAGCAGTATGACACCATAATCCAAGGGGCTTATCTTTTGCCCCGGGCACCGCCTTGCCCAGCTCAACATCTTCGTAAGTCTATCCAATCTAGACCAGACCTCTGAATGTATCAAAAAAATACCAAGAAAATAATCATCTCATCCATCAAACAAGTAAATCAAAAAAGCAAAAAAAGCTGACCAATCTAGCCTCATGGGGGCTCCGAAAAACCAGTACTACCCAGTTTTTTGCAACGGATCCCACGCCGCAGAAGCCCAGATTCGAACCCAGGGCTTTGTCGGTATTGGGAGAGTCCCTTTGGGGCTCCTCATAGCCCCAAGGAACTAGCCTGTCAGCTCGTTCTGGGTTTCTTGGGGGATTCTATCCTTCGATGGGCTATCAGTTGCTTGGGATAGGGCCGTTTGCCTGAGTTGTCAGGCTGGAAGTGTATCCTGAGGCAGGAGGTAGGTGCGTTGGTATGACGTTGCTCCTCGAAAGGGAAGGAGTGACTATCACCATCGATGCTATTATGATCTACTATGTCCTATTGTTTGAAGCGGCCCACAGACTATGGCTTATTATCTATCTATACTTACCTCTTAGGGGCAAAAGCAATTACGGAATGTAGAATGAGTCCCAACATCCGCAAATCATTGTACTCGATATTTCAAAGACATAAATCACCAGAAATATCTGTTTTAACTTGGACAGTTAACCAGGGACCCCAAGTCAGGAACTTCTTCCCTTCGCGTAGGTTGAGTACAATCAGGGCACTCGACGTAGTTATTCTCTCCTGTACAGTGATTTACTGCTATAACCTGTCCCAGCTGAACTGCCATACGCTTCAAATCCAGAGAAGTAATGCTGACTGCTGGTTGAAGAGTTCATTTCTTGTCTCTAAATGACCGACTTGCTTGATATTTGATAACTGGCTTCGTCTATTCTAGACTGGGGTTATATATCGGAATCCAAAATATCAAATTACACTTGCTAGACTCTGCGACTCTGCATTCTGGCAATATCTGGCTAGCACAAAGCCCTCATCTACTGGGTTTTCCAAACGGGATAGACAATATATCACTAAAATAAAAACCAGTTATATATACCCAACATCAAAACTAAGCACTTTCGCTAGATAAACACCTCTGCAATCTCCAACTAGAGCATAAGTTGCTTAGTTAAATAATAGCCATAGCATTACTATTAACTTATCATCCATCATTCATGGCTAACAGATGATGTAGTTGTCTATACCGCACATATCAAATACATCAAGGCCGCATCAGACAGGCATGTCCTGAATACTCTATATCTGTAACTATATCCAGCGCTAAGTAGTCTAGATATACATACCTACACTTCTATGGAAGGTTTCTCATTATCATCTACAGGATGCATTGTCATACTACATGATTCTATGAGAAGGTGGTCATATAACAGCTATCATATATTCCCAAGACAACAGTTATAATTCAGGTCTACTTCTGTTGTTCCATAGCCACCTAAGTAGGTAGGTATGTGTTTTACATACTACCTTATCTTTAATCTATTGAATACCCCGCCTTTCATATATATCCACTCCGATTATAGAACTGCAACAATAACCATACCTAACCTCATCATATTCTTTAGGATAGCTGTGTAGGAAATATGGCATTAAAGTTCAACAAAAAAAGTGAAGATAATTATGACTTTATAAAGGAGAATGATGAAAACTCATACTCAGATTACATTTACGTTTATTGCGTCTATAATACTTGACTAACATAAATCAACACACGTGGCCTGCAACCGGCAGCCCATAAATAAACACAAATGAAGAAAAGTGTAAAATACAAACAGGAATCTATCGCTTAGACAGATCCTAAGAAGAAAACCCCGAATCAATCTCATTTTCCCACCACGAGCTTGCTTTGCGCCCTCCCGATGCAAAACGACGCTGCGACATGCATACGCTGGTCGCGACGCCATCACGACCAGTATCATAAGGGTCATTCATTAAACAGTAATAAAATACTCAAACTCCAGAAAAGAGGTAAAATATAAGATAGAAGATTACCACACGTTCACTAGTTTCTGTGCCCGGAAGCTAAGCAGAAATCGCATCCAAGTTGCCATCATATCATCAGTGGATGTCAAATTAGTTGTGGGATAACGGAGATGTAGCGTCGCGGAGTATTCGGGTGTGGTGGGTTCTCTGATACGTGAGACGAATCAAGGAGTACCGGTTACTTCACGCGATCTGTTGAGGTATTTATGCCTTGCGAGAGCGGGTCGTGGGACCGTTGGAGCGGCCGCTAGACACAGCAGCACCGTTGGTCTCGGCGTTGCCGGGGATTTCAAAGTTGCGCATGTCAATGACAGCCTGCTTGCCAGTGTTGCGGCGGGGGCGGTTGCCCTTGGCGGCCTTCTGGTAGGTCGCGATGTAGAAGGAGATGAAAAGGAAGAGGTAAGAGCTGATGATGGCCATTCCAGAGAAGGCAGCGAATTCCTCTCCGGCGCACTTGCCCATGTTTGGCATCCACTGGAAGTAGGTGGAGGTGAAGTAGGTGTAGGACGCGAAGTAGATGAATCCTGGGTCTGATTAGCAACGCTTTTTGCCAACAGGGCCGATTCAACTTACCGAGGCCAATGATGAACTGCAAGATCTGGAGACGGGTGATCCACTGCTTCCACCAGATGCGGACGCCACGGGCGCTCTGGAAGTAGTACCAGTACATCACAACGTGGACAAAGAGGTTGAGGTCAATGACAACCCATTGCACCGCGGTCAAACCAATGAGCTGAGTGTAGCAAAGAAGAGCGGTGGCACCGTGGTGATAGGTGTGGAGGAAGGTCAGGGGCTTCTTCTTTAGGAACAGGAAGGCGGTGTCGATCAATTCGAGGTACTTGGTCAGGTAGTTGAGCTATTCACATGTCAGCTTCTCGGCGTATTCTCTAGGCATCCGAGGAAATAGGACTCACGTAGTACAAAACGATGAGGGGCTGAGTCCATCCACCATCGTGCTCACAGATGGTGAAGTAGATACCATGTCTCCAGACGGTGGGGATGAGCTGCTCCATGAACAGAACCAAGAGAGTTCCGCTGATCGCGGTCAAGTAGAAGTTGTGGATCATGAACAGAGTGTTGAGCTTGAGCGGCTGGAAGAACTTCATCACCTCACGGCCACCGAAGATGATGATGTAGTAGATAACGAGCGCGATGGCGGTCTCCTTGAAAGTCGACATGGGCGTGACACCCTCGACGAACTGGAATTCGCTGGCTGGGTAGCCAACGACCAGCTCAAAAGCCTTGTCGAAGAAGGGCCATAGGTGGATGCCAAACGGCCGATCAATTGACGGAACGGACACATTGTTCTGGATGAATTCGAGCGCCATGGTGAGGGAGTGTTAGGTTCACAGGATCGAAAAAAAAAAAAGTTCGAGCGAAGCGATTTATAGTCCCCTAAATAGGACAACACTCGGAGGGTTTGAAAACGTTGAGGTGAACGGACCCTAGGCAAGTGCTGATTCAGGGATTCCGCAAGCAGACTGTCGGCAAGCACGACAGAAAAGAAAGTAAAGACTGAACGAAGGATGGGAAAGAAAAAAAGAAAGGAAGGAAAGAAGAAGAAAAAGGGGAAATGAAGAATTAAAGAGAGATCGGCTGGGGAGATGAAGTGGAGATGACGAGAGGCCGCTGAGATGTTGGTAAAGTTGTTCTTTTTTTTTCCAACTCCGGGCGCGTCCGGTCCAAAAGGGGGATAGCGTGGCCTCGGGTCAGTGCAAAAGGGGGAGATTTCACTAGTGGCTGTGGATCGAAGCCAGTTTCTGGTCTTGTTTGAATCGACTTGTCGACTGGTCTGATCGAGAGAGACGGTTGAGGCTTATGTATGAGGGGAAGAAATCAAGAGAAGTTGAGTGCTTTGATCAAGCCGCAAGGGAGGCTGTCGAATTGATGTTATATGCACAGAATCGCAGCACGGGAGATGGACTTGGGACGGGCACAATCACATGAATCCCACATGCCAAGACCGACAATTTTTGGGCTTTTGGCAGATTCGATGCCACAATGGAGCACAACGGAGATTCCTGCAAAGGATCAAGGAACGCTCAACAAAAGTCAACCAGCCTGGATGATTCGGATCGCTTGGAGGCAGTTGAGCCCGGGTCTACATGCAATTTAAGTTCATCCGCCAAGTTTCAGAGTTCTGACAAGCCTCAAGGCCAATTATTCATGCCGACATGCTACTACATCTGGAGATCTACGGGTGGGGCAGCAGGAAACCTCAATTGTAGGACAGCATCAGCGTTGGAACCGGTCAGCTCTCATTATTGAGTCAGTTGCATTTCATTGGACATTTTCATTTGATCGATCCATGAAGGATCATCATAATTTCCGTCGGAATACTCGAAAATCAGACGGCAGAGACATTCCACAACGCGGGGAATCCGAATAGGAAAATCCCCGGCGCAGACACTCTCTCGATTGTGTCATCTAGAGTATAGAGGGGTTGGTATCATATCATGGTATATGAGGTTACATCAAAACCCGAAGATGATGTTGCTTCGACTGGAATACGGCTCTTGTGTGACTGGCAATCGTCTCGATACTACCACTTGTTGCAGATATGATATCGTTAATCATGTTGTTTATTGTGTAACAAATAGTATAGTAGACCATTGTATCAATGCAGCCGTTCAGCATATTTTCTATCTGCCCCTTGCGTCTCGTCCACTGAGTGTGGCTCATCATGAGAATTTAATATCAAATAGTCAAGATGCAGGAACAAATTAGCTTTGACGAATGGGACATATCAAATTGCATATTTAGACTTCCTCATCAAGGCATTCAACAGTCATTCAACAGTCATTCAACACCATTGGATGTCGTGGCATGTGTCGGTATAGATGATGGCATACACAACGTCAGCAAGGGTATCTACACGAAAGATCAGTTGACAATATGATTTCAGACACAGTCACTAGGTACCTTTCTATATATTTCACCGACGACTATCATTTCCAGAATCTTCTTCAGACATATCAGGAATTTGATATCAGATGCTGAATGTTCCTGCAATATAGAACTCTATTGATCGTTTTATTGATTATTGCATCCCATCGCTTCTTGACCGCTACAATTATCTTCTTAATCCGTTCTTCTTGCATTTCCAGTGTAAATGGTCGAGAAATATCCGTATCTCGGATTAAACCATAAACACCCCGAGTGGCCTAGTATATATCCAGACTTTGTACGGGTATGATCGAACTCAATATTGAGACAATTCAAAAGTGAAAGAAATCAAATCTACATAATCGTAGAAATGCCTCGGTTGAATAGCAGAAAGCACCTGGCAGACAATTGCATAATGGCCAATCAAATTCCAACATCTGCTTGACTATGCTCTAGCCAATCACAGCCAGTAAATAGAAATCATGACAGCTGACTGCCTGAATCCTGCCTGGTCGACACCTCAGGCACTAATTTCGGGCGTCGACGGGAGCCGCATTGGTGACTTGGTTATCTGTGGCCTAGCCGCCTGAGGCATCTACCACCTCACACCACCCGCAAAATCCTAGCGCAGCCGGGCTGTTCCTCTCGACTTCGACTTCGTCAACACCTTTGCCCGTCCTCTCCTCTCCTCCCCCCACAGTCCTCCAATTCGTCCGTCTGTCCATTCCACTCCCCTCACAATGTCCTCGACTTCCATCTTCCGTGTCGCGACCCGCGCCGTTCGCCCTTCCAGCTTCTTCAGAGCTTCCCAATTGCCCCGGTCTCGGTTGCAGACCCCGGTTGCTCTGCGTGTCAACCGCGCCAACTTCGGTACCACCCCCATGCGCTTCTCTGGTCACCACGAGGATGAGACATATGAGGAATTCTCTGCCAGGTATGTCATTGCCAATGGGGGAGGCCATTGGGTCGTATAGCGGTGGCCGTCGGAGTCATGGAGGGAACGAAATCGATCGCAGGGAACCCCGTTCCCGAAACCGTTCCCTCGTCCCAATGGCCTCGCCAAGGCCCAATTCCATCGAGAAATACCCTTGCTGATCTTCATATGACAGATTCGAGAAGGAATTCGACGGTGTCCAGGATGTTTTCGAGCTCCAGGTAAGCTGAGCCGACCTCAATCGCACTTAGGGGACATCCCTCTGCTGCATTTATCAAGACTTTCGACTTGATAAATACCAGCTCTGTCATTGGTAGATCAACCGTTCGGTATGCATGATGCTGATGATGCCTTTCTTCTAGCGTAACCTCAACAACTGCTTCGCCTACGACCTTGTCCCCTCCGTTGAGGTCCTCTCCGCTGCCCTGAAGGCTGCCCGTCGTGTCAACGACTACCCTACCGCCGTCCGTGTCTTTGAAGGTACAGCCTCTCCGCCTCTCATATCGGCATGATTCTTGTCATGCTTCTCATTCACGACAGAAACTCACCCCTCTTCTTCCGATAGGTATCAAGGCCAAGGTTGAGACCCAGGAGCAGTACAAGCAATACCTCGAGAGCCTCGAGGGTCTGCGCCAGGAGCTTGGTGTCGCTCTCCGGGAAGAGCTCTACCCCAACGAGGAATAAACGTGCTCACCCAGTCCTACCGTCGCCCGGAAATAAACCCGCCTTTTCGATAGTCAAATAACATAGGAAAAGCTGTATACATACTTCTAGAAATGCAGTTGGAAGAGGTTCCCGGTATAATCGTTTGATGTTTGATTATCCATCTTCGACCGGACCGGAGCCGAAGCCGAAGCCATCAAAGGGGGAAAAACGAATGGAGGTGCACGCTTGCCTTTTTCTATACCAGTGCTATTATAAATCTGATCAGCATTTACCTGTACTCTGTATCATTGAAGATAGTGAAAAAACATGGGGTTGTTCTTATTGTTTTAAATCTTTTCAGTCTTTGATAAGACTGATTATTAGATTCACTGCTGTCTTTTCAATCGATTGTTTCATTCTGATAATGCCTATATAAGCTGTCATGCCAATGATGAACACTAATGTTATAATATCACAGAGCATAATGACCTCAGACTTTAAATAAACATTTTTCAAAACAGCATGAAAATAGATATAGATACAATGAAGGCCGGTCCAGCGATCCCCAAGGTAGCATCAACACGGGCTAGCAGTATAAATATGCCAAAGTATTAAAACAACGAAAAAATACATCAAAATGGAGAAAAGATGAGTTAAAAAACCAGCCCCCCCTTCCCTGGAACGCCGCCGCATGTTCTAAAAACTGTTTTTGAACACTTAATTTGTCGTGAATGCTGGGTATGTGAATTGGGAAAGAAGAACGAGCCAGTCGTGTCAATCGCACACTGGGATTCGTTACCGTGATGGGTTTTCCTTTCGTAATAGAATGCTAATGTAGCCTCATCGAATGCAGAATGCAGAATGTAGGCACCATGCCTAGTTGTTTGTTGTTTATGTATGTATATCCGGAAGCAAATGGGATTTCGCAGCGAATGGATTAATGGGTTCCGACAAACTTGAAGTAGTTGGGGCGGCAGTCTTCCTTGGCCAGCCAGGACTCGCCATCGTAGAACTTGCCAGGGGTGCAGCCCTTGCACTTGGGAGAGTTGGGGCAATTGAGATAAGGAATGTGATTGTATCCAATGTCGCGGAACCTGAAGGAGAAAAGTGTTAGTCGCGATGAAGCAATTTTCGACATTATTGATAAACCTACCAGTGAACCTTGGCAGCATCCTCAAACAGACCGAGGGCAATAGAGTGGACAGGAGCGTCACCCCATCTCTCGTAGAAAAAGCCACCGGCGCGATCCAAGTGGTCGAAGTATGCGGAATATTTCTCGCCTCTGAAGAACTCCATGTCGGCAATCTCAAAGTTGGACCAGAAGTGGCAGGTGGAGTATCCATTGGCGTTACGAGTGTGCTCGGGGCGGAGCTTGTCATCGGTCAACCATTCCATCATGTTGTTCTTCGATACGTAAGTGGGGTTCGCGGCGATGAATTTCTCGGTCTCTGGCCAGAGAGTGGGGATACTCTCAGGGGCATCGAAAAGGTTGATAGTGAAACCGTAGGTGACGTTGCGATCCTCCATAAACCGGAAAACATCATAGTCGACGTCGCAGAAGAACTTGACCTTGGGCTCAACGCGCCAGTAGTAACGGTACTTCTGCAGAGCTGGGTGCTTGTAGAACATGCCACTGTTCCATCGGCACATCTGGTGGTAAGACAGTTTATCGCTGTACTGAATGTTCTTTTCCTTCAGAATTTCCGCAGACTCCTTGAAGAGCTCCTCGTTGAACCAGTCGGGGACGTCCCAGTGTTCCTTGGGCACTTGCTCTAGACCAAGGGTCAGATTATCTCCTTTCCAACTGTCGCATGTAGGGTAACCATACCATAAATGCACTTTGCCTTAGTTTCCGCCTGTGTTCGCCGCTTGAACTCCTCGGTGAATTGCTTGTCATTGAAGAAGATCCATGGGTAGTTGAACTTGCTGTTCCAGGTTCGCTCCAGGTCGCGCATGGTTGGAATGAGCTCGTCCAGCTCTTCATTTCGGACAAGGGAGATGAGCGCTGCATTTGTACGGGCGGAGTTGGTGCTGTCCGGAGCATAGTCGTTCTCTTCGGCTCGCCATAAGTAGCCCTCAGGTTCTTCAGTCGCTATAGAGAAAGAAATTCAGTCAGTATGCTACCCAAAACCAATGAGATAATGAAAGATAAAGGGACAAGCGCACGCTCAAGGAGAGGATCCGACTTCATGCCCCCAGCCAGCTTGGACCCCTTATTGCCAATGAGAGGCGTAGGACTCTTGTTAACCTGGAAGACGAGAAATAGAACAAGGATGATGCATGCTGCACCCAGCATCCGAATGGGTCTTGCGATAGCCATCTTGCAAGATTGGGGATAGCAACGAAGTGAGAGAGCAGAAGATCGATTACTCTTCTGGATTGATGAGAGGCCAGCGGTTCGTCTTTCTCCGCCGCAGGAGAGCGACTCGCTTGCCGCCGCCTTTCCCAGTTCGCTCTAGCGTGGCAACAAGCAACACGTCAACCTCCCGCAAGGCGCAAAAAAAAATAGACGGCCGCGTAACCACGGATGCTCAACCGAGGCTGCATTCACGACGATAGCTAGCTTGGAATGGACAATGGAGAGTCATCGGATTGTCATCGTCCCTGAAGCTGACTCCCTCGCACGCCCATCATGGCCCTCGCGGCTAATACTAGCGCGCTGACAGACGAGCTAATCGTCACCGTAGCAAATACCTCGGATAGAAAGGCATTTGTTTCTTACCCATTTGAGAAGCTTGTAGGGCTGCTAACGTCTTCCAGGACCCATCGCGTTTTAACAGCCTAAAGCGTCGTGTGGAAGAGTCGTTCAAGTCTGGACAGCATGGACGTACGGACCAGTTCGCTGTTGCAAGACAGCTCGAAGGCCTACAGGAGAAATTCCAGGTCCTAAACAAAGATGAACTCGCAGATGCGCTTCGTTCTCGCTTGAATGAGCTGGAAAATCACCGGAGTTCGTGGTTCCCGGAGATTTTATCGCTGCTCATACAGCTGTCGGATCGTCCTGCTCAACTTTCACGAGTAGACCGACTCGAGGCGCTGAAGCCCCCAGAAGCTGAGAAGTCGCTTTCTTGGACAGAGCTGGATGCCTCGGAGTCTGCATATAATGACGATGAAATTTGGCAAGATGTAGATTATGGTGCTGAATCTTCCGATGACGATGTTTCGTCACTACCCAGTGAAACATCTGTGCCTCGGACTTTTCCTCGAAGTCCTACAGGCCCTGAAGAGGACTACGTGATCCCAGAGGAGCTTCTCTTTTCCGGAGAAGATGAGAATCTGATCGCTTCAATAAAAGCTGTTCAATTCTGGAAAGACGAAAACACCTCGGTTCTTCCCCAACCTGGAGAACTACCTTCTCTCCCCATCACAGAACTTCAGATCATACGAGAAACAATATTTATGCTACAAGGTCTTCCTACATCTCTATCCTGGCGCCTTGACGATGGTGTTAAGGTGGATCAGAGATATGCACTTACGCATTCGTCAAACGAGGCCCTCTCGTCATTATTACGTTCCTTTAGCTTGATAGGGACCAAATTAGATACCTTGAGAGGGTTCACCAAAATTCAACAGTCCATACCCTATATGCAGACCTTTCATCGAGGGATTGAAGCGTGTCTCTCTACGTTTGACACTTCGTTGTCAAACATGCAATCACGATACATTTCACAAAAACTAACCATATCCATAAGCTTACTGCAATTGCTTGAAGATATCAGACACGAGTCAAAATTGCCATTATTATTGGCGGATCTTGTTTCTAGCCTCAAGCGCAGTGATCCCAGTCGGCCCATGCAATGCCTTGATTTGCTATATGACCTAGTTTGCATGATGCAAGCTACTGGCGATGATAATGAATTCCGATACCTAGCTGAATTATTCTTTTCCTGTTTTGAAACATACGCACGCCCGCTCAGGCAGTGGATGGAAACTGGGCGGCTGGACTCGGTAGATGAAACTTTTTTCATCCGCGACACTAGTAAAAACAGTGATCTACGTACCCTTTGGCATGACTGGTACACACTGGATGAGGCTTCAAGTCTTTTGACTACTCCCAAATTCCTGCAACCTGTTGCTCACAAGGTCTTCACAACCGGTAAAAGCATGGTTTTCCTGCGACACTTGGATGTCCTTGCCGGAAATGCAGACAATTTGAAGAAGATTAAATTGAGGTTTGAAGATCTATACCCCAAGGATACTTCAGCTTCTCTTTGTCTTCCATTCTCCGTATTACTGGAGTCCGCTTTTGAGAAATTGATAACTGCAAGCCATTCTGTTACTTCAGACCTGCTGCGAAAAGAACTTGATGAGAGGTGCGGGTTGTGGATATCCCTGCAGGCTTTAGAGCACATTTACCTTTGTAAGGATATCAGCGTTCTAGGGACTATTGATAGTAAAATTTTCGATCTGATCGACCGAGGAAGAGGCGCCTGGAATGACAGGTTTTTACTCACCGAACTGGCACAGAGTACATTCAGCATCCTGCCCTTCATCGACCCATCCAGACTCATCGTGCGATCATCTAAGGCTCCATCTCGCGACCTAGAACTCGGCCGGTCTGTCAAGATCCTCCAAGCTCTATCATTTGATTATGTCCTACCATGGCCTGTCGCAAACATCATCACCAAAGATGCCATTTCCACCTACCAGCGCATCTCGACATTCCTGATGCAAATCCGCCGGGCCAAATACGCCATAGTCAAACAACGACTTCAGTACTCCGAAAGCGAACGTGATGGAAACCATGACACCCTGGGCTATGTCATACAACACACCATGCTATGGTTCGTTGACGTTATCTACGGCCACATGACAGAACTCGTCATCTCAACAACCACCGAGTCAATGCGCAAAGCCATCTCATCTTCTCACGATGTCGACGCCATGATAGCAGACCACTATGCCCATATGACCTCCCTGGAAAACCAATGTCTGCTGTCAAATCAATTCCTCCCCCTCCATAATGCAATCATCAACCTCCTAGATCTTTGCGTCCACTTCGCAGACATTCAAGCCACACACCACGGCCAAGATCATTTCGACCACATAACCCGCACCCCAAACAAACACAGAACCCCGTCCCGCACTCCCCGGAAAAAGTATGCCCACGTCTCCGACGACGAAGACCAAACCGACGAAGACGAAGATGAAGACATGGATGAAGAAGACGCTGCTTCAGACCCGGGTAACACGACTGGCATCTCCTTCTACGAAGCGCCATACGCGCACCGTTTGCGTAATGTCAAGAATGAATTCGACCAGCTTGTTTCTGCACTAGCGGCTGGCTTGAAGCGCGTGGGTCGCGTTGATGGGAAATTAAGCTGGGAGATCTTAGCGGACAAGTTGGAGTGGAGAAGGTAATGGCTTCTTTCATGCCTTGAGACTAATTTTGCCGATGGCACTGTTATGATATTATGATGATGATGGTTGGATTGGACTAAACGGTATGCGGTTGCTATTGTGCTTGTATGCTATACTGATGGTTTCCCTTCATGTTTTACATCTATAGACAAGATATGAAGGTCTTGGATGTCTTGCTACCAATAAGATAATAAAACCACATAAAACTACTTGAGATTTGAAATAGAAACTCAGAGCTTTACTAGTAAACAAGTATAAACATTCTCATGGTTTTCTATCATCACCAAAAAGAAAAGAAAAAGTAATAGAAAAAAAAAAAAAAAAAGATACCATATATATCAGATAAATCATCAACAACGTAAACCATCAGTTTCTGTTTTGAATTTTCCCTGTCATGGCACACCGCTCAAATATAAACAGAAGAAACAAAATAAACCCGAAGCACAAATTCTCATGTCCAACTTTTCTTTTAAACATCCTAACCCACCCATCTTCTGGCGCTGAAGAACACACGACCCCATGGGCCAACGTCTCCCCACTTCTCGGCATCGGGAGGCAGGTAGCTGGCGATTCCACCCATGACGGTACGCTCGGGGTGAGGCATGATGGCCAGGACACGGCCGTCGGGGCTGCGAATACCGGCAATACCCTCGGGACTGCCGTTGGGGTTGAAGGGGTACTTCATGGTTGGCTCGAGGTTGTCGTTGTCGACGTACTGGACGGGTGCGAGGCCGTCGCGAACGAACGACTCAGCGGTGACGTTGGAGGATGGGGCGAAGGAGGCACGACCTTCTCCGTGAGCCACAGCGATGGGGAACGAGGAGCCGTCCATGCCGTGGAGGAAAACACTGGGCTTCGAAGGGTTGGGGTCGGAGATGCGGACCATGGCCACACGACCTTCGTACTGCTCGCTGGTGTTGCGCTCGAAGCTGGGCCAGCCCTGGGCTCCAGGGATCAATTCCTTGAGACGGGACAGGAATTGACAACCGTTGCAAACACCCAAGGCGAAGGTGTCGGGACGCTCGAAGAAGGACTGGAATTCCTTGCGGGTGTTCTCGTGGAGGAGGACGGACTTGGCCCAACCTTGACCGGCACCAAGGACATCACCGTACGAGAAACCACCACAGGCAGCAAGACCGACAAAGCTGGCAAGCGAAACGCGGCCAGCAATGACGTCAGTCATGTGGACATCAACAGCAGAGAAGCCAGCGACGTTGAAGGCAAAGGCCATCTCAGCCTGACTGTTGACACCTTGCTCACGGAGAATGGCAACACGAGGCTTGTTGCTGAAAGGAGACATCGAGGTGAGGCTGGAGAGGAAAGGCATGGCCCGGTCCTTGGGGTCGAAGGTGGGGTTCCATGACAGACCAGCATTGTTGTCATCGGCAATGTTGGCAAACTCCTGCTCAGCGCAGGCAGGATTGTCACGGATCTTCTGCATGTTGTACGAGGTGCTTGCCCAGGTCTGTTGCATGCTGGCGCGGCTGTTACGGTAAACCTGGGTGGCTCCGCGGTAGATGGTAAGGTTCTGCTTGGGCTGCTCAGAGACACGACCGATCTTGAAGATCAAACCAGCAGGCGGGCCGCAGGTGGCGAAGCAAGAGCGGAACTGCATCTCATGTTCCTTGCGGACCTGGAAGACAGCTCCCAATTCCTCAGTGAAGAGGGTTTCGACAACATTCTGGGTGTTGGAAGAAGAGCAAATGGTGTCAAGGCTGACTTCAACACCGCATCGTCCGGCAAACATCATTTCAGCAAGAGTAGTGAACAAACCACCGTCAGATCGGTCGTGGTAGGCCAGAACAATTCCGGCCTCTTGCAACTGTTGTGTAGCGTCGAAGAAGTCCTTGAAGATTGAGACGTTCCGGACATCAGGGCACTCGTCACCAACCTGGTTGAAAACCTGGGCAAGAGCAGAGCCACCCAGTGTCTTGCGGCCGAAGGAAAGGTCAACAAACATGAGGACTGTCTCGCCAACGTCCTCAACACGGCGCAGTGCGGGAGTCCAGGTCTTGCGGAAGTCGGAAACAGGAGCAAAAGCAGAGATGACCAGAGACATGGGAGCAGTGACCTCCTTGGCCTCCTTGGAGGCTTCGTCGGTCCACTTCATCTTCATGGACATAGAGTCCTTTCCGACGGGAATGCTGATACCAAGCTTAGGGCAGAGGTCCATACCAATGGCCTCCACTGCCTCGTAGAGAGCGGCACCCTCTCCAGGGTGGCTGCTAGCGGACATCCAGTTGGCAGACAACTTGACACGGCTCAGACGGTCAACCAGATCGGAAGCAGCGATGTTCATGAGCGACTCAGCAACTGCCATGCGGGCAGAGGCGCCTGCAGAAATCAAAGCAAGGTTGGGCTTCTCACCCATAGCCATAGCCTCACCAGTCTTAACTCCCTGGAGCAGGGAGGTGGCGGTGACCGAGACGTTAGACACAGGAGTCTGCCATGGGCCAACCATCTGGTCGCGAGCAGTAAGACCTCCGACGGTTCTGTCACCGATAGTGATCAGGAAGGACTTAGAGCCAACTGCTGGGAGAGACAAAACTCTCTTGGCAGCCTCGCCAATAAGCTCATGGTGGTTTCCGGCAAGCGAAGGCAGATATTTAGTGAGACTAGCATCCACCGCAGGCAAGGTCAACTTGCGCGAGTCCACAGTCCGGGTCATCTTAGGGGGCTTTCCAAAGAGAACCGACAAGGGAAGGTCAATAGGCTTGGGGTATTCCTTAGATTCTCTGTCGAGGAGAATGAGTCTCTTCTCCTCATCGGATCCTCCAGCTCCACGGCCCACGACAGAGAAACCGCAGCGCTCACGCTGGGCGATAGCAGTGAACTTGTTCATGCTGTCCTCGCCAACCGCCATAACATAGCGCTCCTGAGCTTCACAGCACCAAATCTGCATGGGGCTCATACTCCGGTCAGCATTGTCGACTTCGCGGAGTTCAAATGTGGCGCCCAGTCCAGAGTCGTGGATCAATTCAGGAAGTGCGTTGGAAAGACCACCTGCACCAACATCATGAATGAACTTGATGGGGTTGTTGTTGCCCATAGCCACACATGCGTTGATAACTTCCTGGGCTCTTCGCTGGACTTCAGCGTTACCTCTCTGCACACTGGCAAAGTCCAAGTCTGCAGATCCTTCACCAGAAGTGATACTGGATGCAGCACCGCCACCCAATCCAATCAGCATTGCAGGACCACCGAGGACGACCAGGTAAGCGCCAGGCTTGACAGCGTCCGGTTTCTTAATGGCATGCTGAGGTCGGACTGTTCCGACACCACCAGCAATCATGATGGGCTTGTGGTAACCTCTGAGTTCGGTTTGGCCATTTCCAACATCAATCTCGGTGAGTAGGGTACGGAAGTAACCTCCGGTGCATGGGCGTCCAAACTCGTTGTTAAAGGCGGCACTACCGATGGGGGCCTCCAACATGATATCCAGACTGCTAGCGATGTGGTTGGGCTTTCCGACATCAAGTTCCCAGGGCTGCTTCAAGCCAGGAATCAAGAGGTCTGAGACACAGTAACCGGCCAGACCAGCCTTGGGTCTCGAACCGCGTCCGACAGCACCCTCATCACGGATCTCTCCACCAGAGCCAGTTGCTGCACCGGGGTACGGAGAGACTGCAGTGGGGTGGTTGTGGGTTTCAACCTTGGCCAAGAAGTGAACGAGCTCCTTGATGTGGTTCCATTCTCCAGTGAAGGAATCGGGGGCCCAGAAAGCGGCATGGTCACCCTCCAGCACAGCGGCATTGTCGCTGTAGGCGCTGACGGTGTACTCGGGGTGGGTCTTGTGTGTGTTTCGGATCATACCAAAAAGACTGTTTGGCATGGGTGTTCCATCAATCACCCAAGCGGCGTTGAACTGCTTGTGACGGCAGTGCTCAGAGTTAACCTGGGCAAACATGAACAACTCGACATCGGTAGGGTCGCGAGCAAGGGGGCCGTCAGGGCCATAGGCCTGTGCAAGGTAGTCGATTTCCGATTCCTCCAGAGCCAGACCCAAACGCTTGTTTGCTTCTTGCAGAGTCTCCTTGGGGGACTTGTCGCTGCCGTGGAGGCGAATGGTTTCGAGAGGCTGGGGGGAGTGTTCGGAAAACATGAGGTGCAGGTCAGGCTCCTCCTGGCTGAAGACCTGTGTCATCCGGTCGTGAAGGATGTCCTGGTAGCCAGGCTTGTATTCTTCCGAGCTGTTGCGCAAACACGAAATCTTCATTCCACGCTCAATTCGCTTCACATGGTTGCGGAGGCCACAGACGTGCGAGATACCGGTGGCCTGGGAAGACCAAGGAGAGATGGTTCCGGTTCGGGGGAAAATGTAGAAGACATCGAATGCGCCATCTTCAGTGCTGAATGATGCAGGCACGTCGGTGATGTCGCCATATCTGAGGAGTTGTTCTAAGACACCCTGCTTAGAGGTATCCAGCGGTTGAGAGGTGTGGACATAGTGAATCCACTGGGCCCGAACATCCTGGGCACCAATGCTAGCAGCAATTGCTTGACCACGCGAACGGGAGAAAGCAACAGAGCCTGGGACGGCCAAGTATGTGGTATCGGAGGGGGCGGAGGCGGCCATTGTGAAGGGGCACAACGGCACTTATTTTTTTCTTCGGTGGGGAGATCGGAGAGAATGAGTCAAGAGGGGGAGGAGGGGTATAGGATTGGATCACGAGATTTCAAAGAAGCCAACGGTTCGGCTCTTGTCCAGAAAGGAATCGGCGTGTCTGAGACACACCTTGAACCGGTCAGTCGAACAAACTGCTGCTGCTGCTGCTGCTGCTGCTCGTTCGTCGCCGTGGCGTAAAAATATGGGCGGCGGTTCTTTTTTGGCGGAGCGGGAAAACGCACCCCGCGCTAGTCCGCATCCGGCTTATCGATTTTGTTATCAGTCACGTGAGGACTCGGAAGAACTCATCCCTTTCTATTTCTCAGACACCGAGATTTTGATGTTTCGACTTTTCAGAAAAATATTTTCTGCTCATAGAGTACATTATTGAAGAATAATCATTTCGATGTTACCTGGGTAGTGCTGGTGTATACTGAGAATTCAAAGTGATTCCTTCAGAGGATATCCCCTCTGTATCGGATGGCCCAAGGACGATATATATTTGATGGCGAAATTTTGTCCAGTTTCCTAGTCTCCAACCAGAATTGTATACCACAGGGAGGACATAATTGACATATATCGTTCTCAAAGCCATTTTTTGACTCCGCTATGCTTACCTTTTAATTGAGACACGATGTGTAAAGTGGATGGTTGATATGTTGTTGATATAAATTGACTGACAGTTGCGCACTTCAGTAGATCAGCAAGGTCAACTGACACATTTACCACCCACCAACAAATAATGGCCTATCATACGAGACCAAACATCCACAAGCACCTTCAAACGGAATTTTGGCTTCTTGGCAAATTCTAGAGCTCAAAATCAAACATGGATGTGGCTGCAGCAACGGCAGGAACAGGAATGATGAGGGCGAGGGATCTTGCCATATCGGGTAATACGCTCCGACCTCATTCCGCAGCTGAAATGATCCAGACTATTTGATCGTCAACTTTATTTGCCAAGAAGTAAATTGAGAAATTTTCTGTAGGATGATGAAATTTGACGGGATTCATTGCTTTCATCGATAGTGATTGAATATATCGAACCCACTGACTATGCCGTTGCAAATTCGAGTGGCGAAAGGGGCAAGGAAATCTCTCATTTTTGCTGCCCTCAATCATGCTCCATATCAATCATCCATGCTTTGTTACTTGTGCTCTATAATATCAGAGCTCAAGCGACCCATCCATATGGGCTAACCCGGCAGTCAGGACCAGCTCGAGATGATCAATCCTTATCCAGCAAGTAAATTATATATATATAAAAAAAAATAATAAAATAAAATAAGAATAAGAATAAAAATTTACTTGTAACTTGGTTTCCTGTCTAGTATGGCATCAACAGTCCACGTCATGATTAGCCCCCTAGAAGTACAGCAAGTGAAATTGAATCCTAATTTTTGCCTGTACTCATTGTATCGATTTCATCATGCGAGGGGTGGTATCTTCATCAAGCAGCCTCAAGTATCGTCCTGCTCCTATTTAGCACTGGATCACCCAATATTCTCTTAGGAAGACTTACTGCCTGCAAGCCATCTTTGACTTAATAGTGCCAGAAAATCTCTGAGACATTTCAAAACCTTAAAATTAAATAGAGACTCATCGCCAACGCGAAGCCTTTCGGTCACCGTGGCTGCACATTTGTATACCAGATATGTCAAGAATGGTGGAAGAATCTTGAAATCAATATCTTCGTCCCCCTCTAGATACGGTTGAGCCATTGTCAATTTGGCCTCGAGTAAACGATCTAGGGCATTCCGTGCTCCTGCTCGGCAATGAGTCGTATCAACGTCGCTGGGATCTACTTTTGTACCGGCATCGTATGCATGAACGAGCCCTCTAATGATCGTTAATGTGATGATAAAACGTAATAGGAAGAGCTCACATTTCACAAAGGACAAGGGCACCAGAGTAGAGTGCTCCCTTTTCTGGTATCTCTTGTAACAGAACTGCCTCGAATGATTTTAATGTTTGCACAATGACCGCCATTTCCTCTATATTAAATGACTGCCGCCTAGTCGGCTCATTCAGAGCGATTTGAACTTTCTCCATCAAGGATGATGCTTCGAATGGTCGTGAGAATGCTTGATTCGAACTAGATCGAGCGATGGTAGAATGTGGGTAGACTGGAGAAAGTCGGCAGAACAGCGCTTTTCCTCTTGTGAGCGAAGGCCCTTGCTTTTTCTCAGCTGTCATGAATCTTGATTGAATGTTAGAGCTCTCGTAATCTGCTGCAATCTATAATCAAACTGTACAGCTTGAAGAACAGTCAATGGCTATGACCAACCTATCGATGATCGCGAGTGCGCTAGTGACCACATATTCTTCCTCTATTCCTTCATCGGAAGAACTCGTTATAGAGGCGTTGTACTCACTGTGATCATTGAATGCTTCCACAGCCCCAAGAACAGCACCGAATGAGATGTGAGCGGCTGGATATAAGCCATGCCCAACTTCGAACAAGGTAAGAACAAGTCTCGAGCGTATCAGGTCTAAAGAGTTCGACCCGGCCGCTTCCAATAACACAGTCCAGCGTTTACAAAAGAGGTAGGCCAACTGTAACTTTGGAGAAAGGATCTCGTTATCTTGTTCACCTTCGGGCTCGGAAATCAAAAGAAGCATAGTGAAATACAAAAGGGTGCGTTCCACCGTAGCGTCTTTCCATGTGGTTGAAATACCATTGGATATCTTCGATTCTGAAATTATTGGAAACCATGGATGTAATTGTGAGAGGTAGTTGGCGGCAATTTCTGCTGGACTGAAACCAGATAGATTATTTTCGATGTCTGCCTTTACATCCTGGGGTGCCAGACCGGCTGCAAGTCCAGGCTTGGGTTCTGACAAGTCCCTCGTAGACCCAGGTGGCGTTGATCCGACATACTTGCAATCCTGCTGAAGACTGCAACACGTGAGTCTTATGCAATATGCGATGCAGTGCTGGGGAAAGGGTTGGGTTTTTTTACCGCATGCAAAGCGAGCATTTGGGGAACGCTCTGTCGCATCTTCGCTTTTGGCTTCTGCACCGCAGACAGGACCTTTTAGCCGTACTTTTTCCTGGCCCTAATTGCATCGTTATTGGCAAAGCTACCACTGCGGAGCCATTCTCGGAATAAAGCTGTGATGCGGATGCGAAGTTAGAAGGTGCGGACCTGAGCGGAGCTTGAAGCGGTCTGCGAGCGGGGGGTTAAGCGGACATGTGCGGGGCTTTGAGCGGGTGCTGTTGTGTCAAGACTCGGGCATTTTAGAATGCCGCTGTATACCAGCGGATGTTACAAATCTTAGAATCAGGAGTCTGGGGCCTATATAAGCAAGGTGCCCTTTCTCCTCATCCTGCTCTCTTAACGCTATCATCTCAGCATGTCTGGAAGAAATTGCAAGAAGATTCTCATTCTGGGTGCTACAGGCCCCACGGGTATCTTGACAGTTCACACAGCATTGGAACATAATCATACCGTCACTATATACGCTCGCAATCCTTCTAAACTCCCCGCGAGTATTTCCAGTAACCCAAACGTCAGAGTAAGTTAGCTGTCCCTGGATAGTATGCACTTGCTGAACATATTCTATACAGATAATTCGTGGGGACCTGACCGAGGCAGAAGCATTATCCAAAGCAGTCGAAGGCCAAGATGCCATCGTATCACTACTTGGCCCTAGTACTGGGAATGTTGCTGGCAACCCCTTTACAGACGCCTATCAGTTGATTTTTTCCTTAATGAAGCGATGGGAAGTCAAACGAATCCTTGCAATGGGTACTTCGAGTATTCCTGATGAGCATGACGGATTCTCAATCATCGCTTTCTTAGGTGTCGCTTTGATTCGGATAATTGCCAATTCTGTCTATAAGGAGATCGTCGGCGTTGGGAAGATCTTTGAAACAGAGGCTACGAAAGATGGATTGGATTGGACTATCTTCCGGTTGGGGTTCTTGAGCAATGGTGCACCGCAAACACCTAAAGTTGGATATGTCGGAAAGGATGGTTGGGTGATAAAAACCCAAAGAGCAGATATTGCAACTTGGTTGGTCGATGAGGTTGAGAAGAACAACTCTGAGTGGATCAGAAAGAAGCCCTCGGTCTGGTCATGACTAAGGGGGAAAAAAAATTCCCTGGAAACTTCTTGAACCGACATACGCCTGAGGCAAGGCGTATTCCGGAGGTACAGATACTAGAGGAATGCCAATGTATAGCCAGGCCCTGAAGAGCTAGATAAGGCCCTAGAGGTTGGATACAGCCATTTTGAGTAAGGCTCAAGTTTCGCGTCCTGAATTGCTGTTGTGTTTTGTGACTGATGCTTGCTACACTGTTTTCAATCAGGAAAGGAGGAGCCGTACGATAGGCGCGCAAGGACCTATCGGCGGATATGACCTGCTCTACTGTAGGACCTTTCCTATCATAGGATGGGACGCGTCCCACAGAAAAATAGGAAGGACAGGATATATAAGGCCACTCATTCACATACATGTATTTAATTCTTTATAATTAATTAACCTAAGTTACTATAGGATACCTTTTAGTCTTACTCTTATAATAATATCTTATAAATGAAGGAGCTCTTTAGACTAACCTATTTAGTACTCCATCTAGTATATCCTTTAAAGTTACTTAATAAGATCTAAGTCTATATTAGTCTTAGTATGCTAATTTGACCTAATTTAGCTGTCATCATATTAGCTGGAATGGATTCAGCTTTCAATAATCCTTTGAATAAGCCTTCAGAATGACAGAATGCTACTGTAGATGCAACTGAAAGTGCGTGTTTCCGAAGAAACCATTCACAAGCACAGATTGCACAGTCATACAAGAGAGTGGAGCAGTAGTACCCCTTAACCTCTTTCAACGACAAAAACGAGCATTCTACAAATGAGACAAAAGAAGTTGCGTTAAGCAGCTGGAGCTTTTCGAGACATATTACCATATGCGGTTAGCGTGACACCTACCATATAAGGCAACCGAACAACCGCCGAAGGAGACCCGGGCCGCGATGCCGTCATTGCCATGTTTCGCATCTTCATTTCGATGTTATCAGCTTGATATCTCTAAACAGCATGCCGCATTATCCTGTCTTACCCACGGGCCCAACCTTAATGATGTATCCAGCAGAAAGGATGTTGGGCTATAAGAACCAGCTGGGACCCTCCAGGGATTGGGTTCTTTTCAACACAAGTTGTATCAACAATCGTCTTCCGTGCCTAGATACCAAAGATGCAGGCGACAAACAACCACGATAGCTCGCTCCCCAATGCCTCGAGGACCTTCTCTGCTGGTTCCCCGCCCGGGCAGACTGATCCCCTTGACCTACCTTACCGCCAAGTTACCAACGATGCCAACCTGGAAGAGTACACCACTGAGACGGCTGCGGGGGAGATCATCAAGCCAGTTCGATCTTCGGCCACTGGTAAGATGGAAGACTGGAAGCTGGTGACCTTCACGATTGATGATCCCGAGAATCCAAAGAACTGGTCAAAGGCATTCAAATGGTACTGTACCATGGTTGTGGCCTTTACCTGTTTCGTCGTTGCATTTTGCAGCAGTGTCATCACAGCCGACCTTGAAGGTGTTGCCGAGGACTTTCTTGTCTCCAGGGAGGTTACATTAATTCCAGTCACAGTATTTGTCATCGGTTTTGGTGTTGGTATGTTAGCATCTTCAAACAGCCCCTAAGTTCCCTGCTAATCGATCCCAGGTCCTATGGTCTTTGCTCCTATGTCTGAAATGGTTGGACGCAGACTAGTTTATGGTATTACTCTTGGCGTGGCGGTTATCTTCGTCATCCCTTGTGCTGTGGCCAAGAACATCGGGACTCTCATCGTTTGCCGATTGATCGACGGTATTGCATTCAGTGCTCCAATGACCTTGGTTGGTGGCACCTTGGCCGACCTGTGGAAGAACGAAGAAAGAGGTGTCCCGATGGCCGCCTTTTCTGCTGCACCTTTCATTGGCCCGGCAATTGGTCCTCTTGCTGGTGGTTTTCTCGGTGATGCTTGCGGTTGGAGATGGCTCTACTGGCTGCAGCTGATTTTGGCCGGCGTGGCTTGGTGCTTGATCACTCTCACTGTTCCCGAGACATACGCACCAACCCTTCTGAAGAGAAGGGCAGAAAAGCTAAGGAAATCCGAGAACGACTCCAAATATGTGACTGAAACTGAGCTCGATCCCCGCCCTCTCGGTGATAAACTCCGACTCGTTCTCCTTCGACCATTCCAACTCCTGTTTCTGGAACCCATTGTTCTGTTCATTGCTCTCTACATGTCGGTTCTCTATGGTTTGCTGTACATGTTCTTCGTCGCGTAAGTCAACCATTCCCATACAGTGCATTGAGATGTGGTATTAACTTGATACCAATAGGTACCCAATTGTATACCAAGCTGGAAAAGGATGGAGTGCTGGTTCCACCGGTCTTATGTTCATCCCTCTCGCTATTGGTGTCGTGATGAGCGCCGCTTGTGCCCCTTTCGTCAACAACCATTATCTCAAGATCTCAGCCAAGTTCGGTGGAAAGCCTCCAGCTGAAATGCGATTGATCCCAATGATGTGGTCCTGCTGGTTTATTCCAGTTGGTTTGTTTATCTTTGCCTGGACATCCTACCCGAGGCTTCACTGGTTCGGCCCTGCTATTGGAGGCTGGCCAGTTGGATTCGGCTTTATTTTCCTCTATAACTCGGCAAACAACTACCTTGGTACGTTCCTCTTCAACCTCTCTATTCAATCTCATACATGATGTGGCATTTGCTGACATTTCTGTAGTGGATACTTATCAACACCAAGCAGCATCTGCCCTTGCTGCAAAGACATTCCTGCGATCAATGTGGGGTGCATCAACAGTCCTCTTCACTGAACAGATGTACGACCGACTCGGCTATCAATGGGCAAGCTCATTGCTTGCATTCCTTGCCCTGGCTTGCTGTGCTATCCCCTACGTCTTCTACTTCAAGGGAGCGTCCATCCGCCGGTTCTCCCGCTTTGCCTTCAGCGACGATGAAGAGAAGGGGGAGAAGGTTTAAAATCACCAACAACGGGACGGCTGTCTGATTAATGCGAATATTGTATAATATACTAATATCCTGTATATTTGTTTTCTTTGTTTCAAGTTCATGATTTATTTTTGCACGGCTATGAAAAAAGGCTGGGAGTTATGAGGCGATTATGACCAGCATTGCATTTGCGGATAGAATATGTCCATTTATATCCATAGATTAATAGAAAAATAATCATACATAATTACCACTATGATTTGAAGCTTCAAAGTGTCTAAATCATCATCTGTACTTGTCCTTTCCACGTTTCCCTACTTACTGCCTGCTTACCATAATTAACAGAAGTATAAATATGGTTACGTCATATCAAATTAGGGCTTAGGGCTTCCGCATTCCGAATGCGGCTGCCCCGCTCCGAGTCACGTGCTGATGACTTACCTTGCTTAGTCACCGTATCCGAGTTTCTGCGACTGTCCGGAGCTTTTCAAGCAATCGAGATCCAGCGCAAGCAAAACACCATAAAATTCGACTGTTTGTGACGTTGCTTCAGCGTGATAATTGATGGAGAGATGCATATGCTTCTATCCTCGCTGTAAGGGCACCAGTTGTCGAGCCGCCTCCGCACCGCATCCGACTTCCCGTCTCCATGTTCTCCGATCTCATTAGTTAACTGCGAACCCTTAAGGTTAACCACCCCGATTCCTATATAAGGGAATCTACGATACACGACATTTTACCCACAGTATAACCTCATGACGTCTCCATATCAATCGCCCATGTCGTTTTCGCCGCCCGTAGCCGGCTCCGATGGGACGGCGGCATCCAGGTCCATCTCCGAACTCCCGCAATCCCAAGTCGACGCGATCATCCGCACCAAACGAAAAGCGCGGGAACCCAAGGCCTGCTATCCGTGCCATGCGCGAAAGGTCAAATGCGATCGGAACCTTCCATGCGACGGGTGTGTGAAGCGCGACCATGCCAACCTTTGTTCCTACGAGCGTCCCGCGAAAAAGCGCACCATGGCTGCTGCTTCGACTTCGCAGTCGTTTCGCGAAAGCCCCGTTGACGGGGTTGCTGCCTCTGGCGGAGCGGAGAATCTGGCAGCGACGGCACCTAATGGTGAACAGCCGATACGGATGAAGCAGGAGCCGGGCATGAGTCGAAATAATGGGCTTGGCCTTGGGTCTGGGCCTGGGCCTGGTGCTCGCGTGTCGATTGCTCGAGATGAATGGGATAATGTCCGAAACAGACTGAAGGAAATGGAGAAGACTATTTCCACCTTGCGTGTTGGGTTGGATAAAGCTGAAGAGGGAACTGGCTCTGCAGTGGAAACAGGCAGCGTGCAGAGCGGTGATGCAAGTAGCCGGTCCAAGGGCGCATCCCCTGAGCGCGAAGGTATCCATGCTGCCAATACTCTGGGAGAAGGAACTGTTCATCTGGGGTCACGATCTGTGCTCGCATATATATTGAACAATAAGTCTGGGTCCGACCAGCTACAGGCCTTGTTGGAGGGCGGCATACTGCCAAAGTTGGGTCTTGATAATGAGTCTGCGACGTACCCATTTGTCGATTTGTGGTCGTCGGACATGTCGACTTTTGACGTCAGTGCAGTCTGCAGCGCTCTTCCAATAGACCAGCAGTGCAAGGAGTCCGTTTCTCTTTCATTTTTGTGCGGAGCAATAGTGTGCTGATATTGCGATAGGTTCTTCGTTTACTACCGAGATATCGCAGGAGCGATTTATCCGGTTCTCGAGGACGTCAACCAATTTGAAATGAATCTTGATCTTTTGTTGCAGAGTCGAGCATCTATGGGAGGAATGTACCGAGCAGACGCCGACTCAGCACAAAGACCATTCGGCGTGACAATAGCCTATTTGGGCTTACTGTTTGCCGTGCTGGCTTCTGGTTGTCAATCGTCTGATTTGCCCAGCAAGGAAAGAGAATTGACTTCTCAAGTCTATGGTATGTTTTTATTTTTCAAACTGCGATGGTAAGTTTACTGATTGAAATAGTGTGCTGCTCGTATCAATGCTTGCGGATGACGAACTTCTTATCTCAACCTACCATCGAAGCCATCCAGACACTCCTAGTTATTGGAAACGTATTGTCATACAACATGAATCCAGGCATATCTTACGTTTTGCTTGGTACGTACGACAGTTCACTACTCTAAGTATGTGTCTAACAAACATAGGTATGACGCTTCGAATGGGTTTGGCACTTGGTTTGCATGTCGAATCAAGTCGATTTTCGGCTACGGAACGATACCGTAGACGCCATGTCTGGTACGATTTCCCTGATTTAATCTGAGTGGGAGGTTGAGAGGCTAATGCTCGACAGGTGGTCCATGGCGTGGCAAGATAGCCATTTCTCTCTGTCTTATGATAGACCGTCGACAACGGCAGTCAGCCAACCCGAAATTGCCTATCTGGAAGGGTCGAAACCCGGCGAACTCACTTATTTCGAGACCCTCTGCCGGGTCATTGCCTTGGCTCTGGACGTTGTCCGTGGCCGGATGCTCAGTCCCCACTCGCAAATGAGCTCCAAGACCATCCAAACATACAAGGATAGAATCCAGCAGATCATGATCGAAGCAAAGCCTTACTTGCGTGATCGCAAATACTGTGTCACATCGACGGAGTACCTCGAGCTGGTCGTCTTGAAACTACACTCATCCTACTTTTCGTCCGAGCTCTGCCGGCCAGCGCTCAAGTCTTCAGCCGATCTCAACGATCCCACGATTGTCAGTATGCGTGCTGACTGCGTTAGCAACCTGATGACGACAGTAGAGGCATACGTCGAAATGCACAGCGTCAGCTCGCACGCAGCGCGTTCCTGGATCGCTTTACAACGAGCAATCAGCTCGATATTCCTCCTGGCCGTAGTTGAAGAATCCAAATCAGAGCCACGTTTCTGGACCCTACTCCAACAACTAAAAATGATCATCGCCGAGCGTGCCAACATAGAGTGCGCCTTTGAAAGCAGCGACACATCCGCAGCCGCCATGACAACCCCGGCCCCAGGCATGTCCACCATGCCATCAGACCAAGCCGCCGCCTTCAACATGATCCCTTCCACGGGTACCAGCCCGGCCGCGATGAACGCCACATCCCCGGCAGTGGTAGCCGACACACAAACCCAATGGGCCAAGCCCCTGACAAAGACCCTCCGTGCGCTAGAGAAACTCGAATTTGCATTCAGCAACCAGGGCGCCCGATTCCCCAGCAGCACCGCGGCGTCACCATACATGAACACAGCCGTCAGCTCGACAACAATGAACAACCTAGCCCCCCCAGTGAGCTCCTCCATGACTCCCAGTATCAGTTCCTTGCCCCCTCCAACACCAGAAAGCTCGACAAGCGGTGAATGGACTATCCCGAATATTCTCGACCGGGCGGCAGAGTACATTCACCCGCCTTTATGGGGTTGAGTGAACTGAAATATGTGGGAAATACTTTGTCTGTCTTTTTCATGATTTTTCCTAGCATGATTTGCGATGGGGGCGTATACTTTTATTTATTTTCTTGATATTTTCTTTTTGGGAATTGTACAAAGTGGTGGGCGTGTGTTCTATACTCATTTCATTTCATCTTCTTTTTCACTTATACATGTCATATATTGATACCTGTTTTATTGTTATCTTAATGACATGAGGTCCTGGGAGGTTTCCCAACAGGCTGTGATTATAGTCCTCACTTTTTCTTGTTTATTCCTAACCATATGGATGAAATATGCAATGCTGGATACCGGAAGGGTGAAGCATCAAACAACCGTAGAAAAATGATGTGATGACTGGATGAGCTAAACGTATCTTCTACCTAACACTATAGATATTCCAGTTCAACTCCATTGCTGCATTGATGTCGAATCGATTGAACTATAGAAGGTGGGACAGTCCAGCCTTAAAACTTCAACGGCAAATAAAAGGGGCATAAAATCAACGATGCAAAACGAGATCTTCAAACTATTTCTCTATTTACGACCTTCCAAGCCAGATTTGATAGCTGGACGCAAAGGAATATTAGCCTCGAACTCCCAACTACTTGTTGACGCGACAGAACTTACCATCACAAGAGGTCTTGGCATCGCCGAACAACATTCTCGTTCCGGGCATGAAGAACATTGGGTTTTCGACGTCAGCTGTGAGAATAGTTAGCATAACTGATGATAGTGTGTTTTTAGTGATATTATCACATACCATATCCACTTGACATCCCACGCTTCATGACGATTACTTCCTTACTCTTCCACGCGTGGAGGACAGGCATGCCTGAGATGGAAGAGTCTGGCTCAAGGGCACTGGGGTTGACTGTATCATTTGCGCCAATGACGAGAGTGACGTCTGTGTCGGGGAAGTCGTCGTTGATTTCGTCCATTTCCAGGACGACTTGAAGTGATTTGGTTAGCTTGATGAGATATAAATTGAGTATTTAGGAGATGGACTTACCATCATACGGAACTGAAGCCTCAGCGAGAAGAACATTACATTGTCCAGGCATTCTTCCTGCAACGGGGTGAATGGCGAATCGAACATTGACGCCTCTAGCACGCAACATGGTTGTTATTTCAGCTAGGGCGTACTGAGCCTTTGCAACGGCCATTCCGTAACCGACGATCTAGAGGATGTCGTTAGTTGGATGTATTTCTTCCGTTTATAGGAGGTTATGCGTACGATGATGACGTTTTCTGCATTTGATAATGCATCAACTGTATCGTCGATTGTTACTTGCTTGACTTCGCCTTCGACTTTCTTCTGGACTCCTTGTGGAGCTGCGACTCCTCCAAATAGGACGTTGGTTAGAGACCGATTCATAGCGACGCACTGCTGCGATTAGTTTACATCTCCCAGAATGAGGATTAGGTACTCACCATGATGTATGATAGAATTGAGCCGCTAACGCCGATCAAAGAGCCGACGCTGGTAAGGAGAGGATTGTCGAGCATCAGTCCCTCGGCAACCAAGGCAAATCCAGAATAGGCATTTAGAACCGTAATGACAACAGCTATATCGAGTCAGATAAATTCGACGCCGGGATAGAATGCACTCACGCATATCAGCCCCACCAATAGCTGCAGTCGTCGTGTAACCCTTCAAAAAGCTTAGGGCAGTACTTGCCCCTAGACATGTCGCCGCAATTGCTGGAGAACCAGGGGCCATGGTAAGGAATGCGCCCATAGTCGCCATGTTTGTTCCGAGTAGGGTTGAATTGACGACGTGTTTTCCGGGGATGACCTTAGGCTTGGAGGACATCCGACCTGCGAGTTTCCTAAAGGCCACGACAGAGCCTGTGAATGTGATACCACCTGCTTTGTTAGCTTTGCTATGTAAACGGATGCCTTCTCAGCTCACCGATGAGAACACCCAGATATCCCGTCACCATATGCAATGTCGAGATGTCGGCAACTTCAGTAAGCACACTACCAATACTGGTGAAGACAGCAGCAAGTCCCACAACCGAGTGAAGAGCAGCGACAGTTTGAGGAAGATCAGTTGCAGTAATCCGACGGCCGATCACAGCTCCTACACGGATATCAGAACTATCCTAGAAGATAAGACAAATGCACACCTACCGACGAGTGAACCAATACCGGCAACTACGCCGAATTGAGTCAACACTTCAGGAGAAAACCCTGCAGCCGCGAGAGAAGCGATAATTCCAGACCCGACTCCTAGTATGCCCAGGATGTTTCCCCGTCGAGCTGTTTGCTGCGAGGCAAGGCCGGAGATCGATCCTGATCCACGTGTTTAGCAGAATAAAAACCAGCCTTTTGTGAAATGCTCACCAATACACAATAGACTACTGACAAGGTACCCTGCTTGAACCAGCCCAGCCATTCCGGTACTAGCAGCAACGGCGAAGCCACCGCCAAACAGAGCAGCCGGGATAGCATACAACCATGGGTATTCCGGAGGATCAGTTGCGCCTGTATTACGTATTTAGCAGATATACCTGATGGATATGGAGTAATACCCACGTTTAAACATGTCCAGCATGCGTTTGGTGATCACGAATCCTCCAGAGATGTTTCCAAATGCCAAAAGTACCGATACCGCTCCGAGAGCCTCTGGGATTGTGCTGGGCAGATATCCTCCACCCATGATGAAGAAACCACCAATACCGACCATACCTAGAATTAAAAAGCACGTCAGCCTAATCAATTGTTGATTGGAGATGGACTAAGCCCACCGGAGATAGCGTTGGTAACACTCATCAGCGGAGAGTGAAGAGCTGGCGCAACACCCCATACAGCACGATATCCCACCAAACCCGCAAGCCCAAAGGTAAGCATATTACCCATGAACAATGGGCTAGTAGCTTTGCCCAAGGCAAGAGCAGATCCCATACCGGCAGTCACGCTCGTCACATCGCGGGTAGCCTTCTGCCACGGCGTTAGAGCTAGTTTTGCTTCTTCCTTTGCTGCTGCACCGGTTGGAACGGCTGGCTTTGGTGCTGGTGGAGGTGCGGGTCGGGGTGCCGGGGGTAGAATTTCTCCATTATGTGTGACGATGGAACCACGGACGACTTCATCAGACAGGTTTACCCCGAAAGACTTGTCTTGAGGTGCCATGGATAGGAGGTACTTGGTGATATTGTTGGAATACAATGTAGATGATTGAGTAGGCAGACGAGACGGGAGATCCGTATATCCTGGAATTTGTCAGTTCCTATATGATAGACCATTGTACTTGACTGAACAAACCAATAACAGTGACATCGTTGTGGGTGGACAGTTGCCCAGGCACAGTTGCTTCGCAATTACCGCCAGCCTCGGCCGCAAGGTCGACAATGACAGAACCAGGTTTCATCGCAGCAATCATCTAGAGAATATCAACACCATGACACAAGATTCATAAAAGCAATATTCACCTCCTTGGTAATGAGCTTAGGCGCAGGCTTTCCCGGGATTAAAGCAGTCGTAATCACAATGTCCACTTCACGGCACTGTTCCATAAAAAGCTTCATCTCGGCATCAATGAACTCCTTGGACATTTCTTTGGCGTAGCCTCCCTGACCGGAGCCATCTTCCTGGATGTCTACCTCGATGAATTCGGCACCGAGAGATTGGACCTGCTCGCGAGCTGCAGAACGAGTATCAAAGCCACGGACGATGGCGCCTAGACGACGGGCCTAGAAACAAAATGTTGGTGAAAAATAGCAAGTCAGATGAACTCTGATACATACCGAAGCAATAGCACTCAAACCAGCTACACCGGCTCCAATAACCAGCACTTTGGCGGGAGGGATCTGGAATTATCATTATAAGCAGTAGTTCCAACCTGAGCAAAATGAATAGCGAACCTTTCTAAATAACAAAAAATATTAGCAAAATGCGCATTAGGAATGCATATCTCAACTTACCCAGCAGCAGTAACCTGACCAGTCAAGAAACGACCAAAATGATTCGACGCCTCCAAAACAGCCTTATACCCAGCAATATTGGCCATAGAGCTGCACAAGTTAATACACCCACATTCCCGCTAGAGTGTATGCAACATACCTAAGCGCATCAAAAGTCTGAGCCCTCGAAATCCTCGGAATCATATCCATAGCGAACGCCGTAACACCGCGCTCAGCAAGTCCCTCAACAAGCCTTCTATTCTGCGCCGGATACAAGAACGAAATCACAGTCGTGCCCTGACGGAGACCCTCCATCTCATTCACGGGACCTTCCATTCTCGGACCACGGACTTTCAGGACAATGTTACTCTCCGAATATATCGTTTCTCGAGTAACCAGGGTAGCACCGGCTTGTTCGTATGCGGGGTCGAGCAGCTGTGCTTGTTCCCCTGCGCCTCGTTCGACGAGAACACGCGAGAAGCCTTTCTTGAGAAGCACGGCGACATTCTGGGGTGTTATTGCTACGCGGCGTTCGTTGGGGTATGTCTCGCGGGGTACGCCGACGGTTAATGCGGAGTAAGGAAGGACTGGGACGGGTGGTTCGGGGGAGGATGAAGTCGTTGCTGTTCGCTTGGTGATTGGGGACCATTGTGGGAGGGAGGGTAGTTCGCGATGGCCGTGTGGATGGGAAGCTAGATATGGAAGGTGACGGGCTTGAGTGACTGGTTTGTGGAAGAGCTATTAGCATGGTTGGAGAGGCCTGAGAGATCGAGCATACCAGAGTGTTTCAGAGGGAGAAGTGACCTCCCTGCGCGAACGCTGGAAACCGCTCGACACGGCCCCAGCGCCGACCGCAGGGACAATGATACATTCATTGTTTAACCTGGGTTAGTACAGAAGCACTTAGAGCGAAAGAAGAACAAGAATGTTTAAGTCCTTCGCTTCGCGCCCACGAATTCTCAGGAATCCCACATGGGCAGGAGGAATGTCTGTACCACATCAGAAGCAGATGACAGAGGGTGTAGAAACAAAGAAGCAAAAAGAGGGGGACAAGAAAGAGGGAAGAAGCGAAGAACAGCGCAGTGACAGATGGTGAGTAAGAGCAGACAGTGCAACCCTGCTAGCTGGCTCTGGATGAGGGGAATGGACGTTTAACCGGCCACAGACTCAGCAAGGGAGGAGGGGGTTCGGCAGTCGCTTGGAAGAGGAAACCATGCATGCCATGCAATATAAAGTTATAAGACCGCAAAAGTACAGACTGGGGGATGGAAGCAAGGCAGATGGGTCGATCTTCTTCCGGATCGATGATAGCTGGATGAGATGTCTCCTGCCAAGTGGAAGAGTGGATGAGGGGGAAAACGCGGGGGAGAAAATCATGGAGAAGATGGCGATCTTGGCCCATGGATCAGCATCAGGACGTGGCTTTTCCACTTTTTATATTATTTTATTTTTAATTTAACATTCTTGTATTCTATCTCGCATAATTTATGCCACCAGTTTATCAAGCTGATAATGTCTATCGATAATTCTCCGTTGGTAACACAGCATCGATTACTTACTGCAACCCAACACCAAACGATGCAACATGAAACCAATTGAACTCGCGTTCTCATTTAATTCCCCTCAACACTATCTCTGGGTATATCCTTCGTTCCAAACGACAGTGCCAAAATGATCAAAAAACCACTGGCTCTATCTTTATATGCTACATATTAAGGGTACTTCTATTATAAAGGGTGACGAATCTATCAAATCTCCACACCTTCATCAACTGTGCGATGCACCACCAGTAGCCTCTCCTTCGGACGGACTAACCTCATTCACCGTCTCCTGTGCAGCTCCCTTGCTGTCAATGAAATGCGAAATGCGGTTCTTCGGCAGCCAGTTCTCCTCAGGCATCACAAAGTACGAAATCAAAGCGAAGATAGTCACAGACGCCATGATAATCGGGGCATCTAATATCGTTAGTCATGTCACCAAATGATTAAACAAGAGAAAAGGACATACAGTTCAAGTTCGCTCCGGTGACCGGCCACTCGTAAGGAGAGAATAAGATGGCAACAACCCATCCGTTCCAGAAGACGCCAATGAACTGGAACGGCTTGCTCCAGCGCCCAAGACTCCATTGTGGTTTGGGGAATCGTTTCGGGGTGCAGAGGAGTCGAGCTAGGCAGATCACGCCATACGCGGCTGCACTGGGTACACCGGCGGCAGAGACGAGGGAAGTGAAAGCCACGTCGGAGGGCAGAAGAGTGCAGGTGATGATGGCACCAACGGCCCAGACCACAATGACGGCGTTCCGAGGCTGGCCGTTGTTCACCTTGGATACCCAGCCCGAGAAGGGGAGGACTCCATCACGGGCGACTGCGAAGACTAAGCGAGAAGCAGCGATGATTGCGATGGCCGTGTTCTGAATGGTTAGCTGAAGTATTTACAGAACAGAAAATGAAACTTACCAGCCACAGTGCGACGACACAAATAATGTTCATGAAAATGTGACCACCCTTTCCAAGCACAACGGCATAGAGAGGAACAAACGGTTGAGGCGAGCCGAACGAAAAGAGCGTGTCTGGATCGGGCTGGAAGAAATCAGCAGATGCACAACAAACCAACCACCAGCTAACATACCGCACAAAACAAGAAGAGAATGATGGTAGCAAACCCTCCGATCCCACTCGCAACCGTACTCCAAAAGATACCACGAGCCGCCGTGACAGAAGCATTCTTGGTCTCTTCAGCGACATGACCAGAGGCATCGAATCCGATCAGAATACCAGCCGTCGCGAGGTAGGACAAACACCAGTTCCAACCAGGCGGAGCACCGGTACCATTATACGTCGACATGAAAGCTTCTTCCGCAGTCCGGAATCCCCAAGTGTTGGCCGTGCCGATGGGAAGCCAGATGACATTCAGGATAAAGTCCAGCATGACGATCGCGGACGAGAAGTAAAAGACCCATTTGAAATATTTTGCTGTGGCAAGTCAGCCAATACCCAAGCAATGGAAATCGAGGACTACATACGCGGCATGAAATTCAGCAAAGCGGCCAGTGCCAGCAGGATCTCAGTAACAATCCATTGCACAGCACGGAACTTGACGCTGGTTGTGTCTTGAGGGAAGTCGACATTAAACACGGTCAATTCCTACATCATATCAGCCATGAACATTGGACACGAGAATCTATCCTCTTACCGAGAGCATATAGTTAGCCGCAGACTGAGTGTTGCTAGCACAGAAAGTCGTCCAGGCCGTGGTACTCCACCACGCGACAATGAACCCAAGCAGTCTTCCAAATCGAGGACCACCAGCTTCAGCAGCCCACAGATAGATGGAACCCGCCGACGGCGAGGCAGAGCATACTTCGGCAACGACAGCAGCAGTGATGAAGGTGAACACGACGGTGACCAAGTAACTCGTCCTTGGCAACAGTGAGCTTCCGATAGCAATGCAAGCAATCGCATGGAATCTACATCCAACTTACCAGTAGGCCAAGTTACCTCCCGCTGCAATACCGGTACTGAAAGTGACACGCACTCCACCGACAAAGTACAGAGCGGCTGTCGATCAACAGATTAGAATTCTGGAACAAAGAAAAAGCATAACTGGAACCTTTTTTTAGTAGCGCAGCTTACCAAAAGTGGTCGAGAAGTTCTCGATTAACGAATAGGTTCGATGCAGGACCTGCACTGCGTAAGCCGTTAATTCCTTCATGCCTCGGTCATTTCGCGACTTACTGGCTTATAGCCCATAGTTTTCTGTTGAAACACGGTTAGCATGCATCATGATAAGAAAAGAAACCCCATATCAATATCAGTGCCAATATCGACATCGAAAATAATAACACGCACCAGTAAAGCCGCATCATCCTTGCTCTCTGTTTCGCTTCTAATGTCCTCCCCTTCCCCATCGACCTGCAGCGGATTATGGTCGACAAGGAGTTCGGGATGCTGCTCAGATACTGGAGCCATCGTCTGCAGCAGACCAGACCAGACTGACGATCGTTTAGAATTTGACAAGATCGCTGACGTTCCAACGACAGAGAAGAACCCAAAAATCCAAAATCCCAAACACAAAAAAAAGGAAGGGAAAAAAGAGAAAGAAAAAAAAAAAACGAAAAAGGCCGATCCTTCTCTCAACGGATTGATTAAGTTTGATAACCCCGTCGGAGGAGACGCTGAACCTGTCTTGAATCCTGCCCTCCCCACCAGGATTCCTTCTGATGGCGTGTATGAGAGATGCGCCCGTGCGAGGGGTTTCAGCGTGGAAGAAACAAAGCGATTCCCGACCAGAACAACGAATAATTCCTAATCTGATCAAGAACAACAATCCTATTAGCAGAATCCAAAAGCCAAAAGCCAAAAAGCAATGGATATCGAATCCGGAGCTGTCTGGTCCGTACCTCTAGTGACTGGATAACGGTGAACTCATCATCCGCAGTGGATGTCGGTCGGGTTGTCCGTGGGTCGCAAAGAAGAAAAAGGCCATCGTCCAAACTTGGCATCGAGGAGTTTATTTCGCGAAACCCCACGAGGCGTTGCTGATTTGTTCTTGTTCCTTGCGTCGCTTTTGCCTGCTCAGCTGAGCTCACTGGATAACTCGTTCAGCCCTGGATAGTAGTCCGGTCAGGCCACTGGGTTGATCCGCTTTGAACTCATAATGAAACCATCACCTGCAGCGGTGGAGTGGGCCAGTGGGAAAATTTGCGGTCGGTGGGGATGCGATTATTATTGACAGTCGAGGACCCATTGCTTCGTATTCCCTACTAGTTAGTAGGGCTTCATACGTACTCAGTAGCAGGGCTAGGAGAATTAGGGATATTCGTTCTGTTAGCATCTTGTTCTTCTGCGGTGTTGGTTGATTCGTTGATTTCTAAGTGGGATTGTCTAGACTCAAGATTTTACCCACTGTGATGCCTCAGGTGTCGTCTGCTTTCGGAAACTGACCGCGTGCTCAGGATCGATGCACAACATGCCCCATCAAGTGTATAGTATGATGGGAACTGTTGATCCTGATGTCATATTGAGCCTGGCCATGAAATCATCTAGTGTTGGGCTATCAGAAGTGAGAATCATGAAGAAGCAGGTAATGGTAGTCTATTATCTATATGCAAATAATCACGGTAATATGTGCATCCTAATCCTTCCCAGACTAAATAACAGCCTGGATATGCCCATTAGTTCCGTGGTAACATATCCAGGCTTTTGTAAACTATATAATATTAGATGTCCCAGTGACATCGAAGGGTCCAGCCCCGGCGCTGCCAGTATGTCGAGTATATGGTATAGATGAATCGTTCAAGCGTAGAGTGATCGATTAAGGAATGAGAACAGCCGACCGGAGTTCGTCCATCGTATCAACCCATCCTTCGGGGAATGCACGTCGTTTGAACCATACTTTCTCCAGATCTTCCAGACCTCTGTCGACATTCTGTTACCATTAGCAAATATTCCAGATTCCTCGCCAAGAAACCTTACCTTGAACCCGTATCGTTGCAGGGATGTCATGGTCTGTCGCACATAGCCCTGCTGGTTGGGATCTCGTGTCACCCGGCCCGCAGTATATAGAGGCCACAGAAAAGCCAACTGTCCAACATCGTTGGCACACTTGTGGATCAGTGCGAGAATCCGTGAAGCGAGCATCTGGAGTAAAGGCCCCTCGGTTTGCCGATCAGGACGTCCCGCCGCCGCCACTTTGTGTAGATAGATGGTCGTGGCTTTTTCATATGACTCGATACATCCCGCGTATTCCAGCACGTCCGGGTACGGGTATTTTGAAAGGCTCTCATCATCCAATCCACCCAGAATTTGAATACATTCGGGTGCATTGGCTCGCCATTTGACCAAACGACTTAAAAGACTGCCATAGACCATGTCGTGCTGCTGATACGACATCCAGGGCTGCTGCTTGGCCTTTCCAAATGCGCTGATCGATGCTTGAATCTCCATCAATAGAGACCAGGTCTGTCGGAGTTCAACTAAAAGGCTGTCGTTTTCGGGTTTTTCTGAGCTGAGACTCGGTATACCCATGTTATACTCCCAGCCACCACTGAGAGACCTCCAGTAGCTGCCTTCGACAACCGTGCCATCACTTGTAGCACATGCGCCCGCAACATCGAGATAGGAAAGAAGAGAAACGAGGAAATGTCGGAGAGGGTGGTCATTTTCGGCAGCACCTTTGGCTTCGCCCTCGGCTGAGGGAAAGATAATCCGATAAATTTCGCGAGCTCCTTTAAGGTGAACGGCCCAGTTGTGGTTTTGGGAATCCATCATCTAATTTGTTAGTCAAGTGGCACAAATCGCAATATTCAGATACATACCTCGAAAAGGGATAATAATAAGCAAGTGGCAAAGTCCGACACTCCTAGTTGTGCGGGATCGGTGTATCGTGTTCGGAAGGACTTGACAACCTCGCCATACTTGCCCATGGCGTGTTGAAAGTGCGTGATACGCTGCTGTCCTCGGGATGTGTTTGATAAATGCAATGCGCCGAGTGCCTGCATAGCGTTGGCCATTGAGGGCGAGGAATGTGCCATTTCGGGGAAATATCGTCGGTAGGGATTAACATTGGTAGAATTATCGTAGATGAGAAGGAGGGTGGCGACTTGGTCAATGAAATGCGTATAATAGCGGCCATCAACACACGTTAACGACGTAGACATCATCTGAGCCGGAGAGAGCGGTTCCTGAAAGCGAAATTTCGTCGGCGGCGAACCGGAAACCGTAGTGGGCGACACCACGAGCGAATCGTACCCTTCATCCTCATCTGCGGCCTCCTCTTTTTTGATAACGGTTTTGGGCGTCGCGGGAGGCTGTTCGGATTTCTTGCCACGTTTTTTGGGAGCTTTGGACGCGGGTTCCTGCTGATTTTGCGATGGCCCGTACACCTTAAACGTCATCCGGCCTTGCGTTCCATCACATTCGAGTCCTAAGCGAGTGCAATTCTTGCACGAGGGGGAGGCTTCATCGCAGCGGACATGGCGTCGGCGGCAGGTGGAACACCCGGTAAACCCGCGGTGATGCCATCGCCGCACGCGCTTCTTTGGTTCGGGAGCAGCAGGAGCAGAGGGAGGAGCAGCTGGTTGAGCGGAAGAGGGGGCGGAAGAAGAGGAGGGAGGATTTACTGGCGCGCAGACGACCGTGCGAATCTCCATGGGGAGACGGGATGGGAATCACTGGAAGGAGTGTGGGGTAGAGACATGAAGGTTAAGCAGGCAAGACGGACATTGAAACCGATGCCAGAGATAGAGAGGGATTGGAAAGATGAAAAGAGTGAAAGAAGAGAAAGAATGACGGCAAGAGGGAAGAAAAAGAAAAAGGAATGGATTGAGGTCGAACGGAGCCGAGCAGCAGAAGAGCGTGGATCGAAATACCCACGAGGGCGGAGGATGAACCAGACTGTCGATCAGCGATCGGAAAAGAAAACAGCGAAACAATTCACAGCAGCAACAGAATAATAGTAATAATAGTAATAGTAATAATAATAATAATAATAATAATAATTTATGGTGGGGCACTATTTGTATTTGTCTTCCCTTTCCTTCTGTCTCTCTTTGAGTCTTTTTTTTTTCTTTTCGTTGAACAGCGAAAAACTAAAAATTGCGGATTCGCCGGTCGGCAGGTTTTCGGGCGGATTATTATGGAGTCGCACTGGGGCAAATCCAGCGATCATTTGGTGTTCAGCCAGACGAAGTCGCCCACGCTGGACGATTAAATCATGATTATGACAGATGACTCTATCGACCAGTATTCGCATTCCTTCAGTTCAGCAGCTAGCTAACTATCTGCTCCTGGTCAACATTTAACCGAGGGTTAGTGGACAGCCAGATCAACCACTAAGGGCGATCATGGCCTCCTGTTTTTGCCCCCCTTCGACTCCTCCCCGATCCCATCCCATCATCCCTCTCACACGGCCTCTTACTCTGTATAGCTTTAGATCTGCTTCCAGAAAATCACTCACCCTTCTCCAGGTCTGAAATCTGCTCTTTTTTCCGCCCTTCACCGTCCTCTTCACATGGGAATTTCCTAATTCCTCCCTCATCGTCAGGTCGCCACTCCTATTTCCCCCCACACGGCCCGCCCATTTCGTCCCGACCAGTTGCTCGTCCCCATTAATATGATGCTAAATGAGGATGATCGCAGGATTCACAGCGGCTAGAGAAGGCCAGGAGAGGCTGGAGACAATTTTCGCTATTCAGTTGCCAAGTGACCAGGCCTGATGTGCACTTCCCACCTGGACTTGGCTAAAAAGGGTTTCTTCCCTCTGTGCTGCCATTCGAGAGGATTTCTTTTCCTTGGCTGATGGATTAGATTACGATGGGGTATTGGCTGTTGAGTCGGAAGTCGGATAGACCCTCCTCTTCACTGCTCCTGAGTCCTCACAGCCATCTTTGATCCTACTCATTATCTGCTTGCCAAGTGCCCAGTCCCCGGCCAATACCCCCTGAAGGCAACAAGCCCGCTAACCTCCCATAATCATGGCGCCCGTCTCCATGTGTGGATGATCCGCGACCGTGCGTGATTGTCAGCGTCCTCGTGTCAATTCTGACAACCAAAACCGCATGATTTGCGCACCCTCATGCAGATCATGGGAATCGCATCGTCTTCCTGAGAGAGAGGAACATGAGTTACTCCGTACACTGGCAAACTACAAGACCCGTGGTTTCGGAGGTTTAACTTCCATGGATCAAAGTCTGAACTGTTCTCGAAAATCAAACCTCTGCCGCTAGAGTCTGACTGCTGGAAACTTCTACCTTATTGGCCTAGAGGCCTAGGGTTCATCCGCCCTCGGCATTCAGACAAAGCTTAAGGTTCATGGCAGCGTTGAGCATACGTATGTCCAACCTCCTCGCTTGCATACGTGGCTTATGCCCTTGAGTGGTGTTTCATCCGGATGATCGTCCAGGGCAAAGCTTTATCACCGTAGTACCAAGAACTCAATATTGGTGGAAACTATTGCAGGTCTAGATGATCTCACTCATCCATATGCCCGTTGACTGATGAGCACTCCCACCGGAAGACCCAGCGTCAACATACGTGTCAGTGTCAGACTAACAAACTCAGTCCCTGAATTAACTCAGCCAGCGCATCAGGGTAGGTTATCAGCGCAACGGAGGATACCTACTACCCTCAATAACTTCAGCTCAATATAGCCATACGGTCCCCGCCAGATTGACCCTGCAGCATCCGAATATGGCATCAACCCCTCCTCGTGAGACGGGCACATTCACCGCAGCCAGAATGGAACCGAAGTTTTCCATTGCCGTTATTCGATCAATTAGACACTGGCATGGCATTGATCAACCCAGTAACCCACAAACAACCCCGAAACAAATCAGTCGCATCTAATTCAGCTTATGCACTATGCACTATGCAAAGTAGTTAGAGCCTCCTATCCCCCCCCCTCAGCGCGCGGTCTATCTCCGCGTGAGGGGATTATGATGACAGGGGTACACAGTGACATTCCAGCCAACATGGCCAAGGCGCCTCTCGGGATTTGGCCGAAGCCAAAACACAAAGCGGAGATTGGACAGTCCATGTTGCAGCCGTAGCTAAAGCTTGTAGAAAGAAGGATGTTCACAAAATCAAAATTTCAATTTTGGAACCTAGCTGGTCGCGACTCCTTTCTATTTCTGTCTCGGTGTGTACCTGTGCTTTAGCTTTCGTCGGGCTTTGCACTTTAGGCCAAGATGGAGGGAAGGGAAGGGAAGGAGGGGAGTGTTTGTCGATCACTGGATATGAGATTTGCCGGGTTGATGGTGGTTTCCATGGTTGGTGAGGGATAGTTATGGCGATTATTGCTTGTCTATTGATGAATACGAGGTGGGATCGATACTTTAATCATCGTACGTGGAATATATGCCAATGCTGCATACCAATTACAAGAACGATGGATAGGATTGTCTAATGCCTCGCGATCATAAACCAAATATATAAATAGTCCTGACCTTCAATATCCATCACGTAAACCACAAACCCTATTGTCTACACAGTAATTTACTTCTATTCCATCAAACTACGATATAGGCTATATACCAGATAACCGAACCATGTGGGTATATCTTGCATCACAGCGAATTAATATACACGAATGGGTTTTGGTTTCGGTTCTCGAAAATCAATCCCATCCACGGTGCAGACGTGGGTAGTAATGACATCAAAATTCATGGAGCGGAGAAAATTCGCGGATATTCTGGAATATCTCCGCTTGTATTTTGGATGTTTTACATTCTAACTTAGTCTTTTTAGGATGAGAAGAGTAATGGAGGGAAGTTGGATAGGGATCTAAATGGATCGATCTATCAGAGAGATATTTATATTTATAACAAGCACGCTTCAAAGAAAGTTCATATAAAGACATCAGCATCAGTGACAAGGGGGAATAACAGCATAGAAAATAATCACATAAAGTAAAAGAATGAAATGAAAACTTCCAATCAACAAGCCCAAACAAACCGTACAGTATAAATGCCAAAGCCATCTATCCCCGAAGCAGAAATAAATAGTAGCAATGACCAGTCAAGAATAGTTATACATTAGCATCAAACAGGAGAATCAAACCTCCTCCACATATATATAGTAACCAGCAATCCATCTATGGCCTAAATAGACGTAGGTAGATCATTCTTCGGCGTCTCCTCACCAACCACATTAGGTGATTCAGCCACCTGCGTAGGACCCTCGGTGGAAGAGCCATCAGCGAGATGACGTTCCAGCTTCGCTTTCTCCTCATCCGTAGCATCGGTGACGTGGACAGCGACTTCGTCGCCAAAGTTCTTTGCGATTTCCTCGAGGGTGAGACGTGCGGTTTCGGGGAAGAAGAAGTAGATTACTGGGTTTGTTAGTGGATGTAAATGGCGGGTAGAGGAGATGCGTACCTGGGATGAAGAAAACAGACCAGCAGATGATGACGAGGTAGTATTTCCACTGCACGTTGGCGAAGCCCATTGGGGCGGTTTGAAGGAGAATCAAAGTGGCTGTACAGCACGTTAGTTACTATCACTTATAAAGAAGTAAGATAACTCACCAGCAAACTGTCCAAAAAGCGAAAAGCCCATTCCAATCGGTCGAATCTCCGTCGGGAATATTTCAGAAACGTACAAGTACATGGTCGTATCGCAGAATGTACTAAGATAAAGTCAGCATCGTATCAAATTCCGCAGACTGTAGACTCACCCCTGGAAAGCCAAATACAGATACATAAACAAGATGCCGAATCCGTTTCCGACTTGATTCTTGGTACCCGCGTACTCGGCAGTCATGGCAGCCAGACACGAGGTGGTGATGATGATTCCAACGAAACCGGTGATGTACATGCGACGGCGGGAGTTGACTTTGTCGTGGAGCCAGGCACCGAGGGGGTTGTAGATGAGGCCTGGAACGTTAGTATCAATTATAAATAATATGCAAGACTTTTGATAACTCACCAGCTGTCGTCAACCAAATCGCACTCAAAAGCAATGGCATACCACCCTCCATGCCTAGATTACCGTACAGAATAACCGCATAGTTATTCTAGACTTATTAGCACCAGACCATATCTCAAGCAGAACAACTCACAATGATCAAAGGCCCACCAAACTCCGCTCCCCACTGAGTCAAAAACCCAATCGCCATTCTCTTCCGATACGTCTTCCTCTTGAAAACCGCCATCCACACATTCCCGTACGTCGCCAATCTCTCCGCCTCCAGCCGAATTTGCTCCTTCGTCTGAAAGAACTCCTCCTTCGCAACCAGATTCCCGGGGTCATCAGGCGACTGTCGCAACTTCTCCAGAACAAGCTGCGCTTCGTCAAGCTTGCCCTTGGAAATCAACCAACGCGGCGAGCGAGGCAGCCATGGCGACCCAATGAGTAAGACCAGCGCGGGAAGACACTGCAGCGCAAGCGGGAATCGCCAGCCAAACCCAGCCAATGACCCTTTTGCATAGTAACAGGCGTACCCGACCCAACCGGCCAGCATATATCCGAACACAAGAAAGATGGCGTGGTGACCGACGAGCCAGCCGCGACGGAACGCACTCGACATTTCGGACAGGTACATGGGGCAGACGGTGACGAGGATACCGATTCCGAGACCGCAGATGAATCGACCGGCTTGGAACATTCTATACTGATATTAGACTAGTTTCGAAAATATGGACAGCAGACATACTCAAGCGAGTTCGAACCCGACTGCAGCGCACCCCCGAACAGAGAAAAGAATGCGCCGAGCTGGATATTCGCCTTTCGGCCGAAGAATTCACACGACCACATCATGAGCAGCGTCCCGACCGCTCCTCCAGCACTGAAGACGCCATTTGCAGTCGAGATAACGGGGGTTGTGATTGTGTCGTAGCCTGGTTCGGTCTTTCCGGGGAGATTAAAGTAGGCATACCATCCTGGCTGACCGATTGTGCTTGAGATGATGGAGGAGCAGTAGCCGTAGGTCTAAGGTAAACAGTTAGACTGGTAGGATTGGTAGGTAGAGGACAGATAGATTGAGGAAGACTCACCATCGACCCGATAGCCACAAAGACGGTCACCAGCCTGTTGTAGTTGCTGGTCTGGGACCCGAAACTTCCCATGTTAGCTGTGTCTAGCCAATCCAGGCTTCAATTGAGGGTAGGAAAGGGATATGAGATGCTGTGCAACTCAGTACATGAAGAAGTATCTGATGTCCTGCAGATATAAGGAACCTGGAAGAAGGGATGAAAAAGAAACGAAGAAACACAGAGAGCAGAACAGCCAGAGCCAGCCTAACGAAAAATCCCCTCCAGCTCCGACAGCACATGTATAACAGCCGCTCCACCGGCAGCTGCAGACGCCCCAAACGGGAGAACAAAGTTCATTGTCGCCGAATCAAAGAGAGACAAGGCCCATGCTCGACGCTGGCCGTACGGTACGGTAACGGCGCTAGGGTATCCGCTAGTACGGATGGGCGGGCAGTGGAGGGGCCGCAGCCAATGGGAGGGCGTGACAGGCCGGCTTGTTTTATTTTATTTATTCTACATTCTTAACAAGCAAACAATAATAGTGCTTATGATGGCAAAAGAAAGAAAGATAGAGAGATAGAGGCATCGATAGGCAAAAGTACTATCGATATCGCGTTAATAGCGTCATTGGAAGCAAACATTATGACTGTCCAGCATGTGCCAATGCTCGTGTTGATGCGCTGTTGACAGACACTACATTAGCCGAGACTTATCCACCCCGTGTCCGAAATTAGGTAAATGTCATTGATCGCCTGATTTATTCAAGTACAGTAAGAATATATATACCATCTCTCTTCATTCTCTCTATTCTATATCTATCCATCTATCACAAAATGTCACCCTTCGACACCCCCTTCGACCAACTCCCCAACCCCAAACAAGTCTGGGTCGGTACACCAGGCAGCCATGAAGAAGGGCTCGGAAAACTGGCCATCCTCACCCCAGACGTGGTGGCCAAAGCGGCCTCGTCCGAGATCAAAACTGGCCGTCGCGTCACCATGGGCTGGGAGTTGACCAAGCTGGATTATCCCAATCTCAACCGCCAACCATGTCACCATCAGATTGTGCCTCTGCTGGGCGGGGTGGCATTTGACGATATCTACACAATGAATCCGCAGCAGAGTAGCCAGTGGGATGGATTGCGTCATTTCTCGCAGACGGTGCCGGGGCAGAGTGAGCGGGTGTTCTACGGTGGAACGACGGTGGAGGAGATTAATGAAGCAGGAAATGATCGGATTGGGACGCAGCATTGGGCGCAGGATGGTATTGCAGGTATACATCGCCTACTCTGTGTCACTATCTCAACTACTTATATGTACAGGCCGAGGAGTCCTAATCGACTACGCAACATGGGCTGAAAAAAAAGGCATAACATACACCACCTTTTCCACCCATCAAGTACGACTCACAGACATCCTGGAAATAGCCCGAGAATGCAACATTACCTTCCAGAAAGGTGACATTCTGTTCGTACGTGTCGGTGTTACCAAGGAATGGGATACCGTCATGACGGACGAGCAGAAACGCGCATACTCGGACAATCCCAGTCCGGAACACGCGGGCGTTGAGGCCAGCGTGGACGTTCTGCGCTGGCTGTGGGACACTGGATTTGCAGCCATTGCAAGTGACGCTATCAGCTGGGAGGTAGGACAATATTATTATAGTAATATTGATGACGATGATTAACAAAGATAGGTATACCCACCACAATCTCCCGACCTCTTCCTCCACGAATACGTACTAGCAGGATGGGGCATGCCAATCGGTAAGCATCAAAGGACTAGACCTTACATCTCAAACACCGATTAATAAGAACCAGGCGAACTCTTCGATCTAGAAGCTCTGGCCCGGACATGCCAGGAACTCCAACGATGGAGCTTCTTCGTTACGTCCGTGCCGCTGAACATGCCAGGTGGCGTATCCTCGCCTCCAAACGTGATGGCGATCTTTTGATAGATAGCACGAGATAGCACGATGCATAGATTAAAGTATGGAAATCCGATAACTCGCCGAAGCAGGACCAGCAAGGGTCACCGGTGGAGGGTAACAAGCAATGACCCAGACGATCCGCATCTGCAATTCGTGCATCGCCGACAGCCACATCGGTAGGATATCCTTGTAATTGGACGTGCACGTTGGATTGACTTGCTCTGAGCACGTGTATGTAGTAGTGTACATAGCACCTATATTATTATTACTTTTTCTAAGAGTGGAGTTGTTAATAATACCTAAATAGTCCCGTCTTTTCCCTGGTCCACAGCCCATTAAACAGAAACCATAATTTCGCATTTCGATTCCTCCCCTACACCCTAACGCAATAGCCCCTAACAATCTTTACTCTCACTTCAAACCATGGAATCAACTACCTCATTCCTCCAAACCTACCTCTCCCATCTGCCAAAAACTCAGAACAAAGGAAAAGCCGCAATTGGGTTTAACTAGCATACAGCTTGGCAGCCCGGAACAAGCTAGTTCGAAAGCTACCGTAGTGAAACTTAAAGTCTAACCTCAAAGTTCCTGGCAGCAAAAGGCAAAAAGAAAATAAGGCAGGGAAGAGGGAAAAACTTGATGGGGAGACCGTGCGCGGAGAGGATCCACTTTCTCCAGGGCTGGCGGGGCCGGGTGGGCGGTTCCACCTGTATGACAGCGTATTGTGTATTGTATTGTATTGTGGATGGATAGATTAATGCGAGGTGATGGGCAGAACCCATGCTGCCTGCTGCATACTCACATGAATTGCTCAAAATGTAGACTCGACTTGTCTGTCGATCTTCACGTATCTTGCTACCAGCCAGACAGACGGCTCGTGTCAGACATTTCCGGATAAGGTTCGTTCCGGTGTATAGGATCAGAAAGCGTTGACGGTGTCTGAATCTTATACTGAGTTCTACTAAATGAAACAAGGCCTAGAATACCCGATTTCCAACCTAAAAGCTACAGTGCTAGTGGTGCTAGACTCTCTATTCAACTCCCAGGTACTCGAGACGGAACATGTCACTAACGCCGAGAACCAAGAAACGCCACCAAGCCCAGCCAGCCTATAAGAAAACACGGATCAACTCGCGTCCATGGACTGGGGACCATCCCTGTTCCCACCGTTCGCCAATCAGTCCCTCGATAGATTACGGCACGTCCAGTCGGGAAATGTTTCAGGAGTGCAAAGCGGCCACATCCAAGACGAGACAAAGGAAGTTGGATGGAAGTTAGCTTAATCTGTCCATTTCTTTATGTAGATTACTACGTAGCGATGGGGCTCTTGGTGTGACGGGCCTCCTATTCTGGGTCTTTTTTATACATAACGTGGGCCCTCCCAGAGACTCGGGTTTGTTACTCGTGCTGCTTGTGTGTGTTTGTCTGCACCGTCAAGATGGAGTTATTCGAACGAGATGGCCAGATTGACCGGACAGTGCAGAACTGGAATAAAGCGTGTCAGGCACTGTGTATTGTGATGATGACCATCTTTTTTGGGCTGCGGTGCTTTACGAGGGTGTTCATCACGCAGGGTTTTGGCAGGGAGGATTGTGAGTTCTTATCGTTGAGGTGCTTGTTTCTTTACTGACTAGCCAGGGACGTGTTGCGGTGCTTGGGTATGGCTTGGTTGAGTGTATTATAGGGCAATACTGACAAGGATAGTTTCTTGGAGTGTGCTACTCTGTGATTGCGCTGATCAGTATGCATCCTTCTGCTCTATCGCAATCTCTTCTAACAAACGTATAGTGGGACACTATGGCGGAGGACTACACTTTGTTGACGTCCCCAAATCATCCCAGATTCCTTTTTCCAAGGTACCTCCATCTACAACCTCCCGATGACAGCCAGCTAATGAAAGACCGTCTACGTAACAATGGTCATGTACGGCCCAACCGCCTACCTAACCAAAGTCTCCCTCCTCTGGATCATGGCCCGCGTCTTCCAGCCCTACCGCAAAGCCGTCATCTTCATCTACATCTTCATGGCCGTCATGCTGGCCTACTACATCCCCGCGGTGATTGTCAAAATCCGCATCTGCGACCCCATCTCCAAGTTCTGGGTTCCCGAGTCCGACGGCTCCTGCATGAACCAGTCCGCCATCATTCTCGCCGACGCGGTGATTAGCGTTGTCAGCGATACGATCATCTTGGTGCTGCCGCTGCCGTTGACGCTGGGGTTGCAGATGCCCATGAGACGGAAGATGAGGGTCATGGCGATTCTGGGGGCGGGCGGTCTCGCCGTTGCGAGTAGTATTATCCGGTTGGTGCTGATTGTGGTGAATGCCGACTCGAAGGATTCGACGATGGATTTTATGCGGGTGAACATGTTTGGGTATTCTCCCTCCATGCCTCCCATATATCTATAACTATACTAATCATGACAGAAACGCCGAAATCGCCATCGGGGTAATCTGCGCGTGCCTCCCCGCCCTCTCTGCGCTCTTCATCCGCGCCTACCACGAATACTCCTCGAACAAAGCAACGCACAGCTCGCAGCACGAACTCAGCAAGATGCGCAACAACACCTCCCGCACCGACAAAAGCCGGCACCAGATGAGCTATATCGAGAACGGCTCGGACCAGGAGATCCTAGTACAGAATGCGCAGGGGGAGCCGAAGATCGAGACAACCATTAACGGGCAGGAGAGGAATGAGCATAGTTCGAATGGGGGCGGGTTTGATGGGATGGGGATTATGAAGACGGTAGATGTTTCGCATTCTGTTACGACGAGATAGCACCTAGCTATGCTGGGGAGTACCTTAGGGAGGAGGGTAGCTAATTCCATTTGTTAATGTGTATGCCTAATACGTTCTATTCCGGAATTCCAGAGGATCAATAAACTACCTTCTTACCCGCAGATTTACTCATCGATCCTCAACCACACCTGGTAAGATATTCCAACGATTATCTAACACATATATCACGCGAGAGATCGACACACGGAGATTTGGATAAACATAAAATACCTAGACAGAGAATGTGCATATAGACGATACATATAATACCATAACAAATACATCATACAAACCTTAATAACGCCTCGTGGGGCCGCTGTTAGCGAATGTCGATCAATTTGACATTTCCTACCTAGTGTATTATATGTATTATTAAGTAACGTGTATTTAAACGATGAGGGATATTAGATAATGAAGACTTGATATTAATTTTACACAGGTATAATATTGACACACATCTTTATGCTCGAGTCAGTATGCGACTATGAAACCTAGACCACGCCAAAACCAGTCAGCATTTCTTTGTACAGCAATGTGATCTATCACGATAAATTGGCAGCACCGATTTTCTCAAAAATCATCATTTCAAACATGACTGCCTAATTGATAATAAACCAGCCTACAGGGATGTACCTTAGTATACCTACTAGTACCTGAATAGGATAGTTGGGATAGTTCGTATGCGGAATCACTCCGTAAAGGATAGCTTCACTACTAGTGGGTGACTTTTCTTTATCGAGTATTGGGAGGCGAATTGATTTGAACATGAAGAATAATGAATATCGGTGTTTTCGGGGTTTGGTACGGAGGATTTCTTTCGTTCAGTGTTACTGCTGTTTTCTTTGTATATACTCCGAGGTTATTTATAGATGATGAAAGACAGGGCGGACTTGTCTCCGTTTCCCTGCACTAGCCAGTCAGTTATTGTACCACTATTAACTATCCTGAATAGAATAAAATAAACACAGATGGAATAGCCGGTAGAGATTAGAAGATAGAATACTTATTAATTCTTATTAATATCGCTGAGCAGATCACTTCGGCTTTCCTACCGGCTTCTCCGCATTAACCCCTCTTTTCGGATACTCCTAGGTACTAGGTACTTCCTGACATCATTTTCTTTATTTCATCTATCTTCAACCTATCTTTCCAATCAATTCATACAATAATATCTCAGCTACAACCAACATGACCCAAACCCAAGGAACCCGCCTCCAAGGCAAAGTAGCCATCGTCACCGGTACTCCCCTCACCAACTCCATTCAAGCCAATACTAACAAACTCAGGCGGAGGCTCAGGCTTCGGCGCAGCAATCGCCCGGCGCTTCGGACAAGAAGGCGCAAAAGTCATCCTAACCGACATCAATGCCGAAGGAGGGGAGGTGGTTGCGTCGCAGAACCCCGCGAATCTCGTATTCCAGAAGATGGACGTCACGAAGGCCGAGGATTGGAAGGGTGTTGTTGATTTGGCCTTCGCAAAGTTTGGGAGACTGGATGTTTTGGTTAATAACGCGGGGACGACGTATCGGAATAAGGTGAGCTTGAGCTATATTGGGGACTGTTTGATGATGGATGCTGATGGTTGAAGCCTACGTTGGAAGTAACAGAAGCAGAGTGGGAGAGAGTGTTCAATGTCAACGTCAAAGGCATCTTCCACGGTGCAAAGGCAATAATGGGGCGACTGATCGAACAAGGCGACGGAGGGTCAATGATCAACATCTCCTCAACAGGCGCAAACAGACCTCGTCCTGGCTTAGTCTGGTATAACGCCTCCAAAGGCGCAGTATCCAATGTATGCCCTCCCCTCCCAAATAAACAATACATACTGATATAAGGATGTGACAGGCAACAAAAGGCCTCGCAGCCGAATACGGCCCGCACAACATCCGCGTCAACACGGTGTGCCCCCTCCTCTCCGGAACCGGTCTGTTCAGCATGTTTACCGGAATGGAAGACACGCCTGAGAACCGGGCCAAGTTTATCGGGAATGTGCCGTTGGGGAGACTGACGGATCCAGATGATATTGCGAATATGTGTTTGTATTTGGCGAGTGATGAGGGAAGCTTTGTGAATGGGACGGAGATGGTGGTGGATGGGGGAAAGTGTATTTAATCTATAGATTTACTGCCCGAGGCTAGTCCCTACTACCAGCCACATAGAAATACACCACCACACAAGAACATCGACATCAACAACACAAAAATAAAATATTCCAAATAAACCAGAGCCAACGCCACGATCTAATATCTTTTTGATATCCAATCGAGACGAAGTCGGGATTCGAACCCAGAGCACCATCTGTAAGTGCAGAGACTGTTATCGCTGCACCACAGGGACTTTGGGTTTGTTGGAGGAAGAAGAGAAGTGAATGTTATGCGTGGTTGGGTTACCGGATTGGGAAGGTGCTGGGGTTATCATGGATGACTACGCGGTGGATTGGCAGTGGTATGATTGTGTTTCATTTTGAATCCGGATTCAAAATGGGGCTTTAGTAGGTATGCTTTGTATAACATCCGGATGGGATTAGAACAGAGTAATCTTTTTGATTACTATCACACAGAAATTATATAACATGTTTTATGAAATACCATGAGAGCGATCGAAGCTACCGGATATAGGGAAAGATGAATGCTCCGATGAAATTGAAGTTATTTATTAATACTTCATTGGCAACCCACTAGACGACTAAGATGTGAGACAGAGTAAAGAAGATGGCGTGAAAAGAAGCCAACGGAATGCAGTGACGAGTAAAATGATAATCATTGTATCCAACATTGCACAGGCCAGGTATGCGGATGTGCTCTCTTGAAAGGGTTCGCGTGTTGGGATCTGGTTGATGGCGACATATCATCTGAGCCTCTCTTGTGAGGTTCATCAACTGAGTGCCTGGTGGTGCTATTGGTATTGTTTCTATCTAAAGACCTGCTGTTTCTCTTCTGTCAGCCCACCCATGAATCTTTGGATTGGGCTTTGACAGGATTGGTCTTTGCAGATCGAACGCTCAATCTGCAGTCAGAGGCGGAAGTGGTATGTGATCCTTTTGAGCACCATTGATCTCCACATAAAAATGTGGTTCCACGCCCTCTCTCTGTTTCTGCCCAGGAGAGTTTCGACTTCTACACGAACTTCCAGGTCCGTATAGGACCGTTGACAGAATTGCCTCTGCCAGTGGGCCTAGCCCATGGATGGTTGTGACACATGACCACAAGGAGACAGATATGTCCTTCCCATTCCTTAGAAGCCACTGTAAGTTCCTTGTCCACATCGCCAGGAGCCAAACCGGGCAATCGGCATCTGCGTGGCATCTGTTATGCCAGCGAAGGAGCTTGTGTAGATACAGGCAGTTGTTGCATTTTTCACCAATAGCTAGACACATCCGAAACGCCAGTTCTGGTATGTGATGCACATTCCTCACCCGGCAGAGGAGAACTTCTAGAAGGATGATCTTCCTCCAGCATTTGCTGTATGATTCCGAATTGGTGGCTTTGGAAACGGGTTTACACCACCACATAGACAGTTGGATGAAGCTCTTTCAGGCAAGCCATAGCCTATCCAAGGCTGCCCCAGCATCGAATAATCCGAGTAATGCATGGAGTGGTGCTTGTATTTCTGAACTTTGTCTCTGGATGGCGTCAAAACAGGAAACGGACCACATGAGCTATTGAACCACCACTTTGCAGAGCTGCAAAAAAGTCCAGAATGCTGCCAGTGGAACTGTATCGCCGCGCAGATGATGGAAGTTGTATCTATTTGACAAATCAGCAACGGCTGTGGATATCCCTAAACTCTGTCTTCTTCCCATTGGTTGATCACTTCTTGGCAAGCCTTTGCCAGCGTCACCTTGGCCAGATGCTTCTGTCTTCAGGTGTTCTCTTGAAGGCTAAAAAGATCTCATTGAAAGTCTCGGGCAAAGCAAACGGTATTGCATTATTTGACGGTGATTGATCCGAGTAATGGACGAATCCATCCTCGAAGAATTGTCCAGCTCTCCATAGTGTAGTAATGTATCGATAAACAATACTTTTCATCGCGGCACGAAGCTGGTTGTAAGTGTCTCGTTCTCAGATACCACAAACCAAGGAGAACTGTCAGGTCCCAGACTTTGAGTCGATCTATCGTTCTTTTCGAAATTAGTGTCAGGACCGGGATCATTTCGTTGGATATCGAGCCACTTTCGGCTGAAAGATGAGGATGCTCCGGAAATGAAAGGTTTTGATTCTGCATCTGCTTGGTACATCGATTTCAACGGGACCTGGGAAATATCTGCTCTGCTTGGTCCAGGCGGCATGGCAACGGCGCGATAACCACTTCTTTCGTTGCATATGGTGAAGAAGCCATATCTAAGATGATCATTGTCAAGCAGGTGGCTATTCCATTCGGAATCATAATTCCGTTCACAGGTTGGTCTTGGATACCTCATATCTAGATGGCGGAGGAACAGAATCTAGGGCAGGAATGAATGAGCTGTATGCAATTGCGCCACGATCCTCGCTTTTTTTTTATACATTCTAATTTCATACCAAATTTTCCCCGGCAATAACCACCACGGCACGCAAATGAACCGGCACGGACACGCACGGTTTTCCGAACCTAGCACAATACTCGCATTTAGCGGCAGGATGGAAGCGCATACGGGAAAAACCCAGATAATAACACACCGGTATCTGTCTTGTATGGGTTCATCACCGAATCGTGATCCGCAGCGATGCTGTTTCATATACCAATTGTTTCGAGTTCATGTATGGTGTAGCTTTCCTTGCATATATCGTTGAAACTGCGGCGTTTATCCGGGTTTTGACATGTGAAACTTTCAAGTCGTTTCGGCACCACGGTATGCCCAAAATTCGCTCGTTTGACAGAGTTGGCTTCGACACAACAGCTGATTGTATGCTCGTGCACCGCACTTAATGCTTTCGATTTAATTCTGGCCCATGACAGAAATGGAATCTGGATTGGATGTCAATTCATTCGGATTTGGCAGCGGGAGTTGGACCATTGCCAACTTGCTGCTATAGATGTACAGTACAGCAGGACTATTGAACATCCTCCGAATCAGTGTTATGGAGTCGACCAGCAGAGGAGCTGCCGCGCTTTCCGCGGCTTCAGCCACGATTTCCACCGCAATTTCCACCACGGCCAGGACGACGGGAACGACGGGAACGACGGGGCCGGCAGGGCCGTGGGAGCGAGTAATAACAGGTACTTTTGCTGTAATAGGGATATGAAATTAATAGTGGAATTGTATGTCGCGACATCCAAAGCATTATACGTACCAAATGGCGCAGGTTATGGTGTTGACGATGGTGTTGTTGGTAGAGCAATCCAGCAGTCTCAACAACTCCATGTATTCCAGAGAACGCCATCGACCTTTGCGGTGTATCCCGCATTATCAAAGCCAGCACGCTAAGACGGCCTGACAGCCAGGGAAGACTCGAAATGTGTGATCTCCAGTGGTTCAACCCAACGATCATTCGGCCATTGGTCTTCTTGGCATTGAATCCCAGCCATAGCAGAAGGCACCAAGCTGAATTGGGGCCTAAAGTAATCCTTAAAAAAGCGAATGTATCTCTGCAAACTGTTCGATACCGTTGAGAGATTCCTGATCGGCCACCACCTTGCCAATATACTCCTGGACCTCGTGAGAGCGGAACCCAACTGACTGTCCATCTAAGCATCGTGATCTGCTGTTAGATCAATCGTTGCTGATCTTTGTGGGGACTGATGATCATTACGTCCTCTGGGCTAATCCGATAACCATGCTCATCCTGAAATCGATATAGCTCCGCAAGAAGGTATTTGATAACCTCTACTTGGGCACGTTTCGACCAAGATTGACTGCCCTCACGTTGGTTTGCGCCGCCGATGGTGCTGATGAACAGCCTTCGAACACCTGCTTCTTTTTGGCTTCAGAGAGCACAGCGTCTTGGAATTTGAGGTATTGAATGATCTCAGCGTCAAGATTGGGACATTTTCCTCCCGATGCCAGCAATGGTCGTATCTTGCTGCCATCGGTTCCCAGAATGCAGTGCTGCGTTTCTTACGCATCACCTGGGCTCAGACCCCAAAGGATCACGTGGTCGAGGACCCATTCTGATCTGGCATTCGGGATGAGGTCCCCTGGCATTCAGTCGAAATCGGTTAGTTTGTGGATAATACCGTCAGATATCGTACTGGAGGTCAGGTTCAACGACATAGTGGACAGGCGTTCACCTCGACGATGGCCCGGATTGTATTGACATCTCAATCTTGCACTGCCATGGGTTGACGGTATGAGTAGAATGCCCTCAGAAGAGCAATTATCGGTGCGTGATACCATTTCTGATCGACCAGAACGTACGCGTCATGGCATGGACGAGCTGTGTTGCGGGTTTGCGCTTCCGTATAGTATTTTTCGTGACTGGATCGACATTGCTGAAATGTGAGACATATAATGAGACCCCAAATCAAGGACGCGAAAATGAGATAGATAGGATAATTTTCGTGATGGGATGTAGACCGACATGAACCTCAGCGCCCGTGTTGACAGAAAGACATGTAGTGCAGGCCAGAACAATCTGGGATGATGTGCGCTGCTTCTCATCATGCTGGAGTCGAATCGAGTGACATGGAACATGTATCCTTTGCACTGTGTCACGAAAATCGTAGCCCATATAAACCAGCCAAAAGTTACGTGTCCCAGATGGTGTTCAACTGTCCAGAATGGCATGCCGGGACTACTGCGTCCACGTCCGTTTTGTTGGCTGCGGTGTAAGGAATTGGATTGAATAGATTCATCCTGTGTAGATGTTGGCATCAATGTGGATAACAAGTATAGAACACTCACATCACGCCCCAAGATTTCTCTAAAAAGCAAAACGCGGCCGCCGCTGGTTTCTTGCGTGTCTATCTGTGTTACGGTACGTTTTTGATTGTTATATGTGATGGCGATGTTCGTATAGCCAGATATCGCTCAGTGGGTGGATGGTTGTTACTGCATATCTGAAATATTCAAATTGTATCATCAAACAGTGTCTGTCTGTACTCCTGAGTCAGTACTTCGATCAATTAAATTAGAAACAACTTACCCAGGATTGCTTTAGCAGCATAGGTAGCCGCAAGAGAAAGACCCCGGGCGTGTTCAATGTGCTTCCAGGCTTCACCACGGCCAGGGCTGAATGCAATAACAGCAGGATCAGTCCACTCTAAACACCCAAGAAGTGCGTCGGCAATTGGACTTATGCCGCGGAGGCACAATCAATTTAGGATTTGCACGATCTGGCTCTTTTGCTCCAAATGGTCCAGTGTAAGTCACCACCTGTGAGGGATGCATGCGGGCGATATCTGCGATGGTATGGTGGCCATCCTCTGTGATGAGAGTCCCATCTGGGTGCCTCTGTCAGGTTCCATAGTGAAGCACAGCTTTCATGCTCAAGATAGCTGTAAGGCACCGAACTCATCGGTTAGTATACATACATTGACAAAGTGACTCACACACCTGATGATATAGGAAACAGGTATTCCCGTCCTAGCCTTCATTCGACCGGATACTGGGGTCTCATATTAAGACGCTCCATGATTCCATCAAACTCGAGATTCGGAAGGTGTACCAGGGGTGTTGTGTGTTCATGATTAATATCTAGGATACATTCATCTTGGTGGATTTCGATTTGGTCAATCTAAATGCCATGGGTCATAAGAAGGGCCATATCAGAAGAGATGGGAAATGCATACATCGCGATAAGGCCAAAGGTGTAACCACCAGAACTTGACTCTCACCCTTTACCCCTCGAGTTTCTCTCTGGTGGCTTGTGGGCGAAAACTCTTTTATATAGACTGTATGTGCAGCCAGAGAGAAACAAATCAGGTTTTCGAGAAGTTCAGTGCAGATGGGAGTTCATCCTGCCGGACATGATTGATAGACGATAGTGAAGGATATGGGCATCTCCAGTCCCCGCAGCACGCGTTCTCGCTGACATTCCCAGTCTTCATCGGTAGTCAAGATCACCTTTCCTCTGGCAAGGAATTGTCGGGTCAACCTTTTCGCTTTGGGTGAACCGATGCGGTACTAACTGCCATTTCTCGATCACGAAATCCTCTGGATCTCGTATTCGATGAATACTGTTGCTTTCATACCCGATGCTGCTTCTGCCGCGTTTTGCCGATTGTATCTTTGCAGTGAGGTTTTGCTGGGGTAGCGTTCATTTGATATACTATTCTTGTCAGAAGAGAAACTAAGGATGATGGTGTAGACTTACCAGAGCTTGTTCGGTCGGAACTTCATATTTGTGTCCAGCACCCAGAGCGATTGGGAACAATGCCCCACCTCTAGTACCTGTGGTTCATGTTAGTCAATATTAAAAAGAAGACAGATAGACTCGCGATTGTCGCGTGGTGAAATCCTGAGACATCTGACTCTTTGAAGTTTATATTGATGATATATGGTGCAATCTGGCCTATATCAACACCAACACACTCAACCAACAAAGAGGCAGCGAAGTAATCGAACGCACGGGAGGATGAGAAGTAGGCCGTTCGATGATGGCATCTGGTAACTGATTGGTTGTAAATACCCACCGCGACATCATTGGGGGGGGGGGGGGGGGGGGGTTCGTGTCTGTTGCAAAGATAGATGTTAGTCAAGTGTTAGGAGAGAGGGATGTAGACATACAGACTCCACACATTGTGCTGGAGGCCTTGGGCCATTAACAAAGTACCAAGGCAACAGATTTTCTGGATGAAAGCGAGCAACCGGGGCGCCTTCGTCCACGGCGTCTTCAGTTCACCGCCGTTTCGAGGTCGTTTTCCAATGTATGTATATACTGCAGGAGGCAATATCAGTAGAGTTCCCTTGTTGGACGGGACACTTACTATGAATGATAGATGGTTTGTCTCTCCTCGCGTCACGGCGACCCAAAGTCGAGATGGTTCATGGCTGTTGCAATATCGACAAGCTGTTTTCTGTTGCCCCTCTTCAACTCCAGTTCAGTTTTTAACTTGAACAAGAATGCTGATACAAGGAACTTCACAGATAGCCTTGATCGGTCCAGTATAATACGTGTCTAGAAGCGGGACAGGGTTCAGGAAGTGGCTTTTGTTCAGCTAGCCTTTGCGATAGACAGCCAGAGGTTCAGGCTTGGTACGATTTGGGGCCCTGTTAGAAGTTGTAATATTAGCCAGAGAAGACAGATATGGTATTGATGAAACCCACGGTTGTCTTGGGACACCAGGAGACGGTATCCATCCAATATGCAATATGCCCGGGCAGATTTGTATCGTTGTGAAATTTCTTCAAGGTTCAACGTGTCTGAAAGTGGGTAGTGTAAGAAATGACTGAGATCGACTCAATGACTGCAGACAGCAATCTTGCAGTGATTGAACTAGTCTTGCATTCGATGAGGGCCTGTGTTTCGCAAATGTCCTCGATCTTGAAACGCAGGATTTGCAGGTCAGACATTGCACAGGTCATTATCTCTGGTCTGACCGTAGCGGCGTAACCATGGGAAGGATGCATTCGACTCGGCGATCATAGTCCAGGATAAACCCTTTTTGTATCTAGACAGAGGCTAGAAAGACGAGGATCAGCAATTGTTGTACAAAATATTGGAATGTATCTTGCCTTCGCAATAAGGAGACGCATGTATTGCCGCCAGAAACCCAGACTTGAATTCGATGGCAAAATGAAGGATGCAGGCAAGAAATCCCTCGGTCTGTATACCATTATTTAGTTCCAGGTCTAGGCATCGAAAAGATCAATTACTCACGAGAGATCTTATATCAAGAGAGATATTATAAACGGCAGTCACATCTGACAAAAACTCCAGGCTGGTCTATAAACCAAGCCAGTATAGGCCATCAACGAGAAAGATAAACTAACGACTCGTCCCGCTGATGATGACCGAAGCAGAGTTATTATACCTCTTCTTTTTGATACCATTCTGAGTCGATTAGTACAAGTAGTCGATGGGTTGGAAGACTTACTGCGAAGCAATTTCACGATGCACGACATGAGTGGTGGGCGGGGCTATTGCATCGACAAGTCGTTGTTGTGGAATGGATGTAGTTGATATATAGAAGGGTCAAGCCATCGAGGTGGAAAAGGTTTTGTATATATAGATATAAATATAGAAGACGAGATGTATAGAGAAGAGAAGAAAAGAAGAAACCAGACGAGATAAAGGTATATATACTCCCTACAAAGTGAATCACTACACCATCTCCATTCACAAAGATCGTCATAATCATAATTACTCATTCCCTACCATTCATCACTATCTATCAATCATATCTACAGAATTACAATTCACACCCCGTCGCCACAGCCCCATCGCCATCCGGATACACCGGCGTCGCATTCGCATTCTCGCATTTACAGAACCCCGTCGTCAGCGGGATATCAGAGCATGCACCCGCCGATGCCGTGGCGCAGTACGTGTTTGTCTGGACAGACGTGCTCATCCCCGTCGGACACGCGCTCGACGGCATGCAGAAGACGTCCACGCTGTTCGAATCAGGGAGGATCGTCTGGCTATACCATTGGTTTTGGGCGCAGGAGCAGGAGACGGCTGTAGAAATTAGTACTATTGCTTGATGCTTGCTTGGGGCTGTACGTACCGCTGATGACGGTGGATTCGCCGCCTGCTAATGTCCCTGCGTATAGCGTTTTTGTGGTGTATGGAATACCTCCATTTGAGCATTTCGTTTGGATCCATGATGCGTCTAGTGGATAGCAGGTCGACGCGGTAATGCAGTGTCCCGGGTGCCAGACGGATGGAAAAGAGCCAGTTGGGCAGGCAATCGGGGGTTCCGGGCTGTGGCAGTAGGTTACCGGGAAGCCCATTGTGCAGTCATGGGTGACTGTGACAGTTGATCCATTTGTGCAGTGCAGACTGGGAGACGGGGTAATTGTTGATGATGGTGGGGGTGATGTTATCGAGATGAAGCCAGTTACTGTGGGCGATGGTGTTTGTTGCGGGATGGCCGAGACCAGCAGGGGAAGAAGAAGTTGGAGAAACAACATGTTGATTATTATTATTATGGACTGATGGAGTAAGTAACAACATCAATAAAATCAGAAGCAAACGGAATAGCCAATTTATAAGAGCGGTCAAAAAGTCTTCCAGATTGTAGGATCCGAATGTCTGAGACATGCGGGCATCTGCATGCACCTATTCCCAGCCGCCCTCTTGATTGGCCATGATTCACATCACGGATACGAGTATCGCGATGCCTAACTGAAGATAGTTACAGCATGCAACCCAAGGATGTGATAGATTGCCTGGTCCAATTCACAACATAAATTCCATCCACCAAAGGATCCGCTAATGCATGTTCCACCTCCACTGTTCACTCGCCCCTCCGTCGCTTCTGCGCCCTATGGCTCTCGTCCGCCTCGCCTAAACTGCCAAATTCTTTGATGCTATCTAGAATCGTATCGGCCAATCTCTTCGCGATGGTTGGTGGAAATGCCTGCATCACCTCTTCGTATTGTCTCTCAATCGTGCCATAAAAAACAAAATCATCGTCGAAACCCTGGATCCGGGCAAGCTCTCGCACAGTGAGCAAGCCACCACCATCTATTTATGATCAGCCTCGTCGCTTTCATCAGTGGCTGCTTACTTACCAGAATGTTGAATCAAACATGGTCCATTTCGCATGTCGATCACCGAGTCCATATCCAGAATTTGCGAATCCGTAGCCTGTCTTCCAGTTTGATGATTGTAGATATTGACTTCCGCGTCTGGATACTTGCAAATAAAAGACTTCTTTCCACTATCTTCAACTCCCCGGGCGTTCTGGAACCGTAGACTCCCAATACACTCCCGGGGAAGTTTCAGATCGGTTGGAACATTCTTGTCAAACACATCTTCCCATTGAATGGGAGAACAGAATGATGTCGCAACAAAAACTATAACCGTCCGATCCTGAGGCAAGCCATACTGCGACAACGAGACCTTCTTGAGATGGATCGAATATCGACCCTGAAGCAGGTCGTACATCCCCTTGAGGAATTGGAAAAATGCATCCTCGTGGAATATCCAATCAGGAAATGTAAAAACCAATGCACTCATCTTCTCGGGGTATAGACCAAGAATCGAATTAATGTTTTCCAAAATTTTGATATCCTCTCGTATTTGCTTGCTTCTTGCCTCGATTCCTTTGTCAGGGATTGAGAGTATTGCGATCTTTGGCACGCCCTGTGCCCCAGATAGCGGTGCATTCAGCCTCAGGGAGTTGAAGTCGGATAAAATACTATCCAAAGGTCCGTCATAGACTACCGTAGCCGGATATCGTACCTTGAAGATGTTAGCTCTGTGGTTCGAAAGAATTTTATAAAGTGCACCAACCTTCCATGTGAGATCCGACACTGGATCAAATCCAAATCCAGCACGAACAGCACAGCCGGATTGACGAAAGCCCTCTGCCAGACCCAGAACACCAGGAGAAAAATCGAAGACCTCGAGCCGCGAGCTGGAGGAATACTCTGGGGTATCCCAGTGCTTTGAGAATGGTAGAAGATCATGTGTGACGGGCATCAGGCACGCCGAGTCGGGAGACCCTCCGCATTTGATCGCGAATCGACAAAAGAGGCCAGAGTTCAGAAGACCTTTCAAATGTCAGCTTCTGTCTCTTTTAAGCAGTAGATGCACTTACCCTCGGTGACATCCACAGTATACTGTACGGCTTCAGCAGGACCAAGCAGATCCATCCTAACAAAATCCACGTCAGTAATATTTTCGATAGGAATCAAGCTGGCGTCATTCTTCTGTCCCATGAAATCGACATCATTGAAGTGGAGCAAGAGCTCTTTTTCATCAATCTCTGGATGTCCTTTCAGGGCATTTTCCAGCATGAAAATCGGACTCCTGCGCAGAAACGAGTACTGGGTAGCTAAAATCTTCCCTTCCTGGCTGCCAGACTTGTTCGCTGAATAGATGCCGTGTATGCGGAGGATATGGCGGCAGGAATCCACTGGTACAAATTGGGATTTCATGGTCACGCTGACATACTGTCCTCCTTTGAACATCCAGTTGAGCCTTTGACTTGCAAACGCTGCTAGGGGGCGAGTATAGGTTGTCTGGAACTTGTTAGTCCTGTCTCGTGGCTTATCAGATGGACAACTCACGCCATGTTCACCACGAGGTGTGCACAGACTGAAAATCCTGGGAAATTCCTCCTTGTGCCAGAATTCCCAATGCTTCTCCTCTTCGGGTGTTGATTCCACTTGTTCACTCTTAACATCCATAGTACCTTCGGATTCACCACTGAAAGGGGAGACTGATCTTTCGGGAATGAGACTCGGTGCCCTTACTGGCCGGACAAGTTTTAGCGGAAATCCATAGAAGGTACCTTTTTCATTATAAGCGACCATTGGAACATAACGCTGTGCCGGATAAAGGCCATCAAATATTGCCACTTTTTTGCGTTGTGGTACAAATTTCTGTTTACAACCACATGGCGTATTATCTCCCATCATAGGATCACCTTTGCATGGTTAGCATGAGTATTAAATAAATGGATTCCGGGGATGAAACTAACTATATTCATGCAGAGTCTTGTTTTTCACTGACTCCCAGCATGCCTCATCGTGAAGTACTACGTGATATTGCGTTTTATCCCCGTAATACTGTGAAAAGGTATCGGTCTCTCTATCTTCCCAGCAGACTTTTGTCTGCCCAGATCTCAGGCAGTGCACGATGGCAATTTGACGGGGCATCTGTCGTATTTTTTCTCTCAACTCATTATAGTTGTTATTGAAGTCTTCAGCATTGATCACTGTGTCTGGCAAACGCCGAAGTATCTGTCTCATCGCAACCTCATACAGACATTCGACAATGTGGTCACAGAAAAATGAATTGTCCTTGGTCTCTTCGGCATCCATTTTAGAGATACGGCACGGATGCTTTTGATGAATTGCATCAAACTCAAGCCATCTCTTGTTGACCTTCAGCAATTTGGACATGGGCTCAAAATATGTGTCGATGTTACGGTGCCTGCAGTCGACAAACATGACTTCTATGCCTTCTGTAGCTTTGTGCATTGCTAGGGAGGCCTTGAGGGCTTGTTGAATGGTATCAGAGAACTCCAAACCTGGATGTAACCATTCAGGCGAATTTCTGAATTGCTGAATGCACTCTTCTTCAGGTGTCCGTATCAGGGACCATCGACGGAGAAGATTCCAAAGAATATCAGCAATACGGACGGGTTTCTTCTTGAGACTGTCATGGATGATTTTGATATCTTTCGACGTTACTTTATTCGGCTTATCCAGGTAGTAGAACTCTCTCCCCCCAGCCTCGGATAGTAGGTGTTCCCATATCTTCTTAGCTGTGACCAATTCCAGAAGCCGATCTGCACATCTGATATCAGGAGCCTCCGGCCTGTTCCGAAGTAAGCCCACATACTTCGGAAGAAGAGCTTCCTGGTTCTGCTCGATGGCCGCTTCCCAGACAGAACAAAGGGACCGGGCCGCCTCTTTGTCGTTCTCAAATTGCCCTCGATCTGTACTCCACGTTCCCCGGGTGATATTGTACCCATAATCAAATGGACCAGTTTTTTCGCCGAACACTGGAAGTAGGGTGCCATTCATATAAACCTTGTTAGCGAAATTATGGTCTAAGATCAGATCTCCGTTTGGGGTCTCGACTAAACTTAAAGGCTGCCCAAACCCAACAATGTCAAGTGAGACACCCAACCACCGAAGAAACTCGAAGCGTTCCACCTTGCGGAGCCCTCCACCAATAGTAATGGCGACATCAGACACTATGCGGTTTCCGAATCCTGCTAGGGTTCTACGGGGTCTCGCGGGAGGGCGGTCTTCGGCTTCGGATGGGTTGATGATGCAGTGTAATTGTGACTCGAAAGAAGCAAAACACCAATCACAGTTGCTGGCTTGGATGCGCACCTCGTAGCCGAAACCAGTCATGGCCATTGTTGCAAGCTCGATTCCTTCGCCATGCGATCCAGCAAGATTCTTCCCTGTGTTTCTCGGCGTTGTCCCCAGCTGAAAACAGTTGAGTTCCAACGTAGCACTGGCGCTGACCAAAGCAACTTCACCTGTGATCTTCATAAACCGAATGAATCCCAGATATGAAGGCTTTCGGGGAGTATTATCCGGAGCAGCGACAATGATCTTGATGGCTGTTTTATCCTCCTCGTATGTCGCTTTGAAACGCTCCTTTAAGTCGAAAGTGTCTATGATGGCTTGCTTCCTTTTCTCCAATGTTAGCACCGTTGGATTTTTTTTAAAAAAACAAAAAAGCCATATTTCAAAGCTCAGAAGCTTACCAGTTTTGGTAAAATTCATGAAATGCGTCTTTTGACCCCCAGTCCTTCACATCACTTTTCCAAATGTTCATTTTCTGGGTGATTCCATTTTGGGCTGTGTCATCAATCTCCTCGTCGCTGGATTCTTCTTTATGTTGGTTAACTGCTGGAATTATGTTTGGCAATGAGAGTCTTACCCGACTTCTCAAAAGAATTGCTGGGCATTTTGATTCGAAATAATTAAAGACGACAGGAGTCGTCGAGAGGTTTTCTGGGCCGGGTGCCCTCCCTGACGAGACGGATGAGGGCTCGCTGTGTCGCGTGATGGGGGCAAAAGAGATAGAATAGTGAATTTGCGATGGCAAAGAGCAGTATCGAGAATGAGATGTTGATGGGAACAAAGAATCGAGGGGGAAAAATTGTAAGTCGAAATCCAAAGCAGGTGAAACAAGAAAAAGAGTGGGTGGAAGAGATCGACGAGTGAATGGAAGTCAAGAGCACAGCCAAGGTTTGGTTAGAAAGGAACATCGCCCCAGCTCAATGATATCTTGGGATGTAAAAAAGCCCCGAAATATATATATATATAAATAAATAAATGAAAATAGAGATCTGAGGTACTAGTAAATCCATTGAAAGTGATATAAATAATCCTGACGTGGAAAAGAAGTCAGGAATAAGATGTCTGTTTCTGTTGCTGTCAACGCTGTCAGTATACCGCATCAGGAACAGACTGGGACATGACCCGTGTATAGGTCTTACCGAGGATACTTGTACCAAGATACTACTAACTTGATGCTGTCTCCTGCGAGGTTCTAAACATACTACTTCTAGGAAAGGTGCAGTTGAAATGCTTCATTTCCAACATGTAAAATACACGATAATGTCGAGTCGACCAGCGACCCGAGCAAGAAGTCAAGAACTTAAAAACAATGCATAAACTTCGTAGAGATTCAAACATATGAGACCGGACGGACCAGGTCATATCGATTGGCTATCTAACAGATCCCATCTCAGTTCCCATCAAGAGAAGACCAAGATAGGGTCTTCAGCTTCACGTATTCCCTCAGGGACAAAGAAGCGGATAAGGAATAAAATGTACAGAAAAGATTTATAAAGATAGACATCCACAAATAGAAGAGAAAAAAATCAATCAATCAAAAGTGATATCCATGTCGAAGAAAAATCGAGGCGAAAAAAGAGGAGCCCGTGCCAAGGCCCGAGGGATTTATACTTGATCGAGTGATGCGTGAGGCTGATCGTCGAAAGTTAAAATGGCTATATACCGTTCATGAAGGCGGAGGACGTTGAGAAGAAGGTACAGGTTTCTCGCTGACCTCCTAGGTGACTAGCCACCGGGACGAGTTTAGAAGCCGCTTCTTCTCTTGTGACCGTGGTGATGACGCTTGTGAGCATGACCAGTGGCCTGGTCCCGTTTTACAGGTTGCTCGGTGGGGGTGCTAACGACGGTGGAAACGGTCTGGGTGATGGTGGTCTCCGCGGTAGACATGGTCTTGGCTGCACCAGCAGATGTCGCAACTGGGTGGCTCTCGTCATCCACCATGACAACGATCTCCTGCTCAACGTAGACAATCTCCTCATTGACGGGACCTTCGATGTAGGAGGTAGTAGGAGTAGGGGTCCAAGTAGGAGTGGGAGTAGTAGTCGGGGTAGGAGTGGTGGTCGGGGTGGGGGTGGGAGTGCTAGTAGCCTCCGCAGAGCTGGTAGCCTCAGCAGAGGTGGTAGGCTGAGCGGAGCTGGTGGGCTGAGCGGAGCTGGTAGGCTGCGAAGAGGTGGTAGACGTAGTCGATTCGGCAAACAGGCCTCCAAGGTCGAGGGAGAGTCCAAGAGACAGAGAAAGACCGGGGGCGTTGGTGGACGAGGGGGCAGCAGACGAAGAAGTGGTGTAGGAGATGGGGAAAGCGTAGGCAGGTCCGTATCCAATTGCAACACCACCGGGGAGACCTTCTTCGTTCAGGAGAACGGGCTCGTTCTTGAGGACTTCAGGGACCTCGAATTGACACTTCTGCTGCTTGCTGTCGCTCTGGATATCGAAGATAGGGCAATCCTGGATCTCACCACTGGGGTTGGTGCACTGCTTCACGGCCTGTTCCAAAGTGTCCTGGTCCCAACCGTGCATGAAGTCTGCGTGGTAACCGAATCCGGTGGGATCACCGTGGGAGAGGACGAACTCGCCCTTCTGGTCCTTGAAGGCATAGGTGTTCCAAATAGTCTCGAAGAACAAGGAAACGACACGCTTCTCGAAACCTTCGGGGCAGGTTCCGTCCATGACCTGGGAGGGGTAGGCCACGTGAGATGCGTGGTCGTCGGAGTCTACGTCCTTGCCGTTCCAGCACGAGGGGAACATGATTTCGAATCGAACACCGTCGGTGCAGTGCTGGTCGAGGTAATCCTTGCTGGGCAAGAAGTGACGGCCAAGGGAGGCTTCGGCGGCCTTGTTGTAGTTCAAGCAGTTGAATCCGAGAGCCTTCTGCTTCAAGGCGGCTTGCGAAGCCTGGGCACCGGTCCATTCGGACTTGGGGGGATCGGGGATCGGCCAGGTGAAGTTACGCTGGAAGGGGTCACCGGCAATCATACGGAAACCTTCGGGGAAAGCCTGGACGTTGTCTCCGTACAAGAGGTAGTAACTGAGTTCCAGAATCTTATTAGCACATGCGCAACGGAGAGAATTGGCTTGGTTTACTCACGCAAGCATACCGCCCACCTCCTCAACGATCTCAGCAGTACCGTTGGAGTGCATGAAGTACAGAGCGGGGGCCCAGTAGGCGGACTTGTCCTGGGTCACAGCACACGAGGTGCAGTCGGAGTCCTTCAAAATGGATGCGGTAGAAGACATGCCAAAGTCTATCAAATGAGATTTAGTCTTGCACCAAGAACACTTGGAAAGGAGTTGAGCTCACTGCCTGATCCATGGACCGCGTGGGCGTGGTACGACACTTCACCGGGGTCCATCAGGGGGTCAAGTCTGGCAACACCACTGCGTCCACGGCAGGGCAGACGCCAGAAGGCATCAGCGACACCAGCAAACGCGGCGAGACCTGCCACCAGGCCAATATCGGGTCGCAGAGTTCGAGTCATGGTTGCAATCCGATATCAAAAGAAGCGATCCGAAAGTTTCGTGTCTTTGTAGTCAAAAGAAGCGACAAGTGGGCTGTTTGTTTGCGTGTTTTATAAATGAACGACAAACGTCACCAGGATCGTAAATCAACAAAAAAGGTGCAGCAAAAGGAGCGTGAGAAGTAAAAAAAGACCAAAGGAGTGTCAATAGTTGAAATCGTCAATGCTGAGTGAGAGGTTAGTTCAGCGACCACCACGCATGATATGAAGCAGAAAACAAAAACAGTCGACGTCGGGTCTGGAACAGGCGCAAGAAAACAAAAAGGAGGCGAGAGGCTAGTCAGATAACGATCACTCCGATCTGGAAGAACGTATGTTGTGGCTTGCTGGGTTTTTCTCTCCGATTAGGTGAGGGAGGCCCCTTGCATTGCAGATGGCTTTAACTTGCCACTTGGTTTTCACACGAGGCAGTTGAAGGAGCAGTGTTGAAGGGAAGTAGGGATGGGGTTGACAGTGTTGGGGGTGGGCGCGACAACAGACAAATGAGACAACATCGACATACCCTTCTTTGGAGTTGGCAGTTGATTGAAACAAGATCGAAGTGGCGATTGTCCTAGACGTCGATCAATACCTTTCTCTCGCGACTGGAATGCATGGTGGACAGGAGGGCATTGAAATAATGGGAATAATGGGATGTGGCTACACCATCGTGGAATCCAGGGACGGAGGGCGAGTGAGACTTGGGGGAGGGGCAATTTTTTCGTCCTACCTTGTTTGTACCAAAGGATGCGCGAGAAAGGGACCCTCCGAAAAAGAGGGGCGAAGAAAGAAACGAAGCACTCAATATAAAACGAACGACTGACGAACTGCAAGAAGCAGCGAAAAGGATGGAAAGAGTGGCAAAGACGTTGAGACCGTCTTTGGGGGGGGGGAGGAGAAAAGGAGGATAATTAATGATTCTGATGGGCGGCGGAGGGAAAGTCGGGGAGGAGCCACGAGGGCCCAATCGGGACTAGAGCGAGGCCTAACAGGGCGTTTGGCGAAATTTGATATCCCAGAAATGCGATCTTTTTTCCTTCTCCTGAATCCGATGCTAGTGCGACTCGGATCGCTTTGCGAAATTATTATAATTTAACCTAGCTACACAGCGAGCCTTCTATTGAAGCCAAAATGGTGGTTGTTCCCCTGGATATCAAAGGAAATGACAGGGTCCAAGAGGAGCCGCGAAGGGTTCGCCGGCGTCTCGTGCCACGGAACCAGAGCCACTCGGAATCCACGCGGCTCTTTCAATTTCCCTGGCCAAGGAGGCAGTGTTGCTTTGGCCGTCTTGTGTTGCAGTGGTGTCTCTGGTGCCTGCCCAATGGACCCCAACTGTTGGCTTGACTTCCATAATAGCGGTCGCTTCTAAGTGTTATGCAGTCCCTGTCAGCACACATCAAGTTGGAAACAAAGAACAAGGACAGGGAGGGAAAAAAAAAAAAAAAAAAAAAAGGAGTCGAATCAGATTGCAGCAAACGCCCACCGCATTTCTTTATTTCTTCAGAAATCACAATTTCCACCCTATCAGTGGCGCCGATAAGAACAAGGTTCAGCCAGGGGTTGCGGATCCCTGCAGCGGCGCAGGTTTGAAACGGTCACTGGCGAGTCAGACATCCGCCTGTTCCTGACTAGCGGCCTCTAGCGCCCGACTATTGAGTCTGTCCCCGCATTAGTGGCTGGAAGGGTCGAATATTATTGGACGGTGTGATCCACAGGGTCAGGGGGAAATCTGAAACTAAATGACATCACGGAATACCATTTAACAGGCAGGGATGCCCCTGTTTGACTGCTTGTGCGGAATATATCTGCACATCAGTCCTGATATTTGATATTGGATATTCCCCAGTACCTTGGATAGTCGATATATGAGATGGAATATCGACTATCGTTACTATTCCAGATGATATCCAGAATAACTGAAACATCGCCCGTCAGCTGACAGGATCTCCCAGGATCTGACTCCGATATGCAATGGTCCTACTATTCATGGAAATTTGTCTCAGATTGTATGGCACGAACTGTGGACCAGCAACTTCTCCCAAACAGCCAACAATTCCCTCCAGAAGCTTGATTCAGACAAGCACCGTTAGCAGTCGCTCGTTTATTGCGTTGGATTCGTGATATTCTGGCTATCAGTCGTCGACTGCTTGGAGATTGACGATGTTCTTGGCGACACCATCCTAGATCATCACAAAATCCCAAATGCGGAGGTACATTAGCCAGATAGCCAAGATAGATCAGCAGTTTCAACCTCTCATCAATCCAGATGCCTGGATAGTAGATCTGACAGGTTGAGACTGTCGCACTAGGATGCTGAAGGTTGAAACCCCGGAATGTCAACTGAATCGTCCACCGTTTTGCTTCCGATCCTCTGCTTTCAATTTGAGACCGATCGACGTGATCTCGCTACATATCTCATTCTCTACTTTCTACGTTGGCCGCAGTTGCCCTGCATATATTCTGCATAAGATGACAGGCATGATATGCTCAGAATTACTGCAACAGGTATCACAAGTTCATCGAGTCTGACGAAAGTAGTAGTGTAGTGTATATTGGGTTAATTAGAGTATCAAGGTTGCATTCGTTACGAAGCAATATCTCGCTGATCTATTTCCTAAAAATAATATCGAATTTCAAGGCTGTGTAGGCTGCCAGATGTATATAATTTAGCAGCGGACAATATATATATCAACCATATTCCCACAATCAGCATCAGCCACGCCGGGATGATTCTCAAGCAATAGTATCTTCAGACTACGACCCATACCCTCGACTCTTCCTTGTGTTCCCTGATATTGTGTACCCCGAGAGCCCATGCAACCGTGTGTTCAACTCGCATACCATCTTTTCCGCCCGCTGGGGCCGCCAGTCTAGTATGTTCTTGTCAGAACGTCATGACTCATGTTCCAACGGTGGCTCAGCTACTCTAAGCATATTTGCCAAGACAGCTTGCCTAAAGTACCAGAATAGTAACATCGCGGTTGACCGCGAAAAGATCTTGACCGAAGTATTTTCGAGATCCGACCTGTTGAGTGTGCCATTCTCTGGTGGGGTGGTGCTCGACACCTTGTCCTTGTGGGTGACATGGCTGTCAAACCCACCGAAAAGAAAAACAGCCTCGTGGGCAAGTATAACAATATGTGCAGCTTGGAACCCATACCACATGTCTCTGTATGCAAATGCAGCCGTAGATCATACTGTTCATGTCGCGGTTCCTGACATGACCGCCGATCGCCAACATCATTCTTCCGATATATTTTTTCAACAATTCCCCAGAAAACCTCGATCGCGGTTAGTATTTGGAGGGGAAAAGATGGCGGGGTGATATCTATTCTCGGATAGTTTAACGGTGGCTGAAAATGCCATACACAAGTTAGATTGTTGCCCCTTAATTGACAAGGACCAGGCACATACCTCCTTTGGCAGGTTACACAGCATTAACGCTGTGTTTGGAGGGTTTGGATGTATCCTCGACAGTGACTCCAGAATCCATGAATGCCGTGACAAATCCCGTTGGAGCGCCGAGAAAAATCGCTGGGATGGTCAAGAGTTTCTGTAATTACGCCCAGACTGAAGCCCGTAGCGTCTTGGCTATTCGAGTCGATGAAAAGGAGACATTGCGGTGTCTTCGCGAGCCAAATCAAGCGGTTGTGTTTTTAAAGAGAGGAGGGTATGGTTGAATATAGCGCCGAGAGACAGGGGAACAGAAAGAAGAAAGGATATCGGTATAGGGCAGTGAATGCCACGAGGGCTCTGCTGACTTCCTTCTGGCAGAGCTAAAAGTCAATCAACAAGCCACAGACATGCGGTCTGACAGCCATGTATTTATTCTTTCTTTTTGTATCTACACGCCAGAAATCACTCAAAAACGCGATGTTTGATGGTTTCCAGCCTTGAAGCCTGAGGCTGCGAACAGGCATCAGAACTGGCCTATTTGGGATATCACCTGACCACCTAAGATCTCCAGGAAGTCGTGAGAAAAACAAATCAATTCGACATATTCGACGAATGAAAAAGAACTAATGAACATGACTACCTAGCTGATATAAGGTCCGCCGCCTTCTCAGCAATGGCATACACGACTGCCTGATAGTGACCAGTCACAGACAAAGGCAAAACACTGGCATCCACTACCCTCAGTCTCTCGACGCCCTTCACCCGTAGGTTTGTATCCACGACCTTGCCCATCGCTGCTGACCCTGCTGGATGATAGAAAGTGTTGCCTCCACGTTTCACTACAGAATCGATCTCCTCGTCTGTGGAATCGGCCCGGAAAGGTTCACACCCAGGACGTGGAACTTCACATTCAACAATTTCCTTCCCCTCAGGCGTGTCGGTAAGAAGTCTCGTGACTTGTCGGATACCAGCTCGAAGCACAGCACGATCGACTTCGGTGGCGTAGTAGTTCGGGTCAATAAGGGGTGGGGTCATTGGATCGTTAGACGCCAGCGTGATGTGGCCCCGAGAAGTCGGAACCATCCCCAGCACCGCGGTGGCAATGTGTGTGCCATCCATGGGGATGTCAACGCCGGCAATCATTGCCCCGGCGGGAGCATACACCACGATGGTTTCTGAGTGGCAGAAGTCCGGAGCCAGATACGGATGGCTCTCGAGATCCGTTGTCTGGCCGTCCGCCTTCAGTGCTTGAACCAGCTCATTGTGTGGTGTTTGGATCGTGACATTCCAATCACAGGGAAGTCCAAGTCCATATGCTGGGCTATTCCATAACGGAGTACCGATCGATAAACCAGCTTCTGGGTGCCGAAGCTTCCACCACTGATTGAAGGAAAAGTGATCGTGCAAGTTGCGGCCGACCTGAGGAGAATCCAAGACCAGCGGGATATCATGTTTGGCGAGCTCTTCAGCCGGTCCAATACCGGAGAGCATCAAGATCTGAGGCGTACGATACGCCCCAGCTGAAACAATGACTTCTTTCGAGGCGAAGAATTTCTGGCCGTCTGCCACCTCCACTCCGGTGGCTACTATTTTGCCATCACGCTCTTCGACAAGAACACGCCCCACCATCGTCTCTGTAAGAACCGAAATTCCAGGCTTGGAAGAGATGCCATAAGCCTCGCTGGACAGTTGACGTTGCCCTCCCCGCCAATTCTCCACCAATTCAGTTAAGCCCATCGGCGATCCTGCATTTCCGTCCTTGATATGATTTACTCCCAATCTGGCCCAGGCATTCTTCACCGGTTCTTTCAACGGATAATTGCGCTCAGAACTGCTAGACGAGACAGAGGCATTATGAATCGGACCATTAACGCCATGAACACTTCGATCGACATTTGGGTTGAAGTGCGTCTCAGTTTTCTTAAAGTATGGCAGAAGCCCTTCATAACTCCAGCTCTCGTCGCCCACTATCTTAGCCCAGAGGTCATAGTCGACCGCATTACCACGTGTCCATGTCCCGTAGTTTGTCGCGGAGCTGCCCCCCAGCGCTTTCCCGGCGCTGTTATAGCATTGGCGTCCATCGAGATTAGTCTGAGGGACGGTGGTATACGCCCAATCTAGTGGAGAATAATGGGCCCCGAAGCAAGCGAGAGGGGAGCTCGTGAGCGGATGATCGACCACATTCGAACCCGCTTCGATGATGAGGATCTGAAGAGAGCTGTCCTTCTCGTACAATCGACCGGCGAGTGCGCAGCCGGCAAGACCGCCGCCGATGATGATGTAGTCGGTGCCAGACATTGTATAGGGCAATTCAATGATTCTACGCCGAGTATTTGATGCACACTGAGGGGTATCTTGCCCTATATAAACTACATCACAAGGCATAAGCACTAGTTCTACGCCCCCACCACACGTGGACAAATCAGTCGTATCTCGGACGGCAGTTTTGTCTCCCGATTCAGCCTTCATAAAAATATCTAGTTATGTTCGGGGAGACTAGATATACTATCCACACAGGTTATGGCCGACCCAATCAAACCACCATACAGTTCTTGGCTGTGTCGCTTTTCTGCTCGCTCACTCTACCAACACCGCATAATACAGAATGATAATAATTTTCATCAGGAAAAAAAGTTACCATGCGAAGCATTACAAAGACAAAAACATACAATAAAAATCTAAATTAACGTGGTATATAGCCGCTGGAGTTATCGAATATATCCTATCATCCGCACTAGTTGTCGAGAAGCAACTGTTTCACTACAAGTGCATGGTAGACCAAACCCTCAATATGTAACATAAGTTGCCACTGGTTCAAAAAAGAGAACATAGTTTTGAATGAATATCTGAATATCTGACATCGCATGACATGCGCCAAACATGGAGCGATATTACTCCACGATTGCCCGCCTGATCCTGGGGGGTTATTCCTCGAATCACCTCAAAGCGTGAATGACTTTCAAAAAAATTACCTATGATGGGCCATTGAAATTAGGCAACCCATTAAACAAGGATATACCACCTCAGAACTCCATAATGATCCTACGGTTGATTTTATGGCAGAAAGGGGCTATTACTCGGATGACTGACTGAAACCATGCGAGCTCGGTTCGACGCTCAAAGTTCAACAACAGAGCCTCGACATATTTATTTATGACTTCTAACAAAGACTACATGGACTCAATATCATCTAAACCGAGCTAGGCTGGTACACATCTTTATTTATGAATCGACTTCGCCAAGTTACTGTGCTGCTATGGAATTAGGCATGACGACGCTCGGGATGACGCTTTCCGGTGTCCCAGGGGACTTGGAGATCGAAGAATAAGATTTGGAATCGATTATTTTTGAAGTATCGATCTGGCCTCATGGTTTGCCACTCAGCATTTTAAGATACTTGGCTTGCTAATACAGTTCCAGAGTTTACGATGCCCTCTCTAGCTTTTATCTATTGACTGTGTTGATTTCTTTTGATCAGGAAGTGTGTGATGATGTGGAAACCCTCAAGGTAGTTAGTTAGTCATTTTTCATCACCCTTTACTAACTATAGCTTTCTCTTTAGGATAACTATTAGAAACTTTCATTATTGAAGATGATGGTAAGATAATGTTCTCAGATAATGCAAACAGAGAGGAAACTTATCAAAACTTAAAATAGAAAGATCAAACAAGAAGTTGGCAATAAGCAAAGAACATCACATAAACAGAAACAAAGCCAGCCTACAGAATTCCATCTCTAAATCCAGTTAAGCACAAGAAAGCAAATTCCACTGTCCCTTTATTCACTCTCCTCTTCGTCATCTTGCTCTGGGAGACCAGCGAAGCTATCCTCCACAGATGCGTCGATGTCTCGTTGAGCCAAGCCCTCCTCGTCGTCGTCATCATAATCCTGTTCCGGAAGACCAGCAAAGCTATCCTCCACAGATGCGTCGATGTCTCGTTGAGCCAAACTCCCGTCGTCCTCATCGTCATCTTGTTCTGGGAGACCGGCGAAGCTATCCACCACGGATGTGTCGACGTCTCGTTGACTCAAGCCCTCGTCGTCGTTGTCATCATAGTCCTGTTCTGGGAGACCAGCGAAGCTATCCTCGATAGATGCGTCAATGTCTCGTTGAGTCAAACTCTCGTCGTCTTCCTCGTCATAATCCTGTTCTGGGAGACCGGCGAAACTATCCGTGACTGCTTCTTCGCTCACTGACCGCTCGACGTGCTCGGAAGTGGTATCTTCAGACTCATTTTCAGGCCAAGCGAAGCTATCCTCGGTTGGTGGATCTTCATTGTTAGACCTCTTTGCTTTGGCCAAAGCAATTTCTTCGTGAGTGAAGATGTATCCCTGATCCAGCATGCTGTCTGCTGTCGCCGGATGCTCCGCCCCTGCGATTGTTAGCTGAGTGTTTTCAATTAATTGATGGAGTCTGCCTGGACATACAGTGGTCATAGTACTTGGCACCGGCAAGTTTCAATTGCATGTTCCATGTCATCGGAGTGTCAGCGGACTGAGACACATTGTCCATACGGGCATGGCTCTCTTCCGATCCATCCAACACCCAGACACCGGTTCCTGGAGTCCAACCATAGTGTGTTGCAAACATGGTTCCGGCACACTTTCGTCCGAGCGCAGCGCCGATGGCATTTTGGATGGCCACTTTGTCTTCACGCTGCGACTGTCTATCACGCTTTTTGCTGCTCATGGAACCGAATAACTTCTGACTGAAGGATGATCTGGACGACGAACTCAGGTGCAGGCTAGTGGCGAGGTCTTGGACTTCTTGGCTGATGTCGCTTCCACTATATTCATGGGTTCTACCGCAGTGAACACCTCCCGCGTTTGGATTGATGCTTGCTCCGCTTGACAAGGCTGCCTGGAGAGCATCATGCCTGTTCGAAACGCCTATAAGTTAACCAAACAAGACCACCAAAGAATAAAAAGCAAGGGAAATGCCACGAACCACTGAGCACCATCATGCCTTCCTCCTCTGCCCCCGTGTGACGAACACACCGAGCTTGGCGGGTGTTCTCCCGTAGCCTCTGACATCCGGACACGTCCACCACAATTGTATCCCTCGTGGCCAGGCCCAGAAGGATCACTGGTGTGGGGATAATGCCAGTTGAGAGCCAGGCACCGGCGAAGGCTCGTCCACTTCACAGACTGGGTACTTCCGTCATAACTCCGATCCCTAGCGCCTGAGGGTAGACCCGGACTAGGCCTGAAAGAGCAGCAGGTATTTTCTGCTAGGTTCGTGCATTTACCATTGTCGCGGAATGAGTTGCAATCAGTGAAGAAGAAAGCTTGCGCAGTCACGGCTTGGGCGCTACTGGCGAAGAGCGAAGAAGATGCGAGAAGGGGGAGTAACAACCACATTTTCAGAGTCTGATGAGATTATTGGAAGAAATACTAATAGATGTAGGGAGAAAAGAGAGAGTTATCGACTTAAGAATGCCGTTCGATCGAGTCCAATCCCATGGCTCTTATATGTTCAGAGTTTGGGGATAGATGTCCGCTCGACTTGCACGGAGAGACTGGTCATTCCTTCGATCAGCGTTGATATCATGCTACGATGGCTGTGTATGTTCGAGATCGTGATGATTATCCCTCGAAAAGGGATGCTTGCTTTGTGTTGCTATCTAAAGAAATGGCAATGAGGGCTATGCAAAGCTTCAGGGTGGTGCGAAGGATTCATTTCGAAATGTGAATCCGAGCTGGGACTATACAGACAATCCCGCTCCAACATAACAACAGGACGATGGAAAATATCCATTGGTCGATGTGAATCCCTGCAGCAGCTGTATGGAGTAATTCCGCCCTCATATCACACCACATCCAACGCCTGTTGTCGACATGATCTGTCAACCAACCGACCACGGGCGTTTGAACAAGGATATCCAAGCATTTCGTCACCGGGGTGTTTCCGATTCCTTCTCAGGGTCTGGAGGGTTACTCGTGGCTAAAAGAGAACCCCTGCATGTTGATGCAGGGGCTATAGAGACGTTCCGGCCCCCATGTGAAAACAGGGTCTGTCTGGGGAAATGACGCATTGGTAGATGACGATCCTTACAGTAAATTTATAGTTTGATCTGCAGTGGCTATACGACAACCCGCCCTACCACTGATAACAGAGTTATGAAAATTATCCATTGGTGAATAAGATCCCCGCCCAGTTATACAGATAAAACTCGCCCCCAACTTTTACAACAGGGTCATGGAGTTATTCATTGGTAAATGAGGATGACCGCAGCAACTCTATAGATTGATCTGCAGCGGATATACAACAACCCGGATAATAGAGTTATGAAAATTATCCATTGGTGGATAAAAACCCCTGCAGCAGCTATACAAATAACCTCGCCCCCAAAATTAACAATAGGGTCATGAAGATTAATCATTGGCAGATAGGAATACTGACAGCAATTCTATAGACCGATCTGCGGCGGCTGTACAGACGATCGCAGTTAATTGTCAGGCGACAAACCGAGATAATCACATAGGAACCATCAGGCCGCGCGGGATGGCATTAGGATGGATCGTCCTTTTGATGCAATCTGACATGAATATCAAATTATTTTGCTGCATACTGTTGGTCTATACAGGGCCAAAGGATGAATTGAAGGAATCTAGATTGCTATCCAAGAACGCCTCGACTATCATCTCTTCTTTCTCCTAAGAGTATGGACAGGAATAGCAACAAGGCAGAATCGAGGATAGCCATCAGAGGAAATGGGGAAGTAGAGATGTTATAAAGGGCCTTGTGTTTCTCTCGACAAAGACTCAGTATCATCAATCACTTCATCAGAATACTAAAGCAGCAAAAAACTTCTCCAATATCAATCAATCAATCCTTTGATCTTGTTCAGGGCAGTTCAAAATGCAGCTCTCCTCTTTCTTCACTTTCCTCTTCTCCTTCGCCCTTCTTTTCCAGGGCATTGATGCATTGGCTCGTTCCAAGTTGGATCAGTATCAAGGTCTGGAATGGTAAGTGATTATACAACCTCCATCCATCAGTCCTCTCTAGAGTAACTAACACAGTAATAGTTCCGGCGACTACAAAGACGGCGAGAAAGGCCGCATCGAGCACGCCATTGATATCAAAAAGGGAAAATGTATCAGCATCGACGCCCGCACCGACAGCATCTGGCTGGGTCGAGGAACCGGCCTCGTCTGGCGACGTAAGATGACTGCCTACTCCAAGGTATGTTGCGCTTTATTGTCCCCTGGTAAACACGGTGACTGACCTTATCTCTCTAAGCCCGGCTGCGATGAAACGTACCGGATCGATCGAATTTTCGAAAAAGAAGGCCTGCACGACAAGAATGGAAAGCCCGTGCCCAAGGGAAACTGCATCCCGGTTGACTACAAGTACACTGGTACGCCCGGTGTGGACCAGAGCAATCAGGGCCGTCTTATGTCCGTCAAGTTTGATGGCATGTAATCTGGACTTTGCCATGAAGATTTAGGTCTTTGGGGTGGTTGTGGATGTTCTTTTTTTTCGTGTTGTTTCTGCTATCTTTGACATTGATTTTTGATTTTGTAACTTAATTGTATGGCTTGATTTCGTTTCAGGGAATGTAAAGTTTACATATTGCGATGACCATACTTAAAAGGTATAGATTTGCGGGGGCCGTCTTTATTGCCACTCTTTGTTGGCTTTACCTGTATTCCGTTGGCTCTCTAGAGATCCTGATAGGCAAACTATAGTATAGTCTTATTGGTTGGATGGTTGCCCCGTTTTAGTAGCCATGGTCACATGCAATGTCAATCGCGGGTATAAACCATCCTCGTTCCATCCTCCTCCATCAACTTTTATTTTTACTTTTATTTTTTACCATCTCAAGGACCAGCCATACTTATATTTGACAAGATAACATGACAGACCACTACAACGATCCCCCCCACGACACAGTGGAACCCCCCGGCTACCAATCCTGGCGAACGAACCTATCCAACAACTTCAGTGAAGCCTTTAGCACCGCCAACGGCGATGACAACGACAACTTCAAATTCTGGAATAACACCGAGGTTAAACTCCTCTCATTACTGAAGAAAGCACCCAAAATCTCGCACGAGGTGATTTTCGGCTGGGACTTGGATGGGGGCGTTTGGATCCTTGACCCAACAGCAAAAGTGGACAAAGACATGAGCATCTACGCGAAACTACACACTCTGCTCAAAGAGGAGTTTATGCATTGGAATCAGGCGCTAGCGGAGTGTGGTGCTGAATACTACAAGAACTGTATTCATCCCCGTCTTTTTATTGTTACCTGAACTGATTGGTAAATCCAGGGCGTGATGCTCCATACGGCCGGGCTGCAGTGGCAGCGCACGCTGAGCCATGGGGATACTCGAGGCCGTACTTTATGACCAAGGAGGCGATGGAATCGGCTACGAGAGGGATAAGAAATGTGGATAGAGTGGCTGAGGATACTCAGGCGAAGTTGACTTGAACTTTTATGCTGGTGTGTTCTATAGTACTATGATTTCAATGTTTAATTGGTAGTTGCGGTTATCTGTCCAATGATAAGACAGACTTAGAATACCTGACAATCTGGCATCGATAAACTGTTGTCGTTTATATAGGCTGCTGCCTAGGAGGCGCAGCCCCCACTAGTGTACGAGGAGGCGGGGTTACAGACTCATGGTGGGTGATGATCATGCCTGAAGGGGATGATGCAGGAGTTAAGCATAGTTATGAAAGTGATGTTAGTAAGACTCTTGAGATAACAGCTGGAGTGGCCGTGCAGCTTTGGAGTAACTGTTAAATTGGGATCACGTGATAAAATAACGACGACCACCAAACTTGCAATCATGAAGGACCTTGTCCCCTACTCCACCACGTCCTTACTCTTATTCGCATTTCTGCCTAGGCAGAATGCTGTCAGTTTATTGAATACTATCTGCAGTGTTAGGACTAGTCCTCTGAGCTCTGCTGCGTATACCGTGACATAGGCCCTCTATCTTAGACAGCATTCAAGTGTAGAGCACCCAAAGTCGTTCTCAGTCCTGCCTTTGTCTATCCCTACAACATACCCAGGTGGTTCACCCTGTTGCCCTTCCTAGGATGATCAGCGTTGCTTGGATCTCCTGCTACTACTCATTCGAAGAGAAAACGCTCCTAATACGGCTGAAGTGTCTCTAAGTTCACTATTCAGCCAAGTCAAGGCATAAGGCCACTACTCGCTCGCCAAGATGACGCATGATATTAATATGGAAAACGTCAGAACTATTCATTGCATCACACTTTCTATATTATGGTATCAAGACCTATGTAGTCCTGAGATGAATCAGCCAAAGTCGATCAACCAGCCAACGCACAGGGAACTCCAACGGTGAGATGCTCTCGGGCAGATAAAGATACCAGTCATCTTCATTTACCAGATTCATAGTATATGTTAATGTGGTGCATTCATAGTAAAATGGATAGAAACCACTGTCCTCCCAGTCAATGATCCCAGTAACAACATATTGTCCGCTGGAACTGGGATCCTGTTTCACCATGATATTATCAGGTCTGACATCACCGTGGGTGAACACTGACTTATTCATCAAAGTCGACTTGTCATGTTCAAGGAACGCGCAGAGGAGGCTAATATAAGTGGTGCTGCCATGGTGACGAGCAGAAAATTGCAGGTCGGTGTACTCCTTAGTTGTTGTGATGCCTTTAAATAGAGCGCATTCGTCGACATGAGGTGCCTTGACCCCTTCTCCATGAACTCCACCAAGTACTTTACCGTCATCCTGTTGAAGAGTTCTCAGGCGATAGAAAGTATCATTCAGCTGCCGTTGTATCGAGAGCTTGTCTTCATGTAGCAGGCTAGGCCATGCCTGGGCTAAAGTTGTGCCTGGAATGTATGTCATAAATATGACGCGAAAAGGACCGAATGCTATCAGTCCACGGGGCCTGGGAGCAGGAATATCGGGCACTTCCCTCTTGAGATATTGCATGCTTGTGTACTCGGTATAATCCCCGTTTCCTGTGATGACTTTGGCAACAATGTCCTCGTTGCACTGGACCACCACGCCTCTGACGGTGCTCTCCCAGAGCTTTGTTGAATCCCAAAGGAGTTTCTTCAAGGATGAGATAAGCGATTTGTCTGCGCTTTCTGACGTGTTATTCAGCCATCCTTTTGAAGCAAGCAAAGCCTTGACCACATCGGACAATGGATAAACAACTGCAGCAGTCTCTGCATAATCAAGACGTGTTCGGAACTCGGGAGGACCTGTTGTCTCAGGCTCTTGTTTTGGCACAACCTTTGGTCCAGTCGCCATTGTGAGCCTGCGAGTATAGTTTTTTGGGAATGCAGATAGCAGATTTACTTCGGGTTCGTCCTTCAGAGTGTCGTAGAGATCATCTAATACCCTCAAATTAATGCTCGCTGCGTAAGATACTTGACGGTATTGAGCGTTTCGATGATCTTGAATATATGAGTCAGGGAACATTGACATCAGGTCTGCCGCTGGATTTCTCTGTAATGCAGCCTGGAATTCGAGCATCAGATCTCTGTTCCATTGTGCCGCGCTATTGTTGGGTAGTGTTGGTGCGGCGTCGCCCATGTTGACTGTTGAAACAAATATTAGGCAGAAATTATTCGACAGTTAAAGGAACAGCCAGAGGAAAGGGATGAAATCAGAACTACTTAAGTGCGGGGATGCCCATAAATGCACATAGCTTAGGCCCCAGGCCTCAGTTTAGGCTCCAGGGGCTGGGCGTGATGCGGTCTGTGGCCAACTGGCCAATAAGGCTATTGTGGTTATGCAGGGAGTTCGGAAATGTTGATCCATTGTTAACACCCAACCTACAGGCTGTTTATATAAAGACCTAAAGCCACTTGCACAGTAGAAGTTACTCTCATAGTTTATAAGGCATGTTATCATGGACGTGTACAGTGATTACAGTGATTCAATCTGTTGGTTTGAACAGAACTGGATTGGACAAATTATCGAATGCGAAAATTCCACCTCGTGGAAGATTGTTCAAAAGCTTGGGGAGCATGAAACACGCTGGACGCAAGATGATTTCGAAAAGAGTAAGTTTTACTCTCAGTCATGTTGTATCTTCGTCTGCGAAGACATGAAGAATTCAACTGAGGCTATCATGAAAGTCCGGATGCAGTACAGTTCACCTTTCCTGACAAGCATACTGTCTATCTAACTAATATTTAGGATCCCTTATGAAGGGTCAAGATACCACTCCCCCGAACGGAGGGCTTCACAAGCTGAACCGGATCAACGTGGTCAAAGCTCGCGAGAAATCAAAGCTCTTGACATCCTGTCCAAGGCTGAATGTTTCTGCACCCCGAAACTTCGAGGTTGGAAGCATGAAACCCAGTCGTGCAATGACTTGGTCCCTGGCGGGTTTCTAGATTACACTGTAATGGAGAGACTTGAGGGGAAAACACTCTCACCATGGTGGGTTGACAGCCTAAACGACGACCACAAGCAAAAACTTCAAACAGCTTTCAAAACATCATACATGTGAGTTCTCTGCAATGCCTACTTGATAGTAGTATCTTATGCCTTTCTCCAGTGAGTGTCTTAATCTTAATTTCCTGAACCTGGATCATCGTGCCCAGAATCTCATATGGAATGAAGAGAAAGGGATATGGTAAGTGCCTATAGTTCTGGATGACTCTTCGTTCATCAAGCTTACAATATCTTGCTGCTATAGCTACATCATTGACTGGGAATCGTGGATTCAAGCTAATTCATATACTGATTGGAATGACGACATATATAGTATGTGGGATCTGGAACTGTGTTAGTCCAGCTTGATAATCAATGCGCTTGGTGACTTGTTAATAAATCTGCTATGTGTGACATTCTTCCGATTAAGTTATACGCCCACGAGCTCTTCAAATGCTTGAAATTCCCTCGATGCCAGCACAGACGAGGCAGAGGGCCTTTTGTCCGGATCAACTACCAACATGAAATGAAGAAGAGTCCTTAACTGCTGCACAATCTCCACCTTTTGTGTCTCCTCGTAGAAAGGTAAGATAGCTTGCAGGTCTGGCACCATTTAAGTAAAACGTTCGGCAGAACCTACTGCGGCTTTAAGGCAGTGGCCCTCAACCGTATCAGGAGTCGGAATATTCCATTCGGGAAAAAGCCGCTTAATTTTTGCCATGCACCAAGCCTCGTTAACCAAATAATGAGGGCAGTCCCACACCCCTAAGACATCAGGCTTGATCCAGCAAAGCAACATCGCGGCAACTGCCCAGACCTGCGATGGCTCAGTACATGCTTGGCCTAGGAAGACTTCAGGGGCGCGCATGGCATATGGCTGGGCGTTGAAAAGATTACCGACGGGAACTACTATAAGCGTGTTAGTAAATCCGTGTCTCGTCTGTTAATAAGTGCTCACCGAGTCCCAAGTCCCCAACTTTAGCGGTAACATGGCCAGTATAAATGCCGGACAGTAGGATATTAGCGGGTTTATAGTCTGGGGTAATCAGTGGATGCCAACTCTTCAAGACCAGGTACTTTACCTGTATTGACACATTGGTGGCCCTCCAGAACAACACAACTGGTTAATGCTGCTTTTAAGACTGTTTTGATAAGGGAGTAGGTGCACCTGTTAGGCTGGTATTTCACCTCTGCAAGAGTGGTGTCCAGCCATTCCAAAGCAATGGTGCTGTCATCAATCACATCATACAGTTTCCGGAAGCACTCCGCTGAGACAACACCAGGAAGGCGATAAGTCTGACATTCACGGTCCATATTCTGTATTGTAGTTGCATCACTAGGCGAAGCTGCTTTGATAAGAGCCCTGGGTGGCAGAGTTAGTCTTAGTCTGTATATAATTACTGTAAAATAACGAACCATTTTGGAGCTTGAGGAGCATGAGAAGCTTTAGGGGCGTTCTCATGTAAAACAACCTCAGCTTTATAGACATTGGAGATGTGCGTGTCATCTCCCTTGACAGGTTTCAGAATGCGGTAGCTCCAAAGGGCGCCTTGGAGAATATACCCAGGAGCATGAGATGACATATATCTTGATAAAGAGCTCCTTGCAGTAGATAGAGTTGGACAGGTGACTGAGTACATTATAGGTGTTGAGATTATCGGTTCAACTAAAAAGGCGATCACCGTGATTAATTTTCATGGAATTATTATTTTATCAATATGGAGTCTAAAAAGCATTGAGAGTAAGGGGATTTTGTTGACTGAGGTCACCCAGAGACCTTGGAAGCGGTCTATTCGGGATAAACTCTAAACCCGGTCCGGGGTCTTTATACATGCTATCAACCACCACATTCCTCTTAGATAGAACTTCAAGCAGCCCATTCAAGCCTTTGTACTTCTGGCAATACTTTATCGTCCGTAAAGTCTGCTGATAAAAGCCACGATCCCTTGATAAACGGCGTGATATCTGTCATATCCGAACGATACGTGTCAACCAGCCAATGCGTAATGTGCATCGAGTACGATCCGTAGAATCCTCATCCTGACAATGATGTTATCCTGTCTGATATCGCCATGGGTGAAGACCAAGTCCTGAACAGACTCGGTAGGGAACGAGCGGAGGAAGCTGAGATATGTAGTGCTTCCATGGTGGAGAGTAGAGCGTTTGGCGTTGTCGAGTTGCTCGGCTGTGGTGACGGGTATATTGTGTCTTTGTACTCCATCAAATGCTTCTTTCCGGATACTTCTCAGTCTGGAGAAGATAGCATCCAGCTCTTTTTGCACAGCTAACTTCCCCTCAAGTGACAGATTCGGCCACGCCTCTTTTAACGTCATATCCGGGATATAAGACATGAATATAACGATAAACGGCCCGAATCTGATCAACCCATGGATCGGGGGATAGGAATATTAGGTGCCTTCCCAGCAAGGTACCGCAAGGCTGTGTATTCCGTATAGTCACCACTTGAGGTGACCACTTTAGCAACCAGACTATCACTGCACTTGACGACAACGCCCCTTAAGGGATTTTCCCATAGTTTCGGAGCGCTCCAGAGTATCGTTCGCAGTGATTCTGCTGAAATATCACCATACTGGCCCATCATGGCATTCACGGCATCAGACAACGGAAACACAATCTCAACCGAGTCTCCGATATCAAGCCACTTACGAAAGTCCGGGGGAGGCAGCGGTTTCTCTATCTCAAGCTCGGCTTTTTCCTTCGTTTTACTTGCCAACCTCAAAGAGCGAGTATAGTAATTTGTCGGGAAAGCAGACAGCAGGTCAACTTCGGGGTCATCGCGAAGTTCTATTCGGAGTTCATTTAAAGTTCGATGGTTGAGGCCGCGTCCGATTTGAGGCTTCTCAGGTACGCATTCTGGTGACTTCTCATGTAAGAGCCTGGGATGAGCTCTAGCAGGTCGGCTGCTGGATTGTCTTCGAGGGCTTTGGTGAATTCCTGCATCAGGTCGTAATTCTGCTGTATAGAACCAGCATCGTTTGGTAAGGATATCATGATGCGATATAATATATATAAGTTGAGCTGGAAGTAGCTGAAATTGGGTTTATCACAGATGATGTTGTACAGTTGACAAAGTTCAATGTACATGTATGATATATTCCAAGCATCATGGGATATTATTGGCTGTGTAGGCCTCGGAGATGCTGATATGATTTGTCCACGTATACATAAAGGGGCACCTATCTTTCTACCTGCCAGTTGTGATTGCCGCATTTGACTGGTTGATTATTCAATATACCATAACCTATAATCAAGCATGTTTAATCTATAATACAATTGAAAACCTACGCCTCAACAGCCTTCACCATCCTCCTCAACCCCTCCTCCAACACACTTCGCGGATGCGCAAACACCATCCGAAACCACCCTGACTCTTCAGCACCATACACCGACCCAGGGGCGATATACACTTTTTCTTTTCTCAGCCGTGCTAGTATATCCGCATCAGTAGTTGTGCAATCTTTCATTTTCACCCCAAGGTTCATCCAAACGAAGAATGCCGCATTACACTCGACATAGGGGATATCATGACGGCGGAGGAAATCCGTTGCGAAATGGTAGCTGTCTGCCAGGCGGGACCTATTGGTGGTTATGTAGGATGATGTGAAATCGTCGTTGAAAAGGAGGGATGTAGCCAGCTGATCTGCGAGGCTGGAGGGGAAGTTGTATAGACTGATCATAGTCAGTGGATGATGTTGAGTATTTGTAAAATAACTTACGAAATACCATCCGCAGCATCCAAAATATGCTTATTTGCCTGGCTAACCAGACAACCTATTCTCAATCCCGTTGCGCCAAAGTCCTGCAAAATC